>NC_060194.1:12009676-12609676 GCF_021184085.1 Oncorhynchus gorbuscha | reverse complement strand
CTGAAAAATAAGAACCTAACAAAACGTAACAAACCCGTTCAAAGAAACGATCCCTCTATCTTTAAAAAGAAGGTATAAAGATGTTGAGATCCCTCACCATGAAGACTGCTATGGCCCCTCCGATGATGAATCCGGCGATGACGTCACACCAGTGGTTGCGGTACTCCACCACCCTGTTGATGCCCGTGAGAAACGCCAGACATATGAGACCCAGAGATAGGACAGGCTTGGCCAGCTTGGTCCCCTTGGCCTTCACTGTTAATGTGATGTACATCTGCAGCAGGGAGACACACATCAAATCCAATTTTATTGGTCACATGCGCCGAATACAACAGGTGTAGACGTTACAGAGAAATGCTTACTTATGAGCCCATTCCCAACAATGCAGTTAAAAAGTAAGACAAATATTTGCTAAATAAAAAAGGAAATAGTAACACAATAAAAACAATAACGAGGCTATACACAAGGAGTACCAGTACTGAGTCAATGTGCAGGGGTACGAGGTAGTTGAGGTAATACAGTATGTACATGCGGGTAGGGGTAAAAGTAACTAGGCAATCAGAATACAGAATAAACAGAGTAGCAGCAGCATATGTGAAGTGTGTGTGTGTGTGTGTGTGTGTGTGTGTGTGTGTGTGTGTGTGTGTGTGTGTGTGTGTGTGTGTGTGTGTGTGTGTGTGTGTGTGTGTGTGTGTGTGTGTGTGTGTGTGTGTGTGTGTGTGTGTGTGTGTGTGTGTGTGTGTGTGTGTGTGTGTGTGTGTGTGTGTGTGTTGGAGTGTCAGAGTAGTATCTGTGAGTGTGTGGGTAGAGTCTAGTGAGTGTGCATAGAGCCAGCGCAAAACAACTAAGATAAATAAATAGGTAATAAAGGGAGTCAACGTAAATGGGTAGGCTGGAGTCTGAGAAATTTTAGGGCCTTCCTCTGACACCACCTGGTCGCCTGGTATAGAGGTCCTGGATGGCAGGGAGTTTGGCCCCAGTGATGTACTGCTCTGCTCTCATCCTTCTAGATCTATCGGCTGCCTTCGATACTGTGAACCATCAGATCCTCCTCTCCACCCTCTCCGAGTTGGGCATCTCCGGCGCGGCCCACGCTTGGATTGCGTCCTACCTGACAGGTCGCTCCTACCAGGTGGCGTGGCGAGAATCTGTCTCCTCACCACGCGCTCTCACCACTGGTGTCCCCCAGGGCTCTGTTCTTGGCCCTCTCCTATTCTCGCTATACACCAAGTCACTTGGCTCTGTCATAACCTCACATGGTCTCTCTTATCATTGCTATGCAGACGACACACAATTAATCTTCTCCTTTCCCCCTTCTGATGACCAGGTGGCGAATCGCATCTCTGCATGACTGGCAGACATATCAGTGTGGATGACGGATCACCACCTCAAGCTGAACCTCGGCAAGACGGAGCTGCTCTTCCTCCCGGGGAAGGACTGCCCGTTCCATGATCTCGCCATCACGGTTGACAACTCCATTGTGTCCTCCTCCCAGAGCGCCAAGAACCTTGGCGTGATCCTGGACAACACCCTGTCGTTCTCAACTAACATCAAGGCGGTGGCCCGTTCCTGTAGGTTCATGCTCTACAACATCCGCAGAGTACGACCCTGCCTCACACAGGAAGCGGCGCAGGTCCTAATCCAGGCACTTGTCATCTCCCGTCTGGATTACTGCAACTCGCTGTTGGCTGGGCTCCCTGCCTGTGCCATTAAACCCCTTCAACTCATCCAGAACGCCGCAGCCCGTCTGGTGTTCAACCTTCCCAAGTTCTCTCACGTCACCCCGCTCCTCCGTTCTCTCCACTGGCTTCCAGTTGAAGCTCGCATCCGCTACAAGACCATGGTGCTTGCCTACGGAGCTGTGAGGGGAACGGCACCTCAGTACCTCCAGGCTCTGATCAGGCCCTACACCCAAACAAGGGCACTGCGTTCATCCACCTCTGGCCTGCTCGCCTCCCTACCACTGAGGAAGTACAGCTCCCGCTCAGCCCAGTCAAAACTGTTCGCTGCCCTGGCCCCCCCAATGGTGGAACAAACTCCCTCACGACGCCAGGACAGCGGAGTCAATCACCACCTTCCGGAGACACCTGAAACCCCACCTCTTTAAGGAATACCTAGGATAGGTTAAGTAATCCCTCTCACCCCACCCCCCCTAAGTTTTAGATGCACTATTGTTAAGTGACTGTCCCACTGGATGTCATAAGGTGAATGCACCAATTTGTAAGTCGCTCTGGATAAGAGCGTCTGCTAAATGACTTAAATGTAAATGTAAATGTACTGTGTCGTATGCACTACACTCTGTAGCATCTTACGGTCGGATGCCGAGCAGTTGCCACACGAAGCAGTGATGGAGCCAGTCAAAGTGCTTTCAATGGTGCAGCTGTAGAACATAGAGGATCTGAGGGCCCATGCCAAATCTTTTCAGCCTCCTGAGGGGGAAGAGGTGTTTTCATGCCCTCTTCACGACTGTGTTGGTGTGTTTGGACCATTATAGGTCCTTAGTTGATGTGTACACCTGCTCCACTATTGCCCTGTTGATATGAATGGGGGGATCTGTTCGGGCTTCCGTTTCCTGTAGTCCACGATTAGCTCCTTTGTCTTGCCGAGTTTGATGGAGAGGTTGTTGTCCTGGCACCACACTGCCAGGTCTCTGACCTACTCCATATAGTCTGTCTCATCGTCATCGGTGATCAGGCCCACCACCGGCGCATTGTCGGCAGACTTAAGTATACTGTTGGGGTAGTGCGCGGCCATGCAGTCGTGTGTGACCAGGGCGTACAGAAGGGGACTCAGCACGCACCCCTGAGGAGCCCACACGTTGAGAGTCAGAATGGCGGATGTGTTGTTGCCTAAACTCACCACCTGGTGGCGGTCCATCAGGAAATCCAGGATCCATTTAATATAATAATAATAATAATATATGCCATTTAGCAGACGCTTTTATCCAAAGCGACTTACAGTCATGTGTGCATACATTCTACGTATGGGTGGTCCCGGGGATCGAACCCACTACCCTGGCGTTACAAGCGCCATGCTCTACCAACTGAGCTACAGAGCCACATTTGCAGAGGGAGGTGTTCAATCCCAGGGTCCTTAGCTTAGTGATGAGCTTGTAGGGCACTGAAGGCTGGGCTGTAGTCAATGAACAGCATTTTTACATAGGTGTTCCTTTTGTCCAGGTAGGAAAGGGCAGTATGAAATGAAATAGAGATTACTACATCTGTGGATCTGTTGGGGTAGTATGGGAACTGGAATGGGTCCAGGGTGTATGGGATTATGGTATTGATGTGAGCCATGACCAGCTTTTCAAAGCATTTCATGGCTACAGAGGCGTTAGTCATTTAGACATGTTACTTTGCCATTCTTAGGCACAGGGCCTATGGTGGTTTGCTTGAAACATGTAGATATTACAGATGTGTCAGAGAGAGGTTTAAAATGTCAGTGACGACACTTGCTAACTGGTAAGCACAAGCTCTATGTACGCGTCCTGGTAATTCTTCTGAATGTTAACCTGTTTAAATATCTTACTCACCATGAGAGAGCGTGATTTGAGTGTTTGCTTGTCAGCAGGAATCAGGAGGATATATTTATGGTCCAATTTGACAAAAGGAGGGCGGGGGAGCTTGGTATGTGTCTCTGTGTGCGGAGTAAAGGTGATCTAGAGTTTTTATTCCTCTAGTTGCACAGGTGACATGATGGTAGAAATGATGTAAAACGGACTTCAGTTTTCCTGCATTAAAATCACCGGCCACTAGGAGCGCCGCCTCTGGATGAGCATTTTCGGTTTTGCTTATGACGCTATACAGCTCGGTGAGTGCGGCCTTAGTGCCAGCATCGGTTTGTGATGGTAAAGAGACAACTACGGAAAATACAGTTGAAAACTCTCTTGGTGAATAGTGTGGTCTACAGTCCTCAAAGTCAACACTGAACCTCGAAGCCAGTTCCACAGGCTCCGGACCTCGTAGGGCAAGCATTAAATAACCCTGGTATAGAGCTTATAATGAGGTGTTCTACACTCTTAGAAAAAAAGCTGCTATCTAGAACCTAAAAGGGTTCTCCGACAGGAAAACCCTTTGAAGAATGCTTTTTGGTTCCAGGTAGAACCCTTTTATTTTCCATGTAAAACCTTTCCCCCACAGGCTTCTACCTGGAACCAAAAAGGGTTTTCCTATGGGGACAGCTAAAGAACCCTTTTGGAACCTTGAGACTTCCTTATTAATATTAGAGATTGTGCACCAGCTGTTGTTAATAAAGAGACACACATCACCCCCCTGATCTTATCGGAATCTGCCAATCAGTCCTGCCGATGCATAGAAAAACTAGCTAGATGTATATTATCCATGTCCTTGTTCAGCCATGACTCCGAGAAGCATAGTCTCCGTACTCAGTACATCAGATTGGAAGGTTGCGTGTTCGATTTCCAGTCGTTTCATTTGAAAGACAAAACATTTGGGACCTGGTGTCTCTGCTGTCTATGGGGCTGTACTTGTATTTCAAGCTGCCTCACACTACAGAAACAGGAGATAGAATAGCCCATAGGGCAGGAGTCTGACTCAGGCAAGGCTTACTTTTCCTACCTACCGCTCCAGGGTCAATTGCAATGAACACTATTAAGAGTTCTAAGTTCTATGTCTCTGTAGTTAATTTGCTGAAAGAAAGTCATGTTGAATCTGCCACCAAAGGTTAATTATACTGAACAAAAATATAAACACATGATGCAACAATTTCAAAGATTTAGTTCATAGAAGGAAATCAGTCAATTGAAATAAATTCGTTAGGCCCTAATTTATGGATTTCACATGACTTGGCAGGGGCAGCCATGGGCGGGCCTGGGAGGGCACATGCCCACCCACTGTGGGGCAGGGCCCAGCCAAACAGAATGAGTTTTTCCCCACAAAAATATTTTTATTACAGACAGAAATATTCTTCAGAACTGCCCCCTGAGACGATCCAGCAGGTGAAGAAGCCGGATGTGGAGGTCCTGGGCTAGCATGGTTAGTTTCCTGCAGTCAGCATGCCAATTGCACGCTCCCTCAAAACTTGAGACATCTGTGGCATTGTGTTGTGTGACAAAACTACACATTTTAGAATGGCCTGCTATTGTTCCCAGCACAAGGTGCAGCTCTGTAATGATCATGCTGATTCTTGATATGCCACACCTGTCAGGTTGATAGATTATCTTGGAAAAGGAGAAATGCTCACTAACAGGGACGTAAACAAATTTGAGAGAAATAAGCTTTTTGTGCGTATGGAAAAATGTTGGATCTTTTATTTCAGCTCATGAAACATGGGACCAACACTTTACATGTTGTGTTTATATTTTTGTTCAGTACATATTTAAACTTTCAATTAATTTGAAGTTTCAATGGAGTGGAGAAGAAAAATTTGCTCTAGTAAGATTTGGAGAGGACATTGTTTCTGCTCTTCCAACTAATCTCCAGTCCGTCACCCCTCTAGCGACAAGAATGAAGGAGAGACAAGGGTTATTCAGCCGGTTCTGTGTCTGATTCTGAGAGACAACGTCCAATAAGGCTGAAGAGCAAGAGGCAGCAATTACCGCTAAGCGCTAGCTAGTAGGCACAGAGCAGCCCTGAGGCCCAGAGACATAGCCTACAGTATTAACCAGAAAGCAATTTGAATAACTAGCCCTGCATTGACTCCAAATGCACCCCTCCTCTGGCAACAATAAATAATTCAAACAAAATATTAGACATGATTGCGCAAATATAAATACTGTCTTCTAAACATTCTTAATGCTGGATGAGTGTTAATGATAAGCATGTCACCAAACTGCTGTGTCTAGCCTCTACCCTCAGGCTTCACGTACAATCAGTCGCTTTGAGAAAAACAGAGACATCCAATCTTAGAGGGCGGGCCACTTGAGCTGAAATTGGAAAGGAGGGAGCACAGAATAGGATGGGAAGTGATTTTGGAGCACCCTTTCCCCTGCACCATCTTCGGAGAGGAAATTCTTCAATAAGAACTAATTTGATCAAGGTGCTCAACAGCATAGACACCACCAACAACAGCAGCAACCCTCCAAAATATCAACGGAGGAGCATTCTGAGCAGAGCAAAGCATTCTGCTCAGTCTAGATCCAACTGTTTCATTCAATAGCACAGCAGCACAATATAGGCTCGGAGTGAAAAGCCATGGGCCTACTTTTCTGAAAATCTGGATGCAATTTGGTTCTAAATCTGAACTAAACAGATGGTTACCACAAGGATATTGTAAAAATGTCTGTTGTACACATTTAACATAATTTGTCTGTTCAAAGAAGTAAAGCCAAAAACCTTACAATGAAACTAAGCTCAGTCTCATAAAAATGAATGGGCAATCATTAGCATTCTGAAATAAGCAGAAATTCCGTTTTGGATTTGATAGCAACAAACTCGCTTGAGCAGATCGGGGAAGATTCTCTATCAACATCAAATTTCTGAAGTAGGACCACCAATAGAAATGAACTATGGATAATAGGCCTTTTAAACAAAGTGGTGCAGATCATCTTCAAACTGTCCTTAGAAGTACATTTGGCGTAGTCGGCAGGATCGGATATGCATAGTTAGCATGAGATCCCCCACTTCACCGTATGTACTGTATAATGGATAACTGTGGTAATATCATCCTGCATCCCTAATAGTCCACCAACAAACAAACAAATACGTAATAGTAATAAATAAATAATACATAATAGTAACTTCTACAAATAGTGTACGACACTTACCGCTGTGTAGAGCGCGGCGTAGACACTGAGTGCCGCCTCTTTGGAGGGGAAGCATTTGCGGGCGCGCATGATTTCGTCCTCGTTTCCCGTGCACACCCCCTTTTGGTTGATGAAGCGGGCGGTCTGCATGCAGCCCAAGGCCGTGTAGTTGGGCTTACACACAGTCAGGAAGTGGGGGGACAGGTTTCCTGTTACAACCTGGCCTGCGTTTACAAAGATGTCTGTGGAGAACAGTCCGAACGCATACACACCTGGAGAGAGATGGGAATCAGAGAGAGAGCAGAGAGAGAGAGAGGGAGAGAAAGAGAGAGAGAGAGAGAGAGAGAGAGAGAGAGAGAGAGAGAGAGAGAGAGAGAGAGAGAGAGAGAGAGAGAGAGAGAGAGAGAGAGAGAGAGAGAGAGAGAGAGAAAATCAACAAAGGTTAGAGGTGAGGAAGTGAAGAGACAGGGTGGTCTCCAACCACTGTGTTAAATGAGTCATAGACTAATGATGAGTATGTGATTATCTTTGCCTAGACGAGAGTCCTTCACCTTGAATTTCTTCCTCCAGAAAATGAAAAATTGTTAAAGGCTTGACTGCAGTATCTGATTAGACCAGGGATGGGCAACTTGTGGCAGAATAGTTTTTTTTTTGGAGGGGGGGGGAATGATGCCACATTCACTTGCTAGTCAGAACTAGGAAACTCTGAAATGTCTAACTTGTAGTTAATCACGTGTCGTGTTCAACAATTGACCAAATCAGACATTTCAGAGTTTCCTAGTTCCGACTAGCATGTGAATGCGGCATCAGTGGAGGTCTCAACTTATTGTTGAGAGTTAGAATAGTAGAATACACAAAGTGCAATTTAGAAGTTTGGTTGTGTATCAGCTGTTTTTCTATTATTATGTCAGTAACTGGCAGTCAGTCAATTAGCCCATGTCAGCCAAAGTGTTGGATTGGTAAATTAATCTACCCAGCTATCTAAACTTGTAGTAATCATAGTCAATGTTTTAAGTCACTCTCAATCAGATATCGTTTTAAAAATGGCAAGCATTTCTCTCCACCCTATGGCAAAATGTGTAGAAATACAGGCTGTGAAACTGCACATTTGACAGAATGGTTACAATTGCAGCAAACTTTCTTTAAAACTACAACATTTTCTCTACATGTAGAATCACAGGTAAATAGCTATAAACTGCACATTTCTCTCTCCACCAACATAGTTTATGTCCCAGGGACTGTTTCTATGTCAATGCAACAGGTCAAACTGACAATGATTACAAGAGAGGGGCTCTGGGATTGTTAACTTCAGAAGGTACCTACAGTATTCACCTTATCGGGACACTGCATAATCTAATGTGTCTGAATTCCATATACAACTGTTTATGAATGATTACGTATCTCTCCCTTTGAAAGGCTTCCAAAGGCAAGTGCCTTGGGAGAGCAGTTAAAGGTGCCCGGATCATTAACAAGTTTATAATTGATCAATAGTCCTATGTGTGCTTCAGGCCACGTGAATGTCAGGGAGAGAGCGCTGCCCCTGAATGTGGGACACCTGTCCCTAGTCTGTTTTTACCATTACCTCATGAGATACAATTATTTTTACTTCATGGAGTTATCAAGAGCTGTAATTTGATTTGTTATTTTTGATTTATTAGGCAGTGTTGGTTTTTGGGGACGCATGAGTCACGATGTGAGTCACGATGTGAGAGTCATGTATGCAAAGGGGTATTACCGGTCCCCTATGGTACATATGCAAATTAGGTTCCCTATGCCTTTGGTAAATATGCAAATAGCTTTTCTTAACATGCCTGCCAGTAAAAGGAAAAATATGTTGGTAATGGTTGAGTTACTCCAAATGGGTTGAAGTTTTCTTAGTTTTTTTCTTGCTTCAATAACAACTTTCACCAGATTGGGTCTGCTGGATGGTCAGGATGTCTTCCTAAGGATTAGCCCTCTAACTCTCTGACCCTGTAACTCTGCAGTGAGATCGCCAAGATGATAGGTGAATACAAGCCACTTTTGAAGAAGGAAAAAAATGTTTGAGCTGTGTGTTATTCTCTTTGACTTTTGTTTTAGGCATTAACAATATTGGTTAATGTATTAACAATATTGGTAGTAGTAGTATTGGTAGTAGTATTAATTTGTCATACAGTAAATAATTTGCCTTGATGACAAGAGGACCAGAGTGTCCAGAAAGGCAACTGACCACCTGGCAGCATTCCGGTATGTGTGGGACCTTGTCCAGCAAACTGTGAAGGTTCATACCCAGCGACTGCGTCACAGTGAATGAGCAGCTTTCCTCCAGACGTGACGCTTCACATTCCATCCACAGAGTTCAATCTTGGCTTCATCAGACCAGAGAATATTTGTTTCTCATGGTCTGAGTCCTTTAGGTGCCTTTTGGCAAACCCCAAGCGGGCTGTCATGTGCCTTTTACTGAGGAGTGGCTTCCATCTGGCCAGTCTACCTTAAGGCCTGATTGGTGGAGTGCTGCAGAGATGGTTATTCTTCTGGACGGTTCTCCCATCTCCACAGAAGAAGTGAGGCAATGGAAAGATGTGGGGTGATGCAAGAGAGCCATGCCACCACCACTCAGAGCAGCCAGTTCCAGAAGAGGAAGAGGTGCCAGCTCTGCCCAAGCGCAAAGGATGGAAAAGTCAGCTGCTGGTGTTCTCAGTGCAACCCACGTGTCTGCAAAGAGCAGTCATATGCTTGTGGTTTGTAACAAATGCAAGATGCACACTTTGTTCCTTTTAGTGTTCATGTTTTCTGAATTCACAATTGTTAGTGTTGTCGTTGAAATTGATGATGAACTTCGGATTTTCAAATAAATGTTTTGAAATATTATAAACAGTCTTAAGGTGGTTTTATTTTGTTCTTCACACTAAAAGGTTGAATGTGAAACTTTGATTGTAAGATTGATTGTAATAAAAAATATGCTAAGATTTTCAAAAGCTGTAATGAATTTTCATAATATGTTTATCATTGAAATGTGCATCAAACTGTTGAAGAGCGGTTAAAAGCATTTCAAACAAAATAATTATTGAAAGGTCCAAATCATCACTCAAAATAATTATGTTCCACAATGATAATATTTTAGACACATATAAATAAAACACAGATATTACATTATCGGGTGATTTTGACCCGGCATATGCATTCTTGGGGCGCCATGTTTACTATGCATCCTAGGGTTAAAGTACAAATAGAATGAAACAAACAGGCATTCTATGTTTGCTCTATTATAGTGGCCACTATAGGAGACATTGATCAAGTGCACAAGGCTACATGTGTGCAAAAATAACCCCCCTCACTCACACAAAAGTGTTCCTGTCAAGTTCAACACAAAAAAAGCAATATCCTTGAGCTACACTGCACATTATTACATTGTACACTTTCTGCCCGTGGACATCTGTTCTACAATGTGCCAGCAGAGCATGATACCCTTGGTTGGTATAATCTCTTTCAGGCAGAGAGTACACCCGGCATACCCCTTTTATCCACTGCATTGAGAGGGTTAGTGTATGGCATTTCTTTCACCTCGATTAGCATCTAGCATAATAAACCAGGCCCAACTCCAGCTACACATTTTCACCTAATTCTCTCATTCTGAAAATGAACCGCATTCTGTAGAGGAAAAACATTACTTCACAGATAGTAGTTAGTTCGTTACCTAGTTAGCTAGTTAACATTTCACACAGATTGCCAGGGTCCAATAAGCAACTAACGTGTTATAACTTGAGGAACGGCAAGGAGTCGTATACCAGTTAATACTGTAGCGGATTGTTTAGGTTACTAACGTTAGCTCATCTGATGTTGTAACGTTAGCTAGCTAATGTTAGCTGTCTGACTGTATTAGCCAGAAAAGTTTCACACATTAAACTCAATTATTAGATCAGCTAAGTAGGCTATTGTTGCTCAACATTTCTCTGGCTAGCTAAGGCTTCTCATCTACCTCTTCGTTATAGTTCAGGGGACACACTGCTGTAACTGTCTTTGCACTATCTGCTGTCTTTCTAGAGCGCACGCTGATTCTGTAACTAGCTAATTGGTTGTCTCTTCTCTTCAGTCGCGTGCGGCATTCTGTTGTTATGTGAACGACTGGCTGAGCCTTGGATACAGCAGGTATTTCTCCAAACGCACATCACTCGTTTGCTTACAGCCAGTAATGATCCCAAGCCTCTCCCCCCTAAACTTTTCTCATCGGATCTGCACGATTCACGTAGGTCACCTATTTTGGATTCAAAACAACGAATTTCCCCCGAAAGGTGACTTGTTCGCATCCGCATCCCTGCAATAACATCTGCTAAATATGTGTATGTGACCAATAACACTTGATTTGATTTGATTACACTAGCATTGGGCTTCTTGTCCTATAAGCTGTCACTGGCCAAAACACAGTCTCACATTACAGATATTCAAACAGCTTTTATCCAATCAATTCCGCTCCACTTCATTTCTTTGGGGCTTTTGGAAATGTTATTTTCTTACAGCAAGGGCAAACACCACAGAGCATGGCTTCAAGCTAGCACACGACAATGACAAACACTCCATTCACCATCTTGACTGCAGCCAGACCTAGGCATATGTGGGTAGGTTTAACTTTGTTGACACTAATGATAGCTTAGAAAATGTTGCTACATTGTACTTTTCTAGCTGCATTAAATATAGGTAAACATCACTCATCATCACTCATCCTTTTGAGTCAGACATTTCCTGTACACCACTTACTGTATACCAACAATCTTTGTCTTATTTTGAGTGCAGACCTTTGACATCACATTGCAACGAAGGTCCTTGCTCCCACATCATGAATTTGGGCAGCCATTCTGCATGGAGACAGTAAGCATTCGGCAAGTGGTATGGAGGTAGGTTACTGCCAAAACACATACCCAGGAAGCGGAAGGTCCTGCGCACCAGAGGATTGAGGTAGCAGCAGTCTCCCATGACGATGATCTTCTCCCTGTTGTCCAGGTCCTCTGACACATACTGAAGCAGAAACAACACCGACTCTATGACTGTGATCTAACATACAGAGGGAGAGAGAGAGACTTTAATCACTGATAACAGGATCTGAATATTGTGAATTTTTGGGGTAAAGAATGCACACCATGGTCCCCGTTAAACCATCTTCCCTGTAGCAATGCCTTCGTGCCACATCAACCAAATGTCCTATTGAGGGCATGCATTAACATCTATTTTGTTTTCTCTCTGCAACCACGCATAGAGTACAACACTTAGACCTAAGACGGAAGAATACTGCACCAGTGAACAATGAAATTGATTTGAGATTCGGTTCAGCTGTAATGCCAGTGTTGAACAACAGCTGTTGGACTTGACTGGGCCATTTAGCCCAATTACCAAAGTTCAATGGGGTGATAAGCACCTTTAGGTAAAGACACTGTGCAGACACCCAGTAGAATGTCTGCAATAATTTCCCGGAAACGAACATAGGCGTTTTGTGGTGGTAGAGTGTTAATCCTTGGTATGTGACAAGGTAGGTTGGCGATCATGACACATTCGTGACACAGGGCATCAGGTTTAGTCTGCAGGTTTACCTATTCCAACACCTAGACCAGCGCATCAGGGATGCTGTGTTTAATCCACTTCAGTGAGTTGAAATCCATTTCAGTGAGATTATATTATACTGTCTCCCTGGTGTCCCTAGACTCGAGCTGCAGTCAGAGCCCCACCTGTTTTGAGCCCCACATTATTTGGGGAAAAAAGTGTTGGCATTAATACGTGTTATATATCAGTTTGCAAACAATGTCAAAAAAATAAATAATAATCTTTGAGTTAATAAGGCATGGTCTCTTTATTGCTTTCTTGAGTAAGACAGCTCCAAAATGTAGACGTTTCAGCCTAGCTCAGTGCTTCCTGTTGTGGTGGGGCAGCCAGCAGAAAATTGGTAATTGGGATTGTTAATGTTCTCTAGTTGCGCCATGTTTGGCTCATTGTTCTGTGACTCATGGGGACACAGTGAAAATTCAAGCCCCTTGGGTGCTGCCATAGAGTTGCATTAGAAGTGCCCATCCAAGAAGACTCAAGGTCATTGGCCACAGATAAAATGACGTCAAATCACGTTATATCTACAGTAGCTTTGATTGGACTGATCAACATCATACTTTCAAAATCTTAGATAGCAGTCATCATCATGAATCAAGTTGACATTCTACTGTCAAATAATTTTTAATTCTTATCATATGAAGAGAAATTATACAGAGAAATTATAGACAAAATGTATCGGTGCTCATCGACCATTGCATATGAACATTACAAGTTGGAAATCGCAAACTTAACAATGAAAGGTTTGGAAGGAATCAGTGGCTAACTGCAAGCATTGCAAAGCAATCACTAGCCTGCTATTCAGTGGAGTGGGTGTGTGGTCCTAATTCTGGGTCTAAGTGTCTCTATTCCAAGCTTAAAATGATAAACATTCAACATTGGCCATGCTGTCAATCCAGCATGATTTCTGCCACGCTCAAAACAAACTGTTAACACAGACCTGGGAAATCTGACTTCAATGAGTTCAACACAACTGGGAACTCTGGGGAAAAAACGAGCTCCGACTGGGAAAATACGTTTTGAACGGTCAGCCAAATCGGAATTGTAAGTCGGAAACTCGGGCCTCTTTCTAGAGCTACGACCTGAAGATGACTGACGTCAACAAATTCCCAGTTGTCTTGAAAGCACCATAAATCCAGAGAATGCCATACTTTGATGACAAAGTTTAATGACAAAATTTGCCCACAAAGGACTGGCGCACCACCTTCCTGTGCAAGTGAGCACAGCACAAGAAGGTGAGTCCATAAACGTGTTGTACGCTGCTGCAT
Source organism: Oncorhynchus gorbuscha (assembly GCF_021184085.1). Classification (NCBI taxonomy): domain Eukaryota; kingdom Metazoa; phylum Chordata; class Actinopteri; order Salmoniformes; family Salmonidae; genus Oncorhynchus; species Oncorhynchus gorbuscha. The sequence goes on along the minus strand of NC_060194.1, from coordinate 12,596,137 downwards.
AAATTATGTAATATGCCAGGGAGATATGTATACTGTAGGTAAGAAAGTAATACTAAGTGTATGTTGTGTAGTAAGCTGTTAGTAGCCCATGTGCCTCACCCTAATAATTTGGTATATTTTCCCCTCCCCTTTTCCCCCCTTAAATTCACCTACTGTTCTGACTTTGTGGTGCACAGCTATCACATTTGTGGTGCACATGTAGCCAATAACCTGTTTTAGAGAAATGTAATCATCAAATATTGTAAGAGCTTTCATTGTGTGCTTATATGCCCCCTTTCTTTTACCTACTGTTCCGACTTGGTGTACAGGGAGAACACTGAAAGAATGGCCCATGTTCTGAATTCTGTCGCTGTACATTTCAAAAGTGCTGAACCAATAGTTAAATTGACTACGTCTGTCCTAGCTCGCTCATTAATGCCTTAATCGAAATTACGGATTGCCTCTTATCTGCTTGTTGTCCCCTTATGCCAAAGTTTGTACATCTCAATTGTCAGTATTAACCACATTTGTTTAAGAAAGTGAGCCATATCAGCTATGTTTTTTTAAAGGCATTAAAGGAGGCTGAATGAACTGTTTCGCTGCCAGACAAGGCTCTGCTGATAGCCAGGTGTAGCAGTGGTAAGGTGTTGGGACTTCTGTTGGGACTCTGCTGTTGGGACAGCCATAACAGTTTGTGGGCACCATTTGTCACCGTTATAGTGCAATTAATATATTGCTTAGTGTTGTGTTGTGTAGTGTAGTGGCTTTTCTGGCATGCATCACATATTTTTTTGTTTTGTTTGCCACTGTTTGTGAGTGTGGTCCAATCAAGAACATAATCATGATGGAATCACACCAGAAAAGTATGCCAACTGGGCTTATCCCTTGTAAGTACTTTGATTTTCAGCACTATGTAAGCTGTAAACATACATTTCACAAGTCATAATGGTACAGTTCTGAAGCACTCAAATATTTGACGTAAGTTGCATGGACTCATTCTGTGTGCAAGAAAAGTTTTTTTTTAATGACTACATAATCTCTGTACCCCACACATTCAGATAATTGTAAGGTTCCTCAGTCGAGCAGTGAATTTCAAACACAGATTCAACCACAAAGACCAGAGAGGTTTTCCTCTCTTTTGCCTCACAAAGAAGGGCACCTATTTGTAAAGAAAAAAGAAAGCAAACATTGAATATCCCTTTGAGCATGAAATTATTAATTACACTTTGGATGGTGTATCAATACCCGTGGTGGAAAAAGTACTAAATTCTCATACTTCGCAAAAGTAAAGATAACTTAATAGAAAATGACTCAATTAAAAGTGAATGTCGCCCCGGAAAATACTACTTGAGTAGAAGTACATTTTAATTTTAAATATACTTAAGTATCAAAAGTAAATGTAGTTGCTAAAATATATTTAAGTAAAGGGATGTTCTCTTGATAAGTGTGCTGTCACGACTTCCGCCAAAGTCGGGTTCTCTCCTTGTTCGGGCGGCGCTTGGCGGTTGGTGTCGCTAGTCTTCTAGCCATCATCGATCCACTTTTCATTTTCCATGTGTTTTGTCTTGTTTTTCCTCACACCTGGTTTCAATCCCCTCAATCACTTGTTGTGTATTTAACCCTCTGTTCCCCCCCATGCCTTTGTGTTGGATTGTTTATTGTAAGTGCTTGTGCACGTGTTGATTGGTGCACGACGGGTTTTTGTACCCAATATCTTGTTATTTTTATGCCGTTGGTTTTGCTATTAAACTGCTCTTCCTATTACAAAGTTCTGCTCTCCTGAGTACTTCATTACTTTACATCACTTATCAATACACTACAAAGATACAGGCGTCTTTTCTAACTCATTTGGTGGAGAGGAAGAAAACCTCTCAGGGATTTCACCATGAGGCCAATGGTGACTTTAAAATAGTTACAGAGTTTAATGGCTGTGATAGGAGAAAACTGAGGATGAATAAACAACATTGTAGTTTCGCCACAATACTAACTTAATTGACATAGTTAAAAGAAGGAAGGCACTAAAGTAAAACTGCAAAAAATGTGGCAAAGAAATTCACTTTATGTCCTGTTATATTTGGGGAAAATCGAACACAACACATCACTGCGTACCGCTCTTCATATTTTCAAGCATGGTGGTGACTGCATCATGTTATGTGTATGCTTGTCATCGGCAAGGAAGATTACGTTTTTTGTATTAAAAGAAATGGAATAGACCTAAGCACAGGCAAATCCTAGAAAACCTGGTTATCTGCATTCCAACAGACACTGGACGATAAATTCACCTTTCAGCAGGACAATAACCTAAAACAGAAGGCCAAATATACACAGTTGCTTCCCAAGATGACATTGAATGTTCCTGGGTGGACTACTTTAGTTACAGTTTTGACTTAAAACGGCTTGAAAATCTATGGCAAGACTTGAACATGGCTGTCTAGCAATGATCAACAACCAACTTGACAGAGCATGTTAAGAGAATGTTAAAAAGAATAATGCGCAAATATTGCACAATCCAGGTGTGTAAATCTCTTGAAAGACTCACTGCTGTAATAACTACCAAAGGTGATTCTAACATGGGGGGTTGAATACTTACCTAATCAAGATATATTTGTTTATTTTGTATTTATTTTTACTTTGACATTACAGAGCATTTAGTGTAGTCGTTCACAAAACAATGACAATTAAATCAATTATAATACCACTTTGTAACACAGTTTTTGGGGAAAAAGTAATGGGGTGTGAATACTTTCTGAAGGCACTGTACCATTTGACCCATCAGCACTTGAGCCCAGTGCACAACATAATTTTTCACAGGTAGGCCTACTGTGGAGGACCAACAAACCACATTCACTCTATTATTGTAGTACTGTTTTTCATTTATATGTGACTTAACAAACCATCCATTTAATCTATTCCCACTTTTCTTTGAATGTTGTCTAACACTCACTATTTAGGCTTTAGAAGCTTAGTGTAAATAAGACATGAGTTTTGCTTAATGACACATCACTCGTTCTTTGCGATAAAAAAACATGCAAATATATTGTTCATATTTCACTAAAACTACATAATTCAAAAAGACAGCTTATAGCCATTAATGAAGCTCTGACCAGCTCAACCTTTTCCAGTGTATCTCGGCAAAGCACGGGGACCTAAACCCTATGTAATTTATTCACATCTCACTGCAAACCCATCCCCCTGCTACTGTGAACAGGAACGAGCCAGAGCCTTATTCACTGCTCACTAATAATAGCAATCATGCCATCTTTGGCCCATACATGTCAGCAGTATAACCCTGATAAGGGGGAATGTTTCTCTGGACGCTTTACAAGAACTTCAGCAGGTTATTATTTTATTCTTGTTCATTTTTCCGTATACTGTCAGCGCCGAGCTATATTTGCAGCCTATCGAGCCAATGAAAACTCTCAAAGTTATAGTAGGATTCTGTGATGCTGTTGGCTGCCTTTACATCCCGCTTTGCGTGTCCCAAACTCTACCCAAATGGGTCACTTTGACTTGATCACCAGTTGGTGAGAATGGTCAAGTCTAGAGGTCGACCGATTAATCGGAATGGACGATTAATTAGGGCTGATTTCAAGTTTTCATAACAATCGGAAATCGGTATTTCTGGACGCAGAATTTTTTTTTTCAGTTTTATTTTTACAGTTTTATTTAACTAGGCAAGTCAGTTAAGAACACATTCTTATTTTCAATGACAGCCTAGGAATGGTGGATTAACTGCCTTGTTCAGGGGCAGAATGACAGATTTGTACCTTGTCAGCTCAGGGATTCAATCTTGCAACCTTACGGTTAACTAGTCCAAAGCTCTAACCACCTGTCTCAGGAGGAGCCCGCCTGTTACGCGAGTGCAGTAAGAAGCCACGGTAAGTTGGTAGCTAGCATTAAACTTATCTTATAAAAAAAATCAATCAATCAATCATATTCACCAGTTATAACTACACATGGTTGATGATATTACTAGTTTATCTAGCGTGTTCTACGTTGCATATAATCTATGCGGTGCACATTCGCGAAAAAGGACTGTCGTTGCTCCAACGTGTACCTAACCATAAACATCAATGCCTTTCTTAAAATCAATACACAGAAGTATATATTTTTAAACCTGCATATATAGCTAAAAGAAATCCAGGTTATCAGGCAATATTAACCAGGTGAAATTGTGTCACTTCTCTTGCGTTCATTGCACGCAGAGTGAGGGTATAAGCAACAGTTTGGGCCGCCTGGCTCATTGCGAACTAATTTGCCAGAATATTACGTAATTATGACATTACATTGAAGGTTGTGCAATGTAACAGCAATATTTATTAGACTTTATTATCCTTGTTTTCGAAATGAAAGTTTCCGGATTCGACCATATTAATGACCTAAGGCTCGTATTTCTGTGTGTTATTATGCTATTATTAAGTCTATGATTTGATAGAGCAGTCTGACTGAGCGATGGTAGGCACCAGCAGGCTCATAAGCATTCATTCAAACAGCACTTTCGTGCGTTTTGCCAGCAGCTCTTCGCAATGCTTCAAGTATTCCGCTGTTTATAAACTTCAAGCCTATCAACTCCCGAGATTAGGCTGGTGTAACCGATGTGAAATGGCTAGCTAGTTAGCGGGGTGAGCGCTAATAGCGTTTCAAACGTCACTCGATCTGAGACTTGGAGTAGTTGTTCCCCTTGCTCTGCATGGGTAATGCATTTTAGAGGGTGGCTGTTGTCAATGTGTTCCTGGTTCGAGCCCACGTACCGGCGAGGAGAGGGATGGAAGCTATACTGTTACACTGGCAATACTAAAGTGCCTATAAGAACATCCAATTGTCAAAGGTATTTGAAATACAAATCGTATAGAGAGAAATAGTCATATAATTTCTATAATAACTACAACCTAAAACTTCTTACCTGGGAATATTGAAGTCTCATAATAAAAGGAACAACCAGCTTTCTCATGTTCTGAGCAAGGAACTTAAACATTAGCTTTCTTACATGGCACATATTGCACTTTTACTTTCTTCTCCAACACTTTGTTTTTGCATTATTTAAACCAAATTGAACATATTTCATTATTTATTTGAGGCTAAATGGATTTTATTGATGTATTATATTAAGTTAAAACAAGTGTTCATTCAGTATTGTTGTAATTGTCATTATTACACATTTTTTGGTCCTCCAATAATAGGTATCGGTATCGGCGTTGAAAAATCATAATCGGTTGACCTCTAGTCAAGTCTATTCTGACCTATGGCGCTCAATCATGATTAGGGATACAACTTTCAATAGTTCAGGAGGTAGTACTCCAACTGGGATTTTGGGAAAATCAGGGAATATATTTAAAGTTCCCGGAATTTTGCAAACCTAATCATTTTTATGGAATGGTCTGTCTATCCATGTGAGTGATGCAGACTCGGTCTCGACCTTTAAGTCTTTATTGAATACTCATCTCTTCAATAGGCCCTATGATTGAGTGTAGTCTGGCCCAGGAGTGTGAAGGTGAACGGAAAGGCACTGGAGCCACGAACGGCCCTTGCTGTCTCTTCCTGGACGGTTCCCCTCTCTCCACTGGGATTCTCTGCCTCAAACCCTATTACAAGGGCTGAGTCACTGGCTTACTGGTGCTCTTCCATGCCGTCCCTAGGAGGGGTGCGTCACTTGAGTGACTTGTCTGGGTTGGCGCCCCCACTTGGGTTTGTGTCGTGGGGGAGATCTCCGTGGGCTATACTCTGCCTAGTCTCAGGATAGTAAGTTGGTGGTGAAGATATCCCTCTAATGGTATATACTGCCTGTTTGGCCCTGTCCGGGGTATCGTCGGACGGAGTCACAGTGTCCTTCTGTCTCAGCCTCCAGTATTTATGCTGCAATAGTTTGTGTCGGGGGGCTAGGGTCAGTCTGTTATATCTGGAGTATTTCTCCAGATATACTGTATCTTATCCGGTGTAAATTTAAGTTATTTCTCTCTCTCTATCTCTCTCTCTCTCCTTGAGCCCTATGACCATGCCTCAGGACTACCTGGCCTGAAGACTCCTTGCTGTCCCCAGTCCACCTGGTCGTGCTGCTGCTCCAGTTTCAACTGTTCTCCCTGCGGCTATGGAACCCTGACCTGTTCACCGGATGTGCTACCTTGTCCCAGACCTGCTGTTTTCAACTCTCTAGAGACAGCGGGAGCGGTAGAGTACTCTGAATAGTCGGCTATTATCATTTGACCCTGCTGGTCATCTATGAACATTTGAACATCTTTGCCATGTTCTGTTATAATCTCCACCCGGCACAGCCAGAAGAGGACTGGCCACCCCTCATAGTCTGGTTCCTCTCTAGGTTTCATTCTAGGTTCCGGTTTTTCCTAGCCACCGTGTTTCTACACCTGCATTGCTTGCTGTTTGGGGTTTTAGGCTGGGTCTCTGTACAGTACTTTATGACATCAACTGATGTAAGAAGGGCTTTATGAATACATTTGACTGATTGATTGATTGATAATCATGATTGACAGAAGACCAGGGGAGGGGAGCTAGTCTGGAGCTGGTGGGAGGTTTTAAATGGGTCACGAGTTTCAGATTTATTTAATGAAAAATACTCCAGTCGAAACTTAAACGACTAAAACCAGGTAGAAAGTAACCTTTGAAGTTTGAACTATGTCTTCAATCACAGTATTTTCAATATAGAGTTATTAGCAGCGCTATTTAGCGTATTTGGTTGATGTTGTGGTCTCATAGCAGTGAGCTTAACATTCTTCATCAAGAATATAGGCAAAATGGAAATATTGACAACGAGAAAGTGGGGACTTTCGTTCCCTTGTAATATAACTGATACATTTACTATCAATATAATCATTACAAATAGTTTTCCAGATTGCATTTTTCAACAACAAAAACATTGTGATGTGAATATTGGATCGCGACTGAGACAACCTGGTTCAATTTGGGTCCCAAAGCAAAACAAGTTGAGAACCACTGGTCTAGTATTGAAAGCAACCCATGACACCTCATTCCCATATGGGGCACAACTTTGGGTGGAATTTGATACTTGCACTTTATGCCTCTCATAAGTACACATTTGATTGGGTGAAAAAAAAAGGGATCTGGTGTTCTGGTGTGTACATCATAGATGGCTTTAAACTTTGCCGTTTACACTGCTCATTTGAAGCTTCAAATTACATTGAAATGAGGTGAGTATTAGTTAGAGGTTACTCAAGCTGTGCGGCTAGTGGTCAATCAAAGCTGGCCTGGACAATCAGAGCTAGGCTACATCAGAAAATGATGTGCTAACATGAGATGGCTGTCACAGCGTCGTAAGAAGTAGACCAAAGTGCAGCGTTGTACGCGTACATTTACCTTTTATTTTAGTAAATGTCACCAACAAAACAACAAACGACCTTGACGCTTACAGGGCTATAGTGCCACTAACAAAGATAACTACCCACACTGAAAGTAGGGAAAAAGGGCTACCTAAGTATGATTCCCAATCAGAGACAACGATAGACAGCTGTCCCTGATTGAGAACCATACCCGGCCAAAACATAGGAATAAAGAAACATAGAAAACAAAACATTGAATTGCCGGGGGAACCTGACCTAACCAAATAGAGAAATAAAACATCTCTTTAAGGTCAGGGCGTGACAATGGCAAAGAGGACATATTGGACATCCTGCTGTATAACTTAACCAGTATATTAACTAGTATATTGTGTCTGCCTCTGAAGAACTTGTGAAGACATTGAAGAACTGAACAAAGCAGAATAACTGTGAAATAAAAGCCTGAAAGACAAGACTGTCTACAACTGCTATAATAATTAACTATTTGTTATCTAATGCCTTGGAGAATCTTGTAAAAAGATAACTGATCTGTTGCATCCTAAGAAGCTGGGTTCTTTTACTGAAGTCTCCGAAGCCTACTTCTAATACAGTGGGGCAAAAAAAGTATTTAGTCAGCCACCAATTGTGCAAGTTCTCCCACTTAAAAAGATGAGAGAGGGCCTGTAATTTTCATCATAGGTACACTTCAACTATGACAGACAAAATTACAGAAAAATCACAGAAAAAAATTCAGAAAATCACATTGTAGGATTTTTTATGAATTTATTTGCAAATTATGGTGGAAAATAAGTATTTGGTCACCTACAAACAAGCAAGATTTCTGGCTCTCACAGACCTGTAAATTCTTCTTTAAGAGGCTCCTCTGTCCTCCACTCGTTACCTGGTGTGGGGGCTATGCTTTGGCAAAGTGGGTGGGGTTATATCCTTCCTGTTTGGCCCTGTCCGGGGGTGTCCTCGGATGGGGCCACAGTGTCTCCTGATCCCTCCTGTCTCAGCCTCCAGTATTTATGCTGCAGTAGTTTATGTGTCGGGGGGCTAGGGTCAGTTTGTTATATCTGGGGTACTTCTCCTATCCTATTCGGTTTCCTGGGTGAATCTAAGTGTGCGTTCTCGAATTCTCTCCTTCTCTCTTTCTTTCTCTCTCTCGGAGGACCTGAGCCCTATTATTCGACCATGCTGGTCATTTATGAACATTTGAACATCTTGGCCATGTTCTGTTAATAATATATATGCCATTTGTCCTCCTGTTATAATCTCCACCCGGCAAAGCCAGAAGAGGATTGGCCACCCCACATATGCTCTCTCTAATTCTCTCTTTCTTTCTCTCTCTCGGAGGACCTGAGCCCTAGGACCATGCCCCAGGACAACCTGACATGATGACTCCTTGCTGTCCCCAGTCCACCTGACCGTGCTGCTGCTCCAGTTTCAACTGTTCTGCCTTATTATTATTCAACCATGCTGTTCATTTATGAACATTTGAACATCTTGGCCATGTTCTGTTATAATCTCCACCCGGCACAGCCAGAAGAGGACTGGCCACCCCACATAGCCTGGTTCCTCTCTAGGTTTCTTCCTATGTTTTGGCCTTTCTAGGGAGTTTTTCCTAGCCACCGTGCTTCTACACCTGCATTGCTTGCTGTTTGGGGTTTTAGGCTGGGTTTCTGTACAGCACTTTGAGATATCAGCTGATGTACGGAGGGCTATATAAATACATTTGATTTGATTTGATTTGATTAACGGCACCTGTTTGAACTTGTTATCAGTATAAAAGACACCTGTCCACAACCTCAAACAGTCACACTCCAAACTCCACTATGGCCAAGACCAAAGAGCTGTCAAAGGACACCAGAAACAAAATTGTAGACCTGCACCAGGCTGGGAAGACTGAATCTGCAATAGGTAAGAAGCTTGGTTTGAAGAAATCAACTGTGGGAGCAATTATTAGGAAATGGAAGACATACAAGACGACTGATAATCTCCCTCGATCTGGGGCTCCACGCAAGATCTCACCCCGTAGGGTCAAAATGATCACAAGAACGGTGAGCATGGAGGAATGGGCCTAAAATACCAGCAACAGAGTGTGAAAACCTTGTGAAGACTTACAGAAAACGTTTGACCTCTGTCATTGCCAACAAAGGGTATATAACAAAGTATTGAGATAAACTTTTGTTATTGACCAAATACTTTTTTTAATCATTTTGTCTGTCATAGTTGAAGTGTACCTATGATGAAAATTACAGACCTCTCTCATCTTTTTGAGTGGGAGAACTTGCACAATTGATGGATGACTAAATACTTTTTTGCCCCACTGTAAATGGAACAGATTTCTGTAATGTTCTCCTTAACACATTGCAGTCAACTACTGTCTCCAGTGTCTTCAGCCCAACTCTCCAATACATCATTGAACTTTTACCGCCCTTGCATCTCATAATCCAATCCCTTCAATGCAAGAACGGAAACCCCATTATCATTTGTTAATTCAAAAAACTCAACCCCTGCATACAAATCCCATTGGCTATTTGCATCCATTTTACAGCGAAACTCATTAACACATATCCCAATACACCACATGATCCATTTAAAGAATTACAAATAAACATTTCCACTTGAAATTAAGTTTTGTGACTACCAATGATGACCCAAATTCAGTCTTTCACAATATTGAGATTAGGGGAAGAGACCAACTCCCCCTAAAATCTCACTTGCGTAAATCACCCTGGTAAAGTGAGTCCACCTCGTGGAGTCAAATGATCTCTTTTAAAGCAACGCGTCATGTGGAAAATCTCACAACGCAGCACCGTGGATTAATAAATGCCTAGATATAGCTTTAAGCATCCTGAGATCCAGCCGCAGGGGCCTGAAGTGCTTTAAACAGATGATGTACAGTATAAATAAAGCTGGAAGCTGAAGGGGGGGGGAGCAAGTTCACTATATGTGTGGGGACTGTACACGTAATGACGGGTTCACATAGCTCCGGTTTTAATGAAATTGTATTTATTTATTTTTATTTTACCTTTATTTAACTAGGCAAGTCACTTAAGAACAAATTCTTATTTTCAATGACGGCCTAGGAACAGTGGGTTAACTGCCTATTCAGGGGCAGAACAACAGATGTGTACCTTGTCAGCTCGGGGATTTGAACTTGCAACCCCATCCATCAAAAGGAAAAAGAGAAGTTATAAGTGTGTATGAGTGTGTGTGTGTGTGTCCAAATGATTGTGTCTGCATGATTGAGTAGATGCATGGGTGTGTTCATGTGTGTTTCAATCAATGTGTGGTTTAATCAATGTGGACATACTCTACTGGACATGGAGGGAGACTGATGTCCTGATCAAGTCAGAAGCAGTGCACAATGTGTGGAGCTAATGTGTCCTATCCCATGATGCTATACATGTCATGATATGAAAATAAATAATACCATGACAATAATTAAATAGCAGGCATGGACTTTTTTTCATATTGTGGATAATGGATGTCAAATCACTACTCAATAATGATCATTACAATGGTTTGGAGGGCCCTGAGATTTTCCTAGTCATTTACATTTACATTTAAGTCATTTAGCAGACGCTCTTATCCAGAGCGACTTACAAATTGGTGCATTCACCTTATGACATCCAGTGGAACAGCCACTTTACAATAGTGCATCTAAATATTTTAAGGGGGGGGAGTGAGAAGGATTACTTTATCCTATCCTAGGTATTCCTTAAAGAGGTGGGGTTTCAGGTGTCTCCGGAAGGTGGTGATTGACTCCGCTGTCCTGGCGTCATGAGGGAGTTTGTTCCACCATTGGGGAGCCAGAGCAGCGAACAGTTTTGACTGGGCTGAGCGGGAACTGTACTTCCTCAGTGGTAGGGAGGTGAGCAGGCCAGAGGTGGATGAACGCAGTGCCCTTATTTGGGTGTAGGGCCTGATCAGAGCCTGGAGGTACTGAGGTGCCGTTCCCCTCACAGCTCCGTAGGCAAGCACCATGGTCTTGTAGCGGATGCGAGCTTCAACTGGAAGCCAGTGGAGAGAGCGGAGGAGCGGGGTGACGTGAGAGAACTTGGGAAGGTTGAACACTAGACGGGCTGCGGCGTTCTGGATGAGTTGTAGGGGTTTAATGGCACAGGCAGGGAGCCCAGCCAACAGCGAGTTGCAGTAATCCAGACGGGAGATGACAAGTGCCTGGATTAGGACCTGCGCCGCTTCCTGTGTGAGGCAGGGTCGTACTCTGCGGATGTTGTAGAGCATGAACCTACAGGAACGGGCCACCGCCTTGATGTTAGTTGAGAACGACAGGGTGTTGTCCAGGATCACGCCAAGGTTCTTAGCGCTCTGGGAGGAGGACACAATGGAGTTGTCAACCGTGATGGCGAGATCATGGAACGGGCAGTCCTTCCCCGGGAGGAAGAGCAGCTCCGTCTTGCCGAAGTTCAGCTTGAGGTGGTGATCCGTCATCCACACTGATATGTCTGCCAGACATGCAGAGATGCGATTCGCCACCTGGTCATCAGAAGGGGGAAAGGAGAAGATTAATTGTGTGTCGTCTGCATAGCAATGATAGGAGAGACCATGTGAGGTTATAACAGAGCCAAGCGACTTGGTGTATAGCGAGAATAGGAGAGGGCCTAGAACAGAGCCCTGGGGGACACCAGTGGTGAGAGCGCGTGGTGAGGAGACAGATTCTCGCCACGCCACCTGGTAGGAGCGACCTGTCAGGTAGGACGCAATCCAAGCATGGGCCGCGCCGGAGATGCCCAACTCGGAGAGGGTGGAGAGGAGGATCTGATGGTTCACAGTATCGAAGGCAGCCGATAGGTCTAGAAGGATGAGAGCAGAGGAGAGAGAGTTAGCTTTAGCAGTGCGGAGCGCCACCGTGATACAGATAAGAGCAGTCTCAGTTGAATGACTAGTCTTGAAACCTGACTGATTTGGATCAAGAAGGTCATTCTGAGAGAGATAGCGGGAGAGCTGACCAAGGACGGCACGTTCAAGAGTTTTGGAGAGAAAAGAAAGAAGGGATACTGGTCTGTAGTTGTTGACATCGGAGGGATCGAGTGTAGGTTTTTTCAGAATGGGTGCAACTCTCGCTCTCTTGAAGACGGAAGGGACGTAGCCAGCGGTCAGGGATAAGTTGATGAGCGAGGTGAGGTAAGGGAGAAGGTCTCCGGAAATGGTCTGGAGAAGAGAGGAGGGGATAGGGTCGAGCGGGCAGGTTGTTGGGCGGCCGGCCGTCACAAGACGCGAGATTTCATCTGGAGAGAGAGGAGAGAAAGAGGTCAGAGCACAGGGTAGGGCAGTGTGAGCAGAACCAGCGGTGTCGTTTGACTTAGCAAACGAGGATCGGATGTCGTCGACCTTCTTTTCAAAATGGTTGACGAAGTCATCTGCAGAGATGGAGGAGGGGGGAGGGGGAGGAGGATTCAGGAGGGAGGAGAAGGTGGCAAAGAGCTTCCTAGGGTTAGAGGCAGATGCTTGGAATTTAGAGTGGTAGAAAGTGGCTTTAGCAGCAGAGACAGAGGAGGAAAATGTAGAGAGGAGGGAGTGAAAGGATGCCAGGTCCGCAGGGAGGCGAGTTTTCCTCCATTTCCGCTCGGCTGCCCGGAGCCCTGTTCTGTGAGCTCGCAATGAGTCGTCAAGCCACGGAGCGGGAGGGGAGGACCGAGGCGGCCTGGAAGATAGGGGACATAGAGAGTCAAAGGATGCAGAAAGGGAGGAGAGGAGGGTTGAGGAGGCAGAATCAGGAGATAGGTTGGAGAAGGTTTGAGCAGAGGGAAGAGATGATAGGATGGAAGAGGAGAGAGTAGCGGGGGAGAGAGAGCGAAGGTTGGGACGGCGCGATACCATCCGAGTAGGGGCAGTGTGGGAAGTGTTGGATGAGAGCAAGAGGGAAAAGGATACAAGGTAGTGGTTGGAGACTTGGAGGGGAGTTGCAATGAGGTTAGTGGAAGAACAGCATCTAGTAAAGATGAGGTCGAGCGTATTACCTGCCTTGTGAGTAGGGGGGAAGGTGAGAGGGTGAGGTCAAAAGAGCAGAGGAGTGGAAAGAAGGAGGCAGAGAGGAATGAGTCAAAGGTAGACGTGGGGAGGTTAAAGTCGCCCAGAACTGTGAGAGGTGAGCCGTCCTCAGGAAAGGAGCTTATCAAGGCATCAAGCTCATTGATGAACTCTCCGAGGGGACCTGGAGGGCGATAAATGACAAGGATGTTAAGCTTGAAAGGGCTGGTAACTGTGACAGCATGAAATTCAAAGGAGGCGATAGACAGATGGGTAAGGGGAGAAAGAGAGAATGACCACTTGGGAGAGATGAGGATCCCGATGCCACCACCCCGCTGACCAGAAGCTCTCGGGGTGTGCGAGAACACGTGGGCGGACGAAGAGAGAGCAGTAGGAGTAGCAGTGTTATCTGTGGTGATCCATGTTTCTGTCAGTGCCAAGAAGTCGAGGGACTGGAGGGAGGCATAGGCTGAGATGAACTCTGCCTTGTTGGCTGCAGATCGGCAGTTCCAGAGGCTACCGGAGACCTGGAACTCCACGTGGGTCGTGCGCGCTGGGACCACCAGATTAAGGTGGCAGCGGCCACGCGGTGTGGAGCGTTTGTATGGTCTGTGCAGAGAGGAGAGAACAGGGATAGACAGACACATAGTTGACAGGCTACAGAAGAGGCTACGCTAATGCAAGGAGATTGGAATGACAAGTGGACTACACGTCTCGAATGTTCAGAAAGTTAAGCTTACGTAGCAAGAATCTTATTGACTAAAATGATTAAAATTATACAGTACTGCTGAAGTAGGCTAGCTGGCAGTGGCTGCGTTGTTGACTTTGTAGGCTAGCTGGCAGTGGCTGCGTTGTTGATACTACACTAATCAAGTCGTTCCGTTGAGTGTAATAGTTTCTACAGTGCTGCTATTCGGGGGCTAGCTGGCTAGCTAGCAGTGTTGATTACGTTACGTTGCGTTAAAAGAACGACAATAGCTGGCTAGCTAACCTAGAAAATCGCTCTAGACTACACAATTATCTTTGATACACAGACGGCTATGTAGCTAGCTATGTAGCTAGCTACGATCAAACAAATCAAACCGTTGTGCTGTAATGAAATGAAATGAAAAATGTGATACTACCTGTGGAGCGAAGCGGAATGCGACCGGGTTGTTGAGTGCGGAAGTTCTATTCAGTAGACGTTGGCTAGCTGTTGGCTAGCTAGCAGTGTCTCCTACGTTAAGGACGACAAATAGCTGGCTAGCTAACCTCAGTAAATTAAGATAATCACTCTAAGACTACACGCTCTAAACTACACAATTATCTTGGATACGAAGACAGCAAAGACAACTATGTAGCTAGCTAACACTACACTAATCAAGTCGTTCAGTTGAGTGTAATAGTTTCTACAGTGCTGCTATTCGGTAGACGGTGCACGTTTGCTAGCTGGCTAGCTGCTGGGCAGATAGCAGTGTAGAATACGTTAGGACGACGAAATACGAAGTTGCAATAGAAGTGCTGACTGTTTCACTTTGTTGTCCTCTTTCTTTTCCTTTTTCTTCTGTCCTTCTTTTGTCCTTATTTTGTCTTCCTTTCTTCTGTTAACTAGATATTTTTGTTGTTGTTATTCTTTGTAAGCTAGCTAGCTTCTTCCAGGAGAGTCCCTAGCAACTGCTTAGCAACAAGTAAACAATTCTGCTAGCAATTCAGCTAGCTAAGATAACTGTACAATTTTATGAAAAATAGTTAATTTTTCAAAAGCCTGTCTTTTTTGGTTTGTTCCTTGTTTTGTCTTCTATTGACTTCTATTGACTAGTCCTATCAAGGCTACAATGAGAGCAAAGTGATTGCAACCAATATATTGTTTGATGAGTTGGGGAGAGGTACAGTATATGTCAGGATGCTTGAGGCTACTAAATACAGTAATACACACTACTATACAAACTGTAAGCATGGGGAGTTGGCGCAGGTCTCCTACCATACTTCACCACACTCCCCGTGTACACTCCCCGTGTGCCCCCCCCCAATAATTTTTTGGGGCTGCCTCTCGGGCTTCCAGCCACGCTGCCGTGCTGCCTCCTCATACCGCCGCCTCTCAGCTTTCGCTGCCTCCAGCTCTGCCTTGGGGCGGCGCTATTCCCCAGCCTGTGCCCAGGGTCCTTTGCTGTCCAGGATCTCCTCCCATGTCCAGGAGTCCTGAGATCGCTGCTGCTGCCCGGTACCACGCTGCTTGGTCCTTTGGGGGGGAGGGGGGGGGGGTAGTTCTGTAACATTCGGAGGAGTAGGAGAGATCGGACCAATTTGCAGCGTGGTTCGAATTTATGTTCAAATTTATTAAACAGAGAACACTAAACAAAATAACAACGGCGAATGAAACAAAACAGTTCTGTAAGGTGAAATACACTAAACAGAAAACAACTACCCACAAATCAAGTGAGGAAAAACAGGCTCCCTAAATATGGTTCTCAATCAGAGACAATGATTGACAGCTGCCTCTGATTGAGAACCATACCAGGCCAAACACATAGAAAACCAAAACTAGAACAACACATAGAATGCCCACCCCAACTCACGCCCTTCCCAACCTAAACAAAAAACATAACAAAGGAACTAAGGTCCGGACGTGACAGCTATAGAGTGTTTGTTTGCAATTATACTGAATAAAAACATAAACGCAACAACTTCAAAGATTTTACTGAGTTACAGTTCACCGAAGGAAATCAGTCAATTGAAATACATTCATTAGGCCCTAATCTTTGGATTTCACACGACTGGTCACAGATACCTTTTTTTTAAGTAGGGGTGTGGATCAGAAAACCAGTCAGTTTCTGGTGTGACCACCAGGATCCTTGCGACATGGGCCGTGCATTATCATGCTGAAACATGAGGTGACGGTGGCGGATGAATGGCACGACAATGGGCCTCAGGATCTCATCACGCTATATCTGTGCATACAAATTGCCATCAATAAAATGCATTTGTGTTCATTGTCCATAGACAATACCTGCCCATAACATAACCCCACCACCACCATGGGGCACTCTGTTCTCAACGTTGACATTAGCATACCGCTCACCCACGCATCACCATACATGTGATCTTCAGTTGTGAGGCCGGTTGGGAGTACTACCAAATTCTCTAAAACGACATTGAAGGCGGATTATGGTAGAGAAATAAACATTCAGTTCTCTGGCAACAGCTCTGGTGGACATTCCTGAAGTCAGCATGCCAATTGCACGCTCCCTCAAAACCTGAGACATCTGTGCTATTGTGTTGTGTGACAAAACTGCACATTTAGAGTGGTCTTTTATAGTCCCCCCATCACAAGGTGCACCTGTGTAATGATCATGCTGTTTAATCAGCTACTTGATATACCACACCTGTCTCGGCAAATATACCACACCTATCTTGGAAAAGGAGATATACTCACTTACAGGGATGTAAGCAAATAAGTGCACAAAATTTGAGAAAAATACATTTTTTTGGGTGTATGGAACATTTCTGGGATCTTTTATTTCAACAGTGGTGTAAAGTACTGAAGTAAAAATGCTTTAAAATACTACCTAAGTCATTTTTGGGGGTATCTGTACTTTACTATTTATATTTTTCAACTTTTCTACTTCACTACATTCATAAAGAAAATAATGCAATTTTTACTCCATACATTTCACCTGACAACAAAAGTACTTGTTACATTTTGAATGCTTAGCAGGACAGAAACATTTACCAATTCACACACTTATCAAGACAACACATGGTCATACCTTCTGCCTCTGATCCGGTGGACTCACTAAACACAAATACATCTTTTGTAAATGATGTCTGAGTGTTGGAGTGTGCCCCTGGCTATCCATACATTAAAAAAACAAGAAAATGATGACGTCTGCTTTGCTTAAAAGAAGACATTTGAAATGATGTATACTTCTACTTTTACTTTTGATACTCAAGTGTATTTATAACCGAATACTTTTAGACTTTTACTCAAGTAGTATTTTACTGGTTGATTTTACTGGGTAACTATCTATTAAGGTATCTATATTTTTACTCAAGTATGACAATTGGGTACTTTTTCCACCACTGTATTTCAGCTCATGAAACATGGGACCAACACTTTATATCATGCGTTTACATTTTTGTTCAGTGTACATCGTTAACAAACTACGGAGTAAAACAAGCTTATATTGAACAGTTGAACTAAGCTCATGAGCGATTAATAAGTTATATTCTTCACGAATCAATGGGTACACATCATTCATTTATAAGTCCAAAAATGTATGTAGCAAGTGCAGATTGCTGCTTTCAACTATATTCTCTACAACAACCAAATATGCCTCTCTAGTTCCACTGTGGGACTGTATTTTACAGTCTCTGTTTTCAGTCTCTTAACTCCTTTGTTAAGTCAGACAGACAGATGGCACAGTGGATAACTGGGCCGTCTCCTTTGATTCAGCTTGAGTAGTTCTTGTTCGAATTGTCAGTGTATGTGAGTAAGTGCCTGCATGTATGTCTGTGTCTCTGTGTGTGTGTGTGTGTGTGTGTGTGTGTGTGTGTGTGTGTGTGTGTGTGTGTGTGTGTGTGTGTGTGTGTGTGTGTGTGTGTGTGTGTGTGTGTGTGTGTGTGTGTGTGTGTGTGTGTGTGTGTGTGTGTGTGTGTGTGTGTGTGTGTGTGTGTGTGTGTGCGTGTGCGTGTGCGTGTGTGTGTGTTTGTGCGGAGACAGCTCTCCACACACATATCGATTTCTCCTGCAGAGTTTATTTCTTACAGCTGCGAGTTACTGCTGTGGGTCAGGACAAGACAGAGTAGTGAGGACCTGTGGTTATAAATCAAAAACGGTTTGATCGTAAAGTCAATGTTTACAACGGCTTGTCACCCTCATGTTGTGAGACTTCAGTCCACCATTCCCCATTCCCTAAAATACCAACGAAATACCCTTTGTAGCTCATAACATGTATAATCTGTGCATTACACGTGTTTGTGCTCATAACATGTTCACAAATGAGGCATGGTTCCTGTCCTTGTTTTGTATATTCTCGTTGTAAGTTATCAACCTTGCAGCAAAGCTAGCACCCTTAGCCATTGTCAAGATTACTAAATGGATGTGCACCACCATAACCCTCAGGGTGCAGGAGAGAATTTGTTCGCTTTTGAGTGCATCCCTGAACAGCTTCTGGAGGGTTTATGATAATAATGGCTATCATTACGTGTCTAGTGGAGTGTGAGATTATGACCTGTTAATAGTCCCATCCATCCCAGCCCATTATCGAACACAATCCCCAGAACATAGCAGATAATAATAGTGATTGGGAGAGGGAATCTAAGAGGCCTTGGTATCAGGCAAGGGCAACCTTTCATTGATCAAGTTATGGTGTGGAGAAATGCATCTCCTGACCCCTCCTGTCTCAGCCTCCAGTATTTATGCTGCAGTAGTTTGTGTCGGGGGGCTAGGGTCAGTTTGTTATATCTGGAGTACTTCTCCTGTCGTATTCGGTGTCCTGTGTGAATCTAAGTGTGCGTTCTCTAATTCTCTCCTTCTTTCTTTCTCTCTCTCGGAGGACCTGAGCACCAGGACCATGCCCCAGGACTACCTGACATGATGACTCCTTGCTGTCCCCAGTCTACCTGGCCATGCTGCTGCTCCAGTTTCAACTGACCTGAGCCCTAGGACCATGCCCCAGGACTACCTGACATGATGACTCCTTGCTGTCCCCAGTCCACCTGGCCATGCTGCTGCTCCAGTTTCAACTGTTCTGCCTTACTATTATTTGACCATGCTGGTCATTTATGAACATTTGAACATCTTGGCCATGTTCTGTTATAATCTCCACCCGGCACAGCCAGAAGAGGACTGGCCACCCCACATATGCTCTCTCTAATTCTCTCTTTCTTTCTCTCTCTCGGAGGACCTGAGCCCAAGGACCGTGCCCCAGGTGACCTGACATGATGACTCCTTGCTGTCCCCAGTCCACCTGACTGTGCTGCTGCTCCAGTTTCAACTGTTCTGCCTTGTTATTATTCGACCATGCTGGTCATTTATGAACATTTGAACATCTTGGTCATGTTCTGTTATTATCTCCACCCGGCAAAGCCAGAAGAGGACTGGCCACCCCACATAGCCTGGTTCCTCTCTAGGTTTTTTCCTAGGTTTTGGCCTTTCTAGGGAGTTTTTCCTAGCCACCGTGCTTCTACACCTGCATTGCTTGCTGTTTGGGGTTTTAGGCTGGGTTTCTGTACGGCACTTTGAGATATCAGCTGATGTACGAAGGGCTATATGAATAAATTTGATTTGATTTGATTTGGTCTCAATGGTCATGCTGCTACTGTTTTATTGATAGCTGGGTCCGTCAATATCCGCTCATCATAAATTCCCCCTCAACATTACATAGGGCCATAAGAGATGTCCGGGGAAGTCTAGGGGAAGGCTAGGGGAAGGCTAGGGGTGAGACACTCTTCAGTGGATGTTTCTGATTCTCGTCTGCCTAGGATTCAGGAGTCGGACTGTCCCATCTAATGATGTAACATCCATTGCTGCCCGCCCAGGATAGGAACCCACAGAGTCAAGGATTGGTGCACTCAATTCAAAGGTCCTTAGACAAAAGTCTTTGGGTGCAGGGTTGAAAAAGACTTGAGTTCACAACAATATGTAGGACCATAGCTACTGAAAATCAGTAGCCTACCAAAAATATGGTAGTACTTCATGGCCCAAAGAAAGGTGACCACTCGACAAGCCATGAAGTGCTCTCGCTAGCTAGTTAAAATTTGCAATAGTACTGTCACATTCTGACCTGAGTTCCTTTGTTTTGTCTTTGTTTTATTATGGTCAGGACGTGAGTTGGGGTGGGCAGTCTATGTTCTTTTTTCTATGATTTGGGATTTCTGTGTTTGGCCTGGTATGGTTCTCAATCAGAGTCAGCTGTCAATCGTTGTCCCTGATTGGGAACCATACTTAGGTAGCCTGTTTTCACCCTTGAGTTGTGGGTGATTCTTTTCTGTTGTGTGTCTTCACCAGGCATGACTGTTTCGTTCTTTCACTTTGTTGTTTTGTATTTCAGTGTTCAGTTTGATTCATTAAATATTAACATCATGAACACATACCACGCTGTGCTTTGGTCCTCACCTTCTTCCACCAACAACGGCCGTGACATGTACACTGAGGTGTCGAATCATGTTTTTTAATCTAGCTCTCTTACCTCTGTAAATTTGCCCAAAGCTCAGGTCTCAGTGTAGTTGAGAAAAAGCTTAATTTTTTATGAACCTCTTCGCTGTTCCCTCTCTATTTGAAAAGAAACCCTGAATCTTATATTGGTATGGATTACATTTTTTCTGTCCCCTTCCTTCTCAAAGCTAACAACTCTGGGGGAATGAATGGGAATGGATGGGTCTAGAGGAGCGGTGTGCGAGATGAGTGACAGTAATGAGACAGGATAGAAGCGCTTAACAGCACAGAGGTGTAGGGTAGTCAGACTCAGTTGGGGAGATGAGGTAAGGACTGACCCAAAGCCTGCCCTGACTCAGTGTCACGTTCTGACCTTTATTTCCTTTGATTTGTCTTTATTTAGTATGGTCAGGGCGTGAGTTGGGTTGGGCAGTCTACGTTTGTTTCTTTTTCGGCCTAGTATTGTTCTCAATCAGAGGCAGGTGTCGTTAGTTGTCTCTGATTGAGAATCATATTTAGGTAGCCTGGGTTTCACTTTTGAGTTGTGGGTGTTTGTTTTCCGTGTGTGTGTTTGTTGCCCCACATGGTACTGTTTCGGTTTTTGTTGATGCACGTTATTTTGTTTTGTTCTAGTGTTCTGTTGTTTTTCGTATGAAACATAATGGACACTTACCACACTGCGCATTGGTCCTCCGATCCTTCTCGCTACTCCTCAGAAGAAGAGGAAGGGGGAATGCCGTTACACTCAATCTATCACAAAGTCAGAGCTCTGATATTACGTTTGACCTAAAGTAAAAGTATCTTACTTAGATTGTAATTTACTCAAGTAAAAGTAACCGTCTTTAGAAACTACTCTGGTAAAAGTAAAAAGGTATCTGGTCAGAAATCTACTTAAGAACTAGTTTTTTTTACAATTTACGGTAAATTGTGACAGCAAACAAAAAGATCAACAACTTAGTGCAAATGATTTTACATAATTCCCTTATTTAAGCATGCCAGCACCATCTTGCAGATGTCCTCCAGCACAGTTAGGCGGTACAGTTTCAATTACAGTCTTATACAAAGTTGACTTAATATCCAAGCTATGATGCTGCTGATGGTCATAAGTAGCCTACCAAACTTGCTAACCGACTGGTACTCAGCACTCTATTGTCCCTCTAATCACTCTGGCATCAATGCAAATGTGATCGAAAATCGAATCAAACACTTCATGAGAGCCCATGAGCTCATATTGAGCAAAATTTCTATAGGCTATGTAATTGCGAGAGAGAAAAAAAGAGGAGGAGGCCGACTATATGTATTTCTCAACTTTCCTAATAACAAGCACATTGCTTATATTTACAACAGAGTATAGCCTACCTGGCTTGCATGAAATGTTTTTTTTTATATTTAAACTTTGTTTAACTGAACCACGCCAAAAACATCCTTCATTCGCTATTCAAGTACATAGATTACTTGTATTCCCGCTGCCCCTGTTTCGATACAGGTGCATGACAATGGTCCATTCTAAATCAAAAACAAATTTCAGACATATATCATTTAGGATATGTAAAGACAAAATTAAATCAAGAATAGTCTGATGGGTGACAATATTAGCCTATCACTTGTGAATGATGCCCAGCATAAGAAACAATGCCTTTTTTTGTGTGTCTTTTTCGAATCAGTCGCACACCTCATGTAGCCTAGCCCATAGGCCTGTATGTTTTGATAATGTTTGTATCACAACTAAAGTTGCCAAATAACTTCTTAAAATGAAGCACATTAATCCGCTTTACAAGGGGTGCAGAGCCTAACTGGCGTACATAAGCAGCATGTGTGTTTCAAGTTTGGGGAAGACCATTTTCACCATAAAAATGTGCATTTATAATAAAAGCATAACAATTTGATAATGGAACATTCGCGCTTATAGCCTACTACCTTGTGCGCATTGCAATATCTTCAATTCCAACTCGGGAATTGGATAAGGACCCGCGCAATTGCGTCCCCCGATGTGTCTGTCTTCACTTGTAGCCTGTGAGAAAGACCCGATCACGTGATGAAGAGTCATGAGAGTGAGAGGTAATTCAGAGCACATAGCACTCAGGGAGAAGGGCACACAGGCCACTGGCTTCAAAAGGCATGGATTTTTTTATGGTGCGTTAAGCCCACACAAAGGGGAAGCTGCCGTTAAATTCTAGGCATTATCCAGTGCTTGTCAAATTGTGAATGAGTGACTGATCTAGTGTGTACAGCCTGCGCAAAAAAAAACAAAAGCAGAGCTGATGCCTTCAAGCGACTTTTTTCGAATCATCATTAAGAGTCGTATCATGCAGCCTTACAATGTATAGAAAAATCAAAACACATAGCCCAACGTTTGTATAAAAACTAAAGTTACATTAATAACTCAATTAAGCATCTGGAATACCTATTTCTTTGTTAACCACTCAACACAGAATAGCTGTATGTGCGCACTCCCTCAAATCTTTTGGAGAAAATATCCTTTCTATTTTATTCAGCTTTTTTCAATTGAATTCTTCATACTATAAAAAAAATGACATAGAATTCTAAGCAAATCTTGTCTGCTAAATGAACTAGTGTAGCCCACAGCCATTTGACATAGCCAGATCAGGACCAAACATAAGGACAACTCCGAGTATGCTATTCTGTTCTTCTGAAATAGACTACATTTTCTTCAATCAATTAGCTTAATTTCTCTGAGATCAAATTATATTTCAACTTAAATAACGTTTCAGAAGCGATACTCTTATCTGTTTCTAACTACAGAAACGATTTCAGAGCAATCTGAGATGGTGGGTGTCATGGCTTGCTGAAATGCCATGGAACGACCCTGTAAGCGAACAGACTCAGGGGACCACATCTTGACAAATAGGACATATCTTGACAGATACGAAGAGATAAGTATAAGAATATGAGTAAATTCATAGACAGGGTTTGGCTGTGTTTTTCACAAATAAACCAGATATGTTTGGCAAACGGCAGGGCCCCATTGGCCATGGCCAATAATTATACTTATTATCCTTGTTACCCAATGCATCTAGCTGTTTTTTAAGCCTGAATCCAAAACAGCAGAGTACAGCACCTGAATGACTATTGAAAGTTACATTATGCCTAGTAGTTCTATTTGGCCATATGGCAACTTCACTATTCCTTTCAGACATCTGCTTGATGCACAGACATACATTTATTTATATGCAAAATTACCCACTTGGCACGTTTAATTTTGATGTACCTTTGGTTAAGTTGTTAACTAACGTTAATTTGACGTGAAATAAAAAATATATAAAAAATTCACCATGTCATTGGATTTAGGTAAAAAGTTGGGTTAAAAGAAGGATGAAATGCCCTTACTTTAATGACTTTTTGCTAGTTTTTTAAACCACTAATTGCCTGAAATGAATTAGGTTCAATTATTTGAATTCCATTTTGTTTGTTTCTATTGTGTAAGCTCAATGCGCACATTGCACTGTTTCTCTAGAGATAAATCAAATCAACCCCGAACTGTGTGATATAGTAGGGAGTTGAAGTTTCCAAAAGACCAAAAATCAACATATTAGCTCAGAAAACGTGGTAATTAACTACTATAACTATAATCCATTGAGCGCCTACTTGTCCAGTGTGTGTTTTTTTATGCCTGCTACATTAGATTAGTGTGGGCCAGACAGGGAGAGGAGAGAGAAGAATGCGCAATAAAGAGGGGTTGCTTCGTGAGGTATCTATACTTGAAAAGACATGATTGATAGTTCATTTTCAGCAGTCATAAAAGTATGCCTTATTTACTTTGAAGAATTACTAAAATAGTGATTTTGTCAGACGGCATAGGCAGCAGCTCTATAGAGATATGATGATGATTTGGAATGAAATAATAAAGTAATCAAATAAAACAAATGTAATATACACAACCAGGAGTTGGAACCAAAATGATTCTGAACTCAAATATAAACGCAACATGCAACAATTTCAGTTACAGTTCATATAAGGAAATCAGGAAACTAAAATACATTTATTGGGCACTAATCTGTGGATTTCACATGACTGGGAATACAGATATGCATCTGTTGGTCACAGATACCTTTAAAAAAAAGCAGGGGCATGGATCTGAAAACCAGTAAGTATCTGGTGTGACCAACATTTGCCTCAGGCAGCGTGACACATCTCCTTCACATAGAGTTGATCAAGCTCCTCTTCAAAGGCTGTGCAAAGTTACTGGATATTGGCGGGAACTGGAATATGCTGTCGTACACGTTGATCCAGAGCATCCCAAACGTGCTCAATGGGTGACATGTCTGGTGATTATGCAGAACATCAAAGAACTGGGACATTTTCAGCTTCCAGGAATTGTGTACAGATCCTTGGGGCCATGCATTATCATGCAGAAACACGAGGTGATGGATGAACTGGATGCAGTCTATCACAGTGCCATCCGTTTTGTCACCAAAGCCCCATACACTACCCACCATTGCAACCTGTACGCTCTCGTTGGTTGGCCCTCACTTCATACTCGTCGCCAAACCCACTGGCTGCAGGTTATCTACAAGACTCTGCTAGGTAAAGCCCCGCCTTATCTCAGCTCACTGGTCACCATAGCAGCACCCACTCGTAGCACGCGTTCCAGCAGGTATATCTCACTGGTCACCCCCAAAGCCAATTCCTCCTTTGGTCGTCTTTCCTTACAGTTCTCTGCTGGCCATGACTGGAACGAATTGCAAAAATCTCTGAAGCTGGAGACTCACATCTCCCTCACTAGTTTTAAGCACCAGCTGTCAGAGCAGTTTACAGATCACTGCACCTGTACTTAGCAAATTTGTAAACAGCCCATCTATCTATCTCATCCCCATACGGTATTCATTTATTTATTTTGCTCCTTTGCACCCCAGTATCTCTACCTGCACATTCATCTTCTGCCGTTCTACCATTCCAATGTTTAATTGCTATATTGTAAATACTTCGCCACCATGGCCTATTTATTTCCTTAACTTACCTCATTTGCACTCACTGTATATAGACTTTTTGTTTTCTTGTATGTTTTGTTTATTCCATGTGTAACTCTGTGTTGTTGTATGTGTCGAATTGCTACGCTTTATCTTGGCCAGGTCGCAGTTGCAAATGAAAACTTGTTCTCAACTAGCCTACCTGGTTAAATAAAGGTGGAATCAAATAAATGAATAAAAATTGCACGACAATGGGCCTCAGGATCTCATCACGGTATCTCTGTGTATTGAAATTGCCATCAATAAAATGCAATTGTGTTTGTTGTCCATAGCTTATGCCTGCCCATACCATAACCCCACTTCCACCATGGGGCACTCTGTTCACAATGTTGACATCCGCAAACCTCTCGCCCACACAACACCATACACGTGGTCTGCGGGTTGTGAGAACAGTTGGAGGTACTGCCAAATTCTCTAAAACGACATTGGAGGCAGCATATGGTAGAGAAATGGATATTCAATTCTTCTGCAGTTAGCAGGCCAATTGAATGCTCCTTCAAAACTTGAGACATCTGTGGCATTGTGTTGTGTGACAAAACTGCACAAAGTGCACCTGTGTAATGATCATGCTGTTTAATCAGCTTCTTGATATGCCATGCCTGTCAGGTGGATGGATTATCTTGGCAAAACCTAACAGGGACGTAAACAGATTTGTGCACAAAATATGAGAGAAATACTATTTTTGTGCGTATGGAACATTTCTGGGATTTTTTATATCAGCTCATTAAACATGGGACCAACACTTTACATGTTGCATTTAAATTTTTGTTCAGTGTATAGAGCCAATTTTGTTCTGAACAAAACCATTTTTAAAAAACATTTAGCTCAACATTAAATTACCTCACCAATCAGTGTGGATAGAGCAGTATGCTGTGGAGCATTAAGAGGTTATTAACAAGCACTTAAAAAGTTAATGCATTCTTCTAAACATTTCTCCCTAATTTCTGAATCACTCTTGTAATGTCATCAGCAGGCAACAGTAACTTCAGAGGGGAGGGGCATGTAGCCTACACACCCACCGGCACAAGATTTCCAGCTGGCAGGCAAACGCTGGAATACATTTCTGAGTGACAGAGTGAGTGCTTTGCATAGGCGCTTTGTTGCGATTTCTGTGGGGCTGAAAAAAATGCACGGAACGTTTAATAACGTTATTAAGCGATTCCCATGCTTTTAAAATAATGTTTCTCTTTCGGAACTCTATAAGATCGCTTCCGGTTTGGGTTTTGTTCCTCAAATCATTTCGTTATTTTCCAGTTTTAGGTTATGTTCCCTGAACCATTCTAACCCGTACATAACAATTGAATTATTTTATTAAAGTAATCATGGGGCACACTACCATCATGGGGCTTTTATTAATTGTTGTATACTGTGTTGTTACATAATTCAACCCACAAAATGTATAGTGCATTTAATGTAACTAGCAAAACCGAAATTGAAAACCGTTATATATTTGACCTAAACCGACCTCAAAAAGCAGTAACTCAGCACCATTTTTTGCAAATCCAATTCGTTTTCCGTATTGATTCAACTTAATCACATATTATTAATTTTTGAAATGACGGAAACAACGTTGATTCAACCAGTTTTTGCCCAGTAGAAAGTTACATGTCACGAAACACCTGAAAACATCCATGGGGACTGTCAAAAGGGTACAGTACAGCGGGTGCTACACAGTATCAGCCATGTAAAAGCAACCGGGATATATTGTATGTCTTATCAATGAGATATATGGTTGGCACAACTAATGTCCGTCGATTCATTGCCAATGTAGAAAAACAAACACTTAATGTTTACCTAGACAGGTTGCACCATTGAGGTCTGAATACCTCTTTCCCAATGGAGACCTGTTCAACTGCTACTGTTGTAACCTAAAGTTGTACATTTGTGTGATTCATCCCTATGCAGTTGGTGTGTCCATTAGTTTACGCCTTCCTTATACAAATATTTGCCCATTTTCCAAAACTCACCAAAAGCAACGGCAATCCGCAGACCACTGCGTAAAGTATTACAGGAGGAACAGCGCTGGACGCTTCGGGTCCATGGTAGGGCTTGGTGTAGGCATTGTCATAGCAGAAAAACCCTTGGACGTGCACGTTGAAAGTGTCGGTGTACTCAAAGTAGTATGCCAACATGACAGTCCCAGCCATGATCACCAGCTGGAAGTAAAGCATGGTTGAATGGAACCCCCAGCCGCCCGGTTTTTAGGCTACTGCTGTAACCCGTCCAGTACTCCACCTCGCTCCGCGTTCCATCCACATATATCTCTCGCTACTACAATGGAAGATAATCCATAAAACATCGTGTTCAGTCTTGACACCGCTCAGAGGTCCATGCGAGGGTTAGCGCTAAAACAGAAAAAGAGTGTGGAGCGGATTGGGAACATGAGCGCGTGGGATGGAATAGACTTTCCTTCCGTGGCGTGAGAGATATGCGTGGAATGTACGGAACCATAGGCATGCAGACTTCTTACCGCCTTGAGCTATGATGAGTGACAGCGCGCGCCAACCATTGGCATGAGCCACAAGATCTTGTTAACGTTCATGTGTACGACTGCGACATATGTAGGCATCTTTAGGCAACTAGATTCAGTCCGTTCTTTGTCGGAACGAGTGGTTGTTTGTTGGATGATATTCATTTGTCCACCTCAAACTGACCACAACTAAACCCAAAAGGAGATTATTATTTGAAAATAACATAATTTCACAGATTCATTGCATTTTGAGACACGATCACACACACACACACACACATATATATATATATATATATATATATATATATATATATATATATATATATATATATATATATATATATTTTTTTTTGGTGGGAATTTTGGGAACAGATTTCCTATAAAAATTAAACACATTTTCTGGCTGAATTCCTAGTGGTCTTTTTGAATAAAAACAAACAAAACATGATTTTACTAGAAACCTTGGGGGTCCACAGTTTGTCAGTGTTTAGCTAGACCAAAAAGTTATGGATGTTTTTGATCTTCTAAGCTGTGCATTTCAGGTCATCCTGGTAGCAAAAACAAATCATATGGACAATGTTCTTCGCACAAACACACGCCTGGTCGTCTAGCATGGAGTGAGAAAAGTCTCAATGTTTGGTCTGTATAGTGTCCCACAATCCATATGAATTTTCACCATAACTCACAAATAAAATCATGATTTGTGAATATATACAAATATTTCACAAATAAAACCATGATCTGTGAATACATTAAAATGTTTCACAAATGAAACCATGATCTGTGAATGTGTTCAAATATTTTTCAAATAAAGTAATGATCCGTATGTATATGTATATATTGTCAAGGCTCAGGAGAAGACCCAGATGCCGACAGTTTTGAAGTAACAAAAGTTTATTACAAAAACAGGGCGACAGGCAAACGACAGGTCAAGGGCAGGCAGAGGTTACTGATCCAGAGCAGAGTCCGGAAGGTACAGAACAGCAGGCAGGGTCAGGGCAGGCAGAGGTCAGTAATCCAGGGTGGTGTGATAAGGTACAGAACGGCAGGCAGGCTCAGGGTCAGGGCAGGCAGAATGGTAAAAACCGGGAAAACTAGAAAACAGGAATTAGAGAAAGACAGGAGCATTGGAAAACCGCTGGTGGGTTTGACGAAACAAAATGAACTGGCAACAGACAAACAGAGAACACAGGTATAAATACACAGGGGATAATGGGGAAGATGGGCGACACCTGTAGGGGGGTGGAGACAAGCACAAAGACAGATGAAACAGATCAGTGTGTGACATATACAGTGGGGAGAACAAGTATTTGATACACTGACAATTTTGCAGGTTTTCCCTACTTACAAAGCATGTAGAGGTCTGTAATTTTTATTATAGGTACACTTCAACTGTGAGAGACGGAATCTAAAACAAAACTCCAGAAAATCACATTGTATGATTTTTAAGTAATTCATTTGCATTTTATTGCATGACATAAGTATTTGATACATCAGAAAAGCAGAACTTAATATTTGGTACAGAAACCTTTGTTTGCAATTACAGAGATCATACGTTTCCTGTAGTTCTTGACCAGGTTTGCACACACTGCAGAAGGGATTTTGGCCCACTCCTCCATACAGACCTTCTCCAGATCCTTCAGGTTTCGGGGCTGTCGCTGGGCAATACGGACTTTCAGCTCCCTCCAAAGATTTTCTATTGGGTTCAGGTCTGGAGACTGGCTAGGCCACTCCAGGACCTTGAGATGCTTCTTACGGAGCCCCTCCTTAGTTGCCCTGGCTGTGTGTTTCGGTCGTTGTCATGATGGAATACCCAGCCACGACCCATCTTCAATGCTCTTACTGAGGGAAGGAGGTTGTTGGCCAAGATCTTGCGATACATGGCCCCATCCATCCTCCCCTCAATACGGTGCAGTCGTCCTGTCCCCTTTGCAGAAAAGCATCCCCAAAGAATGATGTTTCCACCTCCATGCTACACGGTTGTAATGGTGTTCTTGGGGTTGTACTCATCCTTCTTCTTCCTCCAAACACGGCGAGTGGAGTTTAGACCAAAAAGCTCTATTTTTGTCTCATCAGACCACATGACCTACTCCCATTCCTCCTCTGGATCATCCAGATGGTCATTGGCAAACTTCAGACCGGCGTGGACATGCGCTGGCTTGAGGAGGGGGACCTAGCGTGTGTTGCAGGATTTTAATCCATGATGGCATAGTGTGTTACTAATGGTTTTCTTTGAGACTGTGGTCCCAGCTCTCTTCAGGTCATTGACCAGGTCATGCCGTGTAGTTCTGGGCTGATACCTCACCTTCCTCATGATCATTGATGCCCCACAAGATGAGATCTTCCATGGAGCCCCAGACCGAGGGTGATTGACCGTCATCTTGAACTTCTTCCATTTTCTAATAATTGCGCCAACAGTTGTTGCCTTCTCACCAAGCTGCTTGCCTATTGTCCTGTAGCCCATCCCAGCCTTGTGCAGGTCTACAATTTTATCCCTGATGTCCTTACACAGCTCTCTGGTCTTGGCCATTGTGGACAGGTTGGAGTCTGTTTGATTGAGTGTGTGGACAGGTGTGTTTTATGCAAGTAACGAGTTCAAACAGGTGCAGTTAATACAGGTAATGAGTGGAGAACTGGGGGCTTCTTAAAGAAAAACGAACAGGTCTGTGAGAGCCGGATTTCTTACTGGTTTGTAGGTGATCAAATACTTATGTCATGCAATAAAATGCAAATTAATTACTTACAAATCATACAATGTGATTTTCTGGATTTTTGTTTTAGATTCCGTCTCTCACAGTGCATGTTATCAGTATATCTGGACAGAAAACTCTGGAGTTTCTAAAACTGTTTGAATGATGTCTATGAATATAACAGAACTCATATGGCAGGTGAAAACCTGAGAAAAATCCAACCAGGAAGTGGGACATCTGAGGTTTGTAGTTTTTCAGTGGTCTGGCAGAGAGCCTTGGTCTCATGACGCGCGTCCCCGACAGAGTTACCTCTCGTTCCAGTGCCTTTCTGAAGACAAAGGAATTCTGTCATGTATTGTATTGTCATGTCTTGTCCCTGTGCTTTCTCTTCTCTTCGTTTCCCCCTGCTGGTCTTATTAGGTTTCTTTCTCTCTCTCTATTCCTCTCTCTCTCTCTATCGTTCCGTTCCTGCTCCCAGCTGTTCCTCATTCTCCTAACGACCTCGTTTACTCTTTCACACCTGTCCCCTATTTTGCCCTCTGATTAAGTCTCTATTTCTCTCTCTGTTTCTGCTTCTGTCCTTGTCGGATTCTTGTTTGCTGTTTGCTTTGCTTTTGTTCCGTCCAGTTGTATTCTGCCTCGTCATCAGATACTACGTGTGAGCAGGTGTCTCTATCCTCTACAGACCACGCCTACCCGAAGGGACCTGAAGTCTGTTGCCGCTAGCCCTGCAACTCTCCTCAACAACTACATTTTACATTTACATTTAAGTCATTTAGCAGACGCTCTTATCCAGAGCGACTTACAAATTGGTGCATTCACCTTATGACATCCAGTAGAACAGTCACTTTACAATAGTGCATCTAAATCTTAAAGGGGGGGGGGGTGAGAAGGATTACTTATCCTATCCTAGGTATTTCTTAAAGAGGTGGGGATTTCAGGTGTCTCCGGAAGGTGGTGATTGACTCCTCTGTCCTGGCGTCGTGAGGGAGTTTGTTCCACCATTGGGGGGCCAGAGCAGCGAACAGTTTTGACTGGGCTGAGCGGGAACTGTACTTCCTCAGTGGTAGGGAGGCGAGCAGGCCAGAGGTGGATGAACGCAGTGCCCTTGTTTGGGTGTAGGGCCTGATCAGAGCCTGGAGGTAGTCAGGTGCCGTTCCCCTCACAGCTCCGTAGGCAAGCACCATGGTCTTGTAGCGGATGTGAGCTTCAACTGGAAGCCAGTGGAGAGAGCGGAGGAGCGGGGTGACGTGAGAGAACTTGGGAAGGTTGAACACCAGACGGGCTGCGGCGTTCTGGATGAGTTGTAGGGGTTTAATGGCACAGGCAGGGAGCCCAGCCAACAACGAGTTGCAGTAATCCAGACGGGAGATGACAAGTGCCTGGATTAGGACCTGCTCCGCTTCCTGTGTGAGGCAGGGTCGTACTCTGCGGATGTTGTAGAGCATGAACCTACAGGAACGGGCCACCGCCTTGATGTTAGTTGAGAACGACAGGGTGTTGTCCAGGATCACGCCAAGGTTCTTAGCGCTCTGGGAGGAGGATACAATGGAGTTGTCAACCGTGATGGCGAGAACGGGCAGTCCTTCCCCGGGAGGAAGAGCAGCTCCGTCTTGCCGAGGTTCAGCTTGAGGTGGTGATCCGTCATCCACACTGATATGTCTGCCAGACATGCAGAGATGCGATTCGCCACCTGGTCATCAGAAGGGGGAAAGGAGAAGATTAATTGTGTGTCGTCTGCATAGCAATGATAGGAGAGACCATGTGAGGTTATGACAGAGCCAAGTGACTTGGTGTATAGCGAGAATAGGAGAGGGCCTAGAACAGAGCCCTGGGGGACACCAGTGGTGAGAGCGCGTGGTGAGGAGACAGATTCTCGCCACGCCACCTGGTAGGAGCGACCCGTCAGGTAGGACGCAATCCAAGCGTGGGCCGCGCCCGAGATGCCCAACTCGGAGAGGGTGGAGAGGAGGATCTGATGGTTCACAGTATCGAAGGCAGCCGATAGGTCTAGAAGGATGAGAGCAGAGGAGAGAGAGTTAGCTTTAGCAGTGCGGAGCGCCTCCGTGATACAGAGAAGAGCAGTCTCAGTTGAATGACTAGTCTTGAAACCTGACTGATTTGGATCAAGAAGGTCATTCAGAGAGAGATAGCGGGAGAGCTGGCCAAGGACAGCACGTTCAAGAGTTTTGGAGAGAAAAGAAAGAAGGGATACTGGTCTGTAGTTGTTGACATCGGAGGGATCGAGTGTAGGTTTTTTCAGAAGGGGTGCAACTCTCGCTCTCTTGAAGACGGAAGGGACGTAGCCAGCGGTCAGGGATGAGTTGATGAGCGAGGTGAGGTAAGGGAGAAGGTCTCCGGAAATGGTCTGAAGAAGAGAGGAGGGGATAGGGTCAAGCGGGCAGGTTGTTGGGCGGCCGGCCGTCACAAGACGCGAGATTTCATCTGGAGAGAGAGGGGAGAAAGAGGTCAGAGCACAGGGTAGGGCAGTGTGAGCAGAACCAGTGGTGCCGTTTGACTTAGCAAACGGGGATCGGATGTCGTCGACCTTCTTTTCAAAATGGTTGACGGAGTCATCTGCAGAGAGGGAGGAGGGGGGGGGGATTCAGGAGGGAGGAGAAGGTGGCAAAGAGCTTCTGTCATGTTTTGTCATTTATTATCTTGTCTTGTCCCTGTGCTTCCCATTCTATTCGTTTCCCTCTGCTGGTCTTATTAGGTTCTTTCCCTCTTTCTATCCCTCTCTCTCCCCCTCCCTCTCTCACTCTCTCGCTCTCTCTTCTCTCTATCGTTCCGTTCCTGCTCCCAGCTGTTCCTATTCCCCTAATCAATCATTTAGTCTTCCCACACCTGTTCCCGATCCTTTCCCCTGATTAGAGTCCCTATTTCTTCCTTTGTGTTCCGTTCCTGTCCTGTCGGTTCCTTGTTTAGAATTCACCGTGCTGTGATTGTGTATCGCCCTGTCGTGTCGTGTTTTCCTCAGATGCTGCGTGGTGAGCAGGTGTCTGAGTCTGTCTGGTTCAAGTGCCTTCCCGAGGCAACCTGCTGTTCACCTGCTGTTCAAGATCGAGTCTCCAGTTTGTCCTCGTCATTTCGAGTGAAAGTTGTGTTTTTTTTTGATTGTATTTACTTTACTGGATTAAAGACTCTGTTTTCGCCAAGTCGCTTTTGGGTCCTCTTTCACCTGCATGACAGCTTCCTAGGGTTAGAGGCAGATGCTTGGAATTTAGAGTGGTAGAAAATGGCTTTAGCAGCAGAGACAGAGGAGGAAAATGTAGAGAGGAGGGAGTGAAAGGATGCCAGGTCCGCAGGGAGGCGAGTTTTCCTCCATTTCGCTCGGCTGCCCGGAGCCCTGTTCTGTGAGCTCGCAATGAGTCGTCGAGCCACGGAGCGGGAGGGGAGGACCGAGCCGGCCTGGAGGATAAGGGACATAGAGAGTCAAAGGATGCAGAGAGGGAGGAGAGGAGGGTTGAGGAGGTAGAATCAGGAGATAGGTTGGAGAAGGTTTGAGCAGAGGGAAGAGATGATAGGATGGAAGAGGAGAGAGTAGCGGGGGAGAGAGAGCGAAGGTTGGGAAGGTGCGATACCATCCGAGTAGGGGCAGTGTGGGAGGTGTTGGATGAGAGCGAGAGGGAAAAGGATACAAGGTAGTGGTCGGAGACTTGGAGGGGAGTTGCAATGAGGTTAGTGGAAGAACAGCATCTAGTAAAGATGAGGTCGAGCGTATTGCCTGCCTTGTGAGTAGGGGGGGAAGGTGAGAGGGTGAGGTCAAAAGAGGAGAGGAGTGGAAAGAAGTAGAAGGGGGACTCTCCTGTTAATCTAGAGGATTTGTGTTTTCCCTGTTTGGACTTCCCCTGTAATGATTGAGGATTTATGTTTTCCCTGTTTGGACATTAAAAGACTCTGTTTCCGTTATATCGCTTTTGGGTCCTCACTCACCTGCATAACAAATTCTCCGGTTGGAACATTATTGATGTTTTATGTTAAAAACATCCTAACAATTGATTCCATACATCATTTGACATGTTTCTAAAGGACTGTAACGGAACTTTTTCGAGTTTGTCTGGATGAAATGCTCACGCCTCATGAAGATGGATTACTGGGCTGAACACGCTAACAACAAGTGGCTATTTGGACATAAATGATGGAACTTTATGGAACAGATCAGTCATTTATTGTCGAACTGTAATTTCTGGGAGTGCCTTCTGATGAAGATCATCAAAGGTAAGTGAATATTTATGGTGTTGTTTCTAACTTTGTTGATTCCAAAATGGCAGCTATTCCTCTGGCTGTTTTAGGTTCTGAGCGCCGTTCTCAGATTATGCTTTTTCCGTAAAGTTTTTTTGAAATCTGACACAGCGGTTGCATTAAGGAGATGTCTATCTTTAATTCTGTCTGTGAATAACACTAGTATCTTTTGTCAATGTTTATTATTAGTATTTCTGCAAAATCACCGGATGTTTTGGAATTGAAACATTACTGCACATAAGGCGGCAATGTAAACTGAGAGTTTTGGATATAAATATGCACATTATCGAACAAAACATACATGTATTGTGTAACATGATGTCCTATGAGTGTCATCTGATGTCCGATTTCAAAAAGGCTTTACAGCAAAAGCAAACCAACCGATTATGTTCGGTCAGAGCCAAGTCACAGAAAAACACAGCCATTTTTCCAGCCAAAGAGAGGAGTCACAAAAAGCAGAAATATAAATAAAATTAATCACTAACCTTTGATGATCTTCATCAGATGACACTCATAGGACTTCATGTTACACAATACATGTATGTTTTGTTCGATAAAGTTCATATTTATATTAAAAAAATCTCAGTTTACGTTACGTTCAATAGTTCCAAAACATCCGGTGATTTTGCAGAGAGCCACATCAATATAGAAATACTTATAATAAACATTGATAAAAGATAACACTATTATGCACGGAATGATAGATACACTTCTCCTTAATTAATGCAACCGCTGTGTCAGATTTCAAAAACACTTTATGGAAAAAGCACACCATGCTATAATCCGAGTACGGTGCTCAGAGACCAAAACAACCCAA
Organism: Oncorhynchus gorbuscha; assembly: GCF_021184085.1. NCBI lineage: Eukaryota > Metazoa > Chordata > Actinopteri > Salmoniformes > Salmonidae > Oncorhynchus > Oncorhynchus gorbuscha. The sequence continues at coordinate 12,560,524 of NC_060194.1, read as the reverse complement.
CAGATATCCACCATGTTGTGTAATCAACAGAAGTCAGAAATAGCATTACAAATATTCACTTACCTTTGATGATCTTCATCAGAATGCACTCCCAGGAATCCCAGTTCCACAAAAAATGTTTGTTTTGTTCGATAATGTCCATCATTTATGTCCGAATACCTAATTTTGTTAGCGCGTTTGTTAAACAAATCCAAACTCACAATGCGCGTGCAAGTTCAGTGGAAAGTACGAAAAGTCCAAAAAGTTATATTACAGGTCGTAGAAACATGTCAAACGAAATATAGAATCAATCTTTAGGATGTTTTTAACATAAATCTTCAACAATGTTTCAACCAGAGAATTCCTTTGTCTGTAGAAATGCAATGGAACAGACCTTGCTCTCACGTGAACGAGCGTGGCCAGCTCATGGCACTCTGCCAAAGCCCTGAATCATTCCCCTCTCATTCACCCCCACTTCACAGTAGAAGCATCAAACAAGGTTCTAAAGACTGGTGTCATCTAGTGGAAGCCTTAGGAAGTGCAACATGACCAATATCCCACTGTGTATTTGATAGGCCAAGAGTTGAAAAACTACAAACCTCAGATTTTCCACTTCCTGGTTGGATTTTTTCTCAGGTTTTTGCCTGCCATATGAGTTCTGGTATACTCACGGACATCATTCAAACAGTTTTAAAAACTTCAGAGGGTTTTCTATCCAAATATACTGATAACATGCATATCTTAGCTTCTAGGACTGAGTAGCAGGCAGTTTACTCTGGGCACGTCTGGGCACCTTAGTCATCCAAGTTACTCAATACTGCCCCCAGCCATAAGAAGTTAAAGGCCCATGACAGCCCACTTGGAGTTTGCCAAAAGGCACCTAAAGACTCTCAGACCATGAGAAAAAAGATGCTCTGGTCTGATGAAACCAATATTTAACTCTTTAGCCTGAATGCCAAGCGTCACGTCTGGAGGAAACCTGGCACCATGCCTATGGTGAAGCATGGTGGTGGCAGCATCATGCTGTGGGGATGTTTTTCAGCGGCTGGGAACTGGGAGACTAGTCAGAATTCAGTGAAAGATGAACGGAGCAATGTACAGAGAGATCCTTGATGAAAACCTGCTCAAGAGCGCTCATGACCTCAGACTGGGGTGAAGGTTCACCTTCATACAAGACAACGACCCTAAGCACACAGACAAGAAAACACAGGAGTGGCTTTGCGACAAGTCTCTGAATGTCCTTGAGTGGCCCAGCCAGAGCCCGGACTTGAACCCGATCGAACTGGAGAGACCTGAAAATAGCTGTGCCGACGCTCCCCACCCAACCCAGCAGACCTTAATGAGAATCTACTTCAGAGTGCAAACGACCTTAGACTGAGGTGAAGATTTACATTCCAAGAGGACAATGACCCTAAGCATACAGCCAAAACAATTCTGGAATGGCTTCAGAACAAGAATGTGAAAGTCCGTGAGTGGCCCAGTCAAAGCCCAGACTTGAATCCCATTGAAAATCTGTGGAAAGACTTGTAGATTGCTGTTCACCCTTTAATTTAACAGAGTTTGATAAAATCTGTAAGCAAGAATGGTATAAAATCCTCAAATCCAGATGTGCAAAGCGGATACAGACACACACAAGATGACTCAAAGCTGTAATTGCCACCAAAGGTGCTTCTACAAAGTATTGACTGAGGGGTGTGAATACCTATGTAAATAAGATATTTCTGTATTTAATTTTCAATAAATTAGCAAAAATGTCTTAAAACACATTTTCACCTTGTTATTATATGGTATTGTGTGTAGGTTGGTGAGAAAAAAAATATTTCATCCATTTTGAAGTCTGCAACACAACGAAATGTGGAATAAGTCAATATTTCTGAAGGCACTGTATACAGTATATATTCACAGATCACGGTTTAATTTGTGAAATAGTTGTAGATATTCATGGTTTTATTTGTGAGTTATGGTGAATATACACATGGATCATGGGACAGTATACGGACACAATATTGATACTTTTCTCACTCCAGTCTGGAGTTCATTATGATTTGTTCTGACAGGAGGCTACTTCAAGCTCAAGCAGATATATATACACTCAGGTGGCCAGTTTATTAGGTAAACTCTGTTCACGGAAATGGTTCGCTGCTACAGACAGTGAGTCACGTGGCTGTGGCCTGCTACATAAAGCATGCAGACAGACATAGCATTCTGTTACTATTTGTTGAACATTAAATTGGGCGAGTGACCTAAGTGACTTTGAGCGTGATATGATCGTCGGTTCCAGGCGCGCCGATTCCAGTGTCTCAGAAACGGCAGGCCACTGGGGCTTTTCACGCATGACAGTGTCTAGGGTTTACCGAGAATGGTGCAACAAACAAGAAACATCCAGTCAGCAGTAGACCTATTGTTAAAAACAGCTAGTTAATAAAAGGACGAAAGATAATTGCAAGAATAGTGCAAGCTAACAGGCAGGTCACAAACAGGCAAATAATGGCGCAGTAAAACAGTGGTCGCAGAACGGCATCTCGGAATGCACAACTCTGTCAGTCCTTTTCACGGATGGGCTATAGCAGCAGATGACCACATCGGGTTCCACTCCTATCAGCTAAAAACAGGAAGAAGCGGCTCTAGTGGGCGTGCGATCACCAACACTGCACAACTGAGGAATGGAAAAACATCACCTGGTCCGACGAATCCTGGTTCCTGTTGCGTCATGCTGATGGCAGAGTTAGGATTTGGCGTAAGCAACATGAGTCCATTGCCCCGTTCTGCCTGGTGTCAATGATACAGGCTGGTGGCACACATTAGGTCCCTTGATATCAATTGAGCAACGTTTCCATGCCCTGATGAGCTATTCTGGAGGCAAAGGGGGTCCGACACGGTGCTAGATGGGTGTACCTAATAAACTGTGTATCTTGAAAAGAGAAAGATTTCACTCTGAAAATAGCCAGAACATAGTGGTAAGACTTAGTAAATGTGATTTTAAGTTCCTTCTCCCGAATAACCGAAATCCTTCTCTTTATCCTTGGACAGAAAATCATTAGAGACAGAGCTCTGAAGATTATATGAAAATCATTGTAATAGTGCTTAAATCCATGCAAATCCAACACTAATGGATGGCTGTAGAACAATAAGAGAACATTTGCCCAGTGAGATTTGACACATCCTTTATGTTTGATTCCCTCACTTTGTGTAAGAAGTGAATTAGCAATAGGCTTTACTCTGACTCGGAACATAAAGAGACCACAGTTTGGTATTGGTGGGGACCATGGACTTGCCCCTCTAAACGGCAATAGCCTTACGTAGTGTATCCAATATTGTGTTTATGTCTGTCTGTATTCTTCTTCTTCTTGTTTACATCGTTACTGCCACGGTCCTCCTCACTGTCTTCATAAATCTTGTTGATCATCATCTTTAACCGTGTTCCCCTACTAACCACTTAATTTATGTAGAGAGGGTTTCTGATGGTGATCCAATGAGACTGAGGCTCCTCGTCCAAACCTAAGATATGCAGTGACTGTTACAATCCCTCTTTCTAAAAGTTGTGGCTCAGCTAAACAAGCTGAATGCTCCATAATTTATTCAGCAATCTCATTATTATTTCAAAGGAAATTAGGTATTGTTCGAGTGGCCACTGGAAATCTTCAATATTTCGTTTTTTTTTGAGGTAACAAACAAGGCTCACTTTATAAACAGAAGCGAGGCGATCTGAAGTACAGTAGCACACAGATTAAGATGATAAATCCTCAGATTATGGATGACAAAAATCAGATGCTGATACTATTATGTATTTGCCCTCATTGTCTCGATCACAAGCTTCTTGAGACGATATAACTATCGTGGCTTTTGCTGGTCTCCCTTCGATACTACAGCACAGACAAGTGGTTTGAGAGGATAGGGATGCTTTTACTGTGAATGAATTGAATGTACAGTACACGAGGAATGAAATACTGTGGGCTACAGTAACAACAAGACTGGTGAAGTGTTCTGTTTTACTATAAGTGTCTTGTTTTACTATTTACTACTGTCCAATATTCACCAAGAAAAGCTGACACCACTAATTTTCAGATCACCTTGACAATCAAGCACATTGACGAGAAGGGAGAGTCCAGCATATTCAGTGACATTTTATACTGTGGAAATGTAGCTAAGAACATTTGGCTCTTGATAACAAATATTAATCATGGTTGGTTTTAGTTCCCTCACTTTAACAATATTGTGGCATGCCTGTGTGCCCTCTAGTGGAATATGATGAACAAGAAAATGTTTGTGTCCTAGTCCTGACAAGATGATGACCTCGCTGTTACTAGAGATGAACTGATTAAAAAAATAATCCATTCTAGCCTCTCATGGGTAGACTACAAAAAGCATCAGACCAAATAACCCTAGATTTTAGTTATGTCTTAACTGAGATTATATCCCAGTCAACAAGTTATATTTCATAACGTCAGATCAATGTCACCTTTTCAGTAAAGGTCCACTGCGGGACACCTGAATATATGTACTAAATCAATCCTTCTCAGGTCGGCACAACAGCAATAGACAAAGAAATGCACACAATCCTGCTAGACCCTTTGCAATGAGACAGGGTAGCCTCAATCTGAGTATGAGGTGATGAGACTTGGAATCTAAATAGGACATGTGGAGTTGAGACAGAGAGTAGCCTACAAATGGATTTGTCACAATGCCTAAAATAAAGCAGGGTAGCTCAGTCAGCAAGCAAAACTAAACAGCCATCTTGGTTCAGTTACTGCATGCGCTCTCTATGGACACTCTTGGTGGGATAATGATTTATTTTGCATTGTTTTATTGCTGTATAGTGACTAAGGCTTGAGTGGTGGCACAGACAAGGCCTCGAGACATTGCAGGGACAGAGAACACACTCTATGAATAATTTCTTTAACACATCTGTACTGTAATAAGAAGAGACAACAAGGAAAACAGTCTCCTCCATTCGCTTCCTGAGAACCCCATCGCACTAAATAATGAATAATGGAAATTGGAAACCTTCACAGAACAATACGGTTGTGTTGATATAAAGGTACATTGCAGCTGAGTACCTATAGGAATGGTTAAGGGTGTAGTATTAACTCGAGGAAGCATTGTTTATTCCTCAAAGGACCCAGAGGACACGACAGTCTTATTCTTCATCTTCACATGGACCTAGAGTTAGCTAAACCCAAGGGAACTACACAATCCCTCCTTGTAAATTGTGTGGGTAGACTTGCAGTGTACACACCAACTGACAAGGTCTCCGTGGTGAAATTGGATTTTCCGACACTTCCCTACTGCTGATATGTCCTCTATTTCGGGGGTCTCAAGCTTTGCCCACTGAGTGACACTCCTGTGGTAAACTTGTTGTCACAATGTAAAAGGTCAGGGGTAAAGTAAACAAGGTGTAACAGCGCCAATCGCCAATTCAGCACCATTGAAGCAGACCGCAACTGAATCACAATTCCAAAGTTCAGCAAAAAAGGATGGTGGACAGTGACCTTATCAGGAGCTAACCAAAACATAAGAAGCCAATATGTGCAACCGTGTTGACCTTTTCAAACCAAACTTTAGAACTGTACATAATAGAGTATAAATGAAAATAGACCTCTCTATTGTTTTTTGGTATTAATTACGATCCCCTTTAGCTGCTGCAAAAGCATCAGCTGCTCTTCCTGGGTCCACATGAGACATGACATAATACATATTATAGAACATTATTAGTCAAGGACTGAAATACATACAGTACATTTAAAACGTCACACATAGCCTACCTATCAGTACATACACACAAGATCTAGGTCTAATACGTAGTACATTGCAAATTACAATATAATATATATAGAAAATGGCTCTCTCTTCACAGTCCCCTTTGTGCAGCAAGGTGTTTTTCTATCTGCTTGAAACTGGTTTTATTGCTAGCTTGAGTTACATGGGGTGGCATGTAGTCATGGCTCTATTTAATACTGTGCGTTTCCCAGACCTGGAGACTGTGAAGAGACGTCTTGTGTTGTACCGATGAGTGCCTGAACTGTGTGCCAACTGTTTGAACAGACAGTTTGGTACCTTCAACGTATCAATGCTTTGCACAAAGACCAATAGTGATGCAGTCAATCTCTCCTCAACTTTGATCAAGGAGAGACTGACATGCATGTTACTGACACTTTCACTCCATATACATCTAAGTGCAATACGTGCTGCTTTGTTCTGAACCAACAGCAATTTACCTACAGCATGTCCTTATTTGCCGCACATGACCACACAGCTGGGCAGTAGTCCAGGTGCAAAAAAACTTGGGCCTGCAGAACCTGTCTGGTCGACTGAGATATCAAGAAGGCAGAGCAATGCCCTGTCATGGACAGGCCTCTTCCAATTTTAGCAACCATTGAGTCTATACGTTTTGACCATGACAGCTTGCTTTCTAGGATTACAACCAACAGTTTAGTCTCCTCAACTTGCCCAATAGCCACATTACTCAATAATAGATCTAAACGAGGTTTAGCGTTGAGCAAGTGATTTGTCTCAAAAATTATGCTTTTAGTTCTTGAGATATTTAGCATCAGCCTATTACTAGTTACCCATTAGAAAACAGACCGGAGCTCTGTGTTGTCTCATTTATTTATTTTACTGTTGCAGCCAACGTGTATACTGTTGAGTCGTCAGCATACATAGACACACAGGCTTTATTCAAGTTAAGTGGAATGTCATTTGTGAAAACAGAAAACAAGAATGGTCCTTGTTGGCTGCCCTGCGGTACACCACAATCAACTGAATTAACAGCGATACTTAAAATGTATTTGCTATTCCCTTTGCCTCACCCCACTCAGCCATACAGTTCCTAAATTCATCATCTATCCATGGGGATTTGGCAGTTCTAACAGTCAGTTTCTTGATGGGCGCATGCCTATCAGTAACCGGAAGAAGCAGTTTCATAAATGCTTCAAGTGCAGCGTCTGGATGTTCCTCATTACACACATCAGACCAAAATCAGACCATATTGTTCACCACTTCGACATAGGAATCGTGAAAAACCTATTGTATGATCGCTTTTACACAATTTTAGGTCCAGTCTTTGGAACTTTGTTTTTTCTAGATATGGCTATTATATTATGATCACTACATCTGATGGGTGTGGATACTGTTTTAGAGCAGATTTCTGCAACATTAGTAAAGATGTGATCAATACACATGGACTATTAAGTTCCTGTTTTGTTTGTAAATACCCTGGTAGGTTGACTTATGACTTGAACCAGATTGCAGGCACTGGATACAGCTTGAAGCTTCTTTTTGAGTGGTCAGCTTGAGGACAACCAGTCGATATTTAGGTCACCCAAAAAAATATACCTCTGTTTATATTACATACATTATCGAGCATTTCAGACATATAGTGCAAATACTGACTTTTAGCACACAGTGGTCTATAGCAACTTCTTACGAGAATAAGCTTTAGGTGAGGCAGATGAACCTGTAGCCATATTACTTCCATTGTCACGCCTTGGTCTTAGTATTTTGTTTTTCTTTAATTATTTGTTCAGGCCAGGGTGTGACATGGGTTTATGTTATATTGTATGTTCGTATTGGGGTTTGTAGTATTTGGGATCGCGGCTGATTAGGGGTGTTGTATAGGCTTGGCTGCCTGAGGCGGTTCTCAATCAGAGTCAGGTGATTCTCGTTGTCTCTGATTGGGAACCGTATTTAGGTAGCCTGGGTTTCGCTGTGTATTTCGTGGGTGATTGTTCCCGTCTCTGTGTAGTTTCACCAGATAGGCTGTAATTAGATTTCACGTTCCGTTTGTTGTTTTGTATTGTATAGTTATTTCATGTATCGTCATTTTCATTCATTAAAGAACATGAGTAACAACCACGCTGCATTTCGGTCCGACTCTCTTTCGACAAACGAAGAACGCCGTTACAGAATCACCCACCACACACGGACCGAACAGCGTGTTAACAGGCAGCGACAGCTTGAACAGCGAAGGGAGGACGTTATGGATAGCAGAGGCATGGAGTATACGACGTGGGAAGAAATCGACAGGTGGGCGGCCGACCCAGAGAGAGTGCAGGAGCCCGCCTGAGATTCGCTAGAGCAATGCGAAGAGGGCTATAGGCGAATGGAGTCAAAAAGAAAGACACGTCGGCGCAGAGCGAAAACCGAAAGTAACCCCCAAATATTTATTGGGGGGGGGGCTCAGGGAGAGAGTAGCAGAGTCAGGAGTCAGACCTGAGCCTACTCTCCCTGTTAATCGTGAAGAGCAGCTGCAGTGGGAGAGGCTGCACCACCTGGAGAAATGGACATGGGAGGAAGAACTGGACGGTAAAGGACCCTGGGCTCAGCCTGGAGAATATCGCCGTCCCAAGGAAGAAATAGAGGTGGCTAAAGCGGAGAGGCGCTGGTATGAGGAGGCAGCACGGCGACGCGGTTGGAAGCCTGAAAAGCAGCCCAAAATTATTTTCTTTTGGGGGGGGGGCTAAAAGGGAGTATGGCTATGCCAGGTAGGAGACCTGCGCAAACTCCCTGTGCTCACCGTTGGGCTAGAGAGACCGGGCAGGCACCGTGTTATGCTATGGAGCGCACAGTGTTTCCAGTGCGGGTGCATAGCCCGGTGCAGCACATACCAGCCCTTCCTATTGGCCGGGCTAGAGTGGGCATCGAGCCAGGTAAGCTTGGGCAGGCTCGGTGCTCAAGAGCTCCAGTGCGCCTGCACGGTCCGGTCTATCCAGAGCCACCTCCACACACCAGTCCTCCGGTCGCAGCTCCCTGCACCAGGCTTCCTGTGCGTGTCCTCGATCCTGTAGCACCAGTTCCAGCACCACGCACCACGCACCAGGCCTTCTGTGCGCCTCGCCTGTTCAGCACAGCCAGAGCCTTCCTTCCATCCTGCGCTGTCGGAGTCTCTCGCCTGTTCAGCACAGCCAGAGCCTTCCTTCCCTCCTGCGCTACTGGAGTCTCCTGTCTGTTCAGCGCCATCAGAGCCTTCCTTCCCTCCTGCGCTGTCGGAGTCTCCGGCCTGTTCAGCGCTATCAGAGCCTTCCTTCTCTACAGCGCTGCCGGAGCCTCCTGCCTGTTCGGAGCAGCCTGAGCTGTCAGTCTGCATGAAGCAGCCAGAGCTGCCAGTCTGCAAGGAGCTGCTAGTCTGCAAGGTGCTGCCAACCTGCATGGAGCAGTCAGAGCTGTCAGCCTGCATGGAGCAGTCAGAGCTGTCAGCCTGCATGGAGCAGTCAGAGCTGTCAGTCTGTATGAAGCAGCCAGAGCTGTCAGTCTGCAAGGAGCTGCTAGTCTGCAAGGAGCTGTCAGTCTGCAAGTGCTGCCAGCCTGCATGGAGCAGTCAGAGCTGTCAGCCTGCATGGAGCAGTCAGAGCTGTCAGCCTGCATGGAGCAGTCAGAGCTGTCAGTCTGCATGAAGCAGCCAGAGCTGTCAGTCTGTAAGAAGCAGCCAGAGCTGTCAGTCTGCATAGAGCAGCTAGATCCGCCAGTCAGCCATGATCTTCTAGATCTGCCAGAAAACCAGTCTCTTCCAGATCTGCCAGACAACCAGTCTCTTCCAGATCTGCCAGTCAACCAGTCTCTTCCAGATCTGCCAGTCAACCAGTCTCTTCCAGATCTGCCAGTCAACCAGTCTCTTCCAGATCTGCAAGTCAACCAGAATCTTCCAGATCTGCTAGTCAACCAGAATCTTCCACTTCCGCCAGCCAGCCAGGATCTACCGGAGCCTACTACCTGCCTGAGCTTCATCTCAGTACTGGGCTTCCTCTCAGTACTCGGCTTCCTCTCAGTACTGGGCTTCCTCTCAGTACTGGGCTTCCCCTCAGTTCCGGGCTGCCCCTCAGTTCCGGGCTGCCCCTCAGTCCCGAGCTGCCCCTCAGTTCAGTGGGGTTCTGGGTGAGGACTATTAGGCCATGGTCGGCGGCGAGGGTGGATTATCCCAGGACGCGAAGGGGAGGAACTAGGACATTAATGGAGTGGGGTCCACGTCCCGAGCCGGAACCGCCACCATGGACAGACGCCCCCACCCGGACCCTCCCTATGGTTTTGAGGTGCGTCCGGGAGTCCGCACCTTAGGGGGGGGGGGGGGGGGTTCTGTCACGCCTTGGTCTTAGTATTTTGTGTTTTCTTTAATTATTTGTTCAGGCCAGGGTGTGACATGGGTTTATGTTATATTGTATGTTCCTATTGGGGTTTGTAGTATTTGGGATTGCGGCTGATTAGGGGTGTTGTATAGGCTTGGCTGCCTGAGGCGGTTCTCAATCAGAGTCAGGTGATTCTCGTTGTCTCTGATTGGGAACCGTATTTAGGTAGCCTGGGTTTCGCTGTGTATTTTGTGGGTGATTGTTCCTGTCTCTGTGTAGTTTCACCAGATAGGATGTAATTAGATTTCACGTTCCGTTTGTTGTTTTGTATTGTATAGTTATTTCATGTTTCGTCATTTTCATTCATTAAAGAACATGAGTAACAACCACGCTGCATTTCGGTCCGACTCTCTTTCAACAAACGAAGAACGCCGTTACATCCATATAATCTGACATGAGACCCTCTCTCAGCCTAACAGGAATATGACTATGGACATACATCTCAAATTGCTAATCTTACAATAAAGTGTGAAATTAATGATTTTTAATCTAAAAAGCTAATGAAGTGTCTTGTCATGCGTGTTCGTGGAGTAGCCTACCATTAACACCTATTTGGCTCCCATTTAACAAAAGGCATGCATCTGCCTGCCAGCCTGGCTGCGGTGGATATTCTGAGCTGTGAGTGTGTAGGTGTTAATTAAGGACCTTGCATGTTTAACAGCACACCATTGGCAATGTTCCAATACCATTTAATAACACTATTTAGTATATAATCACTGACAGTTATAAAGACTGGAATTTACCTTTATAATATAACTTTTAGTTAGGGCCCCTGGATTTTCCCTGACCATGTGACTTGACCATGAAAAACTCAGGGTGCTCGGGAGTATTTGTAGTTTATCATAAGGATCAAGAGTTTTTCCTGGTCAACTCACGTCTCAGGGCAATATTTATCAGGTCGTTTCAAATAATTGGTCATCAAGGGATGTTACTAAGGTAGTGAGGAAAGGAGGCTGTTCAAAACAATTGGGACGCAACCTTCCCTTTGATTGTAATATTCAAGCTCTAACACTAGATGGCGGACGTTACCAGCTCTGAATTGTGGACACGGGGTGAAACACAAGCCACCCCAAACATTTTTTAAGACTATGGCCTTGGTTAATCAGTTTTGAATCTGATATCTAAAGTCATTGAAGAATGAGTTCAAATTTGGTTGTTTGTTGGGTTGTTGCCCTTTTCTTTTGCATAAATCTGATGTAATAACTGTAATAACATTAGAATGTCTGGTGTTTACATTGAAGGGTGAGGAAAACAAACATTTACTTGGGAGTGTCCTCCTGAATAAAGCTGAAATGACACTTACAACGATACCATGATTACAACTGTCACCACAACCACCACATAAGAACAAATTGAAACAAAAAATAAAAAGTATTAGAATTTACTGACCACATGAAGGAGTTAACAAAGCTGGAGCTGAGGGTTTAAATCCCATGCTCCGTGGCACAATTCAGCTAATTGGCACAAGCAATGGAAGATGTCAGGAATCTCTCACCCAAAGATCTTGTGTGGAATAACAAACAAGCGAAAACCAGCTAAAGTGACTGGATTGGAAAGCATTCTGCATAAAAGGAAACACACAAGAAAAGTTGAGGATGTTTTTGTGTTGTACAGCAATGAAGTTAGAGGTGGGTATTTGTATGTGTCTGTCGGTCTGTCCTCTGTCTGTCTGTCTGTCTGTCTGTCTGTCTGTCTGTCTGTCTGTCTGTCTGTCTGTCTGTCTGTCTGTCTGTCTGTCTGTCTGTCTGTCTGCCTGAATCTCTCTGTTCAAGACCCTTAGGCTACTATAGCAAAATATGCATAAAAGGCTTAGGTGATCTATCTATTACCAGTAGCCTAGATATGCAATTCTGCTTCAATTCCCCACTGCAATTATTACATGTATTTTGTGTTCAATGACAGATGCTTACATGAAAATGAACAATGAGTGCAGAGCTAGAGGGTCTACAATCGTTATATGTGTAGCACGTACACACACACGCTTCCAATGCACCGTGTATTCATTCGGGTGTGCGCGTACTTCCATGCGTGCCACCCGTGTGAAAAATAGGTTTTTAGCACACTTGTTCTGACGTCACTTGCATCGATCTTTTTGCATTTTCCTTCTCGTTGCAACGTCGTTGTTGTCACCTGCAAAATATTCAATACTCCAAAGGAATACAATGCAATATTCGGATCATGTTTTCCCCACTAGATATCTAAATACGCACAACATTTTTTATTTTTCCATTCGGTTTTGCGGTTTGCTTCGATAGTGATTTGGTGCGCGAGTGACTGGCTGCAGTGGAGCCGTACATTCAACACAAGCGCGACACTTGGCGATGAAGCTGAAACCACCAGCTACAGAAGCGTAATCTCTTACATTGCCAAAATTACGGGCGGAATTAAATACAACTCTCTGTCTCCGGCCTCTCAAAGGAGAGACAGGAGGTTCATCATGTCTGCTAAAGAGAGACTAAAAGGGAAGGTGACCAAAGACAGCGTCACCTTGCTGCCTTGTTTCTATTTCGTTGAGGTAGGTGAGTTTTACCATTCCGCGACAGCTCCAATGCGCATTGAACCGCTGGCGCTGGAGTAGCCTCGAGAAACAATGTGTTTTGAATGAATATGCGGTGACTGACAGCGGAAATGTAACGAAATACAGCTGTATCATATTTTATGCACAACACCACATTGCCTACAGGTAGCCGCGCAGAATGTGTGGCAGTCACGGCGGCACTGTGTATTGGTATGGCAGTCACGTTGAAGGCTAGGATGAATGATGAGGCAGGCTGCCCTGAAACTACTTATTCAAGGTTAACGAGCTGGCGGTGGGGACTATCTTCATGTCTTTCTGTCATGTGTCATATAACAGATTCATACAGTAGCCAATCAACTGAAGTGTTGAACATGACAAACAATAATAATAATTTCACTCTCATCTGAATAGTCACATCACTCTTGTTTCATATCTGTTTCATTGCTCATATAACTCAACACCCACATCATTTAGAGAGTGTTCATAAAAACTAGTTGGACTATGCAAAAATGACTCAAAGAATGAAGCATGTTTAGCCTTGTTTGTTTTCACCCAAGCAGGGATCATGAATATTAATATGCCATGCCAGTTGATGCAGGCCTACTGTTTTAAACAGCCTGTTACACCCATGTCAAATATTCATGTAGCCAAGGGCGTTTTGCATTTTGTGTGATTCGAGGCCTAATCGACAGACAGGTAGTAATGGTACCTGCTGAATCTGGGAGTTCTCCATGATGGTGAAGACTGCTGTGTAGTTACAAAGCATTACTTGTTATGCTGGTGAATGAGGACCCAAAAGCGACTTAACGAAAACAGAGTCTTTATTCCAGTATATGACAAAAGTAATAATCCTGGAAAAAATCAAGAAGAAAACAAAACAGGAAAAAACTTAAATCCACTCGTAGTAACGAGGACAGACTGGAGACTCGACCATTGACTGCAGGTTGCTTCGGGAAGGCACCGACCGTAGCAGACTAAGACACCTGCTCACACGCAGCATCTGAAGGAGACAAAACACGACAGGGCGAGACAAGGACACAGAACAGCGTACATCATACAAGGATCCGACAAGGACAGAAGCGGAAAACAAGGGGAGAAATAGGGCTCTAATCAGAGGGCAAAATAGGGGACAGGTGTGAAAAGAGTAAATGAGTGAGTTAGGAGAATGAGGAACATCTGGGAGCAGGAACGGAACGATAGAGAGAAGAGAGAGAGGGAGGGGGAGAGAGAGGGATAGAAAAAGGGAACGAACCTAATAAGACCAGCAGGGGGAAACGAACAGAAGGGAAAGCACAAGGACAAGACAATATATGACAAAACATGACAGTACCCCCCCACTCACCGAGCGCCTCCTGGCGCACTCGAGGAGGAACACTGGCGGCAACGGAGGAAATCATAGATCACAAACGGTCCAGCACGTCCCGAGAAAGAACCCAACTCCTCTCCTCAGACCGTAACGGAAGACGAAGAAGAGGGAATCTAGGGCTACTACTCTAAAAAAAAATGAGACACGGGTAGAGAACTGTAAGCTTTAGAGCAAACAGGACCAAACAGGCCAGGAGAGTAACAACTAGGGACAGACTGAGACACAGCAAGGCTAAGACCAGGAACAGGAGAGGCGGTGGCTGTGGACAGACTGAGACACAGCAAGTGCAGGAGCAGGACCAGGAGAGATGCGGTGGCAGGGAACAGACTGAGACACAGCAAGGGCAGGAGAGATGCGGTGGCTGGGGACAGACTGAGACCCAGCAAGACCAGGAGCAGAAGCAGAAAAAAAGTTACCAGACTTATTCTGCGCGCAGTCCGAACAAGCAGCCACGAAACGGCGCGTGTCACGCTCCTGAGTAGGCCACCAAAACCGCTGGCGAATAGAAGCAAGCGTACCCCGAACGCCGGGGTGGCCAGCTAACTTGGCAGAGTGCGCCCACTGAAGAACAGCCAGACGAGTAGAGACAGGAAGGAAAAGAAGGTTACTAGGACAAGCGCGCGGCGACGGAGTGTGAGTGAGTGCTTGCTTAACCTGTCTCTCAATTCCCCAGACAGTCAACCCGACAACACGCCCATCAGGAAGGATCCCCTCGGGATCGGTAGAAGCCACAGAAGAACTAAAGATACGGGATAAAGCATGAGGCTTGGTGTTCTTAGTACCCGGGCAATAAGAAATAACGAACTCGAAACGAGCGAAAAACAACGCCCAACGAGCATGACGCGCATTCAGTCGTTTGGCAGAACGGATGTACTCAAGGTTCCTTTGGTCAGTCCAAACGACAAAAGGAACGGTCGCCCCTCCAACCACTGTCGCCATTCGCCTAGGGCTAAACGGATGGCGAGCAGTTCGCGGTTAGCCACATCATAGTTACGTTCCGACGGCGACAGGCGATGAGAAAAATACGCGCAAGGGTGGACCCCATCGTCAGTATCGGAGCGCTGGGACAGAATGGCTCCCACGCCCACCCCCGACGCGTCAACCTCGACAATTAACTGTTTAGTGACGTCAGGTGCAACAAGGATAGGAGCGGATGCAAAACGCTTCTTGAGGAGATCAGAACTACAATCATACGACCGGTGAGGAGGAAGGGAGTTGGTTCTGGACCGACTGAAGACCGTGCGCAGATCATGATATTCCTCCGGCACTCCTGTCAAATCACCAGGTTCCTCCTGTGAAGAGGGAGCAGAAGAAACAGGAGGAATAGCAGACATTAAACACTTCACATGACAAGAAACGTTCCAGGAAAGGATAGAATTACTAGACCAATCAAAAGAAGGATTATGACACACTAGCCAGGGATGACCCAAAACAACAGGTGTAAAAGGTGAACAAAAAATCAAAAAAGAAATGGTCTCACTATGGTTACCAGATACTGTGAGGGTTAAAGGTAGTGTTTCACATAATATACTGGGGAGAGGACTACCATCCAAGGCGAACATGACCGTGGGCTCCCCTAACTGTCTGAGAGGAATGTCATGTTCCCGAGCCCAGGCTTCGTCCATAAAACAGCCCTCCGCCCCAGAGTCTATTAATGCACTGCAGGAAGCTGCCGATCCGGTCCAGCGTAGATGGACCGGCAAGGTAGTACAGGTACTTGACGGAGAGGACAGTCTAGTAGCGCTTATCAGTCGCCCACCGCTTACTGATGAGCTCTGGCCTTTAACTGGACATGAAATGACAAAATGACCAGCGGAACCGCAATAGAGACAGAGGTGGTTGGTGATTCTCCGTTCCCTCTCCTTAGTCGAAATGCGAATACCCCCCAGCTGCATGGGCTCAACACCTGAGTCAGTGGGGAAAGATGGTAGTGTCGGAGAGAGGGGGGACACAGTTAACGCGAGCTCTCTTCTATGAGCTCGGTGACGAAGATCTACCCGTCGTTCAATGCGAATAGCGAGTTCAATCAAAGAATCCACGCTGGATGGAACCTCCCGAGAGAGAATCTCATCCTTAACCTTAGCGTGGAGTCCCTCCAGAAAACGAGCGAGCAACGCCTGCTCGTTCCAGTTACTGGAGGCAGCAAGAGTGCGAAACTCTATAGAGTAATCCGTTATGGATCGATTACCTTGACATAGGGAAGACAGGGACCAGGAAGCTTCTTTCCCAAAAACAGAACGATCAAAAACCCTTATCATCTCCTCTTTATAGTTCAGATAATCGTTAGTACACTCAGCGCTTGCCTCCCAGATAGCTGTGCCCCACTGCCGAGCCCGACTAGTAAGGAGTGATATGACGTAGGCAATCCGAGCTCTCTCTCTTGAGTATGTGTTGGGCTGGAGAGAGAACACAATATCACACTGGGTGAGAAAGGAGCGGCACTCAGTGGGCTGCCCAGAGTAACATGGTGGGTTATTAACCCTAGGTTCCGGAGACTCGGAAGACCCGGAAGTAGCTGGTGGCACGAGACGAAGACTCTGATACTGTCCTGAGAGGTCGGAGACCTGAGCGGCCAGGGTCTCAACGGCATGCCGAGCAGCAGACAATTCCTGCCCGTGTCTGCCGAGCATCGCTCCCTGGAACTCGAGAGTAGAGTAGAGAGAATCCATAGTCGCTGGGTCCATTCTTGGTCGGATCCTTCTGTTATGCTGGTGAATGAGGACCCAAAAGCGACTTAATGAAAACAGAGTCTTTATTCCAGTATATGACAAAAGTAATAATCCTGGAAAAAATCAAGAAGAAAACAAAACAGGAAAAAAATTAAATCCACTCGTAGTAACGAGGACAGACTGGAGACTCGACCATTGACTGCAGGTTGCTTCGGGAAGGCACCGACCGTAGCAGACTAAGACACCTGCTCACACGCAGCATCTGAAGGAGACAAAACACGACAGGGCGAGACAAGGACACAGAACAGCGTACATCATACAAGGATCCGACAAGGACAGAAGCGGAAAACAAGGGGAGAAATAGGGCTCTAATCAGAGGGCAAAATAGGGGACAGGTGTGAAAAGAGTAAATGAGTGAGTTAAGAGAATGAGGAACAGCTGGGAGCAGGAACGGAACGATAGAGAGAAGAGAGAGAGGGAGGGGGAGAGAGAGGGATAGAAAAAGGGAACGAACCTAATAAGACCAGCAGGGGGAAACGAACAGAAGGGAAAGCACAAGGACAAGACAATATATGACAAAACATGACATTACTGTGGGTTTAATGACGCTCCACCAAATATGTTGGCCATGTTTTCCATTCATTATAGATCGATTGATGATTAACTATAGATGATTACCTGAAAAAAAACATCAGGTTGGTCCTTGAAATAATGAATTTTAGAATCAGAATCCACATAGACATCATACAGAATATACAATATCGGAACACTAACCATAAAACATAAAACTCTAGAGTGTTTTATAGGCTGATTACAGTGGGAATATACCATTTACAGATGGGAAATATCTATATAAGCAGAGGAAGGGATGTTGCCTTGGTGAATACAGTATACAGTGTTGGGCCATTGCAATAGAGTGCAGATTGGTATTCGAGGTCATTAATGACAAGGTGCAGTAATCGGCCCAATGCAAAGTCACTTAATCCCTATGAGCCTGATGGCTGGTTGATGAGGGCCACAGCAGGGGGGAAACTGTTCAGGTGGCAGGCAATTTTGGTCATGAGTCTTTGACAGATGGGGTGTCCGGAGTGGGCGGCGTCAGCGATGATCTGACCTACACGCTTACTTGTCCTGGAGGCGTGCAGGTCCCTGATGGAAGGCAGGTGACAACCGGTGACCTCCGCAGACCAGACGATGCACTGCAGTTTGCCCTTGCAGCGGGTAGACGCAGATCCAAACCAGACGGTGATAGAAGAGGTGAGGATGGACTCCTTTGGTCACGTTCTCCCCCTATACGAGGCTATATGGCCTGGTTCTTGAATGGACATATCGGAGAAGGCTAGATCCCCATATTAAGTTGAACAAGCTTCCTCATGGGGCTTCTAAACTACAGGCAGGAGGGTTGTATTGCAAACATGTCGTTGAGATGCAGAGGTTCCCTTCACTTTGTCCGTCAAGCCGATGAAAGTCAACACTGACTTCTTTGGTTTCAGTCACTATTGGAAATATATGTCCCTATGGATATGAGTTGAGGATGAACACCATAAATGTCCTGCTAACTTGTGAGTTTGATGTGGCTCTGACTGTTTAACTGGCCACAACTCCATATTAAGAAGGTCTTTGTAATGTTTGGTATGCTCAGTGTATGTCTGGATTGGAGAATATGTGGGCCGTGCAGGCTTAAAGGCCCAGTGCCTTTAAGCACTGATGTTGGAATTAGAGCTGTTTAAAAAGACTGCCTGAAATTTCAGCCTGTTTTGGCTGGGTGGAGTTTTGGCCTGCCTGGTGACATCACCTGGAGTTAATAATATTTATATTATGTTAATAGACCTATAAGAAAGGAAGTTCCAAACCTCTCTGCCAATAACAGTTAGTTTTCAGTTTTCCCCCTCTCCACTCAGACCACTCCCAGACAGTCCTAGTAACATTTTTGATTGAGAAATTGCTCTTTACTAAGAAGCTATTTCTGTTTCTTATTGACCATTTTGATTGAAAGCAATCACAGTAAGGTACTTAATTGTTACCCAGAAAATATTTGATATTGAGATTTTTAAAAAAAACGGCTGCATTGGACTTTAACGGTCCAACTAATAACAGAGCTGGCTTTAGTTCAATAGTAGCCTCTGCCGAGTCCCCAACAACTGGACGGTCCGGTTTTCAAGGGAAATGGAAAGAGAGCCTGTGACGAGACTTCCACTTTTGGACGCTAACAAAGCGACCCTCCATCTTAACTCCTCCACATTTACTGGATTCATTGAACAGTGCACAAGAGAACCTCCCCCAACAGTTATTTTTCTTCTTCTGTTCAAGACCAGTATTTAGGGCAGGGGTATTCCAATCTGACCCTACGAGGTCCAGAGCCTGCTGCTTTTCTGTTCTTCCTGATCATTTATTGCACCCACCTGGTGTCCCAGGTCTAAACCAGTCCCTGATTAGAGGGGAATCACCCGCCTGGTGTCCCAGGTCTAAACCAGTCCCTGATTAGAGGGGAATCACCCGCCTGGTGTCCCAGGTCTAAACCAGTCCCTGATTAGAGGGGAATCACCCGCCTGGTGTCCCAGGTCTAAACCAGTCCCTGATTAGAGGGGAATCACCCACCTGGTGTCCCAGGTCTAAATCAGTCCCTGATTAGAGGGGAATCACCCGCCTGGTGTCCCAGGTCTAAACCAGTCCCTGATTAGAGGGGAATCACCCACCTGGTGTCCCAGGTCTAAACCAGTCCCTGATTAGAGGGGAATCACCCACCTGGTGTCCCAGGTCTAAATCAGTCCCTGATTAGAGGGGAATCACCCGCCTGGTGTCCCAGGTCTAAACCAGTCCCTGATTAGAGGGGAATCACCCGCCTGGTGTCCCAGGTCTAAACCAGTCCCTGATTAGAGGGGAATCACCCACCTGGTGTCCCAGGTCTAAACCAGTCCCTGATTAGAGGGGAATCACCCACCTGGTGTCCCAGGTCTAAATCAGTCCCTAATTAGAGGGGAATCACCCGCCTGGTGTCCCAGGTCTAAATCGGTCCCTGATTAGAGGGGAATCAGCCACCTGGTGTCCCAGGTCTAAATCGGTCCCTGATTAGAGGGGAATCAGCCACCTGGTGTCCCAGGTCTAAATCGGTCCCTGATTAGAGGGGAATCAGCCGCCTGGTGTCCCAGGTCTAAACCAGTCCCTGATTAGAGGGGAATCACCCACCTGGTGTCCCAGGTCTAAA
The DNA here is from genome assembly GCF_021184085.1 of Oncorhynchus gorbuscha. NCBI lineage: Eukaryota > Metazoa > Chordata > Actinopteri > Salmoniformes > Salmonidae > Oncorhynchus > Oncorhynchus gorbuscha. The sequence goes on along the minus strand of NC_060194.1, from coordinate 12,540,672 downwards.
TCAGTCCCTAATTAGAGGGGAATCACCCGCCTGGTGTCCCAGGTCTAAACCAGTCCCTGATTAGAGGGGAATCACCCACCTGGTGTCCCAGGTCTAAATCAGTCCCTGATTAGAGGGGAATCACCCACCTGGTGTCCCAGGTCTAAATCAGTCCCTGATTAGAGGGGAATCACCCACCTGGTGTCCCAGGTCTAAATCAGTCCCTGATTAGAGGGGAATCACCCGCCTGGTGTCCCAGGTCTAAACCAGTCCCTGATTAGAGGGGAATCACCCGCCTGGTGTCCCAGGTCTAAACCAGTCCCTGATTAGAGGGGAATCACCCGCCTGGTGTCCCAGGTCTAAACCAGTCCCTGATTAGAGGGGAATCACCCGCCTGGTGTCCCAGGTCTAAACCAGTCCCTGATTAGAGGGGAATCACCCGCCTGGTGTCCCAGGTCTAAATCAGTCCCTGATTAGAGGGGAATCACCCACCTGGTGTCCCAGGTCTAAACCAGTCCCTGATTAGAGGGGAATCACCCGCCTGGTGTCCCAGGTCTAAACCAGTCCCTGATTAGAGGGGAATCACCCGCCTGGTGTCCCAGGTCTAAACCAGTCCCTGATTAGAGGGGAATCAGCCACCTGGTGTCCCAGGTCTAAATCGGTCCCTGATTAGAGGGGAATCACCCACCTGGTGTCCCAGGTCTAAACCAGTCCCTGATTAGAGGGGAATCAGCCACCTGGTGTCCCAGGTCTAAATCGGTCCCTGATTAGAGGGGGACAATGGAGAAAAAAAAGGCAGTGGAACTGGCTTCGAGGTCCAGAGTTGAGTTTGAGGGATGTAGGGGATCTAGTTTCACGCGTGTCTTTTATGGCTGCTACGTTAGGTTAGTTCAATAGTTCATTCCATTCTATACCATTCCATACCATTCTATACCATTCTATACCATTCCATACCATTCTTGGACGCAGTGACTGTAGTGGATGGCAATGCTAGTTTTGACCAAATGTGGGTTGCCTTCTCCATCCCCATAAATGCACAACAAGTCTGATATCAGTAAAAAAAAGTCAGTGGAAAGGTGAGTAAAAAATAAGATTAGAGTAATGAAAATGGAGAACCACACGGTGGTACAGAGTATCTCGTTTTAGCACCATGGAGAGTTCTCTGCTCCAGCCTCTATTTCTTCCTCGGTTCATTTCTCTTTAGCCGATGTCGACTGTGTTTACTATGCTTGAGTAAGCATAAAGACGCTCAACGGGATATGAAGAACGGCTAACTCTTGTCTATGTGTGACATTAACAAGAAGGATTGCCCTGGGTAAGAGAGAGAGAGAAGAGAGAGAGAGAGAGTGAGTGATCATTGTAATATAAAAGTGTCATACCATGGGACTTAAATCACTGCCCTGGTGGCCCAGCCTGCTCTACCATGGGATTGAATAGAAGGGAATATACAATGAAAAACAAAACGTTATATCTCTACCACAACAACAACAAAAAATCATTATGAAAAGTGGAAGCATGTAAAGTGTAATCCACAACCTCAATTGATGTATAATATGTTGGTAAAAGGTATGGTGACTATTTATTCAGAGCTACGGTAAGGAAAGAAAAATGTGGCTGATAAACCATTGGTCGCTCAACCGGGGAAACTGTGTTATTCTAACATAAATATTCAATGTGACACTGCATTTTTTAAATATGCCCTTAGGCGGGGAACAACCCACTGTCCCTCCTTCAGTCGATTTACATCGATGCTCCTTTACGATCGCTTAAGGACAGGCAAGATAATCGTGCAGATCATCATTTAGTTAAGTTCTTTATGGAGCTCAATTAGTCAATTAACTGGTGGCATCATAGCGAGCAGAGAGCCTACAAAGAACCTGGATTGCAGTAATCGAACAAGATGCAGGAACAAGCTCTTAGTAAGCTCTTATTAAACGAGCATGAGGTTGCAAAGTGCGATCAGTATGGTGGGCAACCAGGCAGCACAGCTCCTCAGGTGTTTGTTTGCGATTAGCTTTATACCCATCATTTTTTGGCAAATGTAAGACGCTTCGGAAAGGAATGCATGTGGATGGATTGGATTGTGATGAACAATACGGTAGAAATTGTGGCACTGTGGCATATAGGCCTACTCTATATATCTCTTCATCATCATTCATGTTATGGAAGGGGCTCAGTTGCTTCAATGGTCCTGTGAGTACGCGGCTTGCCTTGCGTCCATCTACCCTACCTATTTATTACTAGCGTTAAGCTATGTATTATTCTGCAGCTTTATTTAGTGCATTGCAACGTAATTGAACTAATATTAAGTCGCCATTGTTGTGTTTGAAGAGATGTGCCGCTTCATTCACCTTGCTTCTGTGTTTGTTTGGTTATACTGTCATATCAATAACGTCTCACACACGAGCAGATGGTTTAAGAAACATTTCACAGTTCTTAGTTTACATGGTCCACATTTAGCTATCATTAAAAGTAAGAAATGACTCACTTTAGATATATATGTAAATACATTTTTAATTGTATTTTTTTACCCCTTTTTCGCCCCAGTTTGTAGTTACAATCTTGTCCCATCACTGCATCTCCCGTAAGGACTCGGGAGAGACAAAGGTCGAGATCCATGCGTCCTCCGAAACACAAACCCGACAAGCCACACTGCTCGCTTATTGACACACTGCTCGCTTAACCCGGAACCCAGCCGCACCAATGGGTCGGAGGAAACACTGTAGAGCTGGTGACCCGAAGTCAGCGTGCATGCGCCCGGCCCACCACAAAGGAGTCGCTAGAGCGCAAGGGGACAAGAACATCCCGGGCCTGACAAACCCCCTAACCCTGACGACGCTGGGCCAATTGTGCACTGCTTCATAGGTCTCCCGGTCACAACACAGCCCAGAATCGAACCCAGATCTCTAGAGACCCTTCTAGGACTGAAATTCAGTGCCTTTGTATTGCTGCACCACTCGGGAGGCCACATATATATACACATATATTTTTTTACATGCAGCAATTTTGTGAAATCATACAACAATTAATGTGTACTAGAGTAATAGAAAAATAACAGGAGCTGAAGCAAGTATTCACTGAATACCACATTAGAATGTTGACAGGAAGAAATGTTCTAAGGAATGTTCCCTATTGTAGATCACTTTGATAGTGGTTGTCTGAACAGGAGAGTGGGAGGCTGGGTTTCATGAATCATATTGTGAACCCATCCAAGAGACTGCTGCATTCCCAGTCACCTCAACTCATCCTCAGACATCAAGTGGGATTTGGGGACCTTTCAATCATCATGGCCTGTTTACCAATGGAATTATCAATTGAAACTCGAAACGTGAGCTTGCAGCAGCCTTTTAGAGATGTTAATTCTTACATTGTTTCCCCCATGTCCGATATGTGCTTCCGATCCTAGGGGGAGGCAATGTGCCGCATTGGGTGCCCATTCACATTGCCTTGTGGGGTTGGTGCCACATTTTGGAGCAGGGGTCTAGTTTCTCTCTGTTGAGTACGTAAATGTACGGCCTCTGTATTGTTTCGGGCTTAGGGATTGTATGGACGTATGGTTCTATGCTATTATTAGAGTGTAAATACTGTGATGTATTTTCAGAAAGATAATGTCACCTCTGTAGAAGTGAGTTGGTATGACCCATTCCAGGTAGGAGAGTTACCAACTATGGTGCATGTTTTGACAGTTTGTTTCAGACCTTCAAGGGCTGGAGGAAAATGTATCTGCGTTGTCCCTCTGCGATAGTAATGATGCTTGTTCTGTGTGCAGCTTTAAGGAAAAACAGCTGTCGGACACTCTGAAGTGTTTACCAGACAGTTATTCTATCTTTTCTGATTTTCTAGGATCCGCTTTGTTAAATATCGAGTTGACTGTCTACCACTATAATCTTGCTGTAAATAGAACAGCTGACTCCAAGAATCCTTCATTTTTGAAGAAGTGTAAATGACTTGAATTAGAGCTCAATCAATGCTTGAAGCTGGAGAAACTCACATGAGCGATAGGGGAGTGGAGTTTCTCCTTACGATGTAACCTTTGCATGACTCTGTGACCTTGAATCTGGTTCCCTGGTGGTCGCTAAGACTGTAACTTGGGCACAGTCTTCTAGTTGGTCAAGAAAACCCCAACCTCATAGCTCTGTGTCCGTTTCTTGTTACTTACAACCTCATGCTAATCACATTAGATAAATTTGCTCAACTGTCCCGCGGGGGGGGGGGCAGTTGAGCAATTCAGCTTGGTGGGGGTATTACTACAGTAACACCCCCACCAACAGAGAATGGTTGCTCTCACTGGTGTTACATCTGTAAATGCCATCACAGCCTCTGAAGATGCCTTTGGTCAGCTGCAAAAAGATAAACATTTCCCTTCAAATGTATTTTCCCTTGAAACGCTTCCATATATATATATTTGTTTGGTTAATCAATAGTCCTCATGCATCCTCAGCAGACTGCGTGCTATGCCATTCCGTCGCTGTTGTAATAATGTGTCATCCCCACTGCAAGGGGTACATGGAAACCGCCTGTGTGATTTCTGGAGTAGCACATTTCTCACAGAGCTCTTGGGTTGTTCTGAAGTGGAGTGCACTACGAAGGGAGAATTAATGGGAAATCTACCCTATGTAATCGCTGTGCTTTCATAAACCGCTCGTGTTGTGTTCTCCATGTTCACAGTTCGTGTTGTTGTGTTGGTTCTGTATGCTCTATGCGGTGTGGTACACAGTGTTGTTGTGTTGGTTCTGTATGCACTATGCGGTGTGGTACACAGTGCTGTTGTGTTGGTTCTGTATGCACTATGCGGTGTGGTACACAGTGTTGTTGTGTTGGTTCTGTATGCACTATGCGGTGTGGTACACAGTGCTGTTGTGTTGGTTCTGTATGCACTATGCGGTGTGGTACACAGTGCTGTTGTGTTGGTTCTGTATGCACTATGCGGTGTGGTACACAGTGCTGTTGTGTTGGTTCTGTATGCACTATGCGGTGTGGTACACAGTGTTGTTGTGTTGGTTCTGTATGCACTATGCGGTGTGGTACACAGTGTTGTTGTGTTGGTTCTGTATGCACTATGCGGTGTGGTACACAGTGCTGTTGTGTTGGTTCTGTATGCACTATGCGGTGTGGTACACAGTGTTGTTGTGTTGGTTCTGTATGCACTATGCGGTGTGGTACACAGTGTTGTTGTGTTGGTTCTGTATGCACTATGCGGTGTGGTACACAGTGCTGTTGTGTTGGTTCTGTATGCACTATGCGGTGTGGTACACAGTGTTGTTGTGTTGGTTCTGTATGCACTATGCGGTGTGGTACACAGTGCTGTTGTGCTTGGGTAACAGATGGTTATCAACAAAGTGCTAGGCGGTAAATCTCTTAAGACTGTGGAATTCTGTCGGGATCCAATCACTCTTTAGCGCAATGGTGTTTCATATCAAAACAGTTATCATCATTGTATTCTATATGTGTCTTAGTTTGCTAAATGAAGTCGCTAAACGGAAACAGGGGCCCCTTTGTGGCCCTGTCTGGAAGAGCATTGCTGTTTAAAAAGGCTAACATCTCAGTGCTCAGGAAGGATGTCATTTTGAAGAATAGTGGGTTGTATTTTGGATGGCTTGTCCGACAGGGATCTTATAGTAGTTTGCTTTCTGTCTGCTGCCTGCCATATGTTATCATGACAGCTTCTAACCTTTCTCCCCCCCTCTCTGTCTCTCATTTCTCTCTCTCCTCTCTTTCTGAAAGATCTGCCTATTGCGCTCCTCTGCTTAATCTCTCTCTTTCTCTTTCTGTCTTCCTCTATCCTCCTCTCAACCTCATCTCTCTCTCTCTGTCTTCCCTACCATTCCCCCTCTCCCCCCTCCCTCCCCACTCTCTCCCTCCAGCTCCCGATCATGGCTTCCTCTGTGGTCAGCCTGTATTTCCTGGAGCTGACCGACGTGTTCAAACCGGTGCGGTTGGGCTACAGCTGCAATGACCGCAGTCTGAGCATGCCCTACATCAGGCCCGCTGAGGAAGTCATCCCTTTCCTCATGCTCTTCAGCCTGGCCTTCGCTGGACCTACAGCTACGGTCAGTATAACCACAAACCTCATTCCCTCGCTCCCTATTGGTTGCCGGAAGGGTGCAGCATCATAGCCTGTTTCCAGATCTGTTTTTGGCGTCTTACCAACTCCTAGTCAATTTACTTTCATTCCGGTGTTCGCTGAACTCACAGTCAGTGTTCAACCAAATGTATTCTTAGGGGATCACTTCTTAGGGTTTAGGGCCTGTGCTGGAAAACTCACTCCGTCCTGGTTTACTCACTGTGTGTGTGCTTAGTCCCCCTCTAAGGGTTCCATATTCAGATTGTCAGCTAAATTCACTCTTCGTGTTTCATTTCTAAGGGCTTACTCACGGCCAGCATGCCCTTAATCTCAGTGTGTTCCCTCCTAAGGGTTCCTCCACATTTCAGTAGTCACATATGGTTTATTCATGCTGAATGAGAGTTCAGGGAGAATCCAACGGGCTTAACTTACACTGTCTGAGGTTCACTTCAAAAAGGTATGCCTTTTCATATCTTAGCATGCTCATTTACCTAGACTTACTATATCAGAAGGGTTTTCTCCCAATGGTATGTCACAATGTGTTTACTCATGCAGATGAATTCACTCCTAGGCTGTAGGATCACTTCTAAGGGTTCACTCACCCAGAAGTGTACACTCCCTAGGTTTTTTCCCCCTTTACAGTGGATTTACCTTTAGGGTCTAGTGAAGAATAGGTTTTCATTGTTTTCAAATGTAATATCTCACTCTTCCAAAAGTGTTCTGTCTTTGGGCTCGTAAGGGTTTCAAGTGCCATCACTTTGCTAAAGGTCTTGGTTTTGAAATAGTTTCTTCCATAAAGATAACATCTATGGTGTTCTATCTGTTGTCTCTTCTCTATATTAGACACTTCTCATGTGAGGAAACAACAGACCTGAAGGTGTCCGCGATACAGTTTCCCATGGTCCTTTTATGGAAAGTGTTGGCCTACACGTTCCAAAACATCTTCAGATTTCTCTGGTTAATAATTGCGTGTTATATTCATACAATCCTTAGCATCACTCTGCTGCTGCTGCTCTCTCTATGGTCCTCAGCAAAAATTCCCCTGACAGCGTCTCGCTCGGCGACACATTCTCTTTCTCTCTTTCGGCTGTTATCACCTAGGCAACCTGCGGGGTGTTGTGCTTCTTGCGGTGTCATGCTTTGTCTCTCAGACCCATACAGTTTGGCTGGCGCTGTCAGCTTCTATTTGGACTGTTGCCCACCTAGGGCCACTGGCTGAACATCAACACAGACAGACAGACAGACAGACAGACAGACAGACAGACAGACAGACAGACAGACAGACAGACAGACAGACAGACAGACAGACAGACAGACAGACAGACAGACAGACAGACAGACAGACAGACAGACAGACAGACAGACAGACAGACAGACAGACAGACAGACAGACAGGCAGGCAGGCAGACAGACAGACAGACAGACAGGCAGACAGGCAGGCAGACAGGCAGACATCTCTCTGGTCCTGTGGTGATTTTTTTGTTGTTGTTAAAGCCCTATAGTATCCTACTGCATGCTTTATTTAACAGGTGGCCCCTGGGGTGCTTAGAATGGCAGTTGGTTACAATAAAGCATAGCCATGACAAGGCCAAATATTGTTATAGCTGAAATTCACCTGCTAAAACCATTTACGTACAGTGTTTCCCCATTTACAGCTTTCCACTGAAGGGTTTTCTTTAGTTTTTTTAATACGTGCATGACTTGGTCTCGAGGTGGATGCACACAGAGGAATCTAAACTTGGTTTCTCTATTTAGGTTTCTTCTACTTGAGCTACATGACTACATTTATCGGACAATGTTACTAGCTTTGCAGTCCAAAATGAATATGGTTCAGATACTAAGCTGTGACTTGTACTGTTGTTATGTTTTTAAAGAAGTAGGTCACTATACATCTTTAGTGTTATACACAAAAACTACAAGACGGCCATATAAGCATACAAAAAATATTTTCAGTATGATGGTTAATGAGTCCGCCTCTAGCAACATGGGCTATGATGGTTAATGAGTCCGCCTCTAGCAACATGGGCTATGATGGTTAATGAGTCCGCCTCTAGCAACATGGGCTATGATGGTTAATGAGTCCGCCTCTAGCAACATGGGCTATGATGGTTAATGAGTCCGCCTCTAGCAACATGGGCTATGATGGTTAATGAGTCCGCCTCAAGCAACATGGGCTATGATGGTTAATGAGTCCGCCTCTAGCAACATGGGCTATGATGGTTAATGAGTCCGCCTCTAGTAACATGGGCTATGATGGCTAATGAGTCCGCCTCTAGCAACATGGGCTATGATGGTTAATGAGTCCGCCTCTAGCAACATGGGCTATGATGGTTAATGAGTCCGCCTCTTGTAACATGGGCTATGATGGCTAATGAGTCCGCCTCTAGCAACATGGGCTATGATGGTTAATGAGTCCGCCTCAAGCAACATGGGCTATGATGGTTAATGAGTCCGCCTCTAGCAACATGGGCTATGATGGTTAATGAGTCCGCCTCTAGTAACATGGGCTATGATGGTTAATGAGTCCGCCTCTAGTAACATGGGCTATGATGGTTAATGAGTCCGCCTCTAGCAACATGGGCTATGATGGTTAATGAGTCCGCCTCTAGCAACATGGGCTATGATGGTTAATGAGTCCGCCTCTAGCAACATGGGCTATGATGGTTAATGAGTCCGCCTCTAGCAACATGGGCTATGATGGTTAATGAGTCCGCCTCTAGCAACATGGGCTATGATGGTTAATGAGTCCGCCTCTAGCAACATGGGCTATGATGGTTAATGAGTCCGCCTCTAGCAACATGGGCTATGATGGTTAATGAGTCCGCCTCTAGCAACATGGGCTATGATGGTTAATGAGTCCGCCTCTAGCAACATGGGCTATGATGGTTAATGAGTCCGCCTCTAGCAACATGGGCTATGATGGTTAATGAGTCCGCCTCTAGCAACATGGGCTATGATGGTTAATGAGTCCACCTCTAGTAACATGGGCTATGATGGTTAATGAGTCCGCCTCTAGCAACATGGGCTATGATGGTTAATGAGTCCGCCTCTAGCAACATGGGCTATGATGGCTAATGAGTCCGCCTCTAGCAACATGGGCTATGATGGTTAATGAGTCCGCCTCTAGCAACATGGGCTATGATGGCTAATGAGTCCGCCTCTAGCAACATGGGCTATGATGGCTAATGAGTCCGCCTCTAGCAACATGGGCTATGATGGCTAATGAGTCCGCCTCTAGCAACATGGGCTGTGATGGCTAATGAGTCCGCCTCTAGCAACATGGGCTGTGATGGCTAATGAGTCCGCCTCTAGCAACATGGGCTGTGATGGCTAATGAGTCCGCCTCTAGCAACATGGGCTGTGATGGCTAATGAGTCCGCCTCTAGCAACATGGGCTATGATGGCTAATGAGTCCGCCTCTAGCAACATGGGCTATGATGGCTAATGAGTCCGCCTCTAGCAACATGGGCTATGATGGTTAATGAGTCCGCCTCTAGCAACATGGGCTATGATGGTTAATGAGTCCGCCTCTAGCAACATGGGCTATGATGGTTAATGAGTCCGCCTCTAGCAACATGGGCTATGATGGTTAATGAGTCCGCCTCTAGCAACATGGGCTATGATGGTTAATGAGTCCGCCTCTAGCAACATGGGCTATGATGGTTAATGAGTCCGCCTCTAGCAACATGGGCTATGATGGTTAATGAGTCCGCCTCTAGCAACATGGGCTATGATGGTTAATGAGTCCGCCTCTAGCAACATGGGCTATGATGGTTAATGAGTCCGCCTCTAGCAACATGGGCTATGATGGTTAATGAGTCCGCCTCTAGCAACATGGGCTATGATGGTTAATGAGTCCGCCTCTAGTAACATGGGCTATGATGGTTAATGAGTCCGCCTCTAGCAACATGGGCTATGATGGCTAATGAGTCCGCCTCTAGCAACATGGGCTATGATGGTTAATGAGTCCGCCTCTAGCAACATGGGCTATGATGGCTAATGAGTCCGCCTCTAGCAACATGGGCTATGATGGCTAATGAGTCCGCCTCTAGCAACATGGGCTATGATGGCTAATGAGTCCGCCTCTAGCAACATGGGCTATGATGGCTAATGAGTCCGCCTCTAGCAACATGGGCTATGATGGCTAATGAGTCCGCCTCTAGCAACATGGGCTATGATGGCTAATGAGTCCGCCTCTAGCAACATGGGCTATGATGGTTAATGAGTCCGCCTCTAGCAACATGGGCTATGATGGCTAATGAGTCCGCCTCTAGCAACATGGGCTATGATGGTTAATGAGTCCGCCTCTAGCAACATGGGCTATGATGGCTAATGAGTCCGCCTCTAGCAACATGGGCTATGATGGTTAATGAGTCCGCCTCTAGTAACATGGGCTATGATGGTTAATGAGTCCGCCTCTAGCAACATGGGCTATGATGGCTAATGAGTCCGCCTCTAGCAACATGGGCTATGATGGCTAATGAGTCCGCCTCTAGCAACATGGGCTATGATGGCTAATGAGTCCGCCTCTAGCAACATGGGCTATGATGGTTAATGAGTCCGCCTCTAGCAACATGGGCTATGATGGCTAATGAGTCCGCCTCTAGCAACATGGGCTATGATGGCTAATGAGTCCGCCTCTAGCAACATGGGCTATGATGGCTAATGAGTCCGCCTCTAGCAACATGGGCTATGATGGTTAATGAGTCCGCCTCTAGCAACATGGGCTATGATGGCTAATGAGTCCGCCTCTAGCAACATGGGCTATGATGGCTAATGAGTCCGCCTCTAGCAACATGGGCTATGATGGCTAATGAGTCCGCCTCTAGCAACATGGGCTATGATGGTTAATGAGTCCGCCTCTAGCAACATGGGCTATGATGGTTAATGAGTCCGCCTCTAGCAACATGGGCTATGATGGCTAATGAGTCCGCCTCTAGTAACATGGGCTATGATGGCTAATGAGTCCGCCTCTAGCAACATGGGCTATGATGGTTAATGAGTCCGCCTCTAGCAACATGGGCTATGATGGTTAATGAGTCCGCCTCTAGCAACATGGGCTATGATGGTTAATGAGTCCGCCTCTAGCAACATGGGCTATGATGGTTAATGAGTCCGCCTCTAGCAACATGGGCTATGATGGCTAATGAGTCTGCCTCTAGCAACATGGGCTATGATGGTTAATGCAACTCCCCATCTCCCTCCTTGAGTCATTAACTTCATATTATCCCCCTTGATTGAGATAAATCATATATAGATTCTATAACATCAATATTCTGTAGCAGGAGATTATTGATGGGCTTTTTTTATTTTTATATTATTTATATATCCTGCCTATTTAATTTGTTCCCACTCGCTGATCCTCTCATCATTAAAGTAAATGCAGGCAATTATGTATTTAATGTTATGTTCCTCCTACTGTGCCGAACGCACACTTTACATTATACAGTATAGGCTATACTGTAGTAATTGCTCCTAGAATGAACATGTGTTCATTATTATTATTATTTGTTTTGAATAATGTTTGTAGGGGCTTTAATATTGCAAATAGATTGTGGCTTCAATCATTGTACAGTAATTGTCTGCATTCTTTCCAATCCCCCATATATATATATATATTTATTTTTTTAAACAAATATAAATATTATTTTAAATATGTACAGTGCATTCAGAAAGTGCTCAGATCTCTACACTTTTTTTCAACATTTTATTTTTGGGAAACGATTACTGTGATTCATCCTATACTGTTCCGAACATCATTACCTCTTAGCAACAGATGTGGGATACATACACACACTCTCCCCACCCTTCCCCCACAAACAACCACAAGCTCAGATGTTCAACAGTTGTTCCATCCCCGAGCCCAACTCAAGAGAAGACTTGACGTGCGAATGCATATACAGTTGCAGCTGTTTGAGAAGGCATGCAAAATTGAGCAAGAATGGGGAGGTTTTCAAGTCCTAGCTGAAGGAGCTCAGATACACCCCTTTCCCCTGAAACACATGCACGCTGGTCTCCTGTTGTGACCATTTTCCCAAGCATCTCTGAGCATCTCACATTATGTATGTGTTCATACATAATTGAAGTTATCCCATGGAGTTTTCTCCATGTCGATGTTTTCCTCTTTCTCATACAGTCTGTCATTGTATGGTGTTTCCCACCTGTTCTCATGGAGTAGATATATTTCCCCCCGCTGCTTCGATGGTTCAACCCAGATGTACAGTGTTTCCCCAACAGGGTCATTTGTTTCTCACCCCGCAGGTGAGATAGTACGTGCCAGCTGTCGTGGGGAGTTTCCCACGCGGGTCCTGTGGTTTGTCCCAGCTGTGTTCCTGTGTAGTAACCAATCTCTACCTTAGCATGGCACTGGGAACCGTGGGAGGTGTCAGACTGTAGTAGCTGCCTCTTAGGCAGCCAGTTAGTGTAGCTGCCTCAGAGGCATGTAGTTATTTTAGCTGCCTCAGGTGGTGGAGCAGCCCTGCATTCACTTTAGCCATCTCTCCTTCACTAACAGATGCTGCTATCCACTGAGATTATGAATACATTATCTGTCAGTGTGGGCGTCATTACCTAATACATTTCTAGTCAATTCAGGAGCAATCCTATGAATAAATTATTTGGTCCAATTATTCAACATACAGAAACTGAACTAGGATGGACCCCAAACCTGTTCTGTGTTAATTAAACCCTCCCTCTGTCTGTCCTTTCTGTCGAATCTCTTCTTAGATAATGATAGGAGAAGGTATCCTGTATTGCTGTCTGTCTAGGAGAAAGACTGGGGTCAAAACAGAGGCCAATATCAATGCAGCCGGCTGCAATTTCAACTCGTACATACGGCGTGCTGTTCGGTTTGTTGGTAAGTTTAGGCATTTTCTCAATCGCGACGTCTTGAAAACATAATGGCGTATCTAACTTCACAACACTGACACAGCTGTGTAGTGAACACCCACGTTTGTCTGCATAGTGTTTTGTCTTGATTAGCTGAGTAATACCTCCCTTGCTCTCCCACTTTCTGCCCCCCATCACTCTACCAGGGGTCCACGTATTTGGACTGTGCCTCACGGCTCTCATCACTGATGTCATCCAGCTGTCGACGGGCTACCACGCCCCATACTTCCTGACAGTGTGTAAACCCAATTACACCACGCTCAACTTGACCTGTGACGACAGCTCCTTCATCACAGAGGACTTCTGTTCTGGAGGAGCAGACCCAGCCATCATCAACGCTGGCAGGTCAGAGTGCTGATCTAGGATCATGTTTGCCATTTAGATCATAAATGAAGATTAGGACTGGTGGAGGGGAACATTATCCTAGATTTGAAGGGGAAAAGTAGGAGAAACTTCACCCTGGAGTTTGTAAACACAGGCACTGAAATTGTGCTCTGCAAGTGGCACGCAACGTCGTCTATAGTGGGCCGCCACAGATGGTCATTAAGCATATCTCTCCAATGTAGTATATGCAGAAGTTTCACACATTATTACAGCGAACACCTTTCCCCGCCAGTAAACCAACAACATGCCTACTGTACATCTAGCTGTTGTTCATATCCTCTACATTGGAAAGCTATGTTACGAAATGCTCATTTGCAATGTTAAGAATAGCGCTAGCTTGCTAAACAACACCCACACTAGCCTCTACCTCAGGAGTGACTCACCGCCAGTCTCAGAGACATTAGTTTGTTAAAGGCACTTAAAGGAAATAATCACCCATTTTAAATGTTATATCGGCCTGCTTGAACGGCAATACATGTAGCTCAGATACACATGAAAACATGAACTGACCCTGGGAATTGATAGAACATCGCTCAGAGAAGCACAAATACAATATAACATAAAAAATGGGTGAATCTTCTTTATTTTAATGTCTCCACTCTCCACCAAGTTGCTGGCTTAACTTAATAAATACTGTGTCTGACTCACTGTACAATGTAGCTGTCCTAGCTACGGTCTGCCGGTACAGAAATAAGAAGAGAGCAAGGAGAACCGGAGATGCTGTTCCTACAGCCCACTCGGTTCATCCCGGTGCACTTATGAAACAGGGAATGTGTGGCAGATCTGCCTGAACCCACACACAGACCATGCAACTGAGTATTTCACAGCTATCATTTTCAGCTCTTACCAAGGCTGTCAGTTTCTGTTTACTCAATATGCGGAATCTGTACTGTGTGTATTCTGTTCTGTCCAGCCTCTCAGGAAGGGAAGTAGGCCTGTGCACATCTGCACGGAGATAGGCCCCTTTGTAATCCATGTTAGAAGGTCCCTCAGTTGTCAGATTAAACATGGTTGATTTTCTTAGGATTAGCATATGTTTTAAGTCCTTTGAGGGTGCTGTTTTTGTATTGTATAAATGATGTAGGCTATGGAATACTTTAATAGGCAAGTGAGTCTGGAGGAGGACCATAGATGAATGACGGCTACAGCACAGTAGGTATGTGCTGCTCCTGAAGTCTGATTGTCCGTCATTTTTAATAAAGTGAATTAACAGCTGTTTGTTGACTTTATTCCTCGGTGGCAAGCTAGTGCAGGCTAGGGATGTGACAATAACTCGCAATGCTTATGCTCAAACTGCTCAAAATATGGTCAGGGATTTGTGGGGCAAATATAACCAACTCATTGCTGTGGCAAATCGATCACGGGTTGCGCCCTTCACGGTGGATCTCCCTTCAGTCCGTCTCACCGTCTCTCAAGCGGAAGATAAAAAATGACCGTCTCCCTCTCCTGTCGTTCCAGGAAGTCCTTTCCCTCGCAGCATGCCACTCTGGCCGCCTTCGCTGCTGTCTACGTCTCTGTAAGTAATCCAGCTACATGCACACACACACACACACACACACACACACACACACACACACACACACACACACACACACACACACACACACACACACACACACACACACACACACACACACACACACACACACACACACACACACACACACACACACACACACACACACACACACACACACACACACATCCTTCTCCTCAGCCTACTGCCACACAGCAGTCTAGTCTAACTGGTCCTCATCCACTGGATGATGACCATGTGTCTTACTCTACAAATGTTTTCCATGTTACTCTATTTCGGTTTGGACAGTCTCTGATAAGGTCCACAAAAACATACATATTCCTTGGAATGGTTGAATTGGAACGCAGTCGTAATGCAAATCAAGTTTCGACAAGGCACCTCTGCTAACAATTAAACAGCTATTTTATAGTGTATTGATTTCAGTCCTCTCTACAAACAAGAACAATTTGTCGAATCCATAATGCAACTGGATATATGGTAAATAGATAACTGTAGATAACTGTATAGACAATAGCTGAATTATTAGCTGTACGGCATCCATAGTAGGAACTCGCCAGTTGTCAGACAAAACTCCCTGGCTGTGGCCGAAATCTGTCTTGCCTACTACTTACTAAAACGGCATACTACATACTACATACTCATACTACATACTATTTAGAACATACTGTTTGGTAAAACTGAATGCAGTATGCAACATATAACAGCATACTATATAATACATCTATACTGTGAAGGCATCATCGAATGTGCAATCGCGCTTGTTACTGGTCATTCATTCATTTTTGTAGAGCAAGTCCCATATTCTGATTATCAGCTGTTGTCAATCGCACGTGGATCTGAAAAGACGATCCTCTTCCTCTATAGTGTGCAGACAATTCTACTAGATAATGAACCGAAATGAGTATGACATCCTGGCATTTAAATGCATATACTTTAAAAGTTTATCTTTTCGCATACCCAAAATGCCTACTATTTAGAATGTAAGTATGGTGAGTTTTCCGACAAAACTTCCACAGTTGCCAGTTGGCGACTTCCTAATATGGATGCCTGAGTAATGGCACACTGAGTCTCCTCTCTCCTCCAGATGTACTTCAACGCTACACTGACGGACTCCTCCAAGCTGCTGAAGCCCCTGCTGGTCTTCACCTTCATTATGGGTGGCATCATCTGTGGCCTGACCCGCATCATCCAGTTCAAGAACCACGCCATCGACGTCTACTGTGGCTTCCTCATCGGAGGCGGGATCGCCGTCTACCTGGTGAGATGCTCTAGTAGATCTCTAGTTGATCACTGATCTTCTAGGTCTTGGTCCGGGGAGACTAACTGGTGACACTCGACGACTGTAGATCTGGGTCTGCGTATGGAAGAGAACCATATCCCCTATAAAGTGCACTACTTTTTCTGGACAAAAGAAGTGCACTATATAGGGAATAATGTGTCATTTCGGACACTCCAGGCTCTTTAGTCTTGGTCCTGGAGACCGACAAGAGGTGCAGGTTTTTGTTCCAGTCCATGTTGTAACACACCTCATTCACCTTGTAAATGAAATAACATGCCAAATTGATTTAGTTGAATTAGGTGTGTAAGTATCATGATGGAACAAAAGCCTGCATACCCGGTGGGTCGACCTGGACCAGGATTGAAGAACACTGATCTGAAGATTCATCTCATTGAATCCATTCTTTCTAATACTAGAGCACACCTCTGATATAGCTAGCCTCTCATCCCCTTCTGGCATTTTAGAAAAAATAAGGTGCTATCTAGAACCTAAAACAGGTCTTCGACTGTTCCTCATAGGAGAAACCTTTGAAGAACTATTTTAGGTTCCAGGTTTTGTTTCCAGGTAGAACCCTTTTGTCTTCTATGTAGAGCTCTTTCCACTGAGGGTAATACATTGAACCCAAAAGAGTTCTAACTTGAAATAAAAAGAGTTCTACCTAGAACCAAAAGGTTCTCCTATGGGGACAGCCAAAGAACCCTTTTGGAACCATTTTTTTTCTAAGAGTGGAGCCTCTAGGAAAAGGTGCAACTGTCTGTCTGTCGATTGATGGATGTAATGAATAGTGGCATGTTTTGCTAGCTTGTTTGTTGAGTCTGTGGTGCTTTTGTAAATGGGGTTCCAGAAATCCAATTACCGGCATGCTGAACAGAGCAGGATGCACTAGTTTTGAGCAATATGATTCATGCTGTTGTATGAGGGTGTCAATGTTTCAACATTATTCAAATACGGTTGGCTATAATTAGGCTACATGGTAATGGTTATGTCACCAAAATGAAATGTGCATTGAATTAGCTTAATGTGCAGCATCAGAAATACATAACATGATTACGATTGGTAAAGATACTGTACAATACTGTGCATTTGCTCAAATCCTTTTCAGCAATATGCGGCAAAATATTGGATTTTCATGGTACTGGATCATGGACATGTATAAATAACAGACATGCACATCCCACAAACATTCATGTCACACCACCTACACCCACCCACACAATATCCTCACATTGAGGAATATTAGATCAGAAGTGCTTGAGGCTATGATGTGGCTATGATCGTGCCACTGACAATTTACCACAACAGTAATACAGTTGGCTGCTGCATTATCTATGACTCAGTGACTAAGACATGTCACATGACCAGTGACACACCAAATCCACTGACACAATCGTGCAGACCTCATGTTGAACGAATGGCTCTTTGCCCTTGCTTGGTTTTTTTTTAATGTCTTTTTGTCTTAGATATGTTCACTGAATGATGCTTGATTGTGTACTAATGTCTGTCTACAGACGCCTAAGACTATTTTAGACAGTTATAGGTAGATACAGATATATTAGGTATAGATAGGTAGGTAGAGGTAGCTCAGGATGGTAGTTCAACCTATAAAGAATGCTGTCATGGTCTGTCCTCCCTTCAGGGTCTGTATGCAGTGGGTAACTTCCAGCCTACTCGGGACACGTCCAGACAGCAGCCCCAGCCTCCCCCGCTCCGCGAGCCCCCCAGGAGCAACACCGTGCCCAACGTCAGCCAGAGCGCAGGGCGCCACCTGCAGCCCAACAGCCTCAACAGCATGAACAGCCTGAACAGCATCAGCACCACCGATAGCCTCACCGCCGCCCGTCCCGCGACCCTCCTGACCCGGGTCCCCTCCTGCCGCGAGTCCAGCTCCCTGAACAACCTGAAGAGGGCCAGTGCTGATGTGGAGTGCATCACCTCGTCAAGCACGCTGTGTAAACAGGACAGCCTGGTGACCTTTAACAGTAGCACGTTACCCAGGTCGCACGGCGGCTCGCTCCCCGAAGAGCACCGGGTCCCACGCCGCCACGCGAGCATCCACGCCTCCATGGACTCCACGCGCTCCAAGCAGCTGCTGTCGCAGTGGAAGAGCAAGAACGAGAACCGCAAGTTCTCACTGCAGGTGATGGACAGTGGGGTGGTGGTGGGTCGCCACCATTCAACATCCTCCTCCTCGCCCCAGAGGACCATGGAGCTGAGGTGCAGCTCTGAGCCGTCCGCCATGGGCCTGGAGGCGGAGCTCCGTGCTCAGGGCCACATCCCCGCCCAGTACATGAAGCTAGCAGCTAGCATCATGCCGCTGTCCAACCACCTCCCCCACAATGGGGGCAGCAGCGGCCTGGCCGCGGGGGCCCGCGTCTCCATCCAGTCCCGGCCAGGCTCCTCCCAGCTGGTCCACATCCCAGAGGAGACCCAGGAGCACAACAGCAGCACCTCCACCAGGGAGGATGAGGATGACGAGGACAGAGAGGATAGCTATGTCGGCGGTGGGATCCCTGGCGGCGGAGGCTCGGCGCGCTCCAAGTGGCTGAAAGTGGCCAAAGAGGGCGCCCTGTGCAGGACTAACAGCCTAACTAACCAGCCGCGCATCATGCAGGTCATCACCGTGTCCAAGCAGCAGGGTCTGCTCCAGCACGGCAGCCCCAAGAGCTCTGAGGACGGTAGTGTGGTCAGCTGCACAGGCTCCATCCATTACAAGGCCCTGACGGACCAGGAGCCCGGCCAGGGCATCGTAAGGGTGGAGGCCCACCCGGAAAACAAGCCTGTGATCAAGCCTCCGGACGGCAGTGGCTCCTGGAGGTGGAAGCCGCAGGAGCAACGGGGTAGCATCCGCCAGTCCTTTGAGCTCAACGACCTCAACCGCGACTCGGAGAGCTGCGACTCACTCAAGGACGGCTACGGCTCCATCGACGGGAGGATGAGTCAGACGGGTACGGACACTGGCAGCGAGCGTGGCGGTGGGGGAGGAGGTCACCCCTACGTGCACCACCCACACTACCACCACCACCACCACCACCCCCACCAGGGCATCACCACCATCCGTGTGACCCCTGTGGAGGGACTAAGTGGAGAGGGCAGCGAGGCCGCCTCCGAGACCCTTTCCATTGCCTCCAGTCGGGAGTCCACCCTGCGGAGGAAGGGCAAAATCATCCTGCTCCCGGATAGAGGTCCAAGTCCGGACAACTCCAGGAACTATTTCAAAGGGGCCTCCCCCCACACCGCCCCCCACCCTGGGTCTGGCATATAGGGAGTGAACAGCTGCACAGTCAGCACTTATTCTTACCATTCCCCCTTACTGCCCATGTGGTGGTCCTATCTGCCCCCCCCCCCCATGAGTGGCCTTCTACACTGGATCTAGTCTGGATCCCACAACAAGACCAATGAGAACATTCAGCTCATAAACGGCTGTATATTATCAAACCCGTCATGGATTCAGTGGAGTTTGCTGGGCTGGATAAATTGTCCAATGGTCATATAGTTCATTAGAGCTATCTTAGTGTGTCTGGTCCAGGAAGGCCACTGTACAGTACATAGGGGTTTCTCCATTACTCAATAATCTGATCATTCTTCATTTTTCGCAGTTGTTTTACTGTTAGACCTTGTTTGATAGGACCGGGGCTACCTTTATTGGTGTGTGTTCTTTGAGAAAATGAAACTATAGCAGGCACAATAATTCCTTTAAGAATGCAGGAGACGCTGGATAATCGCCACAAGGTCATTTTGCGCACACTTTTCAAGCCTCCTTTCATTACATTAACTTTGATCCATTTGAGAAGCACAACTTCTTAACTCTTTTTATATAGTGGCTATAGTGGTTTGAACTAGGAATTTGATACTATTTTGTTATCACCCGGCAAGAGCCTTCGATGGCAATAAACCGTGCAAGTTGTTTATTAAGGGTGCGTTCGGAAATTCTCTCCGGAGTGCCAGAGGGTTGTCAGATTGTCTGTTTGTACATTCAGAGCGTTTCACTCTCGGAGCGCTCAGGGCGCACACTGGACGCTCTGGCCGAGGAGTAGAGTTGACAGTCAACGGCAGTCAATCACCCAACCTAACTGGCTAAAGTTAGCTAGCTCGCTAGCTACTTCCAGACATGAATGAGAGAACAGCTCAGTCTGACCATTTTACTCACCCTAGCAGAGCTGGTTAGGCTGTTTATGTTATCCAGAGCGTTGGTGACTGTAACTGTGCTGCTGCCAACAATTTACTAATGCTTTTTTTTGCCTATGTTTACTGATACTGGCCATTTTCAACAGCTGTTGAGCGTTCGTACATTCATCAGTTATTCTGCTCTCTGGCACACTCAGACGAGAGTGCTCTGAAATCTGAGTAGATAGCCAGAGTGAATTTTATGAACACACCCAAAGTTGATAGACATGATGTTTTGTAGGCTTTTTCCATTGACGATCTGTTCTCTTTCTCAGCATATTAATATCCCTGTGTAATGTGACTGTCATAGTGTGTTGCACTGCATAGCAACTGCATAGTAAATGCATAGCAACTCTAGAGGTGCTTTTCATAATACAACTTTCATACATATAGTACTCTGACAATTGTGAAAATAAATGTTTCTATTTTTTTGCTATGTACTGTACATATTTATAGTACTCTGATTGTGCTGCCAGCAATATTCACATGTCCTCATTTGCTTTTTGCTAATTATTGATAGTCTATTTTACCAGAGATGTGTTTATTCAAGTTGTTGTTTTTGGAACTTTAGCAGGATATGCATTGATTTGGCAGATGATTTATAAAAGAGCGATGTTTTGAGAAATCACCAAATGTTATCACCGGGGTTAGAAATCCCAGTAACTCTCCCAAAATCCCCAGGTGTTTCAGAAGTCGTGAGTGAATTTCCTCCAGACGCTGGGATTCTTACAACCGGGATTTCTGGAAACCAGTATGTCATGCTTCTTTTTTTTTTTAGCTCACAGTGGTATACGGTGGCAAATACTGTATATTAATAGACGAACAGGGGCAGTGGATACAGTGTGTAAGATAATTGATTAGTAGGGGCAGTGGGTTAACTATGTAAGATAATTGATTAGTAGGGGCAGTGGGTTAACTATGTAAGATAATTGAATAGTAGGGGCAGTGGGTTAACTATGTAAGATAATTGAATAGTAGGGGCAGTGGGTTAACTATGTAAGATAATTGATTAGTAGGGGCAGTGGGTTAACTATGTAAGATAATTGAATAGTAGGGGCAGTGGGTTAACTATGTAAGATAATTGAATAGTAGGGGCAGTGGGTTAACTATGTAAGATAATTGAATAGTAGGGGCAGTGGGTTAACTATGTAAGATAATTGAATAGTAGGGGCAGTGGGTTAACTATGTAAGATAATTGAATAGTAGGGGCAGTGGGTTAACTATGTAAGATAATTGAATAGTAGGGGCAGTGGGTTAACTATGTAAGATAATTGAATAGTAGGGGCAGTGGGTTAACTATGTAAGATAATTGAATAGTAGGGGCAGTGGGTTAACTATGTAAGATAATTGAATAGTAGGGGCAGTGGGTTAACTATGTAAGATAATTGCTTACTAGGAGCCTTAATTTAAAAAAAACATTTCTTAAAGATGGGAATTTCAAGAAGGTCTTTGTGTCCTTTGTTGCCTTTTAAAATAAGTATACTAATAAGTATTTGTGGGTTTTGATAAACATTTTGATAAAGTACCCTTTTTCCTATCAGCTCATATATCCAACTAAAATCTATAACTGCTGTACATGTTGTGAATGCTACTCACTTTGCGCTCAATTCATTTTCAAGTAAATGTATCTATTGATGAGTGCCATAGAAAGGAAACCACTCTCGGGAGAGGCTTCTCTTCCCAACCCATTGCTATGCGCACACAAATTGGTCTAATTATCCGGTTGATTTTCCAGATTGGACAATGTGACAGCCAAGCCTGTGCTGTGGACTTTGGTTGTACTGTTAGATTAAATGAAATCATACATTAGTCTCCCTTGGGCTATAATGTACAGTGTACGAGTCATGACTGAAGCCCTGTTTATACCTAGTTCTAACATGCGTCCTTTCTTGATCTTGTTCACATTCTGACTGTGCATTGTGATTGGATTGTGATCATATCTTTCAGCCCACATCCGGAGGTAGTCAGGTACACATAGGTAGTCAGGCACACAAGTATAGACAGATGTGGACAGTTCAACAATTTTAAATCATCGTTATCTCGCCCTTTAAAATCATTGACAGATGGCACCATTGATTTATGTCAATATGTGTCTTAAAATAAATAAATATTATTTTGAAAGAATAGCAGTCAAATAATTTACATACAGGGAGGAACCAGGAAATCTGGAAATCAATGCAGACACAGTGGACGGATTAGGCTTTTCACATCGGATATTTTTCAGAGGTGATCTGATTTGTCAAAAGACCAATTTGTGAAACAAAGATCAGAACTGGGCTACCTGTGTAAATGCAGCCTATGAGACATTTTAATACCACATTAGATACATTTCTGAAAATGTGGGCACAATCAGAGTGTGGGCAAGATCAGCACAAAGAACGCATGTTAGCGCCAGGTATAAACAAGTCTTGAGAGACGAGGTTGTGTAATGCCAATACCATCCCTCTCCCTCCCACAAGAGGAATAGTAAACAAGTGAGTCATAATCGGTCAAAAGCAAGTTTATTATAGTAAACTAAAACTGAAACTAAAACTAATCATGAAAAAACAATTTAGTAAAACAAAATTATTAACAAACCTGTTTGAAAAACTAAAACTATACTGAAACTATTATCTTTGACTCCAAAACTAACTAAAATAAAGTGTAATGAATTATGTCCAGTTTTATATTTTTTATTTTTTTACAAACAAATGTTTGTTAAATGCGGTTTTCAAGCTTTTGAATCTGGTGGGTAAATGCGTCCAGGAGATGGCGACGTTTCAAATAGGCCTAGTTTGTGAATCGCTACAGAGAGGAAGAGGCGAAGCGAGAGGCTTGACTCTACCCCAAAATCTGCCCATGCGGAGAAAAAAACAGGCAGAAGCAGAGGAAGTGGGGATTTCTTTGTATGCAGCTGTCAAATTTGGTCAAAACACATTTGAATTGCTAATTTGCTGTGTGAGGCGTATTTGATCGAATAGCCGTAATGTTTAAGTGGACTCACGTGGAATTCCGACAACTTGGAGAAAAACAATTTTGCAGTGATGAAAAAAGTACCCAGTAGTCATACTTGAGTAAAAGTAAAGATACCTTAATAGAAAATGACTCACATAAAAGTGAAATGGTGGTGGATCTTTGATGTAATGGGGCTATTTTGCTTTCACTGGTCCTGCGACTCTTGTTAAGGTCAACGGCATCATGGCATCATTTAGCCAAAAGCCTGGTTGTCTCTGCCTGGATGCTGAAACTTGGCCACAAGTGGATCTTCTAGCAAGACAATTACCCCAAGCACACATCAAAATCCAGAAAGAAGCAGTCCATAAGCACAGACAAAATATCAAGGATCTGGAAGGATTCTGTATGGAGGAGTGGTCTGAGGTCCCTCCTGATGTGTTCTCCAACTCATAAAATATTTTAGAAAAAGGATCAGAGTCATAATCTTCGAACACTATCACTAGCTATCACTAGCTATCACTAGCTAAAAATAGTCTAGGTAATTTGATTCTTCTTACATGTACAGTACTACTAAATGTAAAAAGCACTGGTGTAAACATACTCTAGAGAAAGTTTCCTATCACCATATGTTTTGCTATTCCAGATCTTTCGCTATTGCTTTTTTTACATTGAGATTGATTTAATAATTTCTAATAATTTTATTTAATAATTTAAAACTAACCTATGACCTTAAAAGTCACCTTATGTATAACTGCCTCCCAGTTGCAAGAAGACGACATCCCAAAAAACACCCCCAAAAAACTATGCAACACAAATGGCTCCAAGCCTCCCATGCATGCTGTCTGTCCCTAACACTAAAACTGAAACTAAGGGCTCTATTAAATCCATAGCGCTGAAGATCCGCTATACAGCGTGATTGACAATTTAAGGCAACGTTCCCCGCGGGCGCGGTGACTGCATTCACTGTAAACGTTGCATATGTCGGCTCAATCGGAAATTACCTTTACATTTTAATGCAGATCTTCGGCGACACTCTGGCGATACGGATTGAATCCAGCACTAAATAATATCAAAACAAAATATAAATATTTTTATACAACTCAAAACTAAATCAAAACGAATCAGGTCGGAAAACGAACTGAAACTAAGCCGAATTTCAAATAAAAATGTCAAAACGGATATAAATAAAAGTGAATATTAAAAACACAACTATTACAACCTAGATCTAAAGTACAGAAGTGAAAAAATAACGTTACTTTCACTAACACTGGTTAGTGGCACTGTAACTATCACACCTGATCTATATGTGTGTGACATGCTGCCACTGAACAAGACAATTGTTCAAGGACAAATAATCAATGATTTATATCCAGTTTGTTGTGTATTAAGGTAGAACCATTCAGCAATCTATAAATGTACGTAGGGCGTGTATAGTACGTATATTATAGTAGGCTGATACCTTTACAAAACTGTGCCAAGAGCTTACTGCACATATACAGCAGGGGTCTCAAAGCCATTTCGCCGGGGACCACGTTCTCTTTCAACAAGGTTAAATCAAGGTCCGACCGCATGAAATACGTTTGTGGTCCGTGGGCCGCCAGTTTGAGACCCCTGACATGAGTGTTATGCGTATAGAACACTATCTACTCATGAAGTAACATGAGATATCTACCACAGTATCATTTAGTTTTTTGTTTTACAGTGGTCATGATATGTCGGTCGCATTTGGATTGCCAAGATAAGGAATGTAATTCAGTTTGTTTGTGTCTGTACACAATAATATGAACGTAAGATGTATTAAATGAAGATATTGTTAAAAATGTCCGTCGATAATCACGTTTTCTTTTTTTTCTTTTTTGTGTGTTTTTCTTTTCAGTGACACTGAATTGATATTATATAAATATTCTACATATTTTTTATGTCTCAAAGGGTATATTGGAGGTGACAGCTTAAGGGGAAAATGTTTCATATTTGCCTGTATACTTTCATGATGGCTTTAAACTGTGGTCATATCTGCATGGTCATTTTGATATCTACTGTATCTAAAGGCTTATCTTTTTGTATATGACACCTTTTGAAAGTTCTGGCTGGTACCTTGATTTATACCTACTCTATTGATCAATCAATCAACCAATTGATTAACTCTGAATTATTTATATCACTGTAAATACAATATTTGTAACTTTGCCATGCAGACAATGTTGTTAGGAAAGCATATCTACAGAAATAAAATCATGTTTGGCAGAAGAAGATGTTTTGATGTTTAATAGACTGAGGATGCATTTGTACAGAGTTGAGAGCATAGAAATGGAATTTATAATAATCTAGTCATTCTATTTCTATGGTCGAACTGTCAGTTGGCTTTATTATACATCTGCAAACGTTGGCCAGTGCACATTCAGAACAGATGTGGTGATTGGCAGATAGCTTTGTGGCTAGCGAAACAGAAGCCTCAGTCAGAAGTCGTTCTTATTTAGAGGGTCGAATTCCAATCATTGTGTATAATGATACCACCAGACATACTCTGTATTCCACATTCTAAATACACTCTGTATTTCACTATTCTATGGAGTTGACTATGTCTAAATATTGAAATAAATGTTTGATTATCAAACTAGATTGTTTGTTGATGGTGATATCTTTTTCTGTCTCATCTGTGTCACGAAGACGCATAGTGATGTCATCTTTGTATTGCATGTATACATTGTGATGTAATGGTATGTAATTTCCCTGTGTCACAGAATCATATGTTGATGTAGTTCTTTGGTAGGGGTAGAAGTAGACCGTGATGTCCTTTTATCTGTGTCACATACTGTATGCTCATAGTGATGTCATTTCCCTGTGTCACAGAGGCACGCAGTGATGTTATTTCACTGTGGCACAATGGCATATTGTGATGTCAATTCAGTATCACAGACTTACAGTTGAAGTCGGAAGTTTACATACACCTTAGCCAAATACATTTAAACTTTTCACAATTCCTGACATTTATTCCTAATAAAAATGCCCTGTGTTAGGTCAGTTGGGATCACCACTTTATTTCAAGAATGTGAAATGTCAGAATAATAGTAGAGAGAATGATTCATTTCAGCTTTCATTTCTTTCATCAGCCTCTGCATTCCATGACCCCAATGCCCATACTGATTGTTCACTGCCATAACATCCTATACTCTTTATAATTAATATAATTCCTGTATAGATGATACACATGGGTGTGCAGGCATGTGATGTTGGAAAGTGACCTAGTTATCATGGGGGGAGAGGGAGGTCTGAAAGTAGGGCAGAAAGTTGACCTAAATTGAAAGGGAGAGCTCCTGCTCCTCGTCAGCTTAAACAGCATCCCCGAAAACCAAAGGGAATGTGCTGAGGGATAAAAGAGAGAGACAGACTGGTGATGGAGAGACGATGAGAGAAGAAGAGACAGGGCGAAAAAGAGGGGCTAGCGTTTGAGATGCTTCGGTTGGGAACCAAGGAGTAACACATGAGTTGGAGACTGGCCACTGCCGCTTTAGAAGAGATGCAGAAATCAATGTACCTCTTAAGATGTCTTAGGGACATTATCAAATCAAATCAAAATGTATTTGTCACATGCTTCGTAAACAGCAGGTGTAGACTAACAGTGAAACGCTTACTCAGGGGTCCTTTTCCAACAATGCAGAGATAAAAATGCATTTAAAAAAACTATATAAATGACACGAGGAATAAATATACAGTGAATAATGAGTAAAAATCACATGGCCATATACAGGAAGTACCAGTACCGATCCCATTTCTAGCAGATAAATGCACCAGACGTTCTCAACTGATGGAACAGACTAGAGTTCTGAAGATGGAATGAGAAAGGGACTTATGAAGGAAAGATAATAGGCCCTGTCATGATGTCACTCCATGATGGAGCACTAGGACAGGTAGTGGGCTTTGTCCTGGAGCTTAGGGACAAGGAGGGGGTTCTGTGGTGGAGCAATAGCAGGCACTGTGATGTGAAACTCTGTGACAGAGCAATAGTAGGCCCTCTTATGGAGCTAAGGGACGGAGTGATAGCTGCCCTTCTTAAAACCCCTGAAACCATTATGCCAATTGAGATGAGAAAATTAGAAAACATTTTCCAGTGTGAGAGTGGATGGCCTTCAGTTTGATAAACATACACTTCAAGTTCTGTATTCTACCATGTTTTTTTCCTTAGATACAGTAAATGACAGAGCAACAAGACAATTGTAAACGGTTCATGTATTTTCAATTGATGTCAATAGCCTTGATTGATCCTGTATCACTTCAAATATGTTACGAGGACTCAATGATTCATTGCAGTACTGATGAAATACACAAGTCTAAACCATATATTCACATTTCAGATGGATTTCAAATAGATAATTCTGCCAGGGCCAGTGCATGAGTCCTCGGCTCCAGTAGGTGAAGCAGTCGAGTGGAACCATTGAATCGTGCCGACATGTTGGATGAACAAGAAAGACCATGAATGCAACAAATGAAAGTGTGTGCACTAACCACCGTAAATCGCTCTGTATAAGAGCGTCATGCTAAATGACTCAAATGTAAATGTATAATGTAATAATGTACTCCATATAAACTCAATCTTGTTCCCGGGCAGCACGTACACAGTACATGGACTAGAGAATTGGCGAGGACTCTACCACTGCATTGTGTTATCTTCTTTCTCAACTAGGGTCCTATTTAGCCATCACCAGCAGCCTCTGAGAGAAGTACCGCACGTTTGCTGTCTCAGACACGTTGCCACGGCAACCCCGGGAAGGAGAGCGCGAGAGCTCTCGTCCTTTTTTTCTCCAGATAGAGGAGAGGCAGCGTTACCAGTCTATGCTTTGTGTCAAAAGATGGGCATGAGTGTGTAGCGTTGTGAAACCCGACTACCACACAGAAAACACATATGCATCCAAAAAACAAACCAAATGATCCAAGCGCTCTAATGTGCTCTCTGGCCCGGAGGTGGTAAAACAAAATGAAAACCAAGTCCAATATCCCTTCTGAGGGGGATATGTTTTTTATTCCTGCATTTCTGGTGAGCCGCTGTGAAGCATAATGGTGGAGCCTAGGGAGGTATATAAACAGCAGGATATTGAGGCCGAGATAAATCATAAAAATGTATAGTGATGACTAGATCAAAGGCAGGGGCATTGATACGACAAACCACTTGAATTAAGTTGTTTCATTCACTGCTTTTAATGTGTCTGGAGCATTCCTTTGAATGCTGAATGGTTGACACGACACTGCAGGGCTTCACTCACTCTATTTTTCTCTCTCTCTTTCTATGCATCTATAGTACCAGTCAAAAGTTTGGACACACCTACTCATTCCAGGGTTTTTCTTATTTAAAAAAAAACATTTTCTACATTGTCGAATAATAGTGAAGACATCAAAACTGTAAAATAAGATTGTTATATGTAGTAAATGTAATAAACAAAAAAGTGTTAAACACATTTTTTGATTTTAGATTCTTCAAAGTAGCCAACCTTTGCATTGATGACAGCTTTGTACAATCTTGGCATTCTCTCAACCAGATTCACCAGGAATGCTTTTCCAACAGTCTTGAAGGAGTTTCCACATATGCTGAGCACTTGTTGTCTCCTTTTCCTTCACTCTGCGGTCCAACTCATCCCAGGTCATCTGATGCAGCACTCCATCACTCTCCTTCTTGATAAAATAGCCCTTACACAGCATGGAGCATGTGTTGGGTCATTGTCCTGTTGAAAAACAAATTATGGTTAGTCCCACTAAGCTCAAACCAGATGGGATGGCGTATCGCTGCATAATGCTGTGGTAGCCATGCTGGTTAAGTGTGCCTTGAATTCTAAATAAATGACAGACTGTTTCACCAGCAAAGCACCCCCACACCATCACACCTCCTCCTCCATGCTTCACGATGGGAACCACACATGCAGAGATCATCTGTTCACCTACTCTGCATCTCACAAGGACATGGAGATTGGAACCAAAAATCGCAAATTTGGACTCATCAGAACAAAGGACAGATTTACACCGTTCTAATGTCCATTGCTTGTGTTTCTTGGCCCAAGTCTCTTCTTCTTATTGGTGGCCTTTAGTAGTGGTTTCTTTGCAGCATTTCAACCATGAAAGCCTGATTCATGCAGTCTCCTCTGAACAGTTGATATTGAGATGTGTCTGTTACTTGAACTCTGTGAAGCATTTATCTTTATCTCTAATGAACGTGTCATCTGCAGCAGAGGTAACTCTGGTCCTTCCTTTCCTGTGGCGGCCCTTATGAGAGCCAGTTTCATCATAGCGCTCGCTTGATGGTTTTTGCTACTGCACTTGAAGAAACTTGACATTTTCCGGATTGACTGACATTCATGTCTTAAAGTAATGATGGACTGTCGTTTCTCTATGCTTATTTGAGCTGTTCTTGCCATATAATGGACTTGGTATTTTACCAAATAGGGCTATCTTCTGTATACACCCCTACCTTGTCACAACACAACTGATTGGCTCAAACACATTAAGAAGGAAAGAAATTCCATATGTTTTAAATGCATTCCAGGTGACTACCTCATGAAGCTGGTTGAGAGAATGCCAAGAGCTTGCAAAGCTGTCATCAAGGTAAAGAAGAATCTAAAAAATAATATTTATTTTGATTTGTTTAACACTTTTTT
Organism: Oncorhynchus gorbuscha; assembly: GCF_021184085.1. Taxonomy (NCBI): domain Eukaryota; kingdom Metazoa; phylum Chordata; class Actinopteri; order Salmoniformes; family Salmonidae; genus Oncorhynchus; species Oncorhynchus gorbuscha. Next base: position 12,510,802 of record NC_060194.1, on the reverse strand, counting down.
GGTTACTACATGATTCCATTTGTGTTTTTCATAGTTTTGATGTTTTCACTATTATTCTACAATGTAGAAAATATTTCAAATAAAGAAAAACCCTGGAATGAGTACAGTAGCTGTTTCCAAACTTTTGACTGCTACTGTATTTATTTCTCTGCATCTGTCTCTCTCCTCTCTCTTTCTCTCTGTCAGTCTCTCTTACTCCATCGCTTCATTTCTTTCAATCCATCTCTCTTCCCTGTCCAATCAAAGCATGTTCTACTCCAGAACTAGGTTTACGAGTCCTGGAAGTCCAAAATGGTCAACATTTTATTTAACATATCAGGATGAAGCACATTATCTTTGTGAATAAGGTATTACAGCTGTATTTAAATGATGCATGTTCTTGTTCGAAATTGTACTGTTGATGTTAAATTATGCTGCAACTTTGATGCACTACTGCATCATCTAGGCTTTTCATAGCTCGGGGTTACACAGATCCTTCCTTCTTCCTTTGTTTCTTATTCCTTTTGAAATACGTGGAAGAGTTTTATGGCTCCTTAGTTCCTTATTTGGTCATCATCACACTTCTCTTCCTCTCTGTTATTCCTGTCTCAGTGTGAGGTCACCAGACAGACATGACTGAGAATGCGATCCTTCCACTGCCACCTCTCAACCCACAATACAAATCTACGGAAGGCAGTCATTTCCCAGACACCTTGAGCCAGTCCAGCCCCAGAGTCCAGTCCTCTGTTGTTTAGTGCCTCAGACTGAGTCAGTAATGAAGTGGCACACTCTATCGCACATCAATCAAACTCATCTCTCTCTCTCTCTCTCTCTCTCTCTCTCTGTAAACTCTCTCTCTCTCTCTCTCTCTCTCTCTCTCTCTCTCTCTGGCTGTCTGTCTGTCTGTCTGACAGAGAGAGAGAGAGAGAGAGAGAGAGAGAGAGAGAGAGAGAGAGAGAGAGAGAGAGAGAGAGAGAGAGAGAGAGAGAGAGAGAGAGAGAGAAGAGAGAGAGAGAGAGAAAGAGAGAGAGAGAGAGAAGAGTTGTTCTCTGCAGCTGAAGACTGATGCAGGCGCAGTAGATTATTTCTGCATTGTCAGCTTTGTCCTCAGTAATATGATTTATCACTAAAGAGGTCAAACAGTTACTCTCCAGCTATAATAATACTGATATATGCCTACCTCTGTGGTATGAATCAGTGATGATATCACTGTGGTCAAAGATAGGAGTGTTATGGGTGATTTAATGTTTGATGGCAGCATGTCAACTTCATACATATCATGTTGTGTTACTGTTTACTGACGAATCAGTATCTGTGAAATAAAACAGTAATTGTTTACAAGCAGTTGTTGTGATAAACAGCATTTGTATTTCCCTGAATCACCTCCCCCCATAGACTTCAGTTCTACCCAAAATGAATGGAAAACTATTCCTATCCCTCCTATAGAGTTATTATCACGTCTTATTCTGTCTGGGATATTCATGGGGGTTTATTCGCTCTAAAACGAAGAAGAGGGTTGGTCTAGAGAATGTAGGTCAGGCCATGAGAGAGAGAGATCCTGTGAATGGGAAGAGAAGAAGAAGAGAATAAAAGTACCGCTTAAGGAAAAATCTGCACGTCCATTAACTGATCTTCATTTACAAAAGCTACCGCTAATGTAGCTATTACAATAATTGTTCCTAGTCCCTTTGTGGGGTAAAGTGACGGAGTCATTATCTGTTCAGTTTCCACTGGTTATCCACTCTAAGAACAGAGAAAGAATGTCAGCCATTTTGATTTTGAGTACAGTACAATGATACACGCTGCCCAGAAGCTCTTCTGTGGATTTGTAGTTTGCAGTAAGACCATTCTTTATTCCCCTTTCGTAATATATATATATATTTTAAATCCCCTCCATTACCATGTAACTACTATGTAACAACACTGTTATGACACAGGTATAACAGCAACATGAAGTGTTAGCCTACCTAGCATAATATTGGAATATTGAATATATGACAGTGAAGGTGACAAGTGCAACTTGATCACACATTGTCAAACACATCATTGTCTGTGAAATCACCTGGCAATCTCACGCCATGGAGGGAAGTCACCAGTGACAGCTTGATGAGAGGTTGACACCACAGTGACGACATGACGCTGTCGGGTTCATGTGCGGTTCAGCGGTCTGTCAATTTTATACCACAGACAGGAACAGCTCCCACGGCTATGGAATGCCTTCTGCAATGCAATGTGACTACAGTAGCCCTCTCAACAGCACCTCACAAACAGACACCTCAGGTGAATTTCACCCCACAGGGCATGCTCAAGCTACATTACATACAGTGCCTTCGGAGAGTATTCATACCCCTTGACTTATTCCACATTTTGTTGCGTGTACATCCTGAATTAAAAATGTATTCAATTGGGGGTGGGGGGGGGGGGGGGGGGGTTCTCACAATTCTTCTTGAAAATGGATTGAAAATGAAATATAGAGATATCTCATTTACATAAATATTCACACTTCTAAGTCAATACATGTTATAATCACCTTTAGCAGTGGTTACAGATGTAAGCATTTCTGGGTAAGTTTCCAAGACTTTTGCAAACCTGGATTGTACAGTATTTCCACAATATTATTTTTAAAATTCTTCAAGCTCTGTCAAGTTGGTTTAAGTTTGATTTAAGTCCATACTGTAACTAGGCCATTCAGGAACATTCAATGTTGTCTTCGTAAGCAACTCCAGTGTAGATTTGGCCTTGTGTTTTAGGTTATTGTCCTGCTGAAATGTGAATTTGTCTCCCAGTGTCTGTTGGAAAGGAGACTGAACCAGGGTTCCCTCTGGTATTTTGCCTGCGCTATTCCATTTCATTTTACCCTAAAACAACACCCTAGTCCTTGCCAACAAGCACACCCATAACATGAGGCAGCCAGCACCATGCTTGAGCATATGTAGAGTGATACTCATTGATGTGTTGTGTTGGATTTCCCCCAAACATAACACTTTGTATTCAGGACATAAAGTACACTTCTTTTGCCACATTTTCTTGCAGTTTTACTTCAGTGCCTTATTGCAAACAAGATGCATGTTTTGGAATATTTGTATTCTGTACAGGCCTCCTTCTTTTCACTCTTTCATTTAGGTTAGTATTGTGGAGAAAGTACAATGTTGTTGATCCATCCTCAGTTTTCCCCTATCAGAGCCAATCAACTCTGCAACTTTTAAACCATTGGCCACATGGTGAAATCCCTAAGCGATTTCCTTCCTCTCCGGCAACTGAGTTAAGAAGGACACCTGTATCTACCTAAAGGTGCCCTTCTTTGCGCGGATGAACACAGATGAATCTGTATTTGAAATGCACTGCTCGACTGAGGGACCTTACAGATAAGTGTATGTGTGAGGTACAGAGATGGGGTAGTCATTTAAACATCATGTTAAACACTATTATTGCACACAGAGTGAGTCCATGCAACTTATTATGTGACTTATTAAGCACACGTTTACTCCAGAACTTATGTAGGGTTGCCATAACAAAGGAGTTGAATACTTATGGACTCAAAACAATTCAACTTTTTGTGACCCTTCCTAAAAACACAATTCCACTTTGACATGATGGGGTATTGTGTGTAGGCCAGTAAATTCAGGCTGCAAAACATGTCAAAATGTGAAAAAAAAGTCAAGTGGTTTGAATACTTTCTGAAGGCGTTGTATAAGGCTGTCAGACAGTGCTGACAGAGATTCAAACACTACCCTGTGGAGAGCTTGTTCTGGGGATCTGTGGGGAGAAGCTGCGTCGGGACAGTTTGAAGGGAAAGTGAAGATCTGATCCAATGCAGGGGTGCTACACTATAGTGGAAGAGGAGAAAGAGAATGTAAGTGAACAAGATATACTGTATTACACAACATGCTGGGTTTGGGGGGAGTAGAGTGAGCAGTAACAACTCCCCAAAGTGTCTGTACAAATAGGCGTAGGTGTTACTACGAACCCTGGCCTCATTCTGGTCCATGCTTCACTTATTGCCAGGTTGGAAGTGGGGAGAGAGTAAAACTAAACACATGGCTTATGGTCTGACTCAGCAGCCAGGTCAGCATTTGTGGTCAACGATCAGTCATCAGGTGTTCTCCACAGGATAAGCTCCATAGCAGGAGTTCCACCGAGGGGAGGTATATTAGTGGAAGGCCCAGGGAGAGCCGAGGCCAGAGGGGATGGAGATGACAGGGGATTGATTGAACGGGGCAGGGCCTGCTGCTCTACAGAGGGTCCAGGATCTGAGCTCTCACTCACTGCTTCATTCATTATGATCCAGGAGCACAGGAGCAGAACACTGAATAGCTTCACTGGAGTGAGGGTTAGGTGTGTGTGTGTGTGTGTGTGTGTGTGTGTGTGTGTGTGTGTGTGTGTGTGTGTGTGTGTGTGTGTGTGTGTGTGTGTGTGTGTGTGTGTGTGTGTGTGTGTGTGTGTGTGTGTGTGTGTGTGTGTGTGTGTGTGTGTGTGTGTGTGTGTGTGTGTGTGTGTGTGTGTGTGTGTGTGTGTGTGTGTGTCTGTGTCTGTGTGTGTGTGTGTGTGTGTGTGTGTGTGAGAGAGACAGTTTGTGTCAGATGAGACATTTTATGGGTAATACAAATGTGTTGTTAAAAGACTCGACTGCAGTATGCTGTTATGCAGGTGAGTGAAGACCCAAAAGCGACTTAACAGAAACAGAGTTTATTCAAGTCCAAACAGAAAACGACAAATCCTGAATCATTAACAGGAAATGTCCAAACGGGGAATAACTGAAATCCTCTAGTCTGTAGAGGGGAATAACAGGAGAAGCGGCCACAGACTGCAGATCGCTTCGGGTAGGCGCAGGACGTAGCTGACCGATACACCTGCTCACTCGCAGCATCTGATGAAGGCAAAAACACGACAGGACGGAACAAGAACACAGCACAGCAAACAAGGATCAGGAAAATAACCTCACACTCAACGTCAACAAAACTAAGGAGATGATTGTGGACTTCAGGAAACAGCAGAGGGAACACCCCCCTATCCACATCGATGGAACAGTAGTGGAGAGGGTAGCTAGTTTTAAGTTCCTCGGCATACACATCACAGACAAACTGAATTGGTCCACTCACACTGACAGCGTCGTGAAGAAGGCGCAGCAGCGCCTATTCAACCTCAGGAGGCTGAAGAAATTTGGCTTGTCACCAAAAGCACTCACAAACTTCTACAGATGCACAATCGAGAGCATCCTGGCGGGCTGTATCACCGCCTGGTACGGCAACTGCTCCGCCCTCAACCGTAAGGCTCTCCAGAGGGTAGTGAGGACTGCACAACGCATCACCGGGGCAAACTACCTGCCCTCCAGGACACCTACACCACCCGTTGTTACAGGAAGGCCATAAAGATCATCAAGGACATCAACCACCCGAACCACTGCCTGTTCACCCCGCTATCATCCAGAAGGCGAGGTCAGTACAGGTGCATCAAAGCTGGGACCGAGAGACTGAAAAACAGCTTCTATCTCAAGGCCATCAGACTGTTAAACAGCCACCACTAACACTGAGTGGCTGCTGCCAACACACTGTCATTGACACTGACCCAACTCCAGCCATTTTAATAATGGGAATTGATGGGAAATGATATAAATATATCACTAGCCACTTTAAACAATGCTACCTTATATAATGTTACTTACCCTACATTATTAATCTCATATGCATATGTATATACTGTACTCTACATCATCGACTGCATCCTTATGTAACACATGTATCACTAGCCACTTTAACTATGTCACTTTGTTTACTTTGTCTACACACTCATCTCATATGTATATACTGTACTCGATACCATCTACTGTATGCTGCTCTGTACCATCACTCATTCATATATCCTTATGTACATGTTCCTTATCCCCTTACACTGTGTATAAGACAGTAGTTTTGGAATTGTTAGTTAGATTACTTGTTGGTTATCACTGCATTGTCGGAACTAGAAGCACAAGCATTTCGCTACACTCGCATTAACATCTGCTAACCATGTGTATGTGACAAATAAAATTGAATTGATTTGATTTGATTTTGATTTGACAAGGACAGAAGCGAAAACAGAGAGAGAAATAGGGACTTAATCAGAGGGCAAAATAGGGGACAGGTGTGAAAGAGTAAATGAGATAGTTAGGAGAATGAGGAACAGCTGGGAGCAGGAACGGAACGATAGAGAGAGAGAGAGGGAAAGAGAGAGGGAAAGAACCTAATAAGACCAGCAGGGGGAAACGAATAGAAGAGAAAGCACAGGGACAAGACATGACAATCTATGACAAAACATGACATATGCAATATATCCCCAATAGTACAGAGGGAAATTGGCTATGCAGCAAACAGCATATTGCTCTGTACTGCTGGGAATATACCATTTGTAGCTAAATGAATGTCTTCAATCATCTCACCCATCTTTCAAAAATCAGTACAACACTATCAAGGTCAATAATCGACCCCTTTGATCTGATTTAACGTTTATATGTGATTAATTGAGATCATACACGGATTCCAATGTGCATTTTCAGGGAGTTGTTTTCATGAATCACAGTCTCAGTAACTGTGGAACTTTACTGAGAGGAGAAACTGGTCTCAGGAGGGCCAGTGTGTTTCTGTACTCTCCCGACGACTTAGGCATTAAGGCATTAATACAACATCAGTCACACACCACACACACACACACACACACACACACACACACACACACACACACACACACACACACACACACGCACGCACGCACGCACGCACGCACGCACGCACGCACGCACGCACGCACGCACGCACACACACACGCACACACTTTTATTTAATCTCAGGAACACACTAATTAATTTTACAGCCTTTTGGAGGCTGTCAGTGTAAAATATGTCATACTGAAACATTGATGTAACTAAACAGGCATTGATGATGCTTGTTTGAATGCACATCGGTCTGCTGCATACCTGCTGGACTGGTGGGTCCTCTCATGTTCAAAGACCAGAGACAACAAGAATAAAATACTTAAAAGGCAGGGTCGCATTCATTAGAACGTTTTAAATATAACTTATTTTACTATAGCAAGCGCCAAATAAATGGCAATAAAAGAAAAAGGTTTGACGTGAGAGTGTTTAAGTTGATCTTAAATCAGACATAACTCCCCTTGTGCCAAGGGGAATGGGAGCTTGTTGTGAATAACGGGGAGGGGCAATTGAATGAAAGCTTCACTTTTCCATCACAAAACACCAGAAAATGGCAAAAGAAAAGAGCAGAACCAGCTCAACTGCTTTATACTATCATTTGACTATTAGATGTTCAATGGTTCTTCAGAAAAAAATGATCTAAGGAGGAATGATTCAAACGAGAGTTCAGTTCGCATAACGGCGTTGACCTTAAAATGAGGGACAAATGTTAATTAATCACATTAAATAAATAATAATCTTCAGAAATGACTTCGTCAAAAGAAAAAAAAGTAACTAGGCTTTATAATGATGGTGTAAAAAACTTAGTTCCTAGAAGTTGGAAAAACATGAGGCGTCAAAATTCTGATTTGTGGCACTTTAGCAAGTCTTGATTCATATCAAAAAAGATCTGACTTATTGAATGTTCCATGTGGTATATATCAAAGGGCACAACCTTTAATGTAACAGGCTTTTACAATTCAATAGTGATGCACAATTTCTACTTCAAATATCAAAGGGATGCACTCTACTCGTGGAACAACCCATATGATCTCTGTTAGCGCATTGGAGGCAGTCGTAATGTGTTGCTACTCGATCGGGGTCGTATTCATTAGGCACAAAACAGAAGAAAATAGACTGACACAGGGAAAGACTACCTGGACAATAAGAAACACCTCTTGAGATGGGAAAACATGTTTTTTTCTGAATTTTTTTTTTGCAAATTCCAAAAGGCACTGCTGGAATGACCCATATACAGTAGCATCATCTCTCCTGTGTGTTCTCCTCTGACGTAGAGCGAGCCTTCTATTCAACAGCCAAATTATCCTCCATATCAGGATTGAAGGTAAGACCCAGATGCAGACTGTGTCGGACTAACAATGTTTATTACAGCAACAGAGCAGGGAAACGACAGGTCAAGGCAGGCACCATTGCAATTATACATCACAATATTATTTATATGGTGAAGGGCCTTCTGTAATATAGGGGAGACCAGTAACTTTTGCAACCTAATGAATTACTGTGCCTGGTAACATATAGACATCTATGGTCACATAAGGTGGCCACCATGTGGATTCAAAATCAGTAGCCTAACAATTCTTTACATGGCCCCAGTTGCATTTGTCATTTTTCTGTGACGCTTCAATATTCACCCATAGCCTGACTTTTTGGATGGGCAATTGACAGTGAAGCTTGATGTAGTCATTGCATGCAAGGAATATGGGACAAAATGGTAAACTTTTGAATACCTTAATAGTGACTCTGGCCAAATACTTATAATTTCTTCAAATGGGGGGACTACATACATAAAGTGCTTTAATTTTTCAACTGTAAAAATGGTATTAAAATACCATCAAATTAGGGGCCTCCCGAGTACTGCATCGCAGTGCTATACTGCCCTACAAAGCAAAAAGGCAGTAATTCTTCATTTGGTCAAATGTAATTTTTTGCTACATTAAATACATGCTTAATCAAGTGGACAAGTATCCTTCCTCTATTGTATTGTGTTTTGGAGAAAATGGGGGTCATGTTAGCAGTAACTGCATAAAGTTACTGTGAAACCAAGGTAAATTAAAGTACTTTTTCTCAGTTCCACGCTATGTGATCCATGTGTCGTCCGGGTTAGGGGAGGGTTTGGCCGGCCAGGATGTCATTGTCCCATCGCGCTCGGGACGGGCCGGGCACATGCACGCTGACACGGTCACCAGTTGTTTCTTCAGACACATTGCTGCGGCTGGCTTCCGGGTTAAGCGAGCAGTGTGTTAAGAAGCAGTGCGACTTAGCAGGGCCGTGTTTCGGAGGACGCATTGCTCTCAACCTTCGCCTCTCTCGAGTCCGCACAGGAGTTGCAGCGTTGGACAAGACTGTAACTACCAATTGGGGAGAAAAGGGGTAGATTTTTTTTTTTTTATAATAAAAAAAAAACCATCTAACTAAAAGTGACATTCTGTACTGTGACCTCATGTTTATTTATTTGTATTTATTTGATTTAACCTTTATTATATCATCATACTGAGAGTCATACTATCAGGGAGTCATACTGAGAGTCATACTATCAGGGAGTCATACTGAGAGTCATACTATCAGGGAGTCATACTGAGAGTCATACTATCAGGGAGTCATACTGAGAGTCATACTATCAGGGAGTCATACTGAGAGTCATACTATCAGGGAGTCATACTGAGAGTCATACTATCAGGGAGTCATACTGAGAGTCATACTATCAGGGAGTCATACTGATACTTTACAGATTACATACATTACCAGTCAAAAGTTTGGACACACCTACTCATTCAAGGGCTTTTCTTTATTTTTACTATTTTCTACTATTTTCTGCTCTCATGAGGACCGCTACTGGAAAGGAAGGCCCAGAGTTACCTCTGCTGCAGAGGATAAGTTCCTTGGAGTTACCAAATACAAATGACTTCAAGCAACAGACACATTTCAACATCAACTGTTCAGAGGAGACTGCGTGAATCAGGCCCTCATGGTCAAATTGCTGGAAAGAAACCACTACTAAAGGACAGCAATAATAAGAAGAGACTTGCTTGGGTCAAGAAACATGAGCAATGGACATAAGACCGGTGGACATCTGTAATTTGGTCAGATTTTTGGTTCCAATTGCCGTGTCTTTGTGAGACGCAGAGTAGGTGAATGGATGATCTCAGCATGTGTGTTTCCTACTGTGAAGCATGGAGGAGGTGTGATGGCATGGTGGTGTTTTGCTGGTGACACTGTCAGTGTTTGTAAGTCGCTCTGGATAAGAGCGTCTGCTAAATGACTTAAATGTAAATGTAAATGTAAATTTATTTAAATTTCAAGGCACACTTAACCAACATGGCTACCACAGCATTCTGTAGCGATACACCATCCCATCTGGTTTGCCCTTAGTGGGACTATCTTTTATTTTTCAACAGGACAATGACCCAACACATTTCCAGGCTGTGTTAGGGCTATTTGACCAAGAAGGAGAGTGATGGAGTGCTGCATCAGATAACCGGGCCTCCACAATCACCCGACCTCAAAAAATTGAAATGGTTTGGGATGACTTGGATCGCAGAGTGAAGGAAAAGAAACCAACAAGTGTTCAGCATATGTGGGAACTCCTTCAAGATTGTTGGAAAAGCATTCCAGGTGAAGCTGGTTGAGAGAATGCACTGAGTGTGTAAAGCTGTCATCAAGGCAAAGGGTGGCTACTTTGAAGAATCTAAAACAAAAATATATTTTGATTTGTGTTAAGGGAATTTTTATCTATAATGACTAATTATGTATACATTTCAATCAGGATGTATTAATCAGAATACAATTATGGTACTGTATATGTACTAATAAAAATACTAAATGTTACTGTATATGTATGAATTTTCTTATCTGATCCCAGTACTGAAGTGAATGTGGCCAAGAGTTTAGTAACAATGACATTCTGTTCATTGGTACAAATGAATCAGACTGGCTAGAATGCTTATCTACACAAGAAAACCTTGACTCGTGAATTATATTAAATTGGTAGGGAGTGGGAAGGCTTGAGACTTGGTACTGGAACGGAGGTGTGTGAACGTGGGCAAAAGTTAGAACAATGACGGTCTGATCCTTTGTACAAATGAATGAACTATCTCCAGATGACAGGGACGGACTATCTCCAGACTGTCTAGAATGCTTATCTACACTGACTGACCTTGGCTTTAGGCGAGGATGGAACGCTTGAACTATAGGGCCTCTCTACCAGTGTCAAGAAGAGATAGAACATTTAGAAAACGCTGACGTCATTTTCAGTTTATAACCTGTGGTAAAATATGTATGAAGGCAGTACTCTCTTGAATTAAACGCTGTTACCTGACTTTTAAGACTGGGGCTCTGTCCATTCTTATAAAATAAGGGTCTTACAAACCCTTAATGCATTGACAGAGTGCATTTTGATTGGGAATTAAAACAGAGGAATTTAGAATTCCTTCAACAATTTGTTTAACACTTTTTTTGTTACTCCATGATTCCATATGTGTTTTTTCATATATTTTATGTCTTCACTTTTATTCTACAATGAAGAAAATAGTCAAAAATAAAGATAAACTGTTGAATGAGGTAGGTGAGTCCAAACATTTGACTGGTACTGTAAATTACAGAAGATACACGCAGCAATAAAATAAAAAATGCAAGCCTTCTGAACTGCTCTAGAGGCACCAAAACATCAAATTTAAGAACATTTTGAAGATTCTTGCGCCTTATTTGTGAAACAAAGTTAAATCCAGCTTTTAGTTAACGCAGTAGAGACCAAAGGAACTTCCAGAGTTAACCATCCCTGAGACCAGGTGTGGTAACTCGTATGTCTAAAGTTTAGTAAAGATGTTCGGTACAGTGGGACTTGTTACAAAAGGGTTTTATAAATGAAAACATAAAAAATATATATATATATATTTTCACCTTTATTAAATCAGGTAAGCTAGTTGAGAACAAGTTCTCATTTACAACTGCGATCTGGCCAAGATAAAGCAAAGCAGTGCGACACAAACAACAACACAGAGTTACACATGGAATAAACAAGGGTAGTCAGTAACACAATGGAAAATAAAAAAAGTCTATATACAATGTGTGCAAATGGCGTGAGGAGATAAGGCACATCACCATCTGCTCATCTATCACTCCAGTGTTAATTTGCTAAATTGTAATTACTTCGCTACTATGGCCTATTTATTATAGGCCACAGTAGTGAAGTAATTACAATTTATCAAATTAACACTGGAGTGATAGATGAGCAGATGGTGATGTGCCAGTAGAAATACTGGTGTGCAAAAGAGCATAAAAGTAAATTAAAACAATATGGGGATGAGGTAGGTAGATTGGGTGGGCTATTTACAGATGGATTATGTACAGCTGCAGCGATCGGTTAGCTGCTCAGACAGCTGATGTTTGAAGTGAGTGAGGGAAATATTAATCTCCAGCTTCAGCGACTTTTGCAATTCATTTCAGTCATTGCCAGCAGACAACTGGAAGGAAAAGTGGCCAAATGAGGTGTTGGCTTTGGGTATGTGGAATTTTCACCATGTTGGTCAAACAAGTCACACCTATGAAATCATTTGAGATCACAAGTGTCGATGGGGCTAGAGGTTGTTTCTTGGCTGGACTGATATAGCATCAGTGTGGCAGCGAACCTTAGTCAAAGTGAAATTTGCCGAATTCCATGACTTTGCTCAATCATTAACTACCACTCACTACAGTCCTTTGCTTGTGCAGTATTACACAGACGTTGGAAATGGTGGAGTTTCCACTCTCATTAAAACCCCAGTGTGCAAACTCTGTAACTGTCAATTAATTATGCAGTGCTTGAAGTGAAATAGGTGCAGTGCCAGCACTTATTTTGGGTGCCAGTAGTCTTTATATTTAAATTGCAATATTTTCATGCCAATATTCTATAACAGGTGCTGGAACTCAAGCAGTGAGTGTTCAGGAATGGCCTAATGTCAACTATTTGTTTCATTCATACCACCAGAGAGTTTCAACGATGGATCTTGGTGATGGAGTCTTAACAAAAAGGAGAAACACACACGTTCCCTTTTGGCCCCCATTCCCAACAAGAAACAAGAAGGAGCCAGCATTTACCTTTCTGAGGGAGGATTAAAAAATGATGAGCATTTCAAGATTCCACCTAAACCTGAGAAGCCCACAGCACGTGACAGAACTGACAACAGTGATTGTGGGGAAGATGGAATCAGCAAGTGGAAAAGACGTGGTTGTCACTCACCCAAAGACCAAAAACGATTGGCTGAAGTTGTAAAAGAGTGAACTGAAGCACTCTGGGGCTCCATCAGTTTATGAGATGCCCATGGAAGCAATAGAGCTGGTGAAGAAAGTAGCCAGCCACAGGTTTGGAGAGCAGATCCTGAAGCCCAAGCAGACGATCCTTCTAGCGGGTGACAAAGAAGAGGTGATGCCCGTCATCAGCACCATGATCAACTACTTCCTGGGAGGATGACTTCTGTTTCAAGCTGCCCCTAAAATGACAAGGCTGTTGTTGTATAGGAAATCCGTTACCACAATGGATTTCAGATCCCCTTCTCTTTCAAGGTACGTGGAGGAAGCCTGCCAAGTGTTAACGCCATGTGCGCGGTGTGTGAGGCATCTATGTCAATGGATCTAATCTTTAAAGGGAGTAAGAGAGGATCTGAGGATCTTCCGGTATATTTCAAATCCAATCTATCAGCATTGTTTAGAGACAATGCAGCAGCTACTGTCGGAAGTAGTCATGATGATAATCACCAGTTTCAGAAGTTCTGGGATGCAGATTTGTATGAGGAGTATGAAGGTGTTTTTCCAGACCGTTGTTCAAAATAGAGAGTTTAACTCTGTTCAACGAAGGATGAAAGTTGTCTTAAATAAAGTTTGTCTTAAAATAAGTTTGATGACTGATTTTGGAAGGGAATATTGAGATATGTAAATAAAGTCAGTTAGTCACCCTTCAGGCCACTGCCATTGCTTTGTTTAAGAATTATATTTAAGTGTGCTTGCTGAAAGCAAGAGCAACTTTAGAAATCCGACATACTTCTTGTTATTCACTTTCCACTGCCACCTGTATAGCGCCAAAAATGTAAAAGCTACCAACAACAAAACAACTTTCAAATGTGCAGGCAGACTGTCTTCAGGTTGCTTATCAAAACATTTTTGATGCTACAGGTGGCAGTGGAAAGAGAATAATAAGAAGTATGTCGGATTTCTAAAGTTGCTCTTGCTTTCACACTCCCACCATATTTTCATTTACATTTACATTACATTTAAGTCATTTAGCAGACGCTCTTATCCAGAGCGACTTACAAATTGGTGCATTCACCTTATGACATCCAGTGGAACAGCCACTTTACAATAGTGCATCTAAATATTTTAAGGGGGGAGGGGGTGAGAAGGATTACTTTATCCTATCCTAAGTATTCCTTAAAGAGGTGGGGTTTCAGGTGTCTCCGGAAGGTGGTGATTGACTCCGCTGTCCTGGCGTCGTGAGGGAGTTTGTTCCACCATTGGGGAGCCAGAGCAGCGAACAGTTTTGACTGGGCTGAGCGGGAACTGTACTTCCTCAGTGGTAGGGAGACGAGCAGGCCAGAGGTGGATGAACGCAGTGCCCTTATTTGGGTGTAGGGCCTGATCAGAGCCTGGAGGTACTGAGGTGCCGTTCCCCTCACAGCTCCGTAGGCAAGCACCATGGTCTTGTAGCGGATGCGAGCTTCAACTGGAAGCCAGTGGAGAGAGCGGAGGAGCGGGGTGACGTGAGAGAACTTGGGAAGGTTGAACACTAGACGGGCCGCGGCGTTCTGGATGAGTTGTAGGGGTTTAATGGCACAGGCAGGGAGCCCAGCCAACAGCGAGTTGCAGTAATCCAGACGGGAGATGACAAGTGCCTGGATTAGGACCTGCGCCGCTTCCTGTGTGAGGCAAGGTCGTACTCTGCGGATGTTGTAGAGCATGAACCTACAGGAACGGGCCACCGCCTTGATGTTAGTTGAGAACGACAGGGTGTTGTCCAGGATCACGCCAAGGTTCTTAGCGCTCTGGGAGGAGGACACAATGGAGTTGTCAACCGTGATGGCGAGATCATGGAACGGGCAGTCCTTCCCCGGGAGGAAGAGCAGCTCCGTCTTGCCGAAGTTCAGCTTGAGATGGTGATCCGTCATCCACACTGATATGTCTGCTAGACATGCAGAGATGCGATTCGCCACCTGGTCATCAGAAGGGGGAAAGGAGAAGATTAATTGTGTGTCGTCTGCATAGCAATGATAGGAGAGACCATGTGAGGTTATGACAGAGCCAAGTGACTTGGTGTATAGCGAGAATAGGAGAGGGCCTAGAACAGAGCCCTGGGGGACACCAGTGGTGAGAGCGCGTGGTGAGGAGACAGATTCTCGCCACGCCACCTGGTAGGAGCGACCTGTCAGGTAGGACGCAATCCAAGCGTGGGCCACGCCAGAGATGCCCAACTCGGAGAGGGTGGAGAGGAGGATCTGATGGTTCACAGTATCGAAGGCAGCCGATAGGTCTAGAAGGATGAGAGCAGAGGAGAGAGAGTTAGCTTTAGCGGTGCGGAGCGCCTCCGTGATACAGAGAAGAGCAGTCTCAGTTGAATGACTAGTCTTGAAACCTGACTGATTTGGATCAAGAAGGTCATTCTGAGAGAGATAGCGGGAGAGCTGACCAAGGACGGCACGTTCAAGAGTTTTGGAGAGAAAAGAAAGAAGGGATACTGGTCTGTAGTTGTTAACATCGGAGGGATCGAGTGTAGGTTTTTTCAGAAGGGGTGCAACTCTCGCTCTCTTGAAGACGGAAGGGACTTAGCCAGCGGTCAGGGATAAGTTGATGAGCGAGGTGAGGTAAGGGAGAAGGTCTCCGGAAATGGTCTGGAGAAGAGAGGAGGGGATAGGGTCGAGCGGGCAGGTTGTTGGGCGGCCGGCCGTCACAAGACGCGAGATTTCATCTGGAGAGAGAGGGGAGAAAGAGGTCAGAGCACAGGGTAGGGCAGTGTGAGCAGAACCAGCAGTGTCGTTTGACTTAGCAAACGAGGATCGGATGTCGTCGACCTTCTTTTCAAAATGGTTGACGAAGTCATCTGCAGAGAGGGAGGAGGGGGGTAGGGGGAGGAGGATTCAGGAGAGAGGAGAAGGTGGCAAAGAGCTTCCTAGGGTTAGAGGCAGATGCTTGAAATTTAGAGTGGTAGAAAGTGGTTTTAGCAGCAGAGACAGAGGAGGAAAATGTAGAGAGGAGGGAGCGAAAGGATGCCAGGTCCGCAGGGAGGCGAGTTTTCCTCCATTTCCGCTCGGCTGCCCGGAGCCCTGTTCTGTGAGCTCGCAATGAGTCGTCAAGCCACGGAGCGGGAGGGGAGGACCGAGCCGGCCTGGAAGATAGGGGACATAGAGAGTCAAAGGATGCAGAAAGGGAGGAGAGGAGCGTTGAGGAGGCAGAATCAGGAGATAGGTTGGAGAAGGTTTGAGCAGAGGGAAGAGATGATAGGATGGAAGAGGAGAGAGTAGCGGGGGAGAGAGAGCGAAGGTTGGGACGGCGCGATACCATCCGAGTAGGGGCAGTGTGGGAAGTGTTGGATGAGAGCGAGAGGGAAAAGGATACAAGGTAGTGGTCGGAGACTTGGAGGGGAGTTGCAATGAGGTTAGTGGAAGAACAGCATCTAGTAAAGATGAGGTCGAGCGTATTGCCTGCCTTGTGAGTAGGGGGGGAAGGTGAGAGGGTGAGGTCAAAAGAGGAGAGGAGTGGAAAGAAGGAGGCAGAGAGGAATGAGTCAAAGGTAGATGTGGGGAGGTTAAAGTCGCCCAGAACTGTGAGAGGTGAGCCGTCCTCAGGAAAGGAGCTTATCAATGCATCAAGCTCATTGATGAACTCTCCGAGGGGACCTGGAGGGCGATAAATGATAAGGATGTTAAGCTTGAAAGGGCTGGTAACTGTGACAGCATGAAATTCAAAGGAGGCGATAGACAGATGGGTAAGGGGAGAAAGAGAGAATGACCACTTGGGAGAGATAAGGATCCCGATGCCACCACCCCGCTGACCAGAAGCTCTCGGGGTGTGCGAGAACACGTGGGCGGACGAAGAGAGAGCAGTAGGAGTAGCAGTGTTATCTGTGGTGATCCATGTTTCTGTCAGTATGACAGACTAGAGTATTCATGACTCCCAACCCCATTTCAATGGCCATAGCTAAACATAGTAAACATTTGGACTGTAACTAGTCTGTAACTAACTGTTTATGTCACACCCTGATCTGTTTCACCTGTCTTTGTGCTTGTCTCCACCCCCCTCCAGGTGTCGCCCATCTTCCCCATTATCCCCCGTGTATTTACACCCGTTTTCTCTGTTTGTCTGTTGCCAGTTCGTTTTGTTTGTGAAGGTGGTAGATGCCTCGTCTCCCTTATGGCTCAGCTCAGGTGCCTAAATAGTACATTCACTGAGGTTGTACAAGCACCTACCAGTGTTTGTTCCCCTGCTCCTACCTATTTCTTGCACCTGTTTTCTAGTCCTTTTCGGTTTTGACCGTTCTGCCTGCCCTGAACATGACCCTGACCCTGAGCCTGACCCTGCCTGCCGTTCTGTACCTTGCCCCACCTAACTGGATTATTGACCCCTGCTTGTCCTGACCCTGAGACTGCCTGCCGTTCTGGACTTTTTGCATCCTCTCTAGATTATTTACCCCTGCCTGCCTTTGACCTGTCGTTTGCCTGCCCCTGTATTAGAAATAAACGTTTGTTTCTTCATCACTGTCTGCATCTGGGTCATACCTGAAACGTGATAGTTTAAGCTTGAAAAGCTATTCATACATCAAAATATGCAGATCAATCTGGAATAGTGTGCTTTTATACAGCTTTTTGATACCATTATACTGTTTAACTATAACACTTTTAAATATGCATAAACACTTCATAGGTTATAATGGGAGATTTGGGGATTTGCCACAACTCTTGAGTAGAGGTGGACCGATTATGATTTTTCAACGCCGGTACCGATACCGATTATTGGAGGACCAAATTTTTTTTTTTTTGTAATAATGACAATTACAACAACACTGAATGAACACTTATTTTAACTTAATATAATACATCAATAAAATCTATTTAACCTCAAATAAATAATGAAACATGTTCAATTTAGTTTAAATAATGCAAAAACAAAGTGTTGGAGAAGAAAGTAAAAGTGCAATATGTGCCATGTAAGAAAGCTAACGTTTAAGTTCCTTGCTCAGAACATGAAAACCATTGAAATCTGGTGGTTCCTTTTAACACGAGTCTTCAATATCCACAGGTAAGGGTAGCCTAGTGGTTAGAGCGTTGGACTAGTACCCGGAAGGTTGCAAGTTCAAACCCCGAGCTGACAAGGTACAAATCTGTCGTTCTGCCCATGAACAGGCAGTTAACCCACTGTTCCTAGGCCGTCATTGAAAATAAGAATATGTTCTTAACTGACTTGCCTAGTTAAATAAAGGAAATAAAATGTAGCTTGTAGTTATTAAAGGAATTATAGGACTATTTCTCTCTATACCATTTGTATTTCATATACCTTAGACTATTGGATGTTCTTATAGGCACTTTAGTATTGCCGGTTTAACAGTATAGCTTCCATACCTCTCCTCGGTCCTACCTGGGCTTGAATCAGGAACACATCGACAACAGCCACCCTCTAAGCAGCATTACCCATGCAGAGCAAGGGGAACAACTACTCAAAGTCTCAGAGCCAGTGACTTTGAAACGTTATTAGCGCGCACCCCGCTAACTAGCTAGCCATTTCACATCACATTGTTACACCAGCCTAATCTCGGGAGTTGATAGGCTTGAAGTCATAAACAGCAGAGCTGGTGGCAAAATGCACAAAAGTGCTGTTTGAATGAATGCTTATGAGCCTGCTGGTGCCTACCATCGCTCAGTCAGACTGCTCTATCAAATCATAGACTTAATTATAACATAATAACATACAGAAATGCGAGCATTAGGTCATTAATATGGTCGAATCCAGAAACTATCATCTCGAAAACAAGATGTTTATTCTTTCACTAAAGTACGTAACCGTTCCATATTTTATCTAACGGGTGGCATCCATCAGTCTAAATATTCCTGTTACATTGCACAACCTTCAATGTTATGTCATAATTACGTAAAATTCTGGCAAATTAGTTCCCAATGAGCCAGGCGGCCCAAACTGTTGCATATACCCTGACTCTGCGTGCAATGAACGCAAGAGAAATGACACAATTTCACCTGGTTAATATTGCCTGCTAACCTGGATTTCTTTTAGCTAAATATGCAGGTTTAAAAATATACACTTCTGTGTATTGATTTTAAGAAAGGCATTGGTGTTTATGGTTTGGTACACGTTGGAGCAACGACAGTCCTTTTTCGTGAATGCGCACTGCATCGATTATATGAAACGCAGGACACGCTAGATAAACTAGTAATATCATCAACCATGTGTAGTTATAACTAGTGATTATGATTGATTAAGTTTAATGCTAGCTACCAACTTACCGTGGCTTCTTACTGCATTCGCGTAACAGGCGGGCTCCTCCTGAGGCAGGTGGTTAGAGCATGGGACTAGTTAACCGTAAGGTTGCAAGATTGAATCCCTGAGCTGACAAGGTAAAAATCTGTCATTCTGCCCCTGAACAAGGCAGTTAACCCACCGTTCCTAGGCCGTCATTGAAAGTAAGAATGTGTTCTTAACTGACTTGCCTAGTTAAATAAAGATTTATTAAAATATATTTTTTTTAATTAACGATTTCCGATTGTTATGAAAACTTGAAATCGGCTGGAATTAATCGGCCTTACCGATTAATCGGTTGACATCTACTCTTGAGAGCTACCATCACCAAACCAAAGTTGATATGTACAGACTGACTCAACTTAAATTGATTGTCAAAAGATAGTTGATACTACTTGTACTTTTTAAACTATTATCATTTTACATTTGCATAAATGCTCAATAAACTTCAATGTTAAAATTGGATCCGCCACTGCCCTTGAAACGTAGTACAAACACCAACCCAATGTTGAAATGTGAAGACTGATTCAACATACAGTAGATTGCTTGAACACATGCTTTTGCTACCAATCATACTTTATAAACTACAGATGTTGGATCTTAATTTGATCACTCTTTTCTTGCTGAGAATTTTCCTGCAAAGCATGAAATTAAAACTTATAGTATATTTGTGTTTAAAAAGGCTTCTAAAGTTTGTAATTTTAACCCCTACAAAAATGTATATTAATGGCCCCCCGTGGCACAGCGGTCTAAGGCACTGCTAGAGGCGTTACTACTGACCCAGGTTCATTCCTGGGCTGTGCCACAACTGGCATTGGCCAGGATTCCCATAAGACGGTGCACAATTGTCCGGGTTAGGGGAGGGTTTGGCCGGGGGGCTTTGTTTGGCTCATTGTGCTCTAGCGACTCCTTGTGGTAGGCAGGGTGCCTGCAGGCTGACCCAGGTCATCAGTTGAATAGTGTTTCCTCCGACACATTGGTGTTTGCTGGCGAGTGTCAAGGAGCGCAATTAGGAGGGTCATGTTTCGGAGGATGCATGAATCCACCTTTGCCTCTCCTGAGCCTGTTGGGGAGTTGCAACCATGAGACAAGATTGAAAAAGGGAGTTACATTTTTGGGGATTAATCCCTATTAATTTAAACTCAGGCTTCAACATTAAAAACTGAAATCACTTCACAGAATGTTCAAACGTAAACATTTTGAGAGCTTAAAACCATTACATGGTTTATAATGCTAAAGTACTGCCTTTAGCCTACTATACTAGCCCATTATAACACACTATAATAACTCCTCACTTACAAACCACTGCAAAATCAAATCAAATCAAATGTATTTATATAGCCCTTCGTTACATCAGCTGATATCTCAAAGTGCTGTACAGAAACCCAGCCTTAAAACCCCAAACAGCAAGCAATGCAGGTGTAGAAGCACGGTGGCTAGGAAAAACTCCCTAGAAAGGCCAAAACCTAGGAAGAAACCTAGCGAGGAACCAGGCTATGAGGGGTGGCCAGTCCTCTTCTGGCTGTGCCGGGTGGAGATTATAACAGAACATGGCCAAGATGTTCAAATGTTCATAAATGACCAGCATGGTCAAATAATAATCAACTGTTGTTAATGATAAAATTATACAGGCGACATTATGGACATGTCCAGACTTGTAAACTAATATATGTCAGCGTAGGCGACACAACCAACAATGGTTTAATGTCACTATTTGGACATATTGTAACATGTTGGGTGTCCAACGAGTCAGAAAGCTGACAATCAGGCTGTGGTGTCACAGTTGGATGTTTCCAATAACACTGCATCTGTAGGGAAGAGGCTGACTGCTGTTTTTTAAACATTTTTAATAAAGGCCTCTCCTGATTTTCTCTTCCTGTGGGTCTCTCCACAGTAAGCTGCTTGACACAGTGGAGGGCACTGCAGAACATGCAATCCTTGATTGCCCGTGTAGAAATTCACCATGGCAACCATGGCATGTAGACAGTGTGAGCTCAGCAAGCTGGAGCAGTCAACTCAAAGAGCTCACACACACTCACACAAACACACGCACTGACACACAGTACATATGAACACACACACACACACAAGTGTGTGCATGGATGCACGGGCACAAGCTAGCACATGCACACACACAAACACCCACATCTGGACCAATCAGAAACTCAGATATCAAGGCTGAAATGCATGCATGTATGTGTGGGGGTGTGTGTGTGCATGTGTGTATGCGTGTGTTTGCGTGGATAAGCATGTACGTGCGTGGATAAGCATGTACGTGCGTGCTTGCCTTCCTGCATATGTCTGTGTGCGAGTGTGCAGAGACCAAGACAGTTGAGAGAGTGAGAGTGCATGACTATTCAATACAGTACAGTATGCATATACATGCGTGAGTAAGTAGTTCTGAGTTGATTAGATGTCAGATTAAGGTTCTCCACTGCAGAGAACACAGTATAAACACGATCTCTGTATCGAGTCTGTGGTTGCCTAGTGGTTAATATTCAACCTCCAGGCAATCCCAAATGAACCCCGCTCCCCCCTGTAGCCAGAGGCTGTAATCCACAGGAGGTTGGTGGCACCTTAAATGGGGAGGACGGGCTTGCGGTAATGGCTGGAGTGGAATAAGTGGAATGGTATCAAATACATCAAATACATCTATTTGTTTGAGCCATCCTACCCTCAGCAGCCTCCACTGCTCTAATCCCAGGGGTTAATCCCATTTGATATCAGCTCGGCTGAACCCAGAACAGTCAACAACAAGGGTGAGACATTCTCATCAGAAGGTGTCAGAATTGACAGGCTGATCCATAGACAGAGAGGAGGATGTAGCTGTAGCTACCAGGCTGCCAACATTCTGTCTCCCCTGATAGATTATGTTGTCCCATTTCAAATCAGTGTCACAAAATTAGAGTGTTATGCTGTACACCTTTACAAAAAAAAAGGTTCTTTGTTTGTTCCCATGAGAGAACTCTTTTTGGTTCCAGGTAGAAGCTTTGGTGGTGAAAAAGGTTCTACATAGAACATGTTAGTGGTGAAAGGGTTCCACTATTTTGCAGAGGGTTCTCCTATGGACACAATTTAAGCCTTCTTTTCTAGTCCAGGCTTTTGATATGATTTTCTTTTTTTCTTTCATGTCACTGATTGGCCACCGAGTTTTCTTGCCTAGTGTCCCAGGTCTGAATCAGCTCCTTATTAGAAACAGAGAAATAAACAGGATTGTTTACTCTGCAGAACGGGAGTTGACTATCCCTGCTCTATTCATTCACCCATGCTGAGTGGATTGGTGACTAAAAAATTAAGAGGTCTTCTGCCTCTGTTTCGCCTCTTCCTCTCTGGTGTCACTTAAAAGACAGACTGGTTGTGATTTGCCATCCATACTTATTGGATTAGTGTTCATTTCCAGTGTTAGATGAGATGTATCATACTGCCACCTGCTGGTCAATATGATAATAAAGCACCTAAAGTATCACGAGTATCGGATCATCTGTGTTTATAGTCATAAAGGTATAACACAAGCAATTTGATAGAACTGGACAAATTAATTGAAATGGGGACCACCGTATTCATAGACATTTTTAAATATACATTTCTGGTATTATACTTCCTAAGGATTCCAGGTCGTCTGTCTTTACCCTGCTGTTAACCACTTGGCATTCTACATCTGTTACGGTTTTCTTCCGTTGAAAGAGTCGGACCAAAATGCAGCGTGGTTACTGCGATACATCTTTAATAGACGAAAAACACGAACAATACAAAAACAACAAACGGAATGTGAAAACCTATACAGCCTATTTGATGACAACTAACACAGAGATAGGACCAAAAAAAAACGAAACACTCAAAGAATATGGCTGCCTAAATATGGTTCCCAATCAGAGACAACGATAATCACCTGCCTCTGATTAAGAACCGCCTCAGGCAACCATAGACTTTCCTAGACAACCCTACTCAGCAACAATCTCGATACCTACTAAAAAAAACAATACAAAAACACACCACAAAATAAACCCATGTCACACCCTGGCCTGACCAAATAAATAAAGAAAACACAAAATACTAAGACCAAGGCGTGACAACATCATTAGATTAGATTCAACTTCATTGTCATTGAACAAGTACAAGTACTGTACAAAAAAATGCAGTTTAGCATCTGACCAGAAGTGCAAATAAAAGAGTACAAAAAATGTACAAGTAAAACAATTAAGTACAATGTATGTTATTAAGTGGGATGTATAAATATGCAATGAAGGCAAATGGCAAGTACAAATGTGCATTGAAGGCAAATTGAAAGTGCAAGGAGGCATGCAACTGAAATGCAGGGATAGCAGCAATAAGGTTACCGAGGTAGACATGTACATGTACAACTGAATAATGTCCTTAATCAGATTTTTTAAGCAATGTCAGAGTCCAGTAGTACCATGAAGAGTGTGTAACAAGGTCCCTGAGAGGCCGCACTAAGTGGTGGGCGGGTGGATAGGGCTAGTGCCGTGTCACAGAGTTCAGCAGGGTTACAGTAGCTGGAAGAAACTGTTATTGAGCCTGCTAGTGCGGGAACGTAGAGATCTGTACCGCCTGCCTGATGGTAGGAGGGCAAACAGTTTATGGCATGGATGTGAAGGGTCCCTGAAGATGCCGCGCGCCCTATGCCGACACCGCTTTCCCTGGAGGTCTACAATGGCAGGGAGCTGGGCACCAGTGATGTGCGGTTTTCACCACCCATTGCAGGGCCTTCCGGTCGGCCACGGACCATCCGCCAAACCACACTGTGGCGCAGTTAATCCGAATGCTCTCGACCGTGCAGCAGTAAAAGTTCACCAGGATCTTGGGAGACGGGCAGGCCTTCTTCAGCCTCCTCAAAAGGTACAGGCGCTGCTGCACCTTTTTCACCAGGGTTGGGGTGTTGAGGGTCCAGTAGAGGTCATCGGAGATGTAGACACCCAGGAATTTGAAGCTGGGCACACGCTCCACCTCAGTGCCATCAATGAGAACTGGGGTGTGGCTGCAGCTTTTAGACCTCCTGCAATCCACAATGAGCTCCTTGATTTTATTTGCATTGAGGGCCAGGTTGTTGTCAGAGCACCATGCAGCCAGGTGCTTGACCTTCTCCCTGTAGGCATTGTCACTGATCGGGCCTAACACGTGGTGTCGTCTGCTAACTTGTCGATGGTGTTTGAACCGTGTACAGGAATGCAGTCGTAGGTGAAGAGGGAATACAGGAGGGGGCTCGGCATACAGCCCTGTGGCACACCGTTGTTCAGGTTCAGGGTTGAGGAAGTGAAGTTGTCTAACGTGACAGACTGGGGTCTGTTGGTTAGGAAGTCCAAAGTCCAGTTACAGAGAGAGGGGCTGATCCCTAGGTCATGGAGTTTGGTGACCAGCCTAGGGGGAATGACCGTATTGAATGCTAAGCTAAAGTCTATGAACCACATTCTCACATAGGTGTTGGTTTTGTCCAGGTGGTTCAGGGCAGAGTGTAAAGCTGTGGAGATGGCGTCCTCTGTAGACATGTTCGGTTGGTAGGCAAACTGGTGGGGATCCAGTGTTGGAGGGAAGCAGTTAAGGTGGGCCAAAACCAGTCTTTCGAAGCACTTCATGATCGTGGGGGTGAGTGCAACAGGTCGGAAGTCATTCAGGCTTGATGCGGTCGACTGCTTTGGCACTGGGACAATGCTTGTGGTCTTGAAGGCCGTGGGGACAACCGCCTGGGCCAGTTATAGGTTGAAAATGTCAGTGAAGACCTTGGCCAGCTGCCCAGCACATGCACTGAGCACACGACTGGGGACGCCATCAGGACCACCAGCCACTCACGTGGCGTAAGTGTCATGTTTGTCATTTATTATCATGTCTTGTCCCTGTGCTCCCCATGCTATTCGTTTCCCTCTGCTGGTCTTATTTGGTTCTTTCCCTCCTTCTATCCCTCTCTCTCCCCCTCCCTCTCTCACTCTCTCGCTCTCTCTTCTCTCTATCGTTCCGTTCCTGCTCCCAGCTGTTCCTATTCCCCTAATCATCATTTAGTCTTCCCACACCTGTTCCCGATCCTTTCCCCTGATTAGAGTCCCTATTTATTCCTTTGTGATCCGTTCCTGTCCCGTCGGTTCCTTGTATTGTATTCACCATGCTGTGATTGCGTTTCGCCCTGTCCTGTCGTGTTTTTGCTGTGATTGTGTATCGCCCTGTCCTGTCGTGTTTTTTTGCCTTCATCAGATGCTGCGTGTGAGCAGGTGTCTCTGTCGACTACGGCCTGCGCCTACCCGAAGCGACCTGCAGTCTGTGGCCGCTTCTCCAGTTATTTTCCCCTCTACAAGTCTAGAGGATTTCTGTTATTCCGTTTTAGACTTAAATAAACTCTGTTTCTGTTAAGTCGCTTTTGGGTCCTCTTTCACCTGCATGACAGAAGGAACCGACCAAGGAATGGACCCAGCGACTTCAGACGCTCGTTACACTGCCGTCGAGATCCAAGGAGCCATGCTCGGCAGACACGAGCAGGAATTGTCTGCTGCTCGCCATGCCGTGGAGAACCTGGCCGCTCAGGTTTCCGACCTCTCTGGACAGTTCCAGAGTCTACGTCTCGTGCCACCTGTTACTTCCTGGCCTGCCGAGCCTCCAGAACCTAGGGTTAATAACCCACCTTGCTACTCCGGGCAGCCCACTGAGTGCCGCTCCTTTCTCACGCAGTGTGAGATTGTGTTCTCTCTCAACCCAACACATACTCTAGAGAGAGAGCTCGGGTTGCTTACGTCATTTCACTCCTTACTGGCCGGGCTCGAGAATGGGGCACAGCTATCTGGGAGGCAAGGGCTGATTGCTCTAACAAATTCCAGAACTTTAAAGAGGAGATGATTCGGGTTTTTGACCGTTCAGTTTTTGGTGGGGAGGCTTCTAGGGCCCTGGCTTCCTTATGCCAAGGTGAACGGTCCA
Organism: Oncorhynchus gorbuscha; assembly: GCF_021184085.1. NCBI lineage: Eukaryota > Metazoa > Chordata > Actinopteri > Salmoniformes > Salmonidae > Oncorhynchus > Oncorhynchus gorbuscha. The sequence continues at coordinate 12,484,737 of NC_060194.1, read as the reverse complement.
TAACGGATTATTCCATTGAGTTTCGCACTCTTGCTGCCTCTAGTGAGTGGAACGAGCCGGCGCTGCTCGCTCGTTTTCTGGAGGGACTCCACGCAGTGGTTAAGGATGAGATTCTCTCCCGGGAGGTTCCTTCAGATGTGGACTCTTTGATTGCTCTCGCCATCCGCATAGAACGACGGGTAGATCTTCGTCACCGGGCTCGTGGAAGAGAGCTCGCATCAACGGTGTTTCCCTGCTCCGCATCGCAACCATCTCCCTCCTCTGGCTTTGAGACTGAGCCCATGCAGCTGGGAGGGATTCGCATCTCGAATAAGGAGAGGGAACGGAGGATCACCAACCGCCTGTGCCTCTATTGCGGAGTTGCTGGACATTTTGTTAATTCATGTCCAGTAAAAGCCAGAGCTCATCTGTAAGCGGAGGGCTACAGGTGAGCGCAACTACTCAAGTCTCTCCATCAAGGTCCTGTACTACTTTGTCGGTCCACCTACGCTGGACCGGTTCGGGTGCTACATGTAGTGCCTTGATAGACTCTGGGGCTGAGGGTTGTTTCATGGACGAAGCATGGGTTCGGAAACATGACATTCCTTTCAGAGAGTTAGATAAGCCTACGCCCATGTTCGCCTTAGATGGTAGTCATCTTCCCAGTATCAGATTTGAGACACTACCTTTAACCCTCACAGTATCTGGTAACCACAGTGAGACTATTTCTTTTTTGATTTTCCGTTCACCGTTTACACCTGTTGTTTTGGGTCATCCCTGGCTAGTATGTCATAATCCTTCTATTAATTGGTCTAGTAATTCTATCCTATCCTGGAACGTTTCTTGTCATGTGAAGTGTTTAATGTCTGCCATCCCTCCCGTTTCTTCTGTCCCTACTTCTCAGGAGGAACCTGGCGATTTGACAGGAGTGCCGGAGGAATATCATGATCTGCGCACGGTCTTCAGTCGGTCCCGAGCCAACTCCCTTCCTCCTCACCGGTCGTATGATTGTAGTATTGATCTCCTTCCGGGGACCACTCCTCCTCGAGGTAGACTATACTCTCTGTCGGCTCCCGAACGTAAGGCTCTCGAGGATTATTTGTCTGTGTCTCTTGACGCCGGTACCATAGTGCCTTCTTCTTCTCCGGCCGGGGCGGGGTTCTTTTTGTTAAGAAGAAGGACGGTACTCTGCACCCCTGCGTGGATTATCGAGGGCTGAATGACATAACGGTTAAGAATCGTTATCCGCTTCCCCTTATGTCATCAGCCTTCGAGATTCTGCAGGGAGCCAGGTGCTTTACTAAGTTGGACCTTCGTAACGCTTACCATCTCGTGCGCATCAGAGAGGGGGACGAGTGGAAAACGGCGTTTAACACTCCGTTAGGGCATTTTGAGTACCGGGTTCTGCCGTTCGGTCTCGCCAATGCGCCAGCTGTTTTTCAGGCATTAGTTAATGATGTTCTGAGAGACATGCTGAACATTTTTGTTTTTGTCTATCTTGACGATATCCTGATTTTTCTCCGTCACTCGAGATTCATGTTCAGCACGTTCGACGTGTTCTACAGCGCCTTTTAGAGAATTGTCTCTACGTAAAGGCTGAGAAGTGCTCTTTTCATGTCTCCTCCGTTACTTTTCTCGGTTCCGTTATTTCCGCTGAAGGCATTCAGATGGATTCCGCTAAGGTCCAAGCTGTCAGTGATTGGCCCGTTCCAAGGTCACGTGTCGAGTTGCAGCGCTTTTTAGGTTTCGCTAATTTCTATCGGCGTTTCATTCGTAATTTCGGTCAAGTTGCTGCCCCTCTCACAGCTCTTACTTCTGTCAAGACGTGTTTTAAGTGGTCCGGTTCCGCCCAGGGAGCTTTTGATCTTCTAAAAGAACGTTTTACGTCCGCTCCTATCCTCGTTACTCCTGACGTCACTAGACAATTCATTGTCGAGGTTGACGCTTCAGAGGTAGGCGTGGGAGCCATTCTATCCCAGCGCTTCCAGTCTGACGATAAGGTTCATCCTTGCGCTTATTTTTCTCATCGCCTGTCGCCATCTGAGCGCAACTATGATGTGGGTAACCGTGAACTGCTCGCCATCCGCTTAGCCCTAGGCGAATGGCGACAGTGGTTGGAGGGGGCGACCGTTCCTTTGTCGTTTGGACAGACCATAAGAACCTTGAGTACATCCGTTCTGCCAAACGACTTAATGCCCGTCAAGCTCGTTGGGCGTTGTTTTTCGCTCGTTTCGAGTTTGTGATTTCTTACCGTCCGGGTAGCAAGAACACCAAGCCTGATGCCTTATCCCGTCTGTTTAGTTCTTCTGTGGCTTCTACTGATCCCGAGGGGATTCTTCCTTATGGGCGTGTTGTCGGGTTAACAGTCTGGGAATTGAAAGACAGGTTAAGCAAGCACTCACGCACACTGCGTCGCCGTGCGCTTGTCCTAGTAACCTCCTTTTCGTTCCTGTTTCCACTCGTCTGGCTGTTCTTCAGTGGGCTCACTCTGCCAAGTTAGCTGGTCATCCCGGTGTTCGAGGCACTCTTGCGTCTATTCGCCAGCGCTTTTGGTGGCCGACTCAGGAGCGTGACACGCGCCGTTTCGTGGCTGCTTGTTCGGACTGCGCGCAGACTAAGTCGGGTAACTCTCCTCCTGCCGGTCGTCTCAGACCGCTCCCCATTCCTTCTCGACCATGGTCTCACATTGCCTTAGACTTCATTACCGGTCTGCCTTTGTCTGCGGGGAAGACTGTGATTCTGACGGTTGTCGATAGGTTCTCTAAGGCGGCACATTTCATTCCCCTCGCTAAACTTCCTTCCGCTAAGGAGACGGCACAAATCATTATTGAGAATGTATTCAGAATTCATGGCCTCCCGTTAGACGCCGTTTCAGACAGAGGCCCGCAATTCACGTCACAGTTTTGGAGGGAGTTCTGTCGTTTGATTGGTGCGTCCGTCAGTCTCTCTTCCGGGTTTCATCCCCAGTCTAACGGTCAAGCAGAGAGGGCCAATCAGACGATTGGTCGCATACTACGCAGCCTTTCTTTCAGAAACCCTGCGTCTTGGGCAGAACAGCTCCCCTGGGCAGAATACGCTCACAATTCGCTTCCTTCGTCTGCTACCGGGTTATCTCCGTTTCAGAGTAGTCTGGGTTACCAGCCTCCTCTGTTCTCATCCCAGCTTGCCGAGTCCAGCGTTCCTCCGCTCAAGCGTTTGTCCAACGTTGTGAGCGCACCTGGAGGAGGGTGAGGTCTGCACTTTGCCGTTACAGGGCACAGACGGTGAGAGCCGCCAATAAACGCAGGATTAAGAGTCCAAGGTATTGTTGCGGCCAGAGAGTGTGGCTTTCCACTCGCAACCTTCCTCTTACGACAGCTTCTCGTAAGTTGACTCCGCGGTTCATTGGTCCGTTCCGTGTCTCCCAGGTCGTCAATCCTGTCGCTGTGCGACTGCTTCTTCCGCGACATCTTCGTCGCGTCCCATCCTGTCTTCCATGTCTCCTGTGTTAAGCCCTTTCTTCGCACCCCGTTCGTCTTCCCTCCCCCTCCCGTCCTTGTCGAGAGCGCACCTATTTACAAGGTACATAAGATCATGGACATGCGTTCTCGGGGACGGGGTCACCAATACCTAGTGGATTGGGAGGGTTACGGTCCTGAGGAGAGGAGTTGGGTTCCGTCTCGGGACGTGCTGGACCGTTCACTCATCGATGATTTCCTCCGTTGCCGCCAGGATTCCTCCTCGAGTGCGCCAGGAGGCGCTCGGTGAGTGGGGGGTACTGTCATGTTTGTCATTTATTATCATGTCTTGTCCCTGTGCTCCCCATGCTATTCGTTTCCCTCTGCTGGTCTTATTTGGTTCTTTCCCTCCTTCTATCCCTCTCTCTCCCCCTCCCTCTCTCACTCTCTCGCTCTCTCTTCTCTCTATCGTTCCGTTCCTGCTCCCAGCTGTTCCTATTCCCCTAATCATCATTTAGTCTTCCCACACCTGTTCCCGATCCTTTCCCCTGATTAGAGTCCCTATTTATTCCTTTGTGATCCGTTCCTGTCCCGTCGGTTCCTTGTATTGTATTCACCATGCTGTGATTGCGTTTCGCCCTGTCCTGTCGTGTTTTTGCTGTGATTGTGTATCGCCCTGTCCTGTCGTGTTTTTTTGCCTTCATCAGATGCTGCGTGTGAGCAGGTGTCTCTGTCGACTACGGCCTGCGCCTACCCGAAGCGACCTGCAGTCTGTGGCCGCTTCTCCAGTTATTTTCCCCTCTACAAGTCTAGAGGATTTCTGTTATTCCGTTTTGGACTTAAATAAACTCTGTTTCTGTTAAGTCGCTTTTGGGTCCTCTTTCACCTGCATGACAGTAAGTAGCAAACAATCTCCAGTCTGTGCGTTGAAACTGGTGCTGTAGTAATGAGTCTGACCCCTCTGGCCACACTTTGACTGTCCTCACTGATGGTTTCACGTGTTTAATGAGGGGTAAATACTTGGGGAGTAGGAACAGTGAAAGGTGATCAGATTGTCCAAGATGGGGGAGGGGAATGGCTTTGTAAGCCTCCAGAATGTTTGTATATGCATGGTCTAGTGTATTCTCTCCTTTAGTGGGGCAGGAAACATTCTGCTGGAATTTGGGAAAAACAGTTTTCAGATTTGAGTGGTTAAAATCCCCTGCAAGTTTGCTGTTTGCTAATAGCAACCAGCAGTTCTTTCATTGCTAGTTTAGCATTAGCATCCGGAGGTATATAGGCTGCAGTAACAACAATGGATGTAAGCTCCTGAGGCAAGTAGAAAGGCCTGCACCTAATCACTCCAGATTGGTTGAGCAGTGACTCCCGGTTATGTTACTGTCTGTACACCATGCTTTGTTTACATAAATGCACAGACCACCTCCTCTGGTCTTACCAGAGTCCTCTGCCTTACGATCAGCCCTGAAGACGTCGCGAAGATGTAAGTTGTCAAAAACTCTCTTTGTGCATTGTGTTCCAATATCCAGCAGTTCTTGTTGGCTATATAAAGTGTACATCAGGCTGTACTGAGTGAATAAACTAACAACAATTAGGTAAATTACTGCTAATTCGCAAAATCTGGGTAGACGCAGAGCCTCGCATTGTACACGTGCCGCCATCTATATAGGCATCATGGACATATTCTCATGAATAATTCTCCAGTCTGCACATTAAACGTCAACGCAGCAGAGCGTTCTCATCTGTCTATCCCGTAAATATATCATTGGTGTATCCATGCACTGAGTGTTGAGGTATACTGAGCTCATGTCAAAATATAACTTGAAAAATATCTCAATGTTTTCACAGTGTTGAAAGCCAGGTAGGTGAGAAGTTTGTTTTTGCTGACAGCAGCTAAAACTTGTAATAGGTACAAGGTGCTAGGTCATAGGCTATACAGAGTTGTAATGAAACAACTCTCAGAAGTCACAAGGACCTGTAATGTGGTTTCAGGGCTATTTGTATTATTCTGTATGCAAATCTGACACTCCGTTGTATATAGTTTGTTACGTTAGGTTACATTATGAATGGAATAGCGGCTGTACAATATCATACGAATTATAGAACATATCATACGTCTTACCCAGACATCCAATAGCATACAAATTGGATGATTTACATTATAATATGTAAATCATCCAATTTACACCAATCCAATTTACACCATTATACATTGGTGATAATGGGAACTAAAGACAAAGGTTAGGATAATTTACGTAGCAGGTTAGGGTTAAGCTTAGAACAAGGGTGAAGGGAAGAGTTAGCTGATATAAAACAGTTGTCCCCGACGCGACTTGAACATGCAACCTTTGGATTGCTAGAAGGTTGTGTATTAACCACACCCATCCTCTGGGACACTCATCTGCAAACAATCAAGTAATGACAAGTTTGCCTTGGCTGCATCTACCCAGTTAATGGCAAGTCGCTAGAATTCAGTATCTATGACAACAGCCACAACAGACCTGCACTTGACCTTGAGGTCGAAAGACAGCAATAAACAGCATATAAAATGATCTGATCTATACAGTAGACAGCCTCCACTCTTAGAAAAAAAGGGGCTATATAGAACTTAAAACAGTTCTTCGGCTGTCCCCATAACAAAACCCTTTGAAGAACCCTTTTGGTTCCAGGTAGAACCCTTTTTGGATCCATGTAAAACCTTTTCTACAGAGGGTTTTACATGGAACCCAAAATAGTTCTACTTGGAACCAAAAGGGGTTCTACCTGGAACCAAAAAGGCTTCTCCTATGGGGACCCCCGAAGAACCCTTTTGGAACCCTTTTTCTACGAGCGTACAGATTGTAGAATCTGCCTATTAACTCAACATTTTACTCTTGCATTTTCATATGATGTGCGATTTCATAATGTTCCCATGTGGATTTACTTCTGCTCCTAGCCATGTAATCACATCATACTTTTGATTGCGGGATGACCTGATTTTGCATGTAAACAGGGAGTCTACAAATCATATATTTCTGGTTCGACGTAATATTCCCAAGTGTTTTGTCAGACAACTCTTTCTTTGAGTCCAAAATGTTGCTGCATTTTCATCAACAGTACAGTGGGTGGGTGTTACAGTTCTTATGCAACCATCCCTGACTGCAAAGTTAGTAACAGTCTAGAAAAATAGCGGCTCCTTGATGCTTGATGTTTTTATGGGAATGACCACGCCATGTGGTTGTTTCCCACTGACCTGACACATACCTCTCTTGTATGGTCAGTATGACACAGGGATGTATGGTCAGAGTTCGAAGATATCATTTAGACATAAAAGCTAGAAGAGCCACGCATCTAGAAATTGTGGTTCTCAATGTTCAGCCAATTACCTATGAGTAAAATAATTTTTCTAAATATTTCAAAAACTTCCAGCAGATATTCAAGACAAATGAAAACATATTAGCGTCAGTGGATCAGTGGATCCATAATTCACAACAGTTCAAAAACCATTAGCTTTTCTTCTATGGCAGACCTCTGTCGATTGACGAAGAGGAGAAGTGATCAAACCACAAAGGCAGTCTGGACAGGAGAAGGCTCATAGGAGACAAACAAGGTGACAGAGGCAGAGAGGCAATAAGAGGAAAAAGATGGATAGGCAGACACACAGAGATAGTTAGAGAGGAGGTTGAGAGAGGGAGATAAATGGAAGAGAACTGGAAAAGCAGAAGAGACCGTGAAGAGTAGCAGAAACAGAGGAGACGGTGTAGGAAAGGTTGATCGAGAGAAAGCGATTGACTGGAAGAGGATGAGAGGAGAGCAGCAGGGACAAGGAGAAAGAGGGCAAGGGTCTTGGAGGAGTTTGGACTCCCTGAGGGCACTCTTGAATAGTGTCTGAGAACTATGGCTTATGGTATTTCTACGGGATCAATACTGCTTCCCATTGGAGAGAGAGAGTAGAGAGAGGTCCTGATTGAATTAGGGCTGTAAGTAAGTTAAGTGGCCACACGTCTGAATGCTACCATACAAACATGATGGCTCTACCCTGAGCACAGGACTGCAACTTCCATTGTATCTCCCACTGTACTAAAGCACAAGAGAGAGAGAGACCAATTGTAGGACGCTAATGAGACAAAATGAACTCGGAATCCACTGAGCGAATGAACTGCTTTGGAACTGAGAGAGCACTTACCAATTTATAAACAGGCTGGAGAGAGAGAGGGAGAGTGAGCGAGAGAAAAATAGCAGGGGAAGAGGATGTACTGTGTAATGTAATGTTGTGTTGCATGCCCTGTCCATGACAATAGCCAACTCCACTGGCCACCACCACTTAGCAAAAAAGCAGAATGGGCGTTGTTGACATACGTATAATCCCCAGACATTGAGTTTTAGACAGGGTGCGACAGTCTGATTAGTTCTCATGGTCAGCGTCGCTGTCCACCAACACCAAAACAAGGCAGCCAAACAAGCACACACACCACACACTCCCTCACGGTCTATATAGTTTCTCTCTACGAGGCCTGAACTTGCAAACTGTGTAATCCTAGCCATGACCTCCTTGCCCTGGGTTGTAATTCTATAGCGGAACCTTCATGATGGTCAGGGAAATGTCCACTCCATGTAATCTATAGCTATGCCACACGTAGGCACGGGAGTTTTATCCTGACTATTTTCTCTATACAGACTATACTGTAAGGCCTGGAGTTTTTCCTGGTCAGATCACATGGACAGGAAAACTCCTGGCCCTAGCTATGTGTCCCTTCCTTGTGCCATTGCCTCACTGATGAGACAGGACAGGTTAGGGTGGGTGACAGATGCTCTCTCTAGGTGGGCTGACTGCAGCCGTCATTGAAGGGGACAATACACCTGCTGCCCATCAAAAACATTTAGATGTCACTGGAGTATATTTACAGAATGTTGTAAAGCAGGGGTGTCAAACTCCTTCCATGGAGTGTCTGCAGGTTTTTGTTTTTGCCTTTCAATGAAGAACCTAGACAACCAGGTGTGGGGAGTTCCATACTTATTGGGGACCTTAATTCATCAATCAAGTACAATGGAGGAGCGAAAACCTGCAGACACTCGACCCTCTGTGGAATGACTGACACCTGTGCTGTACTGTGCTGACGGCTGTACTTGCATGACCTCTGTTAACAGCGGTACCTTTTGAAAATTCAGAATAAACTGTTTTGTGTTGTGTGTCTTTATGAAGCATAGACATGTATGACTACATGCAATTTGCCCTTTCTGTGTAACAATCATCGAGATATTTGATCGTTTTGAGGAATAGGAACGCTGTTATATGAATCCAAGAGAACCAAGGGATCTTCATTAGAGTCTGCACTGAGAATGCCCCATGCTCCCGAGGTTGACATCTTCTTTTTTTTAAGGGAGCGCAAACAAACGCAACACCACGTGGGAACGTCTCCCACCTAGGTGTGCTCTGTGAGCTGTCCCACGCTGAGGTGATTGGTGGACGTGTTATTGTTTGACCAGCAGGGATATTCTGTACCTATGAGCTCACTGCTGAACGTTCCACTGACATGAGAGAAAGACGAGCACATGGACATGGATATTGCATGGACTACTGTACAACACCATTGAACATCTATGGGTTGGGTCAAGAGTGGCAAGGAAGACGTTCCACACCGCCCATACAAGTGAATGCATTCGATGTATAATTATTATTTTTAAATTAAACATCCATGATTGAAGATTTATTGAGTTCTTCAGCAGTTAATCTGACCAAATAGAACCCAAAGCAAGGTATCACACAATTCAAACAATTTGGCGACAAAAATGCATTCCTGGAAATGCACTGAGCACCGAGGAGAAAACAGGCAGAGAGAGAGAAGCCGCACGTGGAAAATGTTATAGTGTCACACACAGAAAAGACCAGGGTTAGATATTGCTGCACTGTCAGAACTGGAAGCACAAGCATTTGGCCACACTCGCAATAACATCTGCTAAACTCGTGTACTGTACGTGACCAATCAAATAGAAATATAGAAATATCATGACTCTCTGTCACGTTATGCCTTGGATTCCATTCAATCGGAAACAGATTTTCATGCCGATATTGGAGAATCCGCATTAAGAAAACGTGTATTTTCAGACTATAGCAGTGGTGTTTCAACCAAACCACAGAGATAGATAGAGGACTCATCTTTATATCTGTGCCATTATAACGCCCGTGGCTGCGCCATTGAGGCTGCAACCCATAGGAATCCCAACCCAGTTCACTACTTTGACTACTTTAAAATGTCAGAAACATCGTGGAAGCCCTCTATGGTGCTGCCCAAACTAAAACGGCCTTTTGGACACAAGAGGTGTCCATCATTCCCTATACCCCAAAAAGGACTCGTTGCTGATCAAAATTGGTGTGTGATGACATAGTGCACACAATAAATGTACTTTTTCGCTTAACTTTTAATGCACCGAATAAAAATCTAAATGTGTTTTCCATCGCATGTTCAAGTCCACTGTAGTTTTGTCACACAAACTGTTGCATTAAATAGCAAATGTGCCCTACTCTCTTGCCAGTGCCAGTACACTGTGAGTAGGCTGTGTGGGTAGGCTAGTCTTCATCAATTAGATTACTATGGATAAGAGCGAGGATATTTGCATTTAGCAAATGATAGTCAAGCATTGATCCTCATGTCACCAGAATAAGAGCCCCGATAATTATTGGAAAGAAGCATCAAGATCACCGTGCACTTTCACCACCCTGTGAAGTTCATCATTATTAATTTAATCTGTAACCTAATAAACTGCATAGTTTCCTGAGTCACAGTGGGAGGAATTCACATCATATCATCGCGTGACTGACAAGTTTACTTCCGTTTGATGGTTATTATATTAATATTATATCAATATTTGCGCATAATGGCTTTACCACACCATTTCTCGCATAATTCATTTTCTAGATGTCTGTTCACTTCTGTCAAGGTCAAGGAGGAGCAAAGAAAACAAAGAGAAGCTTTGTTTCACAGTGAGATGAAGAGAGAGAGAAAGCATATGGCTTTCTCGACGTTTCATTTAAGCCCACCAGTCATTGAGAAGTGTTACTTATGACACTTGCACTGTTGCTATTGGTTTAAAGGCAAGCTGCCAATCATGTGTAACCCTGGCTCCGGTCAATCCCCACACACTGTACCTGACTGTCGGGTTGTGCGGGACAGAGCGCTGTCCACTTGAGAAGTATAGTGAATTTGAGAATTTGAGCCACCAAGGCATTTATAATCCATATCCTGCCTTTGTTCACTTATATAACTGGTGAGTGTTATTGCTATTTACTCAAACCGTTACTTTTTGTTTGGCAATGTTGTGGAATTTGGCCATGAGCGCACTGATACCTGACATGGAGAATAGTTTAATGTATACGTTATATTATACGATATATTATACGTTATATTAACTATGCAATACGGTATACCTTTGTATAGGTTTTAACCTATGTACGGTGTACTTTTGAATGGTTGCAACATCATTTCACTGTTATGTTCAATTGCTCTTTTTTAATGCGTGACGATATTAAACAATTGGACAGGGTGACTGCAGGGTCTCCATTAATCCCTTAAAGCTTCGCTTAAACCTTTTCAGTTTTCACCATCTGTTGGGTGCATTCAGAACCTGTCATGGTATGCGACGGCATGGGGATTCAATGTCATTTTATAGGTACTTTTACTTGGGACACTCTTTTCATGCATGCGACAACTGCACACTCACAAGCTATTCTAATGTGGGACTTTGGAGAGAAAAAATACCATAATAGGCGTAGAATACACAGTACTTCTGTTTCATTCTTTGTCCATGATTTGTGCATTCAGGCTATATTATTGACAAACGCTTTGCTTTGAGCCCTTATCAGTCCTCTTTGCTACTGGAATGAAATATACACCCATCAAATAATAGCATAAAGAAAATGAAGGAAGAGTGCACATTTAGTGTTTGCTACATTTTGACTACTGCTCGACTATCATCCATGTGCCATTTTGAAAGCCATGTGTCCACGCAATTATTGTTGTGCAAGCAGATGCCCTAGCAGATTTGCTGCCTGGATAAGTCACCAATGATCAGCTTAGGGCAGGCAGCTTAGAAGGAACTGACCATCACAGTTTAGAGCTTCCACTCTTCACTATGTGGAGAGATTGAAACACATCCGATTGTTCTGCGCGGGTGCTGGGGATCCGAGTATAAAGAAAATCAATTAAGAGTCTGCATTTTGCTGTATAGTGTACTTAGCTACCAAGTGTGATCGGGGCCGACTCTAGCCTTCTGGGGGCCTTGCACGAGATTTGGTTGGGGTGCTGACATGGCTAATTGAGTGACTGTCGGTGACTGACAACAAGAGAAAAATTGGGTTGGGGGCCCCTATCGCCCTGGGGCCCTAAGTGACCGCTTATGCCTGGAGTGTGATGTATCAGGCCAGGTAAAAATGAAAGCATTGTTGCTTAGGTCTTTCATTAGGTCTCACATTTTCTTAGACTTCTCAGAAGTGCTGACCTAAGAGTCAAAAGGGTGTCCAGCCTAATTAGTCACACGTATATCGCACACTTCACAATGCTGACCAGGGTTGGGATCAGTGAGTACCATTTCAATTTAGTCTATTCAGGAGATTCATTGAAATGACACTTCAAGAATTGATAAGAGCCATTCATTTTTAATCAGGATTGTGTGATTTTTTCCCCTTGTTTTAAATTTTATTTCACCAGGGACGGATTTTCCAATTCTTGAATGTAATTGTTTATGCTGCAAGCTGAGTTGTGTGATGATGATACATGTTGTAATCAGCATTGGCATAACTGGCCCTATGCCACATGACATTATTGAGTCACAAAGGCTTCATGTCAATAACCTGTAGTACTGTAGCTACTACGACCATAACAGCAGCCCAAATGTTTATACATTTGTAAATGAAGGACAATAACTGTACTTCAGTTCTAAATATCACCTGTTTGCTTAGCTCTGTTTTCGAAGAGACAGACACACATTATTTGCAGCAGAATGCAGCACTCGCTATTTTGACCTGCTATTTTTAGACAGCGCTTCACTATACAAGCATGCAATGCAAGAGGCGTGGTTCAGCCAGCTCATTCCTCTATGTACAGTATGTAGATGCCTCACCCCATTTTTCCCCCATGGGAAGCATTGAGTGTTGTGTGGTGAAAGGTGGCAACTGGTGCTCCTCTGGCATATTGTGTTGGTGAGGACATAATGATGGGAGCATCTTTATCATGTTCTACCACAGTGCTTCCCACCCCTTGGCTTGATGTCAAGGTATTGTCTGAGTAGCACCGTACCTCACCCAGCCTCGGTAATGTTGGGTAGAGACCAGAGACATTGGATGTGATTATACATACAGATATAGCTCCTCATTGCAATCATTCTCTGATCTGACCGAATGCCATTCCATTTGGACTTCATACAGTTGAGGCTCCTCAGAGGAGGAAGGGTAGAACCATGTGAATTTCATTTAAAATAAATAGTGATGTATTAAAAATGTTATCCTTTTTAGATAAAACTACTAAATATATTGGGGCAGCAGGTAGCCTAGTGGTTAGAGCGTTGGACTTATAAGCGAAAGGTTGCAAGATTGAATTCCCGAGCTGACAAGGTCAAAATCTGTCGTCTTGCCCATTCACCCTCTATTTCTCAATTGTCTCAAGGCTTCAAAATCCTTCTTTAAATCTGTTTCCTCCCCGTTATCTACACTGATTTTCAGAATTCCCTGTTAGAGGACTAGCAGCATCAGAAAGGAATGAGCAGTTATGTACAGACATTTTTTGACAGTATCTGGAAGACATCTGTTTTATGTTCGTACCTCTATGTGAATAGCAGATGTGGAGGCCGCTGCTGTGTCATCCCATTAAGGGGGCTATCTGTCTGAGGACAAAGCCTGGCTGGAATATCTGTGGGGCATGGTGAGAGACAGGGGGGAAAAGTGTCAGGAGATCAGGGAGGTGCTAGCATGCCTTTTAGGTCATCCCTGTCACTATCACCACACAACAGAAGCACCCCTGACAGAATGTGACAGAGTCCATAAAGTCCATGCATTTTTGCACCTTGTGATGTTTGTAAGTATGCGTATCATCACACCAGTTGACTCGGCTTACATTGATATCTATACCACTCCCAATTGATATGGCGAGTTTGGAGACTCTTGCCTTGTAGGCCAGAACATTTCTGGAGTAAGATCTGAGGGGTTTGAATGCCTTGCTCTCTCAGACCAGAAATACAGTTGAGTGTGTTAGTGGCTAGACCAGACTCTTGTTTCAGGTCTGATCAGGTAGGCTAAAACCCAGACCTGGGTTCAAATACTATTTGGGGTATTTAAATAAGTATTTATATATTTCATATTTAAATACAACCTCCTGTGTCTGTGACATTGTGGAAGTCAAACCCTTTTGTTCCTGGTCAAATTTGTCAAGTCACTCTTTCAATCACCACTGGCGCTTATCCTGTTTTTAACAGTTGAAGGGATAGTTCACTTTGAAGACAAGTCGAAAATAATCTGAATCCCTTTAACTTTCCCTCTCAACCCATAGTGAAGCTCTATACATTGTATATAGGGTTGTACGTGCCAGATCATCACTTTTTAGATACTGTTTTTATTCCAGTATCCTCCCCTCACTTTTCAATTTCTTTGGTCCAGGGTCAGTATGGAAGAGGCAGAATTGGTAAAGGACCGACTCCAAGCAATAACGGTAAACTGACCTGGAATCAGTCTGGTCCTCTTACAGCAAATCAACTTCTGAACAATACCTGTTTCGAGTACTGTAGTAAGATTCATAACTATATTGTATCTGCAGGATAAGAGAAAAGTCCAAGAAGACATTGTTCATAAAAAGCTGGAAATAGACCAGGAGAGGCTAAAGCTTCAGCACTTAAAGGTACAGTAAGATAATGTGATGACGTGATCAAATTATAGATTCTTACTGTCATATAGTCAGACCACATCATTTCAACAACATTGGATGAATTCGTAAGTCAAACATCTAATGACAGTGAGAATTCCAAGCACCAAGGCTTTCTGACAGGTTGATATTTTATGGTCACTGCAGTTGAGCAGTCCATTAAAATACACATCAGCGTGTAAAAAAAAAAGTCTCAGGACACTTAAGCCGTAATGTTTCCTCTTCTGCTTTGAACAGAAAAAGTCTCTGAGGGAACAGTGGCTCATGGATGGAACGAGCAACCAAAGCCCACAGCAGAGAGAGACTTTGAGGGGAGATCAACAACAAACTAAACTCCTCCAGACCAGCATCCACAGGTACAGTAAGCCGAGACAACTCATACTCCATTTGTGCATGTATAAACTGATCTATGTTTACATTGCTGGTTTAACATGGCTGCCTGAACATAGGCCGTATTATGTTGAGAAATGCTTTTAGCAACAGTTGGTTAAGTGTTATGTGAAAGTGCTGGTTAGTGTTATAAATCTTACTCATTTAAAACATCTGTTCCGCTTACAGTCAAGTGTTGCTTTTAAATGGGGATGCCTGTTTTATTTATTTGATTTCTATGCTCAAGAAACAGTCACTGCATCAACACACTGAAGACAACATGTATTGGACTGTCTGTGGTGAAGGGCAGTCCATCCATTGTCCAGTTAGACCTAAATCCCTTAGATGTGTACCAATTTGACCAAGTGGCGGTCAGTGCATTCCCTGAAAACCCTGAGGTGCTGGTAATAAGACAACAGCAGAGTGATCTTTAGGTCCACCAACTCCTGTAACTAAGACTTTTTTAACCTAACGAAGACCACCTAGGATTGAAACATTTGTCATTATTAAAAGATGGCATAAGGAGTGATATAGTGTTCAGGTCTTTTTTGGTAAGAGGTCTTTAGTAAGAGAGAAGGACATTTCCAAATAGTCTCATTCTGCACTCCTCCCTCTACTCAATGGCCACTTGTTAATATTTCACAGAGTAGGTGCCATTCTGTTAGGGTGGTACCACTTTGGGATAGTGTCATTTGGACTGTAGGTGTCAAAGTGTCACGCTTGTGCCAGTTGGCTGGGACGGCACAGCGTTGATGGGGTTGGCAGAGGAGGGATGCCGGGGCCGTTGACCCCAAGTCTGTCTGATGCCAGCCATGATCAGTTTGCCAATTTACACCTTTGACGAGACTCCAGTCATAACAGAAAGTCTTCAGAAGATGAGAAAACAGTCAGCTCACCGATCCTATTCCTCACCCCTACTCTGCGAGGTGATATGACCTTTGAACCCTCTTCGTCTGGGCTTGCAGGATGGAGAAAGAGATTGAGGCTCTGGAGAGGGAAGAGACGATGATTTCGAAAAATGAGGGCTTCATCCTGAAGAGGCTGAAAGCTATCGAGAAAACACCTGAGGAGATAATAAAGGTACTTGGACGGTACGGTACTTATTGACATTGAGCTATTTCTGTCTTACAAGTTTTCGCTTTGGCCACAATGAGAGTACTGTAGATGTATATCTAACACGGTTGTATCTGAACGTTTTATTTGAGGTTGGTGACTTTTAGTCTCTTTGTTTTATGTGATCTTATAGGACGCAAAGGAGAATTTCCAAGAAGGTAAGTCCTTTTTGCTAGCTTGCCGATTACGTATTTGTGACCGTAATTATTGGCACCGTTGACAAAGATGAGGTGCGGGGGGGGGGGGGGGGACTGTACAAAATAGATAACACAAATCGTTTACCTTGGGGACTATGAGGTTATATCTGTGTAAAGCATACTTCTGAGATGTTAGGCATCAATGTTTTCTCATCCCAGGTCTCAGAACTGTTTTGTAGTGAATTCTTCTTTCATAACCCATATCCACACCTTAAAGCTACCTAAAGTGCAGAGTATCAAATGTTTTTTTTTTGTGGGTGCAATCGCAGATAGAACCTTATGGCTCTGAAATGTCAATCTGGTTTCAGCCATTATATCTTTATTTCAAACAAGGAACTCAGACTGAGACCAAGGTCTCTTTTACAGCTGGGCCCTGCGTATACATGTTTACACATACAGTTTAGGTACAATGATTAAGAAATTACACAAGACAAACAAAACGTTCACAGATAACACAAAAACAATACTACAGCAGATTGTTACATTTACACATACTGTAGGTTATTCCCCTAATAGCACAATAACTTGCATTACCCAAAGCAGTTACAAGCAATACAAAAATCCTCCAATAAATGTTTAAAATGGGCAAGGGGGACAAGAGTCAAGTTTAAGTTTGGTCTGCAGGCGATTCCATATGCAAGGAGCATAACACATAAAGGCAGCCGTACCCAACTCTGTGAAGATCGCCGGGGCCTCAAGTGTGATCCATGAATTATAATTATAATGTTGATGAGTGATGATAAATAAGATGGTAGTTTATTCAGAAGTGCTTTATAAACAAACAAGAGAGCATGTTGTTTTCGTCTCACGGACAGCAAAGTCCAACCCACATTTTGATATAAAACACAGCGGTGAGTTCTGTAGCTAGCACCCGTAATAAACCTAAGTGCGCAATGATAAGTAGCATCCAGCAGTTTAAGTGTGGATGCTGTAGCATGCATGTAAATAATATCCCCATAATCTATAACAGACATAAAAGTAGCTTGCACAATTTGTCTTCTATTTGTGGAGGACAAACATGACCTGTTTCTATAGAGGAAGCCTAGCTTGATTTTTTGCCATTTACAAAGTTCATCAATATGCATTTTAAAAGGCTGTTTATCATCCAGCCATATCCCTAAGTATTTATATGCAGAAACCTGATTTATTTGAGAGCCATCTAAACTCGTAAGTGCAAGTGTACTTTCAACCAACTTGTTGGACCTATTAAAAATGATAAAATGTGTTTTCTTAGCATTTAAAACAAGTTTCAACTGTAAAAAAACAACCCTTCTAATATCTTAAAATCTGTGTCCAGCTGCAATAATGCTTGGTCAGCCATTGAAGCAATAGAGTACATGATAGTGTCATCAGCATATAAATTAATTTGACACTTTCTTACCTTATCAACGATATTGTTTATGTAGAGAGTGAACAGTAATGGACCAAGTATAGAACCTTGTGGGACACCTTTAACCAACTCCAATGGCTCCGATTGGATGCCGTCGACTCTAAAAGCCTGACTTCTATCCTTTAGATAGTCATGACACCAACGACAGGCATCCGATCCCAGTCCTATTGACGACAGCTTACCCAAAATTATTGCATGGTCTACAGTGTCAAAAGACAAATCTATGAACAAGGCGGCACAGACAAATCTATGAACAAGGCGGCACAGTACTTTCCATTATCTAGGGCATTAGCAATATCCTTTACAACATGTACAGTGGCCGTAGTGGTACTGTGTTTATGTCTGACGCCAGATTGATTGCTAGAAAGAGTATTGTTAACAGTTAAAATGATTGTAGTTGCCTATTCACCAATGACTCTATAATTTTAGCCAAACAGGAGAGCTTAGTGATGGGCCGATAATTATCCAAACAGAAGCTATTTTCCTATGACTAATGTTTGATTGAAGATGTGCGTCACTGCACTAGCAATGATAGGTACCACACACTTGAGTAAATATCGATCCAGATTGTCAGCACCTAACGATTTCTTTGAATCTATAACGGATAAGACCTCATCTTCTGTGACTTTTTGAAAATTCAAAACCGGCTTAATGTTGTCCACTTCAGGTGGGGGCCGAGGGGCTGAAACAATAGACTGGTCAGGATCATATTGGCAATTTTTTCTTTAAAAAAGAACACCAGCAGAAATAAAGTGCTTATTAAAAACATCACAAATTTTAGTTGGGTCACTGACGATCCCAGATTCCGATGTAATTTGCTGTGGCAGGGACGTCGAGGAGTTTCCTCGTTTAAGTGAGTTAACGGTTTTCCAGAATTTAGAGGGATCACCAGCAGACTCTGTCATAACACCTAGATCTTGCCTTTTTTATTCCTCCAGTCCATTTATTTCTCAATTGCCTAAAAAGCAGCCAATCAGCTGTTTCGCCAGTTTTCCTCGCCAAGGCCCATGCTTGATTCTTTTGCTGGAAAAGGATTTTCAAATCAGAGGAGAACCAAGGATTAGTTACATTTTTTTACCCTAAATCGCTTTAACAGGGCGTGTTTAACAGCCATGGAGGTAAAAATGTATGAAAAGAAAGAGAACGCTAAAACTGGGTCCATTATGTAGTTTGCGGATAAAAGCTCTGAGTAATAAAGGTCATGGATAAAGGCTCGCTCTGAGAAGTGTTTATAGTTTATCTTGAGAATTATACGGGGGTCAGGGTTTTTTAGCCTGATACATGCAATAGGGCAGGGGTCACCGATGTAATTTGCAAATAACCCACTAGCTATATATTTGTGAGGTGTATTTGTTAAGATAAGGTCTATTAATGTAGATGTTTCCGGGTCTTTTGGATTAGGATGGATAGGTATAGGTATTGGTTGAGTAAAATTTAGTTCGTTACAAATGTCTATTTAATTTAAGCGATGCTGGCATCAAGCAGTCCAGATTGAGATCTCTGATAATCCATATTTCAGAGATTGCATAATTAGACATTAACTCAAACAATTTGCCTAGAGCAGATACCGGAGCTGAGGGTGGGCGATAAACTCCCGCTAGCGTTAGCGTTAATAGTGCATTATGAACAAGGACCCCATTTAGAACTAAGCATTCATACTGTTTCGGGAACAGAAGTAGAAATTGACACAGTGACATCTAGGTTGCATTTAACATATATAGAAATACCTTCACCTCTGTAGACATTGTACCCAGCTAACAGAACATCTGAGTTTGGAACAGAGAAACAGAGCCAGGATTCAGATGTAATCAGTATGTCAGCATGTGATTGTCAGACCAGTATTTAAATCAAATCTAACTTTTGGATCAAGCTTCCAGCATTTAAATGAATCATTCCAAGGCCACTATTTTGAGAGCTCATATCAGATGGAGCATTCAAGGTAATATTAGATGAGCGATGCTTCCTCGTGTAACTACTGACGGGCCTGAATTGGATGGAGACAAGATTTCATCTAACAATACCCCTCTGACTGTGCGAGGAAGTGGCAACACGGTACATTGACAATAGTGTAACAATAACATAAAGTCCATCAAAAGTTTCATCCATGTTATCAGCACATGTAGTGCTATTGAAAGCTGGGAGGGGAACAATGAGTAAAGTCTGATGTGGAATCGACCAATTCCGAGTATCAACCCCCATGGCTGTATACTCTCACATGCTCTGTATGAGACTATAGTGAGAGCCAGGTTTGAGGAGAGAATGCTTGTACCATACCTATTCAGATGTAATCCATCCCGGATAAATGAATTTGGTCGAATTAGGAAAGCTGTAAAATTGTCCATATATTGTATGCTTATTTTGCCCGCTTTGAGGACAATACGGTGCCACTGACACGGCATGCAACGAAAACATGCGGACTCTCCTTCACTGCAGCCGAGGTGATTAAGACATTTAAACGTGTTAACCCTCGCAAGGCTGCAGGCCCAGACGGCATCCCCAGCCGCGCCCTCAGAGCATGCGCAGACCAGCTGGCCGGTGTGTTTACGGACATATTCAATCAATCCTTATACCAGTCTGCTGTTCCCACATGCTTCAAGAGGGCCACCATTGTTCCTGTTCCCAAGAAAGCTAAGGTAACTGAGCTAAACGACTACCGCCCCGTAGCACTCACTTCCGTCATCATGAAGTGCTTTGAGAGACGAGTCAAGGACCATATCACCTCCACCCTACCTGACACCCTAGAACCACTCCAATTAGCTTACCGCCCAAATGGGTCCAGTGACGATGCAACCTCAACCACACTGCACACTGCCCTAACCCATCTGGACAAGAGGAATACCTATGTGAGAATGCTGTTCATCGACTACAGCTCGGCATTCAACACCATAGTACCCTCCAAGCTCGTCATCAAGCTTGAGACCCTGGGTCTCGACCCCGCCCTGTGCAACTGGGTACTGGACTTCCTGACGGGCTGCCCCCAGGTGGTGAGGGTAGGCAACAACATCTCCACTCCGCTGATACTCAACACTGGGGCCCCACAAGGGTGCGTTCTGAGCCCTCTCCTGTACTCCCTGTTCACCCACGACTGCGTGGCCACGCAAGCCTCCAACATAATCATCAAGTTTGCGGACGACACAACAGTGGTAGGCTTGATTGCGTGGCCACGCAAGCCTCCAACATAATCATCAATTTTGCGGACGACACAACAGTGGTAGGCTTGATTACCAACAACGACGAGACGGCCTACAGGGAGGAGGTGAGGGCCCTCAGAGTGTGGTGTCAGGAAAATAACCTCACACTCAACGTCAACAAAACTAAGGAGATGATTGTGGACTTCAGGAAACAGCAGAGGGAACACCCCCCTAGCCACATCGATGGAACAGTAGTGGAGATGGTAGTAAGTTTTAAGTTCCTCGGAATACACATCACAGACAAACTGAATTGGTCCACTCACACAGACAGCATGATGAAGAAGGCGCAGCAGCGCCTCTTCAACCTCAGGAGGCTGAAGAAATTTGGCTTGTCACCAAAAGCACTCACAAACTTCTACAGATGCACAATCAAGAGCATCCTGGCGGGCTGTATCACCGCCTGGTACGGCAACTGCTCCGCCCACAACCGTAAGGCTCTCCAGAGGGTAGTAAGGTCTGCACAACGCATCACCGGGGGCAAACTACCTGCCCTCCAGGACACCTACACCACCCGATGTTACAGGAAGGCCATAAAGATCATCAAGGACAACAACCACCCGAGCCACTGCCTGTTCACCCCGCTATCATCCAGAAGGCGAGGTCAGTACAGGTGCATCAAAGCTGGGACCGAGAGACTGAAATACAGCTTCTATCTCAAGGCCATCAGACTGTTAAACAGCCACCACTAATATTGAGTGGCTGCTGCCAACACACTAACACTGACTCAACTCCAGCCACTTTAATAATGGGAATTGATGGGAAATGATGTAAAATATATCACTAGCCACTTTAAACAATGCTACCTAATATAATGTTACATACCCTACATTATTCATCTCATATGCATACATATATACTGTACTCTATATCATCTACTGTCATGTTTTGTCTTATATTGTGTTGTCATTTTGCTTTCCCTTCTGTTCGTTTCCCCCTGCTGGTCTTATTAGGTTCGTTCCCTTTTTCTATCCCTCTCTCTCTCCCTCCCTCTCTCTCCTCTCTCTATCGTTCCGTTCCTGCTCCCAGCTGTTCCTATTCCCCTAATCAATCATCTAATCTTTTCACACCTGTTCCGTATCTTGCCCTCTGATTAGAGTCCCTATTTCTCCCCTTGTCTTCCGTTTCTGTCCTGTCGGATCCTTATATATTGTTCGCCGTGCTGTGTCTTTGTCTCGCCCTGTCGTGTCTTGTTTCCCTCAGATGCTGCGTGTGAGCAGGTGTCTGAGTCTGCTACGGTCGGTGCCTTCCCGAGGCAACCTACAGTTTATGGTCGAGTCTCCAGTCTGTCCTCGTCACTACGAGTGGAATTCGTTTTTTATGTTTTGTTTTCTGCTCCGTTTTGTCTAGGAGTATTGCCTATTTCCTTTACTGGAATAAAGACTCTGTTTTCGCCAAGTCGCTTTTGGGTCCTCATTCACCGGCATAACATCTACTGCATCTTTATGTAATACATGTATCACTAGCCACTTTAACTATGCCACTTTGTTTACATTGTCATCTCATATGTATATACTGTACCCGATACCATCTACTGTACCTTGCCTATGCTGCTCTGTACCATCACTCATTCATATATCTTTATGTACATATTCTTTATCCCCTTACACTGTGTATAAGACAGTAGTTTTGGAATTGTTAGTTAGATTACTTGTTGGTTATTACTGCATTGTCGGAACTAGAAGCACAAGCATTTCGCTACACTCGCATTAACATCTGCTAACCATGTGTATGTGACAAATCAAACTTGATTTGATTTGATTTGATTCGATTTGATTCGATTTATTGAACAACAATAAGCTTTAAGCCAGATGTGTAGCTGGCGTATATGATTTTTATTATTATCCGTAGAGAGTGGAGATGGGAGTCGACCTGAAATAAAGCATTGTTAACCTGATTGAAGTAGAGTATGAATCAGTGATTTAAAGTCCTTTTTAAGTTGCTCAGATTGATATAGTTTAATATCATTTGACCCTACATGGACTGTGATAGCTGTGGCAGTCGGGTGTTCACTAATGAGTAGCGGTAACATACAGTCAATGTCCCGGATCTGGACACCCGGGTAACAGATGGTCTCTGTTTTCCTAATAGAAACATTTTGGATCATGGATGAGCCCACAATAAGGACAGTGGGACTGCTGCTTGGTAATTTTCTTAAATTGCGTCTCTCTTGAGTTATCTTCCTCCTAGAAAGTTGTTTGGGGCTAGTTGTAAGAGCTGTGTCGTTGTAAATTGTTTAGATGGTGTGGGTCCACTTGCTTCCGGGCAGAGTTGTTTGTTCCTTTGGGGACAGTGGCAGAGACCTCATCCAATACCCGGTATCTGTTTCCCAGTTCCAAGGCATCACTTTGTCTTGGCGTTTTCCTGCCAGGATTTTTTGTTATTGTTTTTTTTTGTATTGTTGTTATTTTGAATTTTACCCCTTTTTCTCCCCAATTTCGTGGTATCCAATTGTTTTAGTAGCTACTCTCTTGTCTCATCGCTACTACTCCCATACGGGCTCGGGAGAGACGAAGGTTGAAAGTCATGCGTCCTCCGATACACAACCCAACCACTTCTTAACACAGCGCGCATCCAACCCGGAAGCCAGCCGCACCAATGTGTCGGAGGAAACACCGTGCACCTGGCAACCTTGGTTAGCACGCACTGCGCCCGGCCCGCCACAGGAGTCGCTGGTGTGCGATGAGACAAGGATATCCCTACCGGCCAAGCCCTCCCTAACCCGGACGACGCTAGGCCAATTGTGCGTCGCCCCACGGACCTCCGGGCGCGAACCCAGGATCTCTGGTGGCACAGCTGGCGCTGCAGTACAGCACCCTTAACCACTGCGCCACCCGGGAGGCCCCTGCCAGGATTTTTTGGTTCCGTATAATGATCCATGGCTCCTGAGGCAGAGCAGAGGAAATGGAGCAGACCGGATGCTTGAGTATAGCTCCCTGTCATGGCCAGGTCTCTTCTAACGGGATCAAAGTTCGTCTCACAGCTGCAGGCTCTTCCCGACGCCGCGGTGACAAGCCATGGGCAAGTGGCTTCGTTCACTACGTTTTTGGCAGACTCAAGCAAAGTGTCAATCAGCTGTTCATCTTCTTAGACACTCTACCCTCCAATTCAGCAATTTTCTGGGTCAGTTGCTGGCAATTGGCACATCCAGGGGTGAGTATGGTCATTATTCCGAGTTGTTAGCTAGCAACGCTAACTAGCTTTGGTGTGGGGGTAGGCCCAAATCGAGCTAATACGCTAGCCAGCGTTACGGAGCTACCGCGAGTCCAATACTGAGTCATCTAGCTATTTCCTTAGTCTGAATAAGTCGATGAGGAAGGTTCTAGGTTCTACAAGGTTCTATAAGGTTCTGACACTTAGACATGTTCAGTTTTTAAGACAACTGTAGCTATTTGGATACATAAATGATCGAATAACAATATTGGACCAAGATTGAACACATAATCAAATATTATTATATTACATAAAATGTATTATGATCATCAGGCTTGTGATTGTATGGGAGATAGAGCCTTGTAGCGCCAAGTTCAAATGGGTTTATGCAGATAGAACTTTCTAGTTTAAAAATGTTTTCACTTAATGGGATTCTTCGGGATTTTGGCCATGAGCCCTTTATCTACTTCCCCAGAGTCAGATGAACTCGTGATTTTAAACAAAAAATAAATAGCACAATGTCCCGGGAGCCCTCCGGCCTGCGATCGCTTCTCCGATTAAGTGCAGCACTGTCAAAAGATGCTACACTTGATCTTAGCCAAAAGGCCAAGAAGCGGGTCTTTGGTCAGAGCAAATGTCTTGTCTGCCTGGGCGTGGTGCATGCAGTAGTTTCCTGCGCTCAACCAGGATCCTGTGCACACTGTCGCCGGTTACGGGAGGCTACTCGAAGACGGGAGGCTACCCCCACCGCTTGTGTCTGACTTGGTCGAGCACCGCTTGACTCTCTTCCCAGACTTGTCGATGAAGGGTCTGGCCCTACCTTGATGATCAGGTCCTATGTAGACTTTCAAGCTAGCTAAACTGAAAAGAAGCGCTGCATAGTGTGCTAGCCATGTTAGATAAACCCTAGTTCGAACAGTGCTCTATCGCCGCACCAAGTTTGAAAAAATAAGTAACTTTCTCTTTGGAAGAGCAGGGATAAAGTGATCCTCGTCTGACTTTCAGCAGCCTCTGCCGCTCTTTCAGCACAGAGAGAGTAAAGCATGCCTCTGTTTAATGCAGGGCGCCAGAATAGTTATTCCACTGTCAAGAGAAATGTCATGCATGTTAATATATGTTAATTGCATGCAAAAAAAGATGTCTTCTCTACCACATCCACAACAGAAGCACAATCATGGCCTCTGAGTCACAAGTGGAGGAGTTCTGTGAGAGGTCTCTGTTATGCCTGAATTCAACTCAAAACAAACGAGGAAGTCTATCACGACTTCCGCTGATGTCGGCCCCTCTCAGCTCTCCTGCGCCTGACTCCTTTCACCAGTTACCCACAGCCTTGACAGAGCGGTTGTATGAAACCAAGTACCTCAAGCAAAGCTCTTAACCGTGCCAGGCCGCTCTTAATTTCTACACAGTTCGACTGGCCAAAAAATGTGGCATCTGAACTGTGCGTCACTCGCAGAGGCGAGCTAGCTACTATTTGCAAATTTCTGCCTCCCCACTGTGGAGTTGCTTGGGTAGCTCTCCTGTTTAGTATACGTAGCGTTAAGTCACTATTCTAAATGGACTGTGCTGCTGTCAAAGAGGCTAGCCTGCCTAGCTTAGAATAAAAAGCCTCCCTGCTAACGTGAGCTAGCATGCATAACTTCCAGCTAATGAAACTTATTAGCTTCACCCCGGCATAATGGCAGATCCTATTTCCAATTCCTGGAGTTGGAGGGAGTGGAGGAAGCAGGGCTTGCGTGCAAGACCGAGGAGGAATCAGCCTCCGAGCACTTGGTTCGGGTAAACCCCCGGAGGGAGGGTCTGAGCTACCAGTGTGCCCTTCCACAAAAACATTGCTATGACAACAGTGCCCCCACATTTGGTTGCAGCCAAACAGGATAATACATCAGCCATTGCCGGAGCCCCCTGTGCCCGTAAGGGGGCCAGGCTTAATGCAGGCTATACAGTCTCACAGGAGCACAACGTATATGTTGGAAGCTTGTCCATGTTTAATGCCCCCTCTGTTACCCCGTGTTCCATAGTGTTCACAGGGTTCAAAGGGCATATTAATCTCCCCAGGGTAAGAGTAATAAATTGGGCGATTCACTCTCTGCTCACAAAGGGGCACCCCTCCCCCATATGTGTCTCATTACTTGGATTCAATTCTGATTCCTGCCTGTAGCTCACTAGACCCTATGACGTATCTAGTGATACAGGTTATAGTCTCTATAGGCGATTGGTTGTTGATAGCGGAGTTGTTGGAACGAGCAGGGTTGAACACAACCATGCTATTATCCCACAAACATTCTCTGTGGATCATATGAACCCCTAAATGAGCTGTCTGTCTCCAGCTCAACACTTTTCATTCCTGGGAATTAGATTAAATTACAAATCACCCCTGTCTGTTACGACAGAATGGGTCAGTTTTTCAGTGCTGTCTGTCCCATCCCCGGCTAGGTTACAAGACGCTTAGTCGCCAGTACCTATGACTGGTTAGTAGGGTAACCTCCATGATAACAGATTCTTCCCTGGGTCTATGGGTGTGGTCCAGCACTGGGTGCCAGCCGGTTACCGGAACACAGCTTACTTTCTAAACCGAGTGAAGCTTGTTGTGACAACAGTACCCCCAAGTGACATTGGGGTACGTCAGTGATAGCCAGAGCCCTTGTACCCAGAGTGGGCTGTGCTTTAAGCAAACTGTGGCACAGAAAACACAATTTCTTTCAACCCTAGCCTCCACAGGGTTCATGGGTGTTGAAAGTGTGGTGTCTCCCTCATGTAAGTTCAATTAAAAGTGTCTCTTCTCCGTGTTCAGACACACGGTTGTCAAGAGTGGCCTTCACCAGAAACAAGCTTCAAAATGGTATATCGTATACTGTAGTTGGAGGAAACATGGGAAAGTTATGCTGCTTTAAAAGTTCAAAAACCCATTATCACACTTAAAAGACAAGTAGCAGCAAATGTCCTGTGAAAGATTTTGATGAGATTTTCACACTTAGAGAGTTCTTCCTTGTTACCCCAATTCAGCACCATTCACAACCTCTTAAGCCATAGCCCCACCCCACATGCTTGTAAAGCATGGCATTGTCCTCCAGAAAGAGGTTTATCTACTTAAACCAAGCTAAATTTAGGGCAACAATGCTTTTGAGAGCTACAGCAACACTTTTGCAGTTGTCCATAGCTATATTGTATCTTTCAAAAAATCGGCGATAGCAAATATTAGCTATATACTGACCACGGAAGAGCCCATTCTGTTATGGACAGAAGCCTGTGACAAGACAGACCAATCAGGGCTCATCTCTCGGCATGTCCAACCACTCCATTATCTCAGCCAATCGTGAATAGCCAGGAAGGATCCTGTCTTTCTCCCTGTATAGCTCAGTGCTTTCTCCTTGGCTCAACTAGGCAGATCATTAAACATTTTATTAAACATATTAATATTTACAGGTCCCATACAAGTTTGAATTTAAGGCACATAACAGTTCACATGTTCAAAATTATTCTTTTTTTTAAATGTCCCTACTTTGAAATAGGAACCAGTTTCAAACGCCTCAGAATCTGTAACGGGTCACATATAGGAAATGCTCAGCAGGGCCAACATAGATCTTTGCTCATTGTGAGACTGCTAATTGTCATCTGTTTTTCTCGATGAGGTCTCGGACCCTCCTTTATGCACCCCCCCCCCCACCCCCCACCCCCCCACCCCCGCCCATGGAGATGATTTGGCCCACGTTGGGGAGGGTGCACCTGGAGGGCTTGTCATAGATTTTTTGCGGCTCCCCTTTATCCCAAGCATCCTTGGTTTGCAGAGATTGTCTGTATATTGGGCGAGGTCCTATGGCAACTCCCGTTGCGCAGGGATCAATTATCCCAGGTGCACAGGTAGGTTTGGGTCCCCCGGCCAGAGATTTGGGGTCTGTGGCTTGTGCCCTGGTGGTGCAGTTCCTAAAGGGAGTGCACCGTCTCAGGCAGGTTTCTTAACCTATTGTGCCCACTTGGGATTTAGCTTTGGTTTTGGATGTTCTGTGTTATACCCCCTTTTGAGCCACTGGAGTCTGTGAATCTGAAGATCCTCTCCTACAAAACCTCCTTGCTAGTGGCTTTGGCCTCGGCTAAACACGTTGGGAATCTCCATGCCTTCTCCGTACACCGTTCCTGTACTCAGATCGCTGCTGGCAACTAAGGCGACTAAAGTGACATTGCGTCCTAATATGACCTTCGCCCCTAAGGGCATGACTATATCCTACAGGTTCCCAATGGTGTGCATGGCCAAAGAGCTTTATTTTCATGTGATCTAAAAAAAAATGGGTTTGGCTTCGAAAGAAGGATGTGATAAGCAGAAAATAACCCCATACCTAGTGTACAATATGGTGGTGGATCTTTGATGTAATGGGGCTATTTTGCTTTCACTGGTCCTGCGACTCGTGTTAAGGTCAACGGCATCATGAACTTTACCCAGTACCTGGATACTTTAGTCAAAAGCCTAGTTGCCTCTGGCAGGAGGCTGAAACTTGGACGCAAGTGGATCTTCCAGCAAGACAATAACCCCAAGCACACATCAGATTCCACAAATAAATGGTTAATTGACCACATAATCAACATTTTGCAATGGCCATCTCAGTATCCGGACTTGAACCCCATTGAAAGGTTTTGGTTTGAATTAAAGAAGGCAGTCCAAGAGCACACAAAGGATATCAAGGATCTGGAAAGATTCTGTATGGAGGACTGTTCTAAACTCTATCCCAATCTGTTCTCCAATCTAAAATATTCCAGAAAAAGGCTCAATGCCATTATTCTTGCAAGGAGAGGGTGCCAGAATATTGAAAACAGGGGTGCCAATAATTTTGACCCCTATCTTTTTGAGAATAAAAATACATATATTTCTCTGAGCAATTGTACCAGTATAGCATAATATGATTTTCCCATTTTGTTGAGCATACAATATAGCTCAGTATTTGTATTATTTATTTTATTGAGTATTTTTTGTTCATCTTTATCAAGGGTGCCAATAATTTCGGGTCATGACTGTATTTGATAAAACATATTACATTATACGCATTATCAAAAGGCAATACAAAAATAAACATTGCTCCTTTCCTTTTTCCAGAGCCAATCCATATCAACCCAGCTACTCCAGATGCCCCAAAGTCCTGCAAACCTCCAATTTCAAAGAAGCAGTCCTTTGAATCTAATAAGGACACACCCAAACAAAGTAAGAAACTTCCTAGTAACATTTATTACAACAATAGCATGTACTGTAGATCTGACAACCCTAATTTTATATAACTTCAACCCATCTCTCTCCCTCCCTTCCTCTTTCACTCTGTCTCTCCTCCCTCTCTCCTCCTCCAGCCATGTTTGCCATGGAGATCAACGTCCAGAAGGATCTCCGTACCGGGGAGACCCGGGTCCTGTCCACATCCACTGTCACCCCCCAGGTGCTCCAGCAGAGAGGGGTCAAAGTCTATGACGACGGCCGCAAGTCTGTCTATGCCCTGCGGTCTGCCGAGTCTCAGCTGGGGGATGATTCTAACAGAGTGGACGAGCTCAGCGCTATGGAGGTGGAGGTTCTGCTCAGAGCAGCTACAGAGCAGAAGAAGTCTCAAAGCGGCCCACTGGGCCACCAAGGCCATCAGGAATCAGTGTCTGCATTCACCACCAACTGTGGCCCACAGAGCCACCAGAAGCCAACATTGCCTGCATTCTCCACCCCCCGTGGCTCTCGGGGCCACCATGAGCTCAGCCCTATGGAGGTGGAGGAGCAGCTCCGAAAGGGTACAGCGCAGAAGATGCCTCAAAGCGGTGCTTTCCCAAAAGACCACCGGGGCCACCAGGAATCAGTGCCTGCATTCTCCAACACCTGCAGCTGGAGGGCCTCAGTCCCCAAAAGACCCCAACAGAGTAATGGTAAAGTCATCCACGAAACCAATGGGAATGGGTATCAGCAAGAGTCGTATAAGCGTGATGTCCTCTCCAGGAAGGAGCTCCACTATATTGATGGAGTCCACAACTCAGAGCTGGAGATTCTTTCCTCCTCCCCTCACATTCCAGTCCATTATTTCATTGGCAGGCAGGATGAGGAGTACTACCAGCCAAACAACGGGTATAACCAGAATCCTTTCTCTTATGGTGTGGAGAAAGGGTTCCCCACTGACGACTTCTACCATAGCCCTAGAGAGAACCCGCGAGGAGGGATGTTTTACGACTCATCAGTTGAAATGGACCTGAGGCCGTCTCCGATCTACCAGGAAGACTCGCACTTCAGTATCCTGAACACCATGGACACGTCCGAGCCTGTCACCGCCATCTTTATGGGCTACCAGACCGCAGAGGATGACAGTGGGCGTGGCCTTGGCTATGAAGGATCCATCCGGGCCGAGCTTGTCGTCATTGGCGACGAGGATGGGGTGGACGAGAGTAACCCTCAGTTTAACACCTACACCGCGGATGGCTATAACAACCGGGGCTACCATCACTGTCAACCTCAACAGAACTTAATCAAATACATGGCAGAGCCCACAGCTAATTTTAACTCAAACAATGCATCACCGTACACAGCATCAAGGAATTTGGTCTATCCTGGTCAACAGGCCAAAGAGTCACACTACCTGTATTCAGACGGACAGTCCGACGAGGACGGGACAGAGAAGCACTCTGCCCCAGGTATCAGAAAGATTAAAAAGATTAAAAAGAGAACAAAGCCCTGCTGCATGCTCATGTAACCAACCTGCAACTGCTGACGCTACTGTAACTAACAAAGTTCACTTTATATGCTTTGACTGACAGCACTTCTGAGTTCTTTCATTGGCTGGCTAGTGTGTTGAACTGTGTGCTGGTTACTTGGCTTCTTCACTGCATCAGTTTCTCTTTGTCGTAGCCATTGCAACACAGAGTGACCTGAAACTCTCATTCTAATCACAATTTATCACTGTATAAATACATAGTGATGTTGTGTATCCATACAAGAGCTTGTGTTGATGATTGAAGTCAAACTCTGCCTCTCTCTAGTGGCTGATAGGCATTCTGCCTCCCTCTAATGTCTGAGGCAGTTTTACTGTATCTTTGGTTCTCTTTTAATTATTTGTTTCAATATCTCACATGAAGGATTCACCAGAAACTCATAAACTCGAAGAACCATTTGTAATCGTCTGTCTGAGACAGACAGGTCGAGTGGCAAATGAGGTGAGCCACTCCCCTCATACTAAAGACCTACTTGCCTGCCCTCTGGTAATTCTCACCTATCTTCCTCATGTAGACTACTACTCTAAGCTCTCCTTAGCACAACTTTGTTTTCCTGTTCCTATGTGTGCTGTGAGGTTACGCCCCCAAGCACAGCTTTTGTCCGTGTTGTATGTGACTCTTTTGGGTAGGAATGAGCTTTTCCGCTTTTTCTTCCCCTTGTCTCCTGTGGTGGCTACTGAGATTTGGCTAGCTCGCTGCAAGGCTAGCTATTCTACCGACTGGTTTTTCTACCTGGAAGGGTACAATTACTAGCTCGCTCTTTCATTTAGCTCAACCCACTACCGTGCCGCGTTGACTAGACTGACCATCCTAGTTTTCACTGCTTATCGGTCGAGAGCCACACTTTTGTTCATTGCAAGACCAACATAGCGCTAGCTTCCTTTGGCTAACATTGTGCTAACTAGCTAGGCTAATTTTTATTTTATTTTTTATTTTACCTTTATTTAACCAGGCAAGTCAGTTAAGAACATTATTCTTATTTTCAATGACGGCCTGGGAACAGTGGGTTAACTGCCTGTTCAGGGGCAGAACGACAGATTTGTACCTTGTCAGCTCGGGGGTTTGAACTCGCAACCTTCCGGTTACTAGTCCAACGCTCTAACCACTAGGCTACGCTGCCGCCCCTAATAACCTACAAAGAAAATGCTAGCTATGTTCACATTGTTAAAGGATTTGTTTCTCAGGTTAGCACTGTGCTAAATAGCTAGGCTATTAGCCCACGTGGTGAACGCTAGTTATATTTCACTTTTTTCTCAGATGAGCTATTTTTGTGGAGCCATGGAGCCAAGCAACTGTCAACGATCCCCAATCATGTGCCCTTGCAGATTAGAAGGTTTATTATTTGCATGCACAGGACGGCAGATATTATTAGCAAGCAGCGCACGGGGGGGGGGGTCTGCCTAATGGCTGTTCAGCAGCCTGATAGTCTTGGGGTAGAAGCTATTAGCCAATCTGACAGTTTTTGCCATGATACTCCTATACTGCCCGCATCTGAGTGATGGAAGAGGGTAGAACAGGCCTCGGCTCGGGTGGCTGATGTCGTTGATGATCTTCTTTGCCTTCCTGCAACACCTGGTGTCCAGGTGCTAGAGCTCCTTCTACACGCTCACTGTATAGAAACAAGATAAGATATACTTTATTAGTCCATACGTGATGGAAATTTGTCCCTGAGGGCTCACTCCACCAGAGGTAGAGATCCAGAATTCTAAATAATATCACGGGTCAGGGTTGGATCTGATATGATCGTCTCGGGTCTCGGGTATGTGTAATTTTAACTGACTTGTCCGGAAGGGCCCATACAGATCCGAATGTGACTGTTGCAGTAGAGAGAGAAAGAAAAGATTATTTTGTTTATGCTGCTGCTCTTGCTTTTCACAAGAGTGGAGTGTGGCGCACGTAGCTTGTTGTTGGCCAATCATAAGTCATCAAAGCGGCAATAGGCAACAGTCATAGAGCCTCGCTCCATGTGTGGCAACAGTTAGGAGATCTCTAATAAATGGAAGATGGAATTAAAATGACTGAATTAAAAGTTAAAGGAGAAGGATAGGCTACAACGACGAAGAGCCAACAGACTACTGCTTAATATTCTGAATGGAGTTATTATTTTTAGCAGTAGGATGAGAAAGTGCATGCACTCAGATAGCCTAGCTAGCTAACGTTAGCTAGCTTCTCCCGGTTTGATACAGTCTAAGACAGGTACTACGTCATCATATTTGATGAGAAATAACCTAGCTATGGCAGCTATTAATCTACTATATCACGAGTCGGCTTGGTTGGTTTGGTTGGTTGCTGTCCCTCGTCTCTCCCTCGATGCTCCCCATGTCACTCACTAATAGTACGGCCCACCTCTCTCCCTCCTCTTGTGATTTATCAGCTCCAGTTAATAAAGTAGCTTTAAAAAATGACTTTTTCTGCTGCTTCCCCCACTTGAACCGGGTCTGGATCCAACCATGTCTTTATGGAACAGGTCTAGTTTTCCTCGCGTCCCTTTGGAATGGGTCTCTATATTTTTAAAATGCATTTATGCATAGTGGGTCTAGGTAGGAAAGCCCTAGGTCCATTTCGGAATGGGTTCAACTTTTTGGAGTCGTGAAGACCTTTAACCACAGGTATGGCTACTTTTTTGGGCGCTGTTCAAGGGCATCTCCTTACAGGAGATATGCGATGCAGCTCGTTGGGCATACCTTCATAATTTGACCTGTCTCTCTCCGACACACATGTTTGATTGGTTCTTAGAGCTAATGAGTTTCCGGGGAATCCCTCGTGATGTATCTCACTCATAATATCAGAGACCCGGGGTTACGCAAGTAGCCTTAAGTATCCTATGTGATGCCAAAGGGATCTTGACTGTTTGTATAATATGTCAAATATGATTTGATATTTTTTATGTTTATTGCTTTTCGGGAACAAAGATCAAATTGACTTTTTACTGACATATTGTAAATCACTAGTGTGAATGTATATTGCAAATCAAATTACGCTCTGACTAAATAATTGTTTTGTACTAATTTAATATTAATTATTTGTATGTGTGTTTTCTAGAATCTCTTTTCTACATTACAATGCTGGTATGCCATGACTGTCCTCTGTATACTTACAGTAGTATGCATGATTGCTTGCCCTGTAACTTAAACAATAATTTATTCATTATTAGCTGGCTTACTTCTCTTGTGTAACAATTAACTGTTTGATTGTGTGTGTGTATGTGTGTGTGTGTGCTGAACTCTTTTTGTGTATTTGTTCACTGTTTGCTTTATTTATTGTTAATGCATGTCATCACACCAACACCACACACACACACACACACACACACACACACACACACACACACACACACACACACACACACACACACACACACACACACACACACACACACACACACACACACACACACACACACACACACACACACACACACACTACACACACACACATACACGCACACCACCATGTGTCCAACAACACTCTCACCCCATGTGACAGACAGTGCTAACAACCTCTCTGTCACCTCTCATAATCTTTCTGAGCACACAGACAGACAGTGGACGGTCTGGGCCTTAATGATCTTAACGGTCCAGACATCAATCAGCTCATTAGACACGGATGTCTCCCGAACTAATATGCTTTTGACACAACTGAGGACATAACCAATCTTAGCTCACCAGTCGTGTGGTTGGTTCAGCCAGTCTTTTTCCTAACAACTGTGTCTGCTTGGTGAGTAGGCTATGGGAAGGTGGGTATTACCAGACTTCATGGAAAGAGCTGGGGTGCGTTCGGTTCTCTTCAACGTTTACTACATTGCGTGACCGTGTGGTCAATATGCCCCACCATATGGTAACTGCCCTCTGGGCCACCATAATCACAACCTGTTTTTAACTGGGCTCTTCTAGCATTTCCATTGAATTCAATGTTGCACACCGTTCTGTCATACTGAACACGACCCTGTCCCATACTTTTGTCATGAGGTTATTTTCAGGAGTCACATTAATATAAACATAGCACAACTAATCTGAAGTAGTCCTAACTGATGTGATATGAGGTGATATGGTAAATGTGTTTCCTTTTACATTCCCCACAGCTTCAAGTACAAGTATGGAGAAACCTGAACAGTTTGTGTAAAAATACACCATGCGAGACTCAGAAACCTACACGTTCCATGACAAGAGAAGAAGAAAACCAACTCTCAACTAAAACATTCAACTAACAGCAAAATGCTTCTAAGATGCCATCAATAGCTAAAACCAGAGCCTTGTATTTGGATAATTCTCAACATATTCTCAATGTAAGGATGTGGCTAATACTGTAAAACATATGTTTGCTCATAACGTTTCCTTACACAGCTGAATATATACTAATGATGTCATTTAGAGAGAAAGAAACCAGCCAAAAAGTACACTTTTGAAATGAATCTCTGATCTTAAATGTTAAATGTTCCTGAAGATATAAGTGCCTCTGATGTTTACTGTACTCTCTAGCCTTTTATGCTGCTGTCGGCTACTAGTCAGCACTTTTTATATAATAATAAAACATTTATGGAGTGCCTCAATGTAATATGCTGTTGAAACTGTAACCTGGGAGCATATTTGTAAAAGCTAATCATGCTAACAAAACAATTAAAAAGCTAATTGTCAGACAACTGGGTGTTTTACTGTTGTTATACTACAAAGGCAATGAAACTGAGCTTTTCTTAAGTCCCTTGATGTAGGCTTTGATTTAAATAAGATGTGATTGTGTGACAGTAACATTAAGCATAAGGGATGATGCTACTAGGTATATGTCGATATCCATTTTAAAATACTGTGCAGAAATCTATAATTACTTTTAGTACCTCACTGTCTCTTACTGAGAAATAGATTTCTCTTCACTGACCTTTTATAGGAAAGATAAAATGTGACACTAGAGAAAATCCATATTCATTAAATTTTGTGACAATTCTACCATTCAAAATCCTTGACAGGAGTAGCTCAGCTAGCTGTGTAGGAGGCTGTGTGGAGGAGTAGCTAACAACTAGCTGTGTAGGAGGCTGTGTGGGAAGTTTTTGTATTTATCCCAGCTGTTGGTGACATGCCTGTAACACCACATCAAATAGTATGTGTGTGTAACAACTGTCACCAAAACTGCTGTTTTGTGATTGGTTGATTCCCACGTACCCGATTTGTGTCACTGCCTGCCGCTGTGGCGTATTGTGTTGTGTGTGTGTGTGTGTGTTTGTTTGTCAGACATATATAGACAAGCACACTCCACTTCATCACTCCACCACTGGACCAGCCCAAACCCGGATCACCTTGGAAACTCCCTGAGAGGTAAGAGAGCAGCAACACAACACTCACTTTGTATCTATGACGTTTGGTCATGACCTAGTTTTTCAGCATCAGGCTGAGAATCAATACAGGCACTTTAGAGACAGTGACCAAAGTAGGAAGTTCATTAAATTACTTCACAGTTTTGTAGAAATGGTTAACTGTTCAGAGTATTGAGTAAATACAAAAAGAGTGAGAAAGATTGATAGAGACAAAGAAAAACAGGGAAAGAGAGAGAAAAAATGAAAGATACAAAGAGACAAAATGGTAGAGAGGGAGAGAGCTATGCTTAAACATAAATAACTTGTGTTATTGATATTTGGTCGATTCTGATCTTGTTGTTGCTTCAGTGTGTGGGTGAAGTGGATAGAAACAAATCTCTGCTCCAGTGAGCAAGCTGAGTTTAGGAGAAAACACAAGAGGGTGGATTCAACTGTAGAAACACTCACAGCAGCACTGCACTTTCCTGCACACACTGGAGAGGTTGTCAAGTGTACCACTGGTTTAAGACTGAAGGGAGTTTATTTTTGAATTATTATTTATTCGCTTTATAGGTTTTTTATTTCTGGGTGGAGGGTTGAGCCAAGTTGTTGTGAGTTGAGGGAAGAGCTTTTGAAAGCTACTCTGACATACAGTTTCAGGTATTTTGCACAGATGGAATGTCACTTGGGAACCAAAAGGTTCCAGTTTACGGGCATTCTCATTACAAAAGATAGGGATATATAAGGGGTATATCATTTTAACGAATTTGGGCAAATAGAACTAACTGTGTGTTGTATAGATTTTCTGTGTTTGTATGTATGTGATAGATACGGTGGTTTTGGGGGGATCTCTTCTGTATGTATGTAGATATGGTGGTTCTGGGGGTTATCTTCTGATTTTAATTAACTAACACCTTTAATGCCTCGTTTATCACAAAGTGTCCAAAGTGAACAATGGATCCCAAATATTGGGCACAGAAGAGAATCCACCTTGCTTAAAAATCCATAATTTATCCAGATTTGAATGGCTTTTGAATGGCAGTGAGTCAACTGTGTCTTAAATACATGTCATCACCCGAGGCTTCACTGGTGCCCCTCAGTTCTGGTTTATCTCTGTGTCTTAAATACATGTCATCACCCGAGGCTTCACTGGTGCCCCTCAGTTCTGGTTTATCTCTGTGTCTTAAATACATGTCATCACCCGAGGCTTCACTGGTGCCCCTCAGTTCTGGTTTATCTCTGTGTCTTAAATACATGTCATCACCCGAGGCTTCACTGGTGCCCCTCAGTTCTGGTTTATCTCTGTGTCTTAAATACATGTCATCACCCGAGGCTTCACTGGTGCCCCTCAGTTCTGGTTTATCTCTGTGTCTTAAATACATGTCATCACCCGAGGCTTCACTGGTGCCCCTCAGTTCTGGTTTATCTCTGTGTCTTAAATACATGTCATCACCCGAGGCTTCACTGGTGCCCCTCAGTTCTGGTTTATCTTTGAAACAGCTGACGCGGATTTCTCCTGGAAAGGTTTACAGATGTTCTAATTTTCCACCTGTAGCTACATCATATTAATACCACAACCCCGACAGCCCGAGAGACATGGTCATAGGAACGAAATGTATGGACAAAACCAGACAGAGATGGTTCACTCACATGTCAGAGAAAGAGTGTATATAATGTGTAACATTTTGTCAGCTGAAGGTAGAAGACGAAGGACCACAATAAATAATCAATCAGTTAACTAATAATTCGGAGAGCAACAGTGACCTTGGTCATGAAAATCGACTAGTGTTTCAAAAAGTGCGTGGGCAAAATCAAACGCTCAATAGCTGGTCCCTGAAAGAGATGGAGCCTGGGGGCGATAGCTAGACGCTGCAGAAGTCGATGCATGCGCACCCAACGTATCTATGTGATTGGGGACTAGGGAGGATGCTATGAGAGAAGAGCCGGGGTCGCGTGTGATTCAATGCCTTTCAGTGGCGTTTATGCCAATACTTATCGCGTCTGCTCTAGTTAACTTCAGACAAGTTTGCCATGCAGATCGATGATTCCAACCGAGACCCACCACACACACCCACAGAAACGCAAATATGTTCACTCTCCAAATCAAACCTGAATTACTCGCGACGGGTGGCCGCATGGTTGAGTTCTCCACTTGTCAGTGTAGTTCAAATAATATGTAGGCGCCTGGGTAAATTGGAGATGATATCCTTCTGGTTGCTCTGTTGGAGACTGCTGGTAGGTACCAGATATTTAATATATCCATATGCTGCATATTTTCGCCATGGACAAAAAAAAATATTGGCAGCATGCGCAAGGGCTGGATGAGTACATCAACCGCATGGATTTTGCTCGGCTAGGGTATACTACGTGAGATTATCTGTCACGATTCTGGGCATTTGCCTGCATTTACTATCTATCTACATTCCCGTTGCAGAATGTTTGAAACGTCTGTAATTTGCGCAGTGTGACTTTTGGAGCTGACATCCTAACTATTATTGGTACTCAGCCATATAACAGGTGGTTTGCCTTTATGAAGAAGAAAATAGTAACTTTACATTAAGATATTTTACACATTTATTATCATAAAAGCATTCATTCTGATAAAGATATTTTCTTTCACATCCTATCACTGCAAATGACGGTTCTTTTTCCCGTTGGTTGGGTATCCTAGGAAAATATGGCTTAAGGGAGAGGATGTTGGGGGGGGGGTCTCCTTATTCTTAATAATCAAGTAATCTTTTAGTTGTATTTCCACCCCCCCCCCCCCCCCCACCCCCACCCCCACACACACACACACACACACACACACACACACACACACACACACACACACACACACACACACACACACACACACACACACACACACACACACACACAACAGGATAACAGGTAGGTCATCTTGCTGTAACCTGTTGATGTCATCTTTGTTGTGTCTGCAGATAATCAAAGGCTGTGCAGAGAGAAGACTCCATTTTCCTATCAGTTGTGATGTGTAGCCTACAGGTTCATACCATGGGCCTTGTGGTCATTATATAACAGTACACATGACATGGACACACAAAGATATATGACGGTGAAGGTGAAATGGGTTGCCAGCCCTAGGCCTGTTGTAATTTGACCGACTGCAAAACACCAAAAGAACCATGATTTCCTCCTCATTCCTTTTTTTTCGACCATACTTTACAACATTCACAATTATTAACGGCTATTCAGTAAAATGTACATTTATTGATGGTGTGTGTATAGTTTAGGCTACGCTACTTTTCAACACCCATCCCTGCTATATCTTTCCAGATAAATCTGGTCCATCTGATAAATCAAGGCATCACAGTTATGGCAGAGAGCTGAACATTTAACACTGCCATATGTGCATGTAATTTGACCCAGAGGATGAAAGATTGTACACTGTACAAGCTGTCCCCAGGAGGGCTTGGATTTTCATATCAGCAAGTTTCTAGGCAACCGTTCCAAAGCTATATTTATATACAGTATGTTGGCTCATGAATATGAGATTCACATCCAGTGGACTTGATCTCCAACCATAACGCAGTCAAGAGACACCAGTAGATGTGCTTGACAGCAATTAGCGAGGAACAGCATGTACTGTATGGTGGTGCACTGGAGATTGGAGAAGCAGAACTATGGCAAGTTGAGAGCTTCCCACTGGAAACTGTACAGGCAAAGTAACCACTCCAACGATCGGCTATAAGATTGATACCGCATTATGGATGAATTACTGTTACAGGTTGAATCCAGGTCTTAGCACAGGGTTGTGGATGGAGGCTGGGCTGGATGCCCTGAGGGCTCGAACGTACTGATTCCCTGTTCTGCAGTACCAGGACCCGATGTTCAAACGCTATGGGGAACAACCCGAAATGGTGGGGGCGAGGTATTTAGACCATACATAATGCATCCAATTTGTTCTTTCAGATGGGTTTATTCTGTTCTCTGCCAAACACCATTACAGTCACAGTACACAGGCCCACATGAGCACAAACACACACACACAGCCTTAATTGTATGTATTTTTTTCTCTCCAGATAAAGCAACAGTTGATTCTTAGCATATACAGTGGGGAGAACAAATATTTGATACACTGCAGATTTTGCAGGTTTGCCTACTTACAAAGCATGTAGAGGTCTGTAATTTTTATCATAGGTTTACTTCAACTGTGAGAGACGGAATCTAAAACAAAAGTCCAGAAAATCACATTGTATGATTTTTAAGTAATTCATTTGCATTTTATTGCATGACATAAGTATTTGATACATCAGAAAAGCAGAACTTAATATTTGGTACATTTGGTATATTTGGTACTTTGTTTGCAATTACAGAGATTATACGTTTCCTGTAGGCAATACGGACTTTCAGGTCCCTCCAAAGATTTTCTATTGGGTTCAGGTCTGGAGACTGGCTAGGCCACTCCAGGACCTTGAGATGCTTCTTACGGAGCCACTCCTTAGTTGCCCTGGCTGTGTGTTTCGGGTCGTTGTCATGCTGGAAGACCCAGCCACGACCCATCTTCAATGCTTTTACTGAGGGAAGGGGGTTGTTGGCCAAGACTCGCGATACATGGCCCCATCCATCCTCCCCTCAATACAGTGCAGTCGTCCTGTCCCCTTTGCAGAAAAGCATCCCCAAAGAATGATGTTTCCACCTCCATGCTTCACGGTTGGGATGGTGTTCTTGGGGTTGTACTCATCCTTCTTCCTCCAAACACAGCGAGTGGAGTTTAGACCAAAAAGCTCTATTTATGTCTCATCAGACCACATGACCTTCTCCCATTCCTCCTCTGGATCATCCAGATGGTCATTGGCAAACTTCAGTCGGGCCTGGACATGCGCTGGCTTGAGCAGGGGGACCTTGCGTGCGCTGCAGGATTTTAATCCATGACTGCGTAGTGTGTTACTAATGGTTTTCTTTGAGACTGTGGTCCCAGCTCTCTTCAGGTCATTGACCAGGTCCTGCCGTGTAGTTCTGGGCTGATCCCTCACCTTCCTCATGATCATTGATGCCCCACGAGGTGATATCTTGCATGGAGCCCCAGACCGAGGGTGATTGACCGTCATCTTGAACTTCTTCCATTTTCTAATAATTGCGCCAACAGTTGTTGCCTTCTCACCAAGCTGTTTGCATATTGTCCTGTAGCCCATCCCAGCCTTGTGCAGGTCTACAATTTTACCCTGATGTCCTTACACAGCTCTCTGGTCTTGGCCATTGTGGAGTGGTTGGAGTCTGTTTGATTGAGTGTGTGGACAGGTGTCTTTTATACAGGTAACGAGTTCAAACAGGTGCAGTTAATACAGGTAATGAGTGGAGAACAGGAGGTCTTCTTAAAGAAAAACTAACAGGTCTGTCAGAGCCAGAATTCTTACTGGTTGGTAGGTGATCAAATACTTATGTCATGCAATAAAATGCAAATTAATTACTTAAAAATCATACAATGTGATTTTCTGGATTTTTGTTTTAGATTCCGTCTCTCACAGTTGATGTGTACGTATGATAAAAATTACAGACCTCTACATGGTTTGTAAGTAGGAAAACCTGCAAAATCGGCAGTGTATCAAATACTTGTTCTCCCCACTGTATGTGGTCTCCAAGCTTTCACATATCTTAGGCAATATACACGCTACGCAGCTTGACTTGAAAAATAATTGCTGTTAACTGGTGGACGGTAGCCCATGCCAAATTCAATGGTGCGAATTGGCAGTATTGGTGTGTGGGTGTATTCACTGTGCAATACATGTTGTCTTAGCGATATATACTGTATGATGGTTAGGACTATCGTGTGTGTGTGTGTGTGTGTGTGTGTGTGTGTGTGTGTGTGTGTGTGTGTGTGTGTGTGTGTGTGTGTGTGTGTGTGTGTGTGTGTGTGTGTGTGTGTGTGTGTGTGTGTGTGTGTGTGTGTGTGTGTGTGTGTGTGTGTGTGTGTGTGTGTGTGTGTGTGTGTGTGTGTGTGTGTGAGAAGGGGGGTTCTGTGTAGGCTGAATTGTGTGTATTTGCTTTACATCCCCACACAGTCAGTTTCAATCACATGTCAACTGAAATTAAGGGTCACAGAAAATGGTCTGGTTACCATATTTCATAGCATGCATGTTTTGCATGAAAACCTCGTCCAAATGTCAATCTAAAGACACCTTAAAAAAAAAAATCGTCAGCTGCATATTCTTTGACATCCCCGTGTTATCCCTGGCAGAATAACATGCTTGGCTGAGAAACGAAGGAAATCATGCTAATTCTAACCCACTTAGAGCGATGCCATGCTCAGTTTGCAGCACTTCTCATCGTGACTTATGCTATCAAAAGATTTCCTCCCACCCTCGGTGAGCACCAACGTGAAGACAATGCTTTGATGAAATGAAAGTGGCATGGTGAAACTCTGGTGTCATATCACAGAGAACCAAAGTCTTAACCAATTGTGGGTGTTATACTACCTATAAGGAGGTCTTTGAAGAGTTTACATCCAAAACGCTATATCCACCAATCAGAAGTGTATGTTTATAGGTAGCTTTATGTGTGTGTAAAATATTACTACCCACTGGGCACACACTGGTTGAATCAATGTTGTTTCCACGTGGAATAGACGTTGAATTGACGTTCGTGCCCAGTGGGTGTCCTAGATATTTATTCATAGCTTTTAGATGTGCATTACAATTGGTTTTGTAGCGAAACACTATATATACACATTGTTTAGCTGGAATGGAATATTCAAATACTGTATATTTAACATATAAATTCAACACATCATAAATCTAGCCTTAAGTTTGGTTAAAAGTTAGGGATCCTCCCAAATGGCACCCTATTCCAAATATAGTGCCCTACGTTTGACCAGAATCCAGATCTCATATTATTTATGTCTCAAATGTATCAGTTGTACAGTTTTAAAAATTAAATTAAAAAACTTCAAATATTTGTCACATTTGTGACCGATCGCCTTGAGTCGGTCTAATGTATCAAAATTTGATTTTTTTTCATATTGGATAAAAGCAGAGACACAGAGCTACAAAATGGTATATTATACATTGCATTTGAGGAACAATGGGAAAGTAATTCTGCTTTGAAAGTTGATAAACTTGTAACCCCACTTTTGAGAAAATGGCTCTTGAATATTTTTGGTACACCAACTGGAGAGCTCTTTGTCTACACCCATTCAGCATTGTTCACACCCTCTTAAACCAGCCCCACCCATCTCTTTAAGGATTCACATGTGAGGTCATGTGGTAAACAGTGAGTAGTGTAGTAAAGATTATGACTAAAAGTGGTAAAAGTAGTAGCCCACAATAAGTACAAATTCCAGGTAAACAGAAAGTGTCCAGATAAAAATATTAGATGACGCTTACCCAGACACACTTGTCTAAATTGATGGGTCATGTGAAAGAAATTCTATAACCCAGAGCCAGATCTTGCAAAGTGGATAGGTCTCTACAGAAGGTGTAAACGGTGCAGCGAAATGGTTACTTGCATATTAGCAGTATCAAAATTAGATAGTGTCAATATAAATAAAAAAATAAGTGTCAATGCTTGTAGAGAAAGAATAAAATAATATACCGTATGTACAAGAACAATATCAATAACGATATCAGTGATACTGGTAATAGACGAGGTAGTTATATGCATACAATCAGGGGTAAAGTGGCTGAGCAGCAGGATAACAAAATAAATAGTAGGAGTAACATATGGCGTGTGTGTTAGGAGAGAGTTATGTGAATAGAGGCACTGCAGATAGTGTTGATGACTGGGAACAAGCCCCCGGTGATGAACTGGTCTGTCCTAACCACACATGAATATTTGGAGAGCCCATTTCATAAATATACATTTGTCAAGCTGTGTCCAGTCCAGGTAGTACTTGAACAGGCAGACCATCTATGGGAGGAAGGATGTCAGCATTGCACAGCAGCTAAAACCTGGTTTCGACTGAGTCTGAAAGCTCCTTGGCGACAACACCAGGCACCAGAGCATCAAAGCTGGAAAACAGGAAATAACAAAACAAAATGAGAAGAAATTACAACCTTGCATAACATCAGTTCAAGTTTAGATAACAAGAATGACCTCATACAATGCAATGAAAATGATATTCACCTGAAGTGCTGGTACTGCTTGATCTGTGGCAGCGGCCTGAAGTACGGAGTGTTGTTGCCAGCCGTAGCTTTCCACCAGCACCGTACCATCCTCCAGTCCAACCAGCTGTGGGATGTTTACCCCTGTCACAGTGCTGCCCTTCACAATCCCTGTGAGTTCAAACCCCTGAGCTGACAAG
This sequence comes from Oncorhynchus gorbuscha, assembly GCF_021184085.1. Classification (NCBI taxonomy): domain Eukaryota; kingdom Metazoa; phylum Chordata; class Actinopteri; order Salmoniformes; family Salmonidae; genus Oncorhynchus; species Oncorhynchus gorbuscha. The sequence goes on along the minus strand of NC_060194.1, from coordinate 12,440,764 downwards.
GTACAAATCTGTCGTTCTGCCCCTGAACAGGCAGTTAACCCACTGTTCCCAGGCCGTCATTGAAAATAAGAATCTGTTCTTACCTGACTTGCCTGGCTAAGTAAAGGTAAAAATTTAAGTGCTTGAGATGTGGAGCAGCAATTTTCGCCACAGATTCCTGAAGGAAGACAGCCCAAGTATGCGTACCTCTGGAAAATACACAAATAATGTGAGATCAACAAAAGTAGTGCCAATCATGTTGGAGGTAAATTAAATAATCAAATGTGTTGTTTATGCTTTTACATACCAAGTGTTGTCATCGATTCCTTGTAGAGACGTCACACCACTGTTTTTGTCACGAGATTTGCGTAGTTGTTGAAGTTCACAAGTCCTCATGTTTCAAGTGTAAGCTCTCTTTTTGATGGGAGGCAATTAGACCATTCTCCTTGTATGACTGGTGGAGGATAGTCAGATGTGCTCTACTGAAAGACAAATTCCAGATACAAATATTTTAGCATTATTATACAATAGATGGCCGTAATCACAGTCAGACACTCCTGGATAACTTGATGGGTCATGCAATCATCTGGCGAAGTGGAGTCTTTTGTTTAGACATGTAGCTAGTTAGCTAAACAATGAACTATAAACCCAACCCATAGAGTACTAGCAATACAAACCAATTGTTATAGATAGCCAATAGGTTAAATGTCAGCTGGTTCATTAGCTAACATTAGGCTATAAGTAGTAATGTAATTGGCTTTCTGAGATAATATTACTACACAGATACACATAATGTTAGCTAGATAGCCAACCACCTAACGTTACCTAGCTAGCTAATAGTGAGCTTTAACTTGCAATGAAAACAACTTTGACAAAATTAGAAACGTATAATGTCTCAAACTAATATCTCTTACCCATATACATGGATGAACGCTTCACGACAGACTGCAACCACTTTCATCAAATAAGAGGTCCTGTATCCTTTCTGTTTTGTTTATACAGCTTGCTTGGCTCATTGTGTCAAGTCACTCTAGTTCACACTGACCGTGTGCAATGCCATAAGAATCGTCCTCCTGAAAGTAGTCCAACTTTTCCCCACTGACCTTTGTCGATAGCGCCTGATAAATTCAGGGCAGCAATGTTATTGAGCGCACATTTGCAGTTTTCCATGGCTAATGTTATATCTTTCGGAAAAAAACTGCAGTAGAAAGGATTACACATAACAAGCAGCTCATTTTATAGACAGCAGAGGCTACACGGTAGACCAATCCGAAACTCATCTCTCAGCATGTCCAGCCCATTCATTATCTCTGCCAATCATGGCTAGCGGGAAGGTCCCTGTCTTTTTCTGTGGCTAAACCAACTAGGCTCGTAATTTAACAACTTTATTCGTATTTACAGATGACATACAACTTTGTAATTAAGGCACATGAAAGTTCAAATGTTCCAGAAGGCATTTCTGCCAAAAGAAACGCATTTTGACAACAAAAAAATTAAACATTCAAATGCCTCCTGTGAAGTCGTGACTTGCGACATGCTTAGTTTCCTGAAATGAGTCACATTTCACAGTTATGGTAGAAATTACAAGATTATGTGATACGGCTGTTATTGCATCAAATGGCTGTTTCATGCAACAGAATAAGGTGTTGTTAGAACACTCATCTGTGGATGTTCTACTGAGGATGGGCCTCTAGAAGATTTACGATGTCTTTGGGTGATACTGCATTCCAGAGCATGAGTTAATGTTTCTGTACTGAGGTACCAGGGGGAGATGGCTGCAGTATGGAGGTGGGGGACCAGACCCTGGTCTCTACACAATGAGAACTGTTTTTACAGCAGATACTGTCTGCTGTGACTTATAAATACCTTTCATACAAATCTTAACCTTGTGACCCATTCCATACATCTGTTTGTCATGTAGACTTAAGGATTGTGGACTTTGCTATAAAATTGTGGCTCGAACCAGCTCGTTGAGTTCGCAGTGATCACCTCCAGGGGTGATTACCGACCAGCTCCATTACTGCAGTAATTAAATAATAAAGTTTTGAAGAAATCTAAAAGTCTATCCTTTTGATTACAATGATTCCACCACAGTGTAAAATCTTGCAGGGACACTTCTCTGTGAGAGTGAGGTGGATACATCTCATTTTGCGACAAAATGTGATCGTTTGTTTCTCTGAAATGAAACCATCTAGTCATAGGTTTCAAACAAATTCATGTCTGTCATTTAACAACCCCGTGTCATCATTAGATGGGGAAAAACACAATCTATTTAATAAGTTCTTTAAACAAAAAAGGTTAATTGACCAACATTCCAGAAAATTGATATATAGTGTTTTGGAATTAAATTCTTACACCGAACTGAGGGTACTGGCTGGTATAGGGGTTCTTATTCTCTTGTTTAAAAAAAGGTCAAATAAAAAAAAATCTTAAATTTGAGATGTAATATGTAAAGAATTCTACTCACCACCACACTTCAAAAAGAGCCATTGAAGGAAGAAAACTGATAGAAATACCTCATACCAAGACAGGTTCTCCTCTGATAATGTTTTATTTGGCTTCCATAGAGAGCCACAGCTGGAGTGAAGACGATAAAGGGGAATGAAGTGATTGAGGGCTGCAGTGCTATCGACACTCCACAAGAGAAAGAATCCCACTCTGGGGCCATAGCCATGGAGACCAGCCAGCTTTCAGAGATGGCGAACCTAACAGACTATAAAATGGATTCTGGGGAAACAGAGGACCAGAGACACCTGCTTAGCGAAAGCGAGGAAGAATGTGACCGAGAACCTTTCGCAGAATACAGAGGAACAAAAGAGAACTTAAAAACGTCAGTGGATGAACCGGACGAAGATGATGAAAGTGGTGAGGTGAACAGAGAGGAGGAGACTCACAACTTTGAGACTGGACGAAATGATTTCAGTCTAACACAGTTACTCAACTCCTCAAGTATATTTGGTAGTGAACCCGTTTGCAAGGTGGAAGACCTGCTTGCACAAGGTCACCTGGGCAACTCTTCTCCATCAGAAGTGACGATGACACAAGAGTCCATCTTGGAGCAGCACATCCGAGAGGAGGTCTCCTCAGATGTCTCAACAGGGTCCTGTCACGACCCTGACCGAGATGACCTGAGTGACTGTCTCCAGGTAGAAATGGCCATCGTGTCATCAGACAGCGAGGCTGACGACCAGTGGAGGTCCACTTTTGCCTCTACAGTCAACAAGGAGGAAGGTTGTGATGGAAATGCTCAAGAGGCCCTCGAGAAGGACAGAGTCGCAGGGGAGGTAGAGAATGGGGCCATGGGTGAAACTGGAGATAGTCCTCGCGTTCTTGAACAACCCGTTCTTGAACAACCCGATTGCCCGACAGAATGCGAGATCCAAGACATGCCCTCTGGCAAGTTCCAGGGCTTATCCAAAATTCCAGAGGATGAAGAAGAGGTCAGCCAAGGCAGGACTCGCAAAGTGAGTCGTTCTACATCTGCAAGCTCTTCTGCAAGCTCTGACCCCGACAAGAAGGTTCCTAAAGACTACTGTGTGATACAAGAAATGAAGAGCAAGAACATTAGTACAGAGCATGTGGACTTCCAGGGGGCTCGGAAGCAGTGGCGTCAAATGGAGGAGCAGACCCAAGGAGAGGTCCAGGTCCTCCAGCCCACTGTCAGACAGCATGGGATGTGCCAGGGAGGTCACAGCGCCATGTACACACCCGTCAGGAACATTGACCGACCCAGGAGGGACCCCGAAATTGACAGCCTTGCCCTTGGTGACTTTCAACACACTCAGTTCAGCCCATGTTCAGAAGACTCCGGTATGGATGACTTCAGCTACAGGTCCCTTTACGAGGACTCAGACAACCCTGTCGAAAGGGAGATACGACAGACCATAGAGCGTGAGGAGAACTTCAGGCGTGAGAGAGAGATTGCCAAACAGGGTCAAGCTGGAGAATCATCTGCACATTCGAAAACCCGACCAACTACTCTCTACCCCGGCAAGTACGGCAAAGGCCTTTGCCATGAGGTGGAAGAGAAACGGAAGATGTTTGAGTCTAGTGATCCCGGATGCAGGCCTTTAAGGTCTCCCAACGCAAAGAACCCAACCGTCTCCATATCCACCTCCCCATCGCCCACACCAAGGGGTGCAACCTACCATGAGATGACCGCCCAAAATGTCATCATCCTGGAGCCAGACTCCTACCCCACCAGCCCGAGGCACCGCACCCGGGGATCCTTGCTATCTCCGGGGCCCAGCAGGTACAGCGAGTGGCCCTTGGAGACGTCAGCCAATGTCATCATTTTGGAGACGTCCAACCTGATCATCCGGAGTGCCTCCGAGTTCTGCCTGAGCTCGGCCTCCTGCCAGGAGACCCAGGAGAGCACATTTGTCAACAACCCCTTCTTCAAGCTGCGCTCGCGGAGCTCCATGTCCCTGGTGGACCAGGAGATTAAGATGGTGAAGCAGAGGGAGGAGGAGTGGAGGAGGCAGAAGAGCCAGATGCAGACCAGAGAGAAGTACGACACCGTCCTGGTGTCCCCAAACCTCCTTGATAACCTGAGCTTTGATAAAGCAGGTATGTGCTGATTAATGATGTGCATGTGTAACCGTTGTGAAATGGCTAACTAGTTATCAGGGTGCACGCTAATAGCGTTTAATTCGGTGACAGATCTCGCTCCGAGACCTTGAAATAGCCGTTTCCCTTGCTCTGCAAGGGCCGCAGCTTTTGTGGAGCGATGGGTAACGGTGCTCCAAGGTTGACTTGTCGATGTGTGCAGAGGGTCCCTGGTTCGAGCCCAGGTAGGGGTGAGGAGAGGGATGGAAGGAACACGTACACGTGGTCGTTATGGAAAAGAGTTTGTGGTTTGTAGGGGTGTTGTGTTTTCATTGCATCATTAGTGGTATTTGTCTGACTCAACAGCTGATCTTTTCATCTTACCTGCCTTAAACTTATAGCATACTTAGGATATACTGAGCGTCTCATGCCCAATTAGTCTAAATTCATGATAGGTCTCTACGCATATGAATGTATGAGTATTAATTGGTTTCTCTCTTTTTCAGAAGTGCCATTGAAATGTGTGTCTTCCCCTTCATCACCATCAAGGACTCGAAAGCTGGACCGCTCCACCCTGTCATGTGACCATAGGGTATGTCTCCTATCTCCAATAATTCAAGATGAACAGAATGTGTAAACAGATGCACGCACATTTTCAGGTGACTAGGCTAGCTTGGTCAATTCCCCTGTGCTGTTCGTTGTAATGTCAAAATGCCAAACATGAGCAGGCTAGAAAAATGCTTTAGTCATCCGATTGGCTCACGAAATTGAAATCGGAATGACTCATTTAAATAACATTGCATGTGCTCATGTTTAAGTCTTCTCATTACATTTCCCCGATAATATTTTGCCATTAACCATTTTAATAAATCACCATCCATTTTCACCTTGAAACTGCATGCAGTTTTACAGGTGAAACTCTTTCCTCCAGTTCCCAGAATCTCTCTCCCCAGGACCGAGGAAAAAGAATGCCATGGCTCAGAGATGGGAGGCAGGACTATTTGTCAACCATGAACAAGAGTAAAGAACATCAAACCAGAATAATACCGTGCCATACTACAGACGTCAACTTCCTGAACTTTAGATGTTTTCCAGTTCTGCTATTGAGACAGCTTGAATATTTACCGGTACTGTAGCTTAAAAATTGTGAAACAAAAATGTAAGTTAAAAATTGTAAGAGATACAAATTTGAAGATAGCTGGACTGCCAGATGCTTTTTGAATGTGACAAGTACGCGATTATATTGTCTGGTTAAGATTTTTACATTTTTTAAGTACCGTCTTGGTTATACAAAAGATATTGCATTTTTGTATTGTATTCACAGACTTTAAATTAAAAAGGCTGAGAAATGTGGTGGACTTACACCAGCGACCAATTTGTTTGTAAAATAATGTATATTATGACTACCTGCATAATTAACTTCATGCAAAGTGTTTAATATGATAGCCACTTCTAGTATATTCAAAGCTTGACCTGACATTGCCATTTTGAGATGCCTTTTTTTTTTTAAACCTTCAAATGTGATATTTTTTGGGTTGCAGTTGGTTTAGTATTACTTGCTAGAAACACAAAACTCCAAACAGAATACTTTACCGCTTAAATGGCATTCATCATTTTAAGTGTTGTTTCATGGAGAACGTGTTTTTTGTTCATTCTCAATTGAAAATGCTACAAAATAAAGTTGGATTGACATTAAGGACAATAATTGGCTGTGTCCTCCTGTTACCTAGAAATGCATGTGCCTGTCAGCGTGTATTGATGGGGAAGCTAGCTGTAAATCCCACAAAATGTACAGCCACAGGAAGGAAATTACATTGGAAATGTATTTATTTAACAATATTATACTACAGGATCATTTCTGTTTCGGAAACATAACAATTCAACAAAGTGAATGTAATTCATTAACATTGTGGATTCTCCCTTACATATATTCAGCAACACGTCGCAGATGTAAAATGTAATGTAATAAACATGAACTCATGGGACAAGGCTGTGTCGAGATATTGAAATGCATTATACACTCAGTGGACAGTTTAGGTACACCCATCTAGTACAGAGTCAGACCCCCCTTTGCATCCAGAAAGCCCGAATTCTACAAGGTGTCAAACGTTCCACAGGGATGTTGGTCCAGGCTGACATGAAGGCATCAGAGTTAATGTAGATTGGATGGCGGTACACTCATGCTGCGAACAGCCCGTGCCATCTCATCCCAAAGCTGCTCTATTGAGTTTGGTCAGGAACAATGTTCAGATACGCTGTGGCAATTGTTGCTCAATTGGTATCAAGGGACCTAACACATGGCAGGAAAACATTCCCCACACCAGCCTGTACCGATGACACCTAGGCAGGATGGGTCCATGGACTCTGCTACTTATGCCAAATCCTGTCTGCCATTAGCATGACACAACAGGAACCGGGTTTCTTCAGACCAGGCAATATTCCTTTCCACTCGTCAATTGTCCAGTGTTGGTGATCACGGCCCAATGAAGAGTTGTTAATAGCTGAAAGGAGCGGCGGTCTGCTGCAATAGCACATACAGGACAGGATAGCCGAGTTTTGCGTTCCGAGATTCCATTCTGCTCACCACTGTTGTACTGCGCCATCGTTTGTGGCCCACCTGTTAGCTTGCACAATTCTTGCCATTCTCTTTAGACCTTACATCAACAAGCTGTTTCCGCCTACAGGACTGCCACTGACTGGATGTTTGTCGCCCCCATCGCGGCAAACCCTAGGCACGTGTGTGTGTGTGTGTGTGTGTGTGTGTGTGTGTGTGTGAGAACAGCCCAGGAGGACAGCCATTCCTGAGATACTGGTACCAGTGCGCCTGGCACTGACAATCATACCACGCTCAAAATCACTTAGGTCACTCGTTTCGCCAATTCGAATGTTCAGTCGAACAGTAACTGAATGCCTCGATGCCACAGGAGGTTGGTGGGACCTTAATTGGGGAGGACAGGTTTGTGGTAATGCTGGAGGCATTAGTGGAACGGTATCAAATACATCAAACATGGCTTCCATGCATTTGATACCATTCCAGTCGCTCGGTTCAGGCCATTATTACGAGCTGTCCTCCCCTCAGCAGCCTCCTGTGCTCGATGCCCGTCTGCTTGCTTTACAGTATATACACTAAGCCACGGCCACGTGACTGTCTGAAGGAGCGAGCTATTTTTGTGATCGGGACGGTATACCTAATAAACTGGCTACTGAGTGTACAACTGCATTTCCTGAGAAGTTGGGATAAGAACATTAGTGCAAAATCAATAGTGCAGAAATACTTTTGATGTGCGTGTGAAATGGATAATCTATCCAGTATTTTTTTATATATATAGATCATTACATTCATAGCTTTAGATCTGGTTCAGTTCTTTGATCTGCCTGTGGCCGGTATCTGAATAAGAATCAGGATCCTCCACCTTTCTTCCAGACAGTGAATTGTCATGTACCATGGAATGGCCCTTCTCACAGATTCATCACAATCCACTGATGGTGTGAATGAAGCTGATCAGGAACCCACTATTCCCAATAACAAAGGCAAGAAGGGCAACAATTTTGAACCATGCATCCTGGGGGGGGGGGGGGGGGGGGGGGAGAAAAAAAAACATTAAATTGTCAAAAGTGCACAATATTATAGACAAATACAAACTGGCGTTTTTCACCAATCTGTCATGACAGCCTTAATATCAAATGAGTAGCTAAACCAGCAGTTGATTTGGTTCTGGGTGCCAAGACTTGACCAGCAGTTGCTAGTAAATCCCATACATTTACTCCTGAACAATCAAATAGCATCTACAGGGTCTAATCAGACAAAGTTGACTTCATAAAAACATGTCCAAGAAAAGAGTTCATCTTAAAACTACATCTGGTTTCAAAGTTTAATTGTTACTGTTCTATACACTTCAAATTACTTAAAAGCTTCAGAGATAAACCCTTAAATCTGTGCTTATGGCCTTACCCAAGTGCTGTCCTCTGAGTCGTCAGCAAGAATCCGTTGCTGATCTGTGTCACTCGCTTTGGAAACAAAGTCACAAAATCCTAAAAACGGAAAAAATGATTTACCTTGAAGGAATATAGCATATGGGCTATTTACACATACATTGCAGTCAGAAAGTATTCAGACTCCTTGACTTTCCACATGTTATATTACAACCTTATAAAATAGTTCTCCCCCTCAAATCTACACAACCCCATAATGGACACGGCAAATACACGTTTATACATTCCAAATGTATACAGTATAAAAAAAACTGAAACATAATTACAGTACATATGTTCTCAGACCCTTTACTCAATACTTTGTTGAAGCACCTTTGGCAGCGATTACAGTCTCAAGTCTTCTTGGGTATGACACATGCTTTCTGGAAAACTTGAAGTCCAAGATGGACAAAGGGGGTGTTGTTGGGGCTGTGTTTCTGGACCTAAGGTAGGCTTTTGATACTGTTAACCAAGAGATTCTCATCACAAAACTCATCCAACTTCCCCCGAAAGCCTAGAATCTTGTTAATCCCAACTGCGGTCAGATTTAAAAAGGTTTTACTGCAATTATCTGAGAACAAAGCACCATAAAAATAAACTATTTCAACCAGCACAGGTGTAACAAAACAAAAAAATAATCACAAATTACAATGAAATAAATAATTTACCTTTAACAAGCTTCCTGTCTGCAATCAGAATGCTCATTGTTACACAATGGTCTTTGATGAAATCCATTTTTATAGCCTAACACGAAAAATTTTGTGAACAGCTTGTCGTGAATTCTGTCTCATTCCATTTGATGACACATTCGATGTAAATACACACTAAAAGTGACTTTATCCAGTCATGTTTGGCTTCATTGCAATCAAACTGGTTTGTAACAACCAAACGTGATGGTCATTTCACGGGACGTATTGACTGAAAGAAACCGATTTGAAGACAAGTAATGACATCATTGTGCACCAATGATATGACCACTGTTTCGTTGATTGACTAATTTAACCCAGTGACCACTGATAGTCTTGAAATCTAGCTGGGTCGATAGCCAATGAGCCGAGGTAAACAGCAATATGTAATGTTTGTGTTGGAAGACCAACCCATGTAGTAAACTCCAGCATAAAGAGGGTCATTCGCCATTGAATAGTCATACCAGAAGGAGCCACGCATGTTACGCACAGCATTATTTTGGTAAAGCGCATCTTCAGCTGTTTATACAGTATATCAAATCAGTATGGAGACTAAATCAGGGAAAGCTACATACAGATTTACACAATTTTAGAAGAAAAATTGATCAGGAAAGTGAGACAGATTGTTGGAGGATGATTCATTTAGCGATTCCCAAATGGAGGAATATTTTTTTGAACCGAGAGGACATCGTTTTGGACTGATAAGTTCTCATGATAAAATGCAGTTTGAAATATTATTATATATTAATTGTGATTTAATTTTAGTAGCAATATATAAAAATGTAATGAAATGTGTAAAGTACACTTTAGCGGGACACCTGTCGACAACATCCGGTGAAATTGGAGGCAGCGCAAATCAAATAAATAACCGTAATATTAAACATACAAGTATCTTATATCATTTAAAAGCTGAACTTCTTGTTCATCTAACTGATTTACAAAAGGCTTTACAGAGAAAGCATACCATGCAATTGTCCGAGGACGGCGCCCCACATCAACATGTTTCTCAACCAGCACAGGCGTCACAAAAAGCGATTAAATAAATCCCCTACTTTTGAAAATCTTCCTGTTTGCAATCCCAAGAGTCCCAGCTACAACATGGTCATTTTGTTAGCTAAAATCCTTCTTTATATCCCAAAAGGTCCATTTAGCTGGGACCAGCGATTTCAGTAATCCACTCGTTCAACATGGAGTCCAAAAAGCTACTGCTAAAATTTATCCAAACAAGTCAAATGACATTATTTAATCCTCAGGTACCCTAAAATGTAAATAAACTATAATATTTTATACAAAAAGTAATATGTTCAATAGGAAAGTAAAATGAGTAGTTGGCCGAAAGACTGATATTGTTCCGATGCTCTTTTTACTAAAACTCAATTCTTGCTCATTTTAAGAAACAAGCCTGAAACCTTGAACAAAGACTGTTGACATCTAGTGGAAGCCATAGGAATTGCACACTGGGAGCTGGAATTACATAGGAACAATAGCTTTCCATAAGAGCCTGTGGCCTCAAATTCTGGTTGTTTTTTCACCTGCCATATCAATTCGGTTAGTCTCAGACATTATTTTAACAGTTGTAGAAACATGTGTTTCCTATATGAATATCCTGGCTTCTGGACCTGAGTAACAGGAAGTTCGCTTTAAGAATGTCAGTCAGGCAGAAATTCAGGAAACTAGACCCTATCCCCTTTGCAAACGCCAAGCGGGTTGTCATGTGCCTTTTACTGGAGGAGTGAGTTCTGTCTGGCACTTTAACATAAAGGCTTGATTGGTGGAGTGCTGCAGAGATGGGAGAACCTTCCAGAAGGACAACCATCTCCACAGAGGAAATCTGAAGTTCTGTCAGAGTGACGATTGGGTTCTTGTTCACCTCCCTGACCAAGGCCCTTCTCCCCAGATTGCTCAGTTTGGCTGGGCTGCCAGCGCTAGGAAAAGTCTTGGTGGTTCCAAACGTCTTCCATTTAAGAAGGAGGCCACTGTGTTCTTGGGGACCTTCAATGCTGCAGAAATTGTTTGGTACCCTTCCCCTGATCTGTGCCTTGACACAATCCTCTTGGAGCTCTACAGACAATTCCTTCAACCTCATGGCTTGGTTTTTGCTCTGACATTGTCAACTGTGGGACCTTTATAGACAGGTGTGCGCCTTTCCAAATCATGTCCAATCAATTGAATATACACAGTTGGTCTCCAATCAAGTTGTAGAAACATCAAGGATGATCAATGGAAACAGGATGCACCGGAGCGCAATTTCAAGTCTCATAGCAAAGGGTCTCTAGACTTCCCTTTTTTTATATATACATTTTCAAACTTTTTTTAAAAACCATTTTTGCTTTGTCATTATGGGGTATTGCGTGTAGATTGAGGGGGGGGGACAATGGAATACATTTTAGAATAAGGCTGTAACATAACAAAATATGGAAAAAGTCAAGGGGTCTGAATACTTTCCGAATGCATTGTATAACCGGTTATGAAGGTTGAAATAAATGTGAGGATGTGCATCGTCTTAACTAGATACACACTAATCATGTGTGAATAACAGCTCATTTCAAGAATTCAAAAAGTTGGCATATAGCAAGAAAGGAAGTTATGCATTTGCGCATCAAAGTTGGATGAAAGATTCAACTTGTCACCTATAATTAGAAAACTTCTCACTGATGTCACAACTAATGGAGATCAACCGATTCCTTACGTGTTTTAATGTAGCCTTTTTTATGGAGCCCAAGAAGCACCCTCAAGAGCACGACCCATGCCAGGAACCCAGCCAGAACCACCAGGCGCCAGGAGTGAGGCAGGAGCACAGATTGCTGGCCCATCCCCAAAAACATGGCCGCCACTGCATTACAACAGGAAGAGTGCATCACATGAGGAAGAGTGTATCACATGATAAAGGATAAGGGTTTTCCCTGACCATGTGACCGGACCAGGAAAAACTCAGGGCCCAATGCTGCATTCACATGCTCGTCGGAAGTGGGAAACCTCCCAATGAGGAAGTTGTAAGTCCAATATGATTGTGTTCAAGTGCTTTAGAAGTCGGAACAATTAGCTAAAAAGTTAACTAGAAAAGATAGCTAACGTTGCTAATGATACAGTAAGCTAGTGTGACAATACTGTCAAACTATCTTAATTATCCACATGGATAAGCTTGTGAAACTGATTGGTTGTCATGTTTTGGTTGAAAAGGTGAGATGTCAGTGGTGAAACGAAACTCAGCCACTCAGGTAAAAACTAATCTTCACATGACTTGGAGGGTTGTTCAAGTAAAACGTTATATTTCTGTTGACTCCGACATTCCGTGAATGTACCACTAGTTATAGATAGGACCCTGAGCTTTTCCTGGTAAAGTCACATGGTCAGGAAAAATTCCTGGCCCAAAACAGGATTTACTCAATGGGAAGTGATCCTCAGCTAGCTATTCAGTAACAGTGACATTCAATAAGACAAAATTAGGACTTTGTATGTGTTAGGTTATTTAGCGTGACTATCAAATATGTACTAAAAGAACAGAAGAATTTCCAGAAGGTTGACTAACCAGCCATAATCTCAGCAACAGTGCCAGCTCCCCAATGCAGCCAATTAAACACCCACCTCCTGCACAGAAAGAACATCTCAGTGGTAGGAATACAGGCTAATAATAGAATAACACTTATTATATCACAGCCATGGAATGGATAGAGAAAACAGGGGCACCAGAGTCAATATACAATCCAGCCATTACTTGTATGGGTAATGGTAGCACTTAATTTGTTTTTAACCTATAACAAATGATTTTGATCATGGCAATGTACATATTTCCATTCAATATCACCAAATGTGTGTATTATAAACCGTTTAGCATGAGGTCTACGTAATAATGTTTACGAGCAGTTTAGCAAAGCATTTCCAGCATTAGAATCTTCCATTGCAGTATGGAGTACAGTTTGTAGTCAATTGGGCTTTACCTGGAGGAGTCAGGGGGAGGTCTGAGAGTGGCCATGATAGGCTGAAGGAGAGCCAGGGCTAGTACAGTACATCCCAGGTAGGGATGGGCCCCGGCATGCTGGAGACAGACACCAGAAAGACAAAATGGCTCTGTATTAAACACTAAAGCCCTCAATGCAAGCAAACTACCTAAATTGATCTAATACACACCCACTGGACTCTACCCACACATACATACTTACACCCCAGCACACAGTCATATGTCCTTACACACATGCACTGATGCCACACATTGTCTGGCCTGTTGCCTAGTCATTTTAGTCCTACCCATCTGTACATGGCTACCTCAGTTCTCGTACACTTTCACAGCGACTCAGTACTGGTACTCCCTGTATAGAGCCATGTTAATTTTTTAACTCGTTAGTCACCGTTTATTCCTTGTGTCTAGGGGTTGCACATTTTGGGGAATATTCAGAGGTGGAAACATATGCAAATTAATACAATTTAAAATGTAGATGTTCTTTTCATTGGATACATCTACCATATATGGAGACAGAAACAAACCTTTTACCTTATGATAAGTAGACAACTGCAAATGATTAAATCCTTCCAATAGAAATAACAATTGTTAGGAATTGAACTTTAATTAATTAAATGAGTTGACTCTTCATGAGATGATTTCACTGAACAGAAGAAAGGGATTGAGACTCCTCCCCTCCAGGAGACTGTCAAACATGACACCAACACCACCCCAACAGGTGTTGCTGTGCAGCTTCAGTGTGGTGCTCTTATTCTTCTCACTTTGCTTGGTGAGGTAGATTGCTGCTATAACTTGATGACCCTTCACATACCTAACCATTTCCTTGGCTCTCTTGTAGAGTGTATCCATTGTTTTTAGTGCCATGGTGTCATTGAGGAGCAGATTCAACACATGAGCAGCACATCAAAATGTGTGTGATGTGAGGGTAGGACTCCTCCACTTTAGACCAAGCAGCCTTCATGGTCGCAGCATTGTCAGTCACCAGAGCAAATACCTTCTTGGTCCAAGGTCATTGAGGAATGCCTTCAGCTCATCTACAATGTAGAGACCGGTGTGTCGGTTGTCCCTTGTCTGTGCTCTTGTAGAATACTGGCTGAGATGGAGTTAATTATTCCTTGCCCACGAACATTCAACCACCCATCAGAGATTATTGCAATACAGTCTGCTTTCTTGATGATTTGCTTTCCTTCACTTGAACCATGCATCCAACAAATGATTAGATACGTCGCTCTGGATAAGAGCGTCTGCTAAATGACTTAAATGTAAATGTAAAGCATGTCTGGTTGGAGGGGTGTATGCTGGGCAAAGAATATTCAGAAATCTCTTCCAATACACATTGCCTGTGAGCAGCAGAGGTGAAGCAGTTGCATTCACAGCTCGAGCAAGACATGCATCAGGACTTCTGACTACGTTCCTCCATCGAGTCAATACATTTTTATTTTTTAAAGATTTGGTTGAATCAGTCCATGACCGTTACATAGTCAGGCACTCAAAAGATCCTCATCAAACAACAAGATGCAATGCCCTCTGCTGGCTAAACAAGGTTAAGGCAGTGTATAACATCGCAGGTGTGAGGCAGAATAAGAGGGATTTGGTGTGTGCTAACGCTTACTAGCTTACCTTGCTCCAACCTCCTCTGTAGATGAAGGGAAGAGTGAAGGCCACACAGGTAAGCAGCACTGTTAATATCATCAACCCTCGATGCACCTGGACAAACACAGGACACGTTGATGCTTATCACCTTCAAGCAGTGACATATGTACAGACAACCTTCAGTTTCTTTCACATACCTGGAACCAAATTCTCTGACCAAACAGTGTTCTCTCTGGCCAATCAGGCTTGAAGTAGCTGGCTACGAAAGTACCCGTGCTTCCAGCCAACATCCAGGCAATTAACATCAGAACGCCTGATATTACAAAAGAGATAGCAGGTATTACAGATGGGGAATCAGACCAACACTTTTAGAGGAGCCATAAGCATTCATAAATCAAGTTGTAAAATGCTGCATGTATCAAATTGTGGACACGTCTGACATGACATATTGACTTGGTATTGCGCATAGAGCTAAATGTTGGTTTTATGTAGTTACAGAATTCTACATTTGTTTGCCTATCATTTTCAGTCTCCAGTCCACTCACTGTGAAATTTCATGAGAAGTGGTGATCGAGAGCCATTGAGAATCTCTGCTGGGCCGTTGATGACCGACTGCTGTGAGGATATGAGGGGCTGGCGGTCATGCCTGTGCACCTCGCCTCAAAACAATGGTTTGAGAGAGAGAGACAAGTTAGCAGCAAGTCATTTACAGTAGCTACAGGCTTCTCATATAGGTAGTGTGTCACCATGAGTGACAGAGGTCAGTGAAGGTGACATCCCACTGGGAACACTAAGGTTGAATCAATATGGTTTCCATGTCATTTCAATGAAATTAAGTTAAACCAACGTGGAATTGACATCTGTGCTCAGTGGGATATAACGGGGGAGACTCCATCTATAGAAATATTGCCTGCAATTAAAAGGCTGCACGCTATTGTGTGACAGCATCATTTGAAGTAATTTCAGAGCCAGCGTTAAACTAGTTGCCTCTCGACCCTCAAACTTATCTATAGTGTCACTTATCATAAACAGGTCATTAAGGTGAAAAGTATTTCCTTTTTCTTCACAATGCACCTAAAATGATTAAGGTGTGTATATACACACAGAATTGATTTGACATTTACTGTCATGGTAGTCAGTTGCGGAAGCGTGGGTGTCATTAAAAATGTGAAATATTTGTTATGGGACTTTGCCGAGTGCAATAACATCAGCCAACCTCATAAACCACAAGATCCTTGACCTGAGTCAACAGAAAACACTGACATGACATTTTTGTGAGCTAGGCGATAACTAGAGTAGTCAGTGAGCTTAGATCCTAAAGAACCGGATCTGAAGTTGCATTTATATTTTATGATGTAGTGTAAAAGATATGTAGATGTATGCAAAAGACAATCTGCTAATGGATGTAATAAAGGAAACAATTTGCAATACAGCCCTTCCTTGTACAGTAATTTGAGAGCTATTAAGATGTGTGGAAGACCTTTCCAGTACCCCAACACACTACTACAATAAAAACTATCAAAATGTAAAGTTTTTAAATTTATTTTTAACTTAAGTACTTTGTGTCAGCATCCAGCAGTGATCAGCTGGTGGTTGCATAGTAAAGGTGTCACTAGCTCAAATTCTAATTGAGCTGGCACCAGTTGTGAAAATGGGCTGTGCTGGCCCAGGTTTCCGCCGAACCAGCGCGAATTTGAGAATTCCATTTGAACAGCTCGAATTTGGCCCTAATTTTAAGTGCCAATGGAAACAGGGCTTAAGAGGTTTACAATAAAACTATCACAGGTCTATACCTGTATGCTCAAATCTGATCAATATGATTTTTGCATTCTGCCCTTTGTTGTTGGTAACCATATTGGACAGGTACAAAACCATACCATGATTGTATATCATATTGCAACTCACCGTTTTCAGCTTCACCGTATGCCATGAACAGGTAGTACTGTGCGTCCAGGCTAAACCGGGTCGGGTCCTGTGGGACAAGAACTTGTCGACGAAACTGACACTGAATGACTCCATCCGCCAATCTCCAGGCCACATCTGTAAGAACATTCTATAGGAAAAGGAAATAATGGCATGTCTATAGCTATCTGGCAATTCCTTAACTTTGAGTCCCATGGGGGAAAAGCTTGACGAGAATAGCTTGCTGAACTTGTGTTGGTTGCATTTCTTATGCTAATAAACTACTCAAAAGAGGGACGCAACATCTTGTTTGCTGAATGTTAACAGCAGCCAATAGAAGTCACCGGTAGTTTGAAAGAAGAGCGAACGCACGATGGCGGTAAGCTATAGCAGTCATCTATTCAAACCCATAACCATTCAATCTTCGTGAAGAGAAGTGAACGCCTTCTGCATCAAACTCGTCCTATATCATTCAAGGAGGTCATTAGAATATTGAAGAGAAGGACATCAAAAGGTATGTCACTAAACTATTGACAGCAAGTAAGGAACGAAGCAACAATAGAGAAAGAGGGTAGGATAATATCAAGGGAATGTTTATGAAAAGTATATATATGCATCAGCCTACTAAACATACAAATAGGCCCCATTATATTTCCTATAGGTATTGGACATTCATTTGGTCTTTTTTGGGTTGGTCTCATGAAATGTTTTTAATGTAGGGTTCAATGTATGGCTCAGGTAGAGTCAGGCTTGAAAGTTCAATCAAAGCGCTAATCAAATCCAGACATAGGCCTATTTATAATGCTTTTGAATGGCGCTTCCGGTTTTGGCGGGAAATACCGTGTTACCTGGGACAAAAGGGATTTATTCTCTGGATGGAACATTTGTAAAATATTGAACCCTAGCAGGTGGGTCTATAGAAGAGACAATTCAAGTCATATACTGTGGGGTTTCACCTCAGAGGCCTCCTGTGGGTAGGACCTTCCTTTGACATAAGCTGCACTCACATCCACCAAGCTGTCATCCCTCACACATAGGTACATGTCATCATCCCCCTATCAACAGAATAAGGAAGGAAAAGCATACTGTTACAGCCAAATGCTACAGTACCTCATCTAGCAAGTTATCAACCAATGCCAATTTACCATCCATGTGTCATGGGAGAGGGCGAAGGCAATGTAGCCATCTGAGGGCCCACTGAGCTCAAACACCACAGTCTGACCCTTGGGGGCAAACGACAGGAAGAAGCACGATGGATCTTTTTCCGGGTCACATCCCACTGGGTCCAACAGGCAGGACTTCTGTTGTCCACAGCCCACTGAGCTGAACTGAGACAGGAGGGGGATTCAAGAAAGGAGACAGTGAGAGAAACCGACAGAGCATGAATGGGGGGGGGGGGGTTCTGTACCAAAACATACAGTAATGTACACTGTTTATATTCCATTACACAGTGCTTTCAGAAAGCATTCAGAACCCTTCCTCCACATTTTGTTATGTTACAGCCTTATTGTAAAATGGATTAAATAAACATTTCTCAATCTACACACTACCCCATTTAAACATTTACATAATTTCAGACCCTTTGCCATGAGACTTGAAATAGTGTTCAGGTGCATCCTGTTTCCATTGATCATCCTTGAGACTTTTTGGCCGATACCTGATATTTCTATTGCCCCCCCCCCCCCCCCAAAAAAATTATACCGATAACCGATATTTAAAATTCTGCGACCTTTAAGCATTCTATAGTTACCTACACAGCTGTACAGCACAATATGAATGTCAGTACACAGAATAGGCTGACTGGGGAGGTGATATCACAGTCATGCGATAATATTTGCGTAAACTCTTCAGTTGTGTTCTGTGGGTGTCACAGAGTAGACTGATACACCATTTCATTGCTTCACATTCCAACCTTGTCTAAATATGGCATGATTCCACTAACTGTATCCCACATCACTTTCAAAGAGGTACTTTTAAATTTTGAAGCAAACTGCAACTTCCACTATTGTGCCTAATCCTTATTGTGGCTAGCTTCTCAACAGATAACCCAGTCTGGTCGAGTCTCACTAGCCAGATGAAGCTAGCTTGCTGCTTTAATGTTAGCTTTGGGCAACAGGGTTAAGTAGCTGGCTAGCTATTTATTTTCATGAACTGAAGTTGTTCGCCTATTGAAATTGAACAAGTAGCTACCTAGCTAATACTTACAAGGATTCCTAAATCATTGCTAAGAACAGTGAAAATGACTGCAGTTTCTACTGGTCATTGTTTTCAGGCTGGTTGTATTGGTGCTAACTAGGTACTAATAATGCTTTCCAACCAACACTATTGTAAACACAATTTGTGGCCGGTGTTTGCAGACTCCTGGACAGCTTTGACAGTGCTACTGATCAGTGGTGGCACTTGGCTTGCACGTGCAAATTCCAGATCAATATTGACAGTGCAAACCAAGCCATGAAATCTAAGGAATTAGCCATAGAGCTCCAAGATAGGATTTTGTCAAGGCACAGATCTGAAGGGTACCAAAACATTTGACAGCCCGCTTGGAGTTTGCCAAATGGCACCTAAAGGACTAAGACCATAAGAAACAAGATTCTGGTCTGATGAGAAGCCAAGATTGAACTCTTTGGCCTGAATGCCAAGCATCACATCTGGAGGAAACCTGGCACCACCCCTACGGTGAAGCATGGTGGTGGCAGCATCATGGTGTGGGAATGTTTTTCAGTGTCAGGGACTGGGAGACTAGTCAGGTTAAGGGGAGAAAAAAAAATCAAGGGACGAAAGCAGAGAAATCCTTGATGAAAACCTGCTCCAGAGCGCTCAGAACCCCAGACTGGGGAAAAGGGTCGCCTTCCAACAGGACAATGACCCTAAGCACACAACCAAGACAACGCAGGAGTGGCGTCGGGGACAGGTCTCTGAATGTCCTTGAGTGGCTCAGCCAGAGCCTGGACTTGCGCCTGATCTAAGATCTCTGGAGGGACTTGAAAATAGCTGTGAATAGCCCCATCCAACCTGACAGAGCTGGAGGGGGAAAACTCCCCAAATACAGATGTGCCAAGCTTGTAGCGTCATACCCAAGAAGACTTGAGGCTGTAATCGCTGGTGCTTTAACAAGGACCTGGGTAAAGAGTCTGAACACTTATGTAAAATGTGACATTCAGTTAGTTTAAAAAAAACACATTTTCTAAAATGTCTAAACCTATATCTGCTTTGTCATTATGGGGTACTGCATGTACAGTGATGATGAAAACAATTTAATTAATTTTAGAATAAGGCTGTAACGTAACAAAATGTAGATAGTCTCAAGGGGTATGACTTACTGGTCTGGGCAACACAGAGGGAGTTGTCGTCTTTATGGTAGTGGAAGGTGTGGTGGGTTTAGGTGGGATGGGAGTTACCCCACTCTGAGACACAACAGGACTGGGGATTTTCACCCAGAAAGTCTTGTAATGAGCCACTACGGTCACACTTAATTCAGAAACACAAATGCATTGTTAACTGTACACTCAGGAGATATATATATATTTTTTTTTTGCTGTAGATTGTAAATGACCATAGCATGTTATGGAAATGAATGTGAGAGACAGGGAATGCAGATGGACTCTAAACACTTACAGAAATTTGACAGCGTCGGGTGAGTTTTGGGGAGCTTTCCAGATTACCACTATTTGGGTCTGTCTGGCATCACTTGTGTGACTGACAGCTGAATCCTAAATAGCAACACAAATTTTAAAAACTATAATAAATTTCAAGAAATGTAGAGTATTGAGGCCATGTGTAACCTGAGGTCATTGTAAAGGACTCATTCCGAGTCAAATGAAAATAAGCGCATTTGCATAAAGGTAAGTAGGCCTACCGGAGTGTGGCCACATTGCAACAGTTGTGTGGTTTTACGATTGGTCAGGATGAAGGAGCCGACAGCGTCAGAGTCCGGATTGGATGCATTCCGAGCCTCGAGCAGGAATCCCTCGAAGTATGTTGTTCCAGATATGGTAACTAGGGACATTATATGACAGTGTAGGAGTGTGCTTCTGTTGGACCCAGAACAAGTCAAAGCCAACTGAATAAAATGCTGATAAAAGGGGGCGGATGTCTAGTCCTCTGGTTTATTCACATCCTCTTTTGATCCTAGCATGTTTCTGTTCAGATTATTGTGCACAAGAGCTCTGGGAAAAACAGACTATGTGAAATGTATTGACAAACCTCTACTTCTGTTTGGAAACACCCTGAAAAGCCTGATTACATTGGAGTTAAACAATTTAAGAAGCTTTCTATTCCCATCGTCTGAGAATTATCTGAATATATTAGTTTTGTATTAACAAACTGTTATCATTACCTTGGATGTAATCTCCAGAACTGAATTCAGTGACATTGACAGCCAGAGTGTAGGGAGGGTGGGTGGTATTGGGGGCATGGCCATGTTTTGGCATCATACTCCCACAGGCTTCAGTCACTTTTCCATTGGAGAAGGCGTCAACTGATGTCAAACAAAGAGTCTGAACTAACAGCTGGATGGTCCATAGCCTCCCACCCATCTAAAAAGACAAAATAAAACCCTCTAATACACACCCTTGAAGGCAAGCACATGTTCAATGGCTATATCAATAACCATTATTACCACCTACAAATGTACCACTTGCAGATACTTTTGGTCATGTAGTGTATGTAGACACCTGCTCGTCGAACATCTTATTCCAAAATCATGGGGGTTAATATAGAGTTGGTCCCCCCTTGGCTGCCATTACAGCCTCCGTTCTTCTGTGAAGGCTTGCCACTAGATTTTAGAACATTGCTGTGGGGACTCATGTCCATTCAACAACAGCACTTGTGAGGTCTGGCACTGATGTTGGGAGATTACATCTGGCTCACAGTCGAGGTTCCAATTCATCCCCAAAGGTGTTTCACGGGTTTGAGGTCAGGGCTCTGTGCAAGCCAGTCAAGTTACCCCACACCGCTCTCAACAAAACATTTCTGTATGGACCTCGCTTTGTGCACAGGGGCATTGTCATGCTGAAACAGGAAATGGCCTTCCCCAAACTGTTGCCACAAAGTTGGAAGCACAGAAGCATCTAGAATGTCATCGTGGGCTGTTGCGTTAAGATTTCCCTTCACTGGAACTAAAGGGCCTAGCCCGAAACTTGAAAAACAGCCCCAGACCATTATTACTCCTCCACCAAACCTTACAGTTGGCACTACGCATTGGGGTAGGTACCATTCCTGTCAGCAATGGGTGTGGCTGAAATAGCCAAATCCACTAATTTGAAGGGGTGTCCGTATACTTTTGCATATATAGTGTATTTCTCAGTTAGGCTCTTGAATGTGCCACATGCTAAGATAGTGAAAGTTAACAGACATAGCATTGAGCAAACCAATGAAAAATACTATTCTAGCAGTAAGCTTTAAGTAATCCAAATAAAGCATGTGGTCATTTCAAACCAATGGAAAACAGTATGGGAACTGACGAACTAGGACAAAAGACAGTTTAAAGGACATATCTCGGACCATGTACTCACCTCCAGCATACTTTACTGCTTGCGAAAAAGATAGTATGTGTTTTATTGCCTGAGCAAGGCTTTTTAAAGCTCATGCCCTGGGCGGTTCTTCCTCCAATGTGGGCTTGCCTTGTATGGGAAGAGGCATGGCTTACATAGTGTGAGTACCGGTCTCTTTAACTAACATTCCACTTGCCACTCCTTGTCATTGCCAAAGAGAAGGGCTTTTCTGCAATCTCAACGTTCAAGTTATGCGCTGGATTAGAGCAGAGTTGCTCATTGGTTGTTGGAAATTGTGACGACCCTCCCACTCTGTCTGCCGAATTCTTTCTCTTTGCTCTTGTTTTCCTTAATAGGATGTCGGTGGGTGGAGCCGGGAGGGTCATCAGTGAAATGGGACACACCTGGGCCCGGGTGTGTACCAGGATAAATACACCTCTTCCCAATTCATAGAGGATAACAGCTTCACCACAGCAGATGAATCGGCTACAGATAGTCCAAAACATGACAATAAAAATGGCTTAGAGACTACTAAAATACATCAGCAATCACTACGTTAACAGCATATCTGGACTGACATCAATCAACAATAGAGAGTCAATCATTGGCCAGAAGTTCATCAACAGAGCCACTCACAACCCATCACTGAAGGGAGCCGTGGGACAGACCAAATGGACCACAGATACACATGTCCATAATGCTGAAACTGACCTAGAAGAGAGGAAAGGGGAGAAAGGAGAAGAAAAATATATATATTAAAAAATTAAGGAAAAATAATACTAATTTCAAAAAAGGACTCCTTAGCACCCCCACCCCTCTTCCCCTGCACAGTTGTGAGCTATAATTTTAATGGCGTTTTTATTATTTTTTATTATTATTATTTAAAAACTAAAAATAAATATTTTTTAAAGTAAACACCACAAACTCATGTCTGGAAAAGAAAAAGGTGAAACTAATCTACGCCTGTTCTGATAAAAACCTTAGGGCATCTAGCCTCGGGGGATGCCTTGTTTGACCACACCCTCCTTCCTTGCTCCTGGCCTGCCCTGCCTCTTCCACCAATCCATTTGTTTCTTATGGACAGAAAAGAGCAGGTTCTGAGCTGTCCGATCAGGTCCGTTGTTTTCTGAGCATTGAGGAGACTCTCCATGCAGACACAGATTTTGGTTGTGGCGTTTTTGTGGCTGTTTTTGGTTGTTTGTGGTTGATTGCGTTGGCACCTTTCAACACCCCTCATCATCACATTTATGCACTCAACCACTCACTTACACTACTGATTACTGGCTACACACACACCATTGTTAATTATATTTAGTTTACTTTAGTTAAATAAATATATTTTTGTTATTCCCTACCTCCATGTTGTCTCCTTGTTTGTTACGTGCTTTGAGCCGGTTCGTGACAGAAATAATATTAACATTTGTTGAGCCTCAAATAGAATTAGAATGTATAACAAAGTTTAAAAAACTCATATTTAGATGTTAGCTAGGCCCGTTTTGTGGTTGGAATTATTGTTTGAGAATTTAGGCATGAGCTATCAACTTTTGACAGACTGGCTTCACGGAGTTTCTAAACTCATTACTAAACAACTGTACTATCTTCACTGGTTTCTTCTGGACAAACAAAAAACGTTCCCAAATGTGCATAATTGTGATTGGAGGATAGTGAGGGTGATCAAATCCGGAACTAATCCTCTGTTCTCCTCGAGTTTATTAATGATAGAATGTTCATAACTGAAGATTGGCAGTAAAGCCAGTCTCTTAAGCACATGACGTGGAGTACAGGGAGTGGATTAGCTAAAGCCTTTAATGCATAGAAAGTATTTGCATCATCAATAATCAGATTTAAAACCATGGTTATACCTATGCGATTAAATATTTGGTTGTTGATTGACTAACTGCAGTATAATCATGGTTTTGGATGACCTCATCTGATGCAGTAATGTGATGCCGTACTGTATCAACCAGGTTCTTGGGTAGGGCAGAGTCAATGGAGACCTGAACTAGGTAATGGATATGGAACACAACACATACAGGATTATCACACAAAATATATATTATTGATTAATCTAACAAGGATATATGCTGTCGGGCTTGGATTGCCATTTACCACAAAACGCAGATCTCAAAATAAAATTACAATTACAATTTGAAGAAATGTTGACTCGACATACACTCCCTGGTGCATTTATTTGGACAGTGAAGCGAAAACATTTAATTTGGCTCTATACTCCAGCGTTTTGGATTTGAGATCAATTGTTGTATGCGAGGCAACAGTACAGAATGTCACCTTTTATTTTAGGTTTAGAAATGAAAGCACTTTCACCACTGGTGTCCCCCAGGGCTCTGTTCTAGGCCCTCTCCTATTCTCGCTATACACCAAGTCACTTGGCTCTGTCATAACCTCACATGGTCTCTCCTATCATTGCTATGCAGACGACACACAATTAATCTTCTCCTTTCCCCCTTCTGATGACCAGGTGGCGAATCGCATCTCTGCATGTCTGGCAGACATATCAGTGTGGATGACGGATCACCACCTCAAGCTGAACCTCGGCAAGACGGAGCTGCTCTTCCTCCCGGGGAAGGACTGCCCATTCCATGATCTCGCCATCACGGTTGACAACTCCATTGTGTCCTCCTCCCAGAGCGCTAAGAACCTTGGCGTGATCCTGGACAACACCCTGTCGTTCTCAACTAACATCAAGGCGGTGGCCCGTTCCTGTAGGTTCATGCTCTACAACATCCGCAGAGTACGACCCTGCCTCACACAGGAAGCGGCGCAGGTCCTAATCCAGGCACTTGTCATCTCCCGTCTGGATTACTGCAACTCGCTGTTGGCTGGGCTCCCTGCCTGTGCCATTAAACCCCTACAACTCATCCAGAACGCCGCAGCCCGTCTGGTGTTCAACCTTCCCAAGTTCTCTCACGTCACCCCGCTCCTCCGCTCTCTCCACTGGCTTCCAGTTGAAGCTCGCATCCGCTACAAGACCATGGTGCTTGCCTACGGAGCTGTGAGGGGAACGGCACCTCAGTACCTCCAGGCTCTGATCAGGCCCTACACCCAAACAAGGGCACTGCGTTCATCCACCTCTGGCCTGCTCGCCTCCCTACCACTGAGGAAGTACAGCTCCCGCTCAGCCCAGTCAAAACTGTTCGCTGCTCTGGCCCCCAATGGTGGAACAAACTCCCTCACGACGCCAGGACAGCGGAGTCAATCACCACCTTCCGGAGACACCTGAAACCCCACCTCTTTAAGGAATACCTAGGATAGGATAAGTAATCCTTCTCACCCCCCTTTAAGATTTAGATGCACTATTGTAAAGTGACTGTTCCACTGGATGTCATAAGGTGAATGCACCAATTTGTAAGTCGCTCTGGATAAGAGCGTCTGCTAAATTACTTAAATGTAAATGTAAAAGTGGTCAGCACTCCTCTTCTGCCGTCCACTCGCTTGTCGTAGAGATTCCTGGACGGCCCTCCAGGTCTCCTTGGAGCGCTGTACCCATTCCTCCACCGCAGGAGCCTCGGTCTGGCTCGGATGCCATGGTGCCAGGACCGGCTGGTACCCCAACACACACTGAAAAGGGGACACGTTAGTAGAGGAGTGGCGTAGTGAGTTCTGAGCTATTTCAGCCCAGGGAATGTATCGTGCCCACTCCCCTGGCCGATCCTGGCAATACGACCGCAGAAACCTACCCACCTCCTGGTTCATTCTCTCCACCTGCCCATTACTCTCGGGGTGATAACCGGAGGTCAGGCTGACAGAGACCCCCAAGCGTTCCATGAATGCTCTCCATACCCGAGACGTGAATTGGGGGCCCCGATCAGAAACGATGTCCTCCGGCACCCCGTAGTGCCGAAAGACATGGGTAAATAATGCCTCCGCAGTCTGCAGGGCTGTAGGGATACCGGGCAACGGGAGGAGACGGCAGGACTTAGAAAACCGATCCACAATCACTAGAACCGCGGTGTTCCCTGAGACGGCGGGAGATCGGTCAGGAAATCTATGGACAGATGTGACCATGGCCGCTGTGGAACGGGGAGGGGTTGTAGCTTCCCTCTAGGAAGGTGCCTAGGAGCCTTCCTCTGAGCGCACACTGAGCAAGAGGAGACATAACCCTTAACGTCCTTAACCAACGTAGGCCACCAATACCTCCCCTGAAGGCTCCCCACTGTCCTCGTCACCCCAGGGTGACCCGAGGAGGGTAGGACGTGAGCCCACCGAATCAGTTTGTCCCGAACACCAAGCGGCACGTACCTTCGCCCCGCTGGACACTGAGGAGGCGCGGGTTCAGCCCGTAACGCCCGCTTGATGTCCGAGTCCACCTCCCATACCACTGGGGCTACCAGCTTAGAGGCGGGAAGGATGGGAGTAGGTTCGGTGGACCCCTCCTCGGTGTCATAAAGGCGGGACAGTGCGTCTGCCTTCACGTTCTGGGAGCCCGGTCTATAAGACAAAGTAAACCGGAACCGGGTGAAGAACATGGCCCACCTTGCCTGACGTGGGTTAAGTCTCCTAGCTGCCCGAATATACTCCAGATTCTGGTGGTCGGTCCAGATGAGAAAAGGGTGCTTAGCCGCCTCAAGCCAGTGTCTCCACACCTTCAGAGCTCTAACCACCGCTAGCAACTCCCGGTCCCCCACATCATAGTTACGCTCCGCTGGGCTGAGCTTCCTTGAGAAGAAAGCGCAGGGGCGGAGTTTTGGTGGCATACCCGAGCGCTATGATAGCACGGCACCCACCCCAGCCTCGGACGCGTCCACCTCCACTATGAATGCTAGAGAGGGGTCCGGATGCGCCAACACGGGCGCATCAGTGAACAGCGCCTTCAACCTGTTGAATGCTCTGTCCGCCTCTGCTGACCACTGCAACCGCACCGTGCCCCCCTTCAGCAGTGAGGTAATGAGAGCCGCTACTTGGCCAAAACCCCGGATAAACCTCCTGTAGTAGTTGGCAAAACCCAAAAACCGCTGCACCTCCTTTACCGTGGTTGGAGTCGGCCAATTACGCACGGCCCTAATGCGGTCCCCCTCCATCACCACCCCCGAGGTGGAAATGCGATATCCCAGAAAAGAGACGGCTCGTTTAGAGAACACGCATTTCTCAGCCTTGACGTATAGGTCATGTTCCAGCAGTCTACCAAGCACTTTGCGCACCAGAGACACATGCGCGGTGTGAGTGGCCGAGTAGATCAGAATGTCATCGATATAAACAACCACTCCCTGCCCGCACAGGTCCCTGAGAATCTCGTCTACAAAGGATTGGAAAACGGCTGGAGCATTCTTTAACCCATACGGCATGACGAGGTACTCATAGTGACCGGATGTAGTACTAAATGCGGTTTTCCACTCGTCTCCCTTCCGAATACGCACCAGACTATACGCGCTCCTGAGGTCCAGTTTTGTGAAGAACTGCGCTCCGTGGAACGATTCCACCGCCGTAGCGATGAGAGGTAGAGGGTAACTATACCCCACTGTGATAGCGTTTAGACCTCTATAATCGATACACGGACGCAAACCTCCCTCCTTTTTCCTCACAAAAAAGAAACTCGAGGAGACGGGTGAAATGGAGGGCTGAATGTACCCCTGTCCCAGCGACTCCGTGACATATGTCTCCATTGCCAACGTTTCCTCCTGGGACAGCGGGTACACGTGACTCTTGGGAAGCGCAGCGTCTACCTGGAGATCTATCGTACAATCCCTTCCCGGTCGATAAGGTGGTAATTTAGTCGCTTTCACTTTACTGAAAGCGATTGCCAAATCATGGCCAACAAGGGGTTCTGGGTGAGTTTGATGCCGACTCACCTGGGGTGACCGAGAAGCGTTCCGCCTGCCATCTCTACTCCCAGACGGACCCCCCCAGCACCGATCAGACGTGTGCCCTCGCCGACCACAGTTGGTGCAGGGAAGGCCACCTCCTCCGGTACCCCTCGGCGTAGCCCCTCCCAACTCCATGGGAATGGGAGCGGAGGGGCTGGGTGGTGGAACGCACAGAACCCTCTCTGAACGCCCTCGGGCAGCCAGCAGATTATCCAGACGAATGGACATGTCGATCAGCTGATCCAGTGACAGAGTGGTGTCCCGACACGCTAACTCCCGGCGGACGTCCTCTCGGAGACTACACCTGTAGTGGTCCATAAGGGCCCTGTCGTTCCACCCAGATCCGGCTGCCAGGGTCCGGAACTCCAGCGCGTAATCCTGGGCGCTCCTCTTCTCCTGCCTGAGATTAAATAATCGTTCTCCCACCGCTCGGCCGTCTAGAGGGTGATCAAACACGGCACGGAAGCGGCAGGAAAACTCTGTGTAGTGCTCCCGCGCTGAGTCTGGGCCATTCCAGACTGCGTTCGCCCACTCCAGAGCACGACCCGTGAGGCAGGAGATGAGGACACTCACCCTCTCTGCTCCTGAGGGAGTGGGTCTGATGGTGGCCAGGTATAGCTCCAGCTGAAGCAGAAACCCCTGGCAACCCGCCGCCGCTCCATCATAAGCCCTCGGTAGCGTCAGACGGAGGGTGCTGGAGTCGGGAGATGGGGAGTCCGGAACCGTGGGTGCCGAAGGTGGAGAGAGGAGACCACTCCTCTCCCATCTTTCCATTCTCTCCATCACCTGATCCATCGCGGATCCGATCCGATGGAGGACGGTGGTGTGGTGGAGAACCCTCTCCTCCATCGAAGGGAGAGGGCCGGCTGCTGCTCCTGCTGACTCCATCAATTTGATAGGTGCGGGATTCTGTAACGCTCCGGGTGTCGTGGGTGTGGAGTCAAATGCAGGAGACAGAGTTCAATGCTGTGCGTCTTTACTAGCACCAAACGCACCACAGGGTGCACACAAAAGTAACGTTCCCAAACACAGGGGAAAAAGTACAAATAGGAAAAAATCACGACTAAGCACGTACCTCTACAACAGAGCCGAAGGTTTACAATAAAATAATCCCGCACAACAACCAGGCGGGCCGGCTGTCTAATAAAGACAAACTAATTAAACATAAACAGGTGCTACCACTAAACATACAAGGAGGGGGAGGAAAAACAATCAGTGGCAGCTAATAGGCCGGTGATGACGACCGCCGAGCGCCACCCGCCCGGGAAGGGGAACCACCCTCGGTCGGACTCGTGACACCCACACTGCCATAGCCCAGGCGAGAACCCTCCTGGATGTTAGCGCTATGAGATATGCTATCTTCGAGTGGTCCGAGGGGAAGGACGAGGGCTGCATCTCGAAGATGAGGGAGCACTGGGAGAGAAATGACCGACAGGTTCCAGGTACCCTCCAACGAAGCATTTTGGAGGAGGTAAGCAGGGTTCTCGGGAAGCCGAGGTGGCGGGGCTTCTGACTTTGCAACTTGGCCAGATAGTGATGAACACACCTGTTCCCGTTACAATACCATAACATCAATTTGTAGTTTGATTTGCTAACTCACATTTCTACCAAAAAATATTTTCCTCTATTACAAATAGTTTTTAGATGTGAGAATAACTGATAAACATTTTAGTTTAAATATTTTGCATTGTATAGACTACTCTTGCACAGCAGGTGGTGCTAGTAATGCCGATGATTAACAGTGATAACGCTGACTAGCATTTTTCCACTCATTATATTTGATACAGAACACTCTGAGGACTTTCAAAGTAATTTAGAAGTTATGTAAGTTAAGGGCTAAAAGTTACAACAACCACTCAATGTATGACAACTGTGAAACTAATAACAGGAAGAAGGTCTCCCCACCCAGGGAGGGGAGAAACCCTTAGGCTTGTAGTAGATTAGGAAACATGTTGCAGAATATGATCAGCAATGACCATTTGGAGAAGACTTGTACATAGCATTTGTTTATTGAGTTAATGCCAAATAATAGAAGGGGACATTTAACATGTGTGTGTGTGTTTCAAAGTAGATTAGATAAATATTGTCAATTATAGGATGGAACATGTCTGTGTGGATTTGCAGGAAACAATTTGGTCTATTACTCTGACATTATAGACTAGACTGTTCTCTGAGAAGAAAAGTAAGTCAGGCACTGGGAAACCACAGAGGTGTCCTGTTTTGAGCTCATTTACATTTACATTTAAGTCATTTAGCAGATGCTCTTATCCAGAGCGACTTACAAATTGGTGCATTCACCTTATGACATCCAGTGGAACAGCCACTTTACAATAGTGCATCTAAATATTTTAAGGGGGGTGAGAAGGATTACTTTATCCTATCCTAAGTATTCCTTAAAGAGGTGGGGTTTCAGGTGTCTCCGGAAGGTGGTGATTGACTCCGCTGTCCTGGCGTCGTGAGGGAGTTTGTTCCACCATTGGGGAGCCAGAGCAGCGAACAGTTTTGACTGGGCTGAGCGGGAACTGTACTTCCTCAGTGATAGGGAGGCGAGCAGGCCAGAGGTGGATGAACGCAGTGCCCTTATTTGGGTGTAGGGCCTGATCAGAGCCTGGAGGTACTGAGGTGCCGTTCCCCTCACAGCTCCGTAGGCAAGCACCATGGTCTTGTAGCGGATGCGAGCTTCAACTGGAAGCCAGTGGAGAGAGAGGAGGAGCGGGGTGACGTGAGAGAACTTGGGAAGGTTGAACACTAGACGGACTGCGGCGTTCTGGATGAGTTGTAGGGGTTTAATGGCACAGGCAGGGAGCCCAGCCAACAGCGAGTTGCAGTAATCCAGACGGGAGATGACAAGTGCCTGGATTAGGACCTGCGCCGCTTCCTGTGTGAGGCAGGGTCGTACTCTGCGGATGTTGTAGAGCATGAACCTACAGGAACGGGCCACCGCCTTGATGTTAGTTGAGAACGACAGGGTGTTGTCCAGGATCACGCCAAGGTTCTTAGCGCTCTGGGAGGAGGACACAATGGAGTTGTCAACCGTGATGGCGAGATCATGGAACGGGCAGTCCTTCCCGGGAGGAAGAGCAGCTCCGTCTTGCCGAAGTTCAGCTTGAGGTGGTGATCCGTCATCCACACTGATATGTCTGCCAGACATGCAGAGATGCGATTCGCCACCTGGTCATCAGAAGGGGGAAGGAGAAGATTAATTGTGTGTCGTCTGCATAGCAATGATAGGAGAGACCATGTGAGGTTATGACAGAGCCAAGTGACTTGGTGTATAGCGAGAATAGGAGAGGGCCTAGAACAGAGCCCTGGGGGACACCAGTGGTGAGAGCGCGTGGTGAGGAGACAGATTCTCGCCACGCCACCTGGTAGGAGCGACCTGTCAGGTAGGACGCAATCCAAGCGTGGGCCGCGCCGGAGATGCCCAACTCGGAGAAGGTGGAGAGGAGGATCTGATGGTTCACAGTATCGAAGGCAGCCGATAGGTCTAGAAGGATGAGAGCAGAGGAGAGAGAGTTAGCTTTAGCGGTGCGGAGCGCCTCCGTGATACAGAGAAGAGCAGTCTCAGTTGAATGACTAGTCTTGAAACCTGACTGATTTGGATCAAGAAGGTCATTCTGAGAGAGATAGCGGGAGAGCTGACCAAGGACGGCACGTTCAAGAGTTTTGGAGAGAAAAGAAAGAAGGGATACTGGTCTGTAGTTGTTAACATCGGAGGGATCGAGTGTAGGTTTTTTCAGAAGGGGTGCAACTCTCGCTCTCTTGAAGACGGAAGGGACGTAGCCAGCGGTCAGGGATAAGTTGATGAGCGAGGTGAGGTAAGGGAGAAGGTCTCCGGAAATGGTCAAGCTCGACTTGTCAGTTGCAGACATGTAGATAGAGGAACCCGGTTAGACAAAAGGAGCTATTGAAGTTGAACATTGTGACAGAGTTAGATGAGAGGAGTGGCATTTATAAAGTGTATGTCATAAACAAATGTGTATGGTATAAAAGGCTATGTGCATTGTATGGTATTCAGAGCTCTCGTGAATAAAGAATCTGACTCTTGAAAGCCTGGTCTCCATCTGCTTCATTTAAACCAGAACCTTACAAACTCTGGGTTGCAGACTGAGTAGATTAATTCAAGTTCAGTTTAAGAACATTGAGAACATAATTATCTTAACACATAGTCAACTATCGACTGGACAGCCAGTTATCTAGACAGGCCTACATTTGAGCTGTTGAAGTGAGATAGGTACAATGGAGGACAGAAGCCTTCCTCGTGTTGTGGTCATTACAATGTCTGTGCTGATCTACATTTCTGCTTTGGCAATAAATGCCATGGCAGGAGCTGGAAAGGGTGAGTGAGTTTATCATGTAACTTTGAACTCAGTGTGTAATAAAGTGCTAACATATGCTATCTATGTGATGGCTTCTTCTAGTAAATGTTTGGGCAAGAAACCAAAGATGTCGGGCAATGATACCAATGTCATTATTCTGTTAATATGGTAATATTAAGTTATTACTTTGGAAGTAGAGGCACAAATGTAAAAGCAGAATTCCCCCCAGCATTACATAAACTTAGGGAAGAAGTCCTGTCCTTTAGAAAACATAACTTACTGACAGAAACTTCTACTGTAGTTTCGCACCTGTTTACAATGCACTTGTTTTGCTACACTTTCTCTCGTAGGACCATTTCATTGGAGTACAGGGAACATCTCCAGGAAGTATGAGACTGACATAACTCCGTCCGGATGGGCCTTCTCCATGTGGGGGCTTATCTACACCTGGCTGGCCCTCATGGTCATGTATGTCATCTCCTTGATCTACAGAGGGTATGTGCCACGAACCTCGCCGAAGATGGTGCCTCTTCCTGTTCGGGCGGTGCTCGGCGGTCGTCGTCGCCGGCCTATTAGCTGCCATCGATTCCCTTTCCGTTTGTTTTGGGTTATTGGGTAATTGGGTATACCTGTTTTGTATTAAGGTTTGTTTGTAGGGTATTTAAGGGCACGAGGCCCGCTGGGTATTTGTGCGGGCTTGTTTTTGTTACTCTGTGTTTGATGGTGTGAGTTATTCGTGTATTTATTCTCCGGACTATTTTGTCCTGTTGTTTGGACTGGCAACTTATATACGCCCTGTGTGTTGGCGTGACTGTTTTGTTGCGCTGGGGAATACATTTGAAAGAAAGACTGAACCCTGCTCTCTGCGCCTGATTCCACCCACCACTCCTAGTTGATCATAACAGTATGGACACACAACTATTGGCCTGCCTATATCAGATAATCCAACCATGCAGCCATCCATCTGCCTACTATTCTATTGTATTGTACTGTCATCTATTCTATTACATAGTTTAGGCCACCATCCTACTGTAGTGTCAACATGTAGACAATGAAGTGCAGTAATTCATTTATTAGAAATGAACATTGTATTATTATGTAGGTATTGAAACAGTTTTGATGTTGGTAGCTACAGTAGAATGTGTGTTCTTCTGACACCAATGTTTTTCTTCTTCTATTCCTCAGGAGATGGACCCTCTCTGTGCTACTGTGCGGTTTCTACCTGTCCTGGATAGTTAACATGGCCCTCAACATGACCTGGCTGCTCCCTATGGGATCAAGAGTGCATAACAGTCTTTTAACACCTTAAACCAATGAGATCCAATGTCTTTATCAGCCATGGGTGAATCATGTACTGTTCCTGTTTCCTGACTAACCTGATTTAAATGGACGGGTGGATGCAAAATGGCAGCATCTCTCCACTTACTGTAACCGTACAACACCGCCCACACATGGGCCTCTGCCAGTCCGTATAGAACATTGAGACAAGTTGAACCACATAGGCCTAGCATTTCCCCCAACTCCTTTGCTTTACAATGTTGTTACTACATAAGGTACAAGATAATACCCATTGATATTCATCATATTGCTCTGGGTCTCTATCATGCTATGATAATTACCAGGCATGTAGATTGTCAGCTCAAAACACAGAGGTAACTTGTCGATCAAATAGAGTGGTCTTTTTTTTATTTACTGTTCCTGACAGGCATGTGACTGCTGCATTGATTGTAATGGCGACCATTGCTGTCACCAACTACTCCGTGGTCTTCTTCTCCTGCTATGGTCTGAGTGTTTACGGAGTCTGGCTCAGCCAGAACCACCCCAGGGACCTCTGGTGCATTCAGTTGCTGGTGAGTTTAATTTGAGGGTTAATCGAGTTAGTTGTCCGATAATCTCACGCCAGCATCATGATTGTAGCCTGGTCAAATCAAATCAAATCAAATCAAATCAAATCAAATCAAATTTTATTTGTCACATACACATGGTTAGCAGATGTTAATGCGAGTGTAGCGAAATGCTTGTGCTTCTAGTTCCGACAATGCAGTGATAACCAACAAGTAATCTAACTAACAATTCCAAAACTACTGTCTTATACACAGTGTAAGGGGATAAGGAACATGTACATAAGGATATATGAATGAGTGATGGTACAGAGCAGCATACAGTAGATGGTATCGAGTACAGTATATACATATGAGATGAGTGTGTAGACAAAGTAAACAAAGTGGCATAGTTAAAGTGGCTAGTGATACATGTGTTACATAAGGATGCAGTCGATGATGTAGAGTACAGTATATACATATGCATATGAGATGAATAATGTAGGGTAAGTAACATTATATAAGGTAGCATTGTTTAAAGTGGCTAGTGATATATTTACATCATTTCCCATCAATTCCCATTATTAAAATGGCTGGAGTTGGGTCAGTGTCAATGACAGTGTGTTGGCAGCAGCCAATCAGTGTTAGTGGTGGCTGTTTAACAGTCTGATGGCCTTGAGATAGAAGCTGTTTTTCAGTCTCTCGGTCCCAGCTTTGATGCACCTGTACTGACCTCGCCTTCTGGATGATAGCGGGGTGAACAGGCAGTGGTTCGGGTAGTTGATGTCCTTGATGATCTTTATGGCCTTCCTGTAACAACGGGTGGTGTAGGTGTCCTGGAGGGCAGGTAGTTTGCCCCCGGTGATGCGTTGTGCAGTCCTCACTACCCTCTGGAGAGCCTTACGGTTGAGGGCGGAGCAGTTGCCGTACCAGGCGGTGATACAGCCCGCCAGGATGCTCTCGATTGTGCATCTGTAGAAGTTTGTGAGTGCTTTTGGTGACAAGCCAAATTTCTTCAGCCTCCTGAGGTTGAATAGGCGCTGCTGCGCCTTCTTCACGACGCTGTCAGTGTGAGTGGACCAATTCAGTTTGTCTGTGATGTGTATGCCGAGGAACTTAAAACTAGCTACCCTCTCCACTACTGTTCCATCGATGTGGATAGGGGGTGTTCCCTCTGCTGTTTCCTGAAGTCCACAATCATCTCCTTAGTTTTGTTGACGTTGAGTGTGAGGTTATTTTCCTGACACCACACTCCGAGGGCCCTCACCTCCTCCCTGTAGGCCGTCTCGTCGTTGTTGGTAATCAAGCCTACCACTGTTGTGTCGTCCGCAAACTTGATGATTGAGTTGGAGGCGTGCGTGGCCACGCAGTCGTGGGTGAACAGGGAGTACAGGAGAGGGCTCAGAACGCACCCTTGTGGGGCCCCGTGTTGAGGATCAGCGGGGAGGAGATGTTGTTGCCTACCCTCACCACCTGGGGGCGGCCCGTCAGGAAGTACAGTACCCAGTTGCACAGGGCGGGGTCGAGACCCAGGGTCTCGAGCTTGATGACGAGCTTGGAGGGTACTATGGTGTTGAATGCCGAGCTGTAGTCGATGAACAGCATTCTCACATAGGTATTCCTCTTGTCCAGGTGGGTTAGGGCAGTGTGCAGTGTGGTTGAGATTGCATCGTCTGTGGACCTATTTGGGCGGTAAGCAAATTGGAGTGGGTCTAGGGTGTCAGGTAGGGTGGAGGTGATATGGTCCTTGACTAGTCTCTCAAAGCACTTCATGATGACGGAAGTGAGTGCTACGGGGCGGTAGTCGTTTAGCTCAGTTACCTTAGCTTTCTTGGGAACAGGAACAATGGTGGCCCTCTTGAAGCATGTGGGAACAGCAGACTGGTATAGGGATTGATTGAATATGTCCGTAAACACACCGGCCAGCTGGTCTGCGCATGCTCTGAGGGCGCGGCTGGGGATGCCGTCTGGGCCTGCAGCCTTGCGAGGGTTAACACGTTTAAATGTCTTACTCACCTCGGCTGCAGTGAAGGAGAGACCGCATGTTTCCGTTGCAGGTGTCAGTGGCACTGTATTGTCCTCAAAGCGGGCAAAAAAGTTATTTAGTCTGCCTGGGAGCAAGACATCCTGGTCCGTGACTGGGCTGGATTTCATCTTGTAGTCCGTGATTGACTGTAGACCCTGCCACATGCCTCTTGTGTCTGAGCCATTGAATTGAGATTCCACTTTGTCTCTGTACTGACGCTTAGCTTGTTTAATAGCCTTACGGAGGGAATAGCTGCACTGTTTGTATTCAGTCATGTTGCCAGACACCTTGCCCTGATTAAAAGCAGTGGTTCGCGCTTTCAGTTTCACGCGAATGCTGCCATCAATCCACGGTTTCTGGTTAGGGAATGTTTTTATCGTTGCTATGGGAACGACATCTTCGACGCACGTTCTAATGAACTCGCACACCGAATCAGCGTATTCGTCAATATTCCCATCTGACGCAATACGAAACATATCCCAGTCCACGTGATGGAAGCAGTCTTGGAGTGTAGAGTCAGCTTGGTCTGACCAGCGTTGGACAGACCTCAGCGTGGGAGCCTCTTGTTTTAATTTCTGCCTGTAGGCAGGGATCAGCAAAATGGAGTCGTGGTCAGCTTTTCCGAAAGGGGGGCGGGGCAGGGCCTTATATGCGTCGCGGAAGTTAGAGTAACAATGATCCAAGGTTTTACCACCCCTGGTTGCGCAATCGATATGCTGATAAAATTTAGGGAGTCTTGTTTTCAGATTGGCTTTGTTAAAATCCCCAGCTACAATGAATGCAGCCTCCGGATAAATGTTTTCCAGTTTGCAAAGAGTTAAATAAAGTTCGTTCAGAGCCATCGATGTGTCTGCTTGGGGGGGGATATATACGGTCCCAGATGATATATACGGTCCCAGATCTGCTTAAGCCAACTCCAGTCAGCGTATTGTTTTTCATAGGATTCATGCACGCCATTTAATTGAATGGCAAAATGTATATTGAGAGGAGTTGGCTAAAGCACATTCAGATCTGGAGCCTGGCCATCCTAGTGCTTTTTACTTTACAGTAATTATATTGTGCTGTGGTTTCCCTAGTTATTTTAGGTAATCCACTTTCAGTTCCTCTATCCTTCATTTGTCCTCTTATGAGGAATCCCACAATTCTACAGTCATACTACAGGTATCATTTTCTTAACTCTTAGGTGCAAAATAGCATTGCGCTGTACAGCACGTGGACAACCATCGCCACTTTGATCAACTTCACTCTGGTGTTGGACCTCTCTGGAGTGGCAAGGAGCACTGCAGCCACCGTGTCTCTCTGCATCCCACTGGTGGAGGTGATCGGATGGTAAGCTCAGTTTAACAAAGTCTGTCGTATGAGAATCAGGCTCATCACTTTTTATATTACAGTTTTGGGCATGTGATCCAATCTCACATACTTTAGGCATATCTTTCATTTGTTCATTATCTAGATGTTACTAAATTGGACCTCTCAGCACATTTGTGCACACAGCCACATACTCTCAATGTAATTGTAATGTGTTTTCATTGTAGATTTGGTATTGAGAACTTCCTGCTGGATCAGCATGTGAGGTACATCCTGACAATTTACCCTGTGGTGATCATTGCTCTGGGTTGGAAACGTGACCAAGCACTACGGCCCTGCAGCACCAAGCGCAAATGCTATCTTCATGGGTGAGTAGGTGTCATCTCTCAGACTAGAGATCTATTACCAAGTGCAAAGTCAACGACACCTGGTATACTCAGTGTAAATGTAAATTGATGTCTAATAATTCACTTTGTGTCTTCTGTCACTTCCAGTTGTGCTCTTGGTGATTTCCTGTGTGCTCCTGGTGGTGCGAGTCTCCCTGGTGATCAGGAGAACCAGGAACCAGACCCTTCACCCGGAGGCTCTGACCTCACCCAGCAGCCTGTCCAAGAAGCAGAGGAAGATACTCATGTAGACAACTGGTTCACACTTACTTACTTACTGACTTTATTGTCCCCATGGGGAAATGTTGTTGTAGTGTCTTATACACGTTTAAAGTGGCATTTAAATACAAAACAAAATTGACAATACAACTTTCATAACAGTTACATACCAATAAAACATTTTTAAATGTAAAAATAATAATAATAATAAAGACTAGCCTGCTGGCCTTACTGAGTCGATAGGAACATTAGCCCGAGCGATTTATGAGGGATATCACACCTGGCACAAATTATTGTCTGGTTCTGTTTTTCCTGCTGAGGGTTACCCTATACCTGCGCCCAGAGGGGAGTATTTCAAAGTCTAGGAACAGGGGGTGGCTTGGGTCTAAAATGATTTTGTGAGCCTTGCGGAGGGCCCTGATCTCATCCATGCCTGTCTGTTTGACTCCAAGTACCTTGCTTGCTATGGTGATACTCCTTCTCAGCATATTTCTCTGGCTGACAGTGGCATTGCCAAACCAACAAACAATACAAAAAGATCAAATACTCTCAATGAAAGATTGGTAAAACAGAGTCAGTATAGTACAGTCTACACGCAACTGCGATCTGTCTTATCACCGAAATGTCACAGCCCAATTGCCTATAAAATACATAGCACATATCTGCCTATGTGGAACTCTAAGTACGCTGCGCCTTGGTCCATTCATTCAGATGATTGTGACAATAGTCTACTGTGCTTTATTTATAATGACATGTTCACTTATGAAAATCTATTAGTCTAGACACTGATGATGTTATTTTATTTATTCAACCTGGTAAGTTGACTGAGAACACATTCTAATTTACAGTAATGACCTTGGGAATAGTTACCAGAGAGAAGAATGAACCAATTGAAAGCTGGGGATGATTAAGTGTCCATGGGGGTATGAGGGTGTCACGTGTGATCCCTCTCCGGCCTCTAGGTCACCAGGCTGCTCATTATGGCGCACACCTGTCACCATCATAATGCACTCCTGTGTGTCATCAGACTCACCTGGACTCCATCACTTCCCTGATTACCTTGCCTATATATGTCACTCCCTTTGGTTCCTTCCCCAAGCGTTATTGTTTCTGTTTCTGAGTCATGTCTGTGCGTTTTCCGTGTGTTCTTGGTTTGTATTATGTTACGTTTATTTATTAAAACACTCACTCCTTGAACTTGCTTCCCGACTCTCAGCGCACATCGTTACAGAATGATGCCTCACCTAAGGGAAGCATCAGGGAGTGTTTTTATTTACATATTATATTATTTATTTATTTTGTATATTAATTTAATATGTGTGTGTATTTATTTTATTTATTCATTTTTGGGTGGGAATGACGTCAGGTCCGGGAGCCCCTACAGCCTCTCATGCCTCAGACAGATCGACAGGCTCCCCTGCCTCAGCCGGACAGGATCCCACGCATCAGCAGGGGTGACCGGTTCGCTCCTGATCCTCAGGATCGTCCCTTTGGTTGGCGTCCTGCGGCTGGAGCCAACCGCGTCGGGGAGGGGGTACTGTCACGTGTGCTCCTCTCCGGCCTCTAGGTCACCAGGCTGCTGGTTATGGCGCACACCTGTCACCAACGTTACGCAGACCTTGGATCATTCCTCTCCCTGGTAAAACTCACCTGGACTCCATCACTTCCCTGATTACCTTCCCTATTCAGCTGAAGTCTGACGTTTTCATACACCTTAGCCAAATACTTTTCAACTCAGTTTTTCACAATTCCTGACATTTAATCCTATTATAAATTCCCTGTCTGAGGTCAGTTAGGATCACCACTTTATTTTAAGAATGTGAAACGTCTGAATAATAGTAGAGTGATTTATTTCAGCTTTTATTTCTTTCATCACATTCTCAGTGGGTCAGAAGTTTACAGGTTTGTAAGGCCTCCTTGCTCACACACGCTTTTTCAGTTCTGCCCACACATTTTCTATAGGATTGAGGTCAGGCATTTGTGATGGCCAGTCCAATACCTTGACTTTGTTGTCCTTAAGCCATTTTGCCACAACTTTGGAAGTATGGTTGGGGCCATTGTCCATTTGGAAGACCCATTTGCGACCAAGCTTTAACTTCCTGACTGATGTCTTGAGATGTTGCTTCAATATATTCACAATTTTCCTACATCATGATGCCATCTATTTTGTGAATTGCACCAGTCCCTCCTGCAGCAAAGCACCCCCACAACATGATGCTGCCATCCCCGTGCTTCACGGTTAGGATGGTGTTCTTCGG
The DNA here is from genome assembly GCF_021184085.1 of Oncorhynchus gorbuscha. NCBI lineage: Eukaryota > Metazoa > Chordata > Actinopteri > Salmoniformes > Salmonidae > Oncorhynchus > Oncorhynchus gorbuscha. The sequence continues at coordinate 12,400,476 of NC_060194.1, read as the reverse complement.
CTTGCAAGCCTCCCCCTTTTACCTCCCCCTTTAATGGCCAAAAAGTTCAAATTTCTGTTTCATCAGACCAGAGGACATTTCTCCAAAAAGTACGATCTTTGTCCCCATGTGCAGTTGCAAATCATAGTCTGGCTTTTTAATGGCTGTTTGGAGCAGTGGCTTCTTCCTTGCTGAGCGGCCTTTCAGGTTATGTTGATGTTTTATACTGTGGATATAAATACTTTTGTACCTGTTTCCTCCAGCATCTTCACAAGGTCCTTTGCTGTTCTGTGATTGATTTGCACTTTTCGCACAAAAGTATGTTCATCTTTAGGGGACAGAACACATCTTCTTCCTGAGTGGTGTGACGGCTGCGTGGTCCCATGGTGTTTATACTTGTGTACTATTGTTTGTACAGATGAGCGTGGTACCTCCAGGCGTTTTGAAATTGCTCCCACTCTTACAATAAGTGCCATGGGATCTTTAGTGACCACAGAGAGTCAGGACACCTGTTTAACATGCCATCTGAAAGACATGCCCTAAACAGGGCAATGTCCCCAGTCACTGCCCTGGGTGTTTGTGATTTTTTATTTTCTTTTGACCAGAGGAAAGAGAGCCTCCTACTGGCCCTCCAACACCACTTCCATCAGCTTCAGGTCTCCCATCCAAAGACTGACCTGGACCAACCCTGTATAACTTCAGGGACAAGTCAGAAGTGGAATGCAGGGTGGCATGCTGCTGGGATGGGTATGAGTGGAAATGTGGAATGCTTGTATAGACTTCTCCTGCACTGACGGTGGCGCTAATGCCTGTGATTGACAGTGAACATGCAGACAAGCATGCCCTGAAGAAGATTATATTTGCACTCATTACATTGTTACCAAGCAAACAACACCATACTGTGGGCCTTTTTATCAACTATCGACTGGATTAGCCAGTTATCTGGATACATTGTAGCAGATGTAGTTAGATATAATGCACGTGAGAAGCTTTCCTCGTATTGTGGTCATTGTACTGTGTGCTGATCTATAGGTAACTGACAAAATAAGGGAAACACCAACATAAAGTGTCTTAATAGGGCGTTGGGCCACCACGAGCTGCCAGAACAGCTTCAATGCACTTTAACATAGATTCTACAAGTGTCTGGAACCTTATTGGAGAGATGTGACACCATTCTTCCATGAGAAAGTCCATGTTTATGGTGGTGGAAAATATTTGTATTTATCCAATCCTAACACTCAGCTCAGCTGATATACATAACACTATCAGTGTTTATAGTACATATAATATATTATTTACATTTATGCACTGAGTGATCGTAAGATCATAATCACACAATTCCAGTGTAAATAATACAATTTTACAAAAAACAAAAAACACTATAATTTACGTGATTGCAATGATTTTTTAAATAAAAAAACATTTTGCATATAGCCTCATGTTAATTCAGTTGCTGAAAATATATTAGTCTACCCACCGAGTACTGATTAGTTTTAGTAGAAAGGTGGAATGCTAGAATAACATGGGATGTTAGTGTTTTATTGTATGGCTTACGTGGGGCAAAAACATTTTGTCCTATAATTACATACATCTTTATCAGATGATGACACAGTCTGTCAGGCAAAGTCAGCTCTAAGTCAAAATGGAAATGATCTTGTAGTATGAAAAGAGCTGCAGAAAACAGTACATATTTACTACATGATTAAATAGACCGCACTATTGCGTAACACATGTCCCGTTCATGTAAAAGCAGCGCAGCTTTGTTCACGATTTTATCGTATATCACTTCTTAGTCAGTGTTTTGCATTGCGAAATTTGGTGATTAAGACGAATTGTGCTATGTAGTAACCATATATAATGTTGCCAAACGGATATAACTCGCACTGCATCTGTCTACAAGAAATTATGATAAAGCAATCTTATATTCGTAAATGTACGGTAGTCGGGGTAAAGGTTCATGCAACATTGATTACGTCCCCCTCAGATGCGAAGCCTCTTCTTCAAACTAGGTACAATTAAGCCTGTAAACTCTTATCTTTACAAGTGACACTCAAGCGACTCTTCGCGATGGTTTGAGTATTTGAAGTTGGATGTAACAGATGCATAACGTTAGCATTTTTGACAGTTTGTAAGCTAACCATAATGCTTCAACACTACTTGGTGTACTGTGTGCGCGCCTGCAGAGCCAGCTTTTTTTCGTCCCAGAACGACACATTGTTTACAAACGAAGCAGGTTGCCTGTTTGGTCCTTATATAGGGACAGACAGACTGCACACGCTAGACCGAGCATTTAAAATAGTTATGTTGGCCTTTTTAACCGACTAAATTCTCGACCTAATCGAGAATGAGTTATGAGTTAAAGGGCAAGTCCACCACTTGTCAACCTCGTTTTCATTATCCCCACCACAATTACCAGTGTCAGTATACGTGACAAAGGCGCATCTAACTTTTTGAGAAACAAATGTAAAGTTAAAACGTTATACCTGATGACATGGTAGTTAATGTTTTTTTTAAACAGTGATTTTTAAACACTGAGATTCACAGTGACATAGGGAGCAAGAAAATACCCTTTGAAAATCAGTGTTTTACTTCTAATCCTACCCTGCAATGTCACATAAAATATGTATTTTTATGGCCTTATTTCTTTAACCACAGATCATAGAAACGTGCTGGTTTCACATATGTAAACACCGGTTTGGTGCTGGATGTTATGAATATGAATTGCTCTTAAATATGGACACATGCGCTGTGCAACATCAAGTAGGGGTATGTTGACAGTGTGTGTTGTATGCGAGAGAAGCCGTTTGATACTTGCAGTGAACTAAAAGGACTTAAAACTTAATTATTCAGAATTTAGTTGATATGGACCAAATTTAAACTGGATGTGGAAATACAGTACCAGTCAAAAGTTTGGACACCTACGTATTCAAGGGTTTTTCTTTGATTTTACTCTATTCTACATTGTAGAATAATAGTGAAAACATCAAAACTATGAAATAATACATATGGAATCATGTAGTAACCAAAAAAAGTTTTAAACAAATCAAAACATATTTTATGTTCTTCAAAGTAGCCACCCTTTGCCTTGATGAGAGCTTTGCACACTTGGCATTCTCTCAACCAGCTTCACCTGGAATTCATACAGTCTTGAAGGAGTTCCCACATATGCTGAGCACTTGTCGGCTGATTTTCTTTCACTCTGCAATCCAACTCATCCCAAACTATCTCAATTGGGTTGAGGTCGGGTGATTGTTGAATCCAGGTCATCTGATGCAGCACTCCATCACTATCCTTCTTGGTCAAATCACTCTTACACAGACTGGAGGTGTGAATGGCTGCAGAATGCTGTGATAGCCATGTTGGTTAAGTGTGCCAGCCATCTTGTCTCACGGTGGGAACTACATATGCGGAGATCATCCGTTCACCTGCTCTGTGCCTCACAAAAACACGGCGGTTGGAACCAAAAATCTCAAATTTGGAGTCATCAGACCAAAGGACAGATTTCCGTCTAATGTCCATTGCTCATGTTTTTTGGCCCAAGCAAACCTCTTCTTATTATTGGCATCCTTTAGTAGTCATTTCTTTGCAGCAATTCAACCATGAAGGCCTGATTCACGCAGTATACTCTGAAAAGTTCATGTTGAGATGTGTTTGTTACTTGGAACTCTGTGAAGCATTTATTTGGGCAATTTATGAGGCTGGTAACTAATGAACTTATCCTCTGCAGCAGAGGTAACTCTGGGTCTTCTTTTTCTGTGGCGGTCCTCATGAGAGACAGTTTCATCATAGCACTTGGTTTTTGCATCTGCACTTGAAGAAATTTTGAAAGTTCTTGAAATTTTCCAGGTTGACTGACCTTCATGTCTTAAAGTAATGATGGACTGTCGTTTCTCTTTGCTTATTTGAGCTGTTCTTGCCATATAACAGACTTGGTCTTTTACCAAATAGAGCTATCTTCTGTATACCAACCCTACCTTGTCACAACACAACGGATTGGCTCAAACACATTTAGAAGGAAAGAAATTCCACAAATAAACTTTTAACAAGACACAGCTGCTAATTGAAATGCATTACAGGTGACTACCTCATGAGGCTGGTTGAGAGAATGCCAAGAGCTGTCATCAAGGCAAAGGGTGGCTACTTTGAAGAATCTCAAATATAAAATATATTTTGATTTGTTGAACACTTTTTTGGTTACTACATGATTCCATATGTGTTATTTCATAGGTTTGATGTATTTGCTATTATTCTACAATGTATAAAATAGTAAAACAATTTAAGAAACCCTTGAATGAGTAGATATTTCCAAACTTTTGACTGGTACTGTATGTTTTGATATAGTTTGCACATGTTTTCCACTTTTGGATAAGGCTGACAGCTCCACTTCTAAGCACTTCACCTTTTGTAGTGATTTTTTCAAATTACAAATGCATTGATCTTTAAGAACTTGATCCACTAGTCCAATTTCAACCACACCATGTGAGCTGTCACAATGTGTCAACAATATTGTGTTACATTTTAGCAGCAGCCTATTACAGTTTGTAACTATTTTTAGACAGCTGGAATAGAATTTATGTTAATTGCTTCAATTTTCCACTGGTTGTGATGTAGTAATGCATATTCTGGGGGAATAGACTGGCCTCAGACTGTACAACAGAAATTGAAAATGTTGAATGTTCAGAAATATATGTAGCTTATGTGGAGAGAGAAAGATGTGAGTCAAATGTCAATATGAATGTATTTGGAAACATGGTCTGATGGCTGGTGACACATGACTCTCTTTTTCCCCACAAGGGGGTCTCGAGAACTAAAATTCCAAAGCATCGTCCCCTGTACAGTAAAGGGCATCCTATATAGGGAAAGTCAAAATGTCCCGCCAGGCGAAACAAGTCAGAGTCCTGGTCCTCAGAGATATGGAACAGCTGGGAAGGACACTCTTCCGCCTGGACCAAGGTACCTGAACATTTTTCCCATTTATGCATGGCTTAGGCTACCATGATATTGAGAATGAGAATAACGTGATATTTTAAGTGGTATTTAAATATGATACTGGTAGAAATATTTGCCAGTGTTCTATTTCTGTAGCTAGCCCATGGGGTTTGGGGAGTGTGGGTGCAGGCGGATATATACACATGTCCTAGTCTTGTTTGCGTTGCAGTTTTTTTTCTACGTTTTGTTGTTTTTGTGATGTGGGAGTTGTCTTTTAGTTTATTTTAGTCCAAATTATGGCATGGATTCAGACACGTTTTAATCCTGTGTGATATCTGGTAACATGAGACTATTATGAGATATATCCAACATAGTTTGCTTCTTTAAGACAAGATTCTGGTTTAGAGGATTTGAATAACCGCTTTCATTGTCGATGCTTTTCACAAACCACAGCTACAGATGCACAGCGAAAACCGGATTGAACAAGTAAAGATCCAGTATCACTCAGAATCTTCCAGTTGAGCAACTGTGCAGGCTCAAAAACACTTGATAAGGCAGCTGCTGCTGAGTTTATTAGCAGTACCTATTTTCAGAGATCAGAAATAATTTGTTTAGTTACATGCACACTGTAATATGATTATTGTGAATAGTCAGATTAACATACAGTGAATTTCCGAAAGTATTCAGACCCCTTGACTTTTTCTACATTTTTGTTACATTACAACCTTGTTCTAAAATGGATTACATTGTTTTTTTCCCTCATCAATCTACACACAATACACCCTAATGACAAAGCAAAAAAAAAACTTTTAGAAGTTTTTGCAAATGTATTAACTGAAATATCACATTTACATAAGTATTCAGACCCTTTACTCAGTACTTTGTTGAAGCATATTTGGCAGAGATTACAGCCTCGAGTCTTCTTGGGTGTGACCCTACAAACTTGGAACACATGTATTTGGGGAGTTTCCCCAGTCCTCTCTGCAGATACTCTCAGGCTCTGTCAGGTTGGATGGGGAGCGTCGCTGCACAGCTATTTTCCAGTCGTTCCAGAGATGTTCGATTGGGTTCAAGTCCGGGCTCTGGCTGGGCCGCTCAAGGACATTCAGAGACTTGTTCCGAAGCCACTCCTGCATTGTCTTGTCTGTGTGCTTAGGGTTGTTGTCCTGTTGGAAGGTGAACCTTTGCCCCAGTTTGATGTCCTGAGCGCTCTGGAGCAGGTTTTCATCAAGGATCTCTCTGTTCTTTGCTCCGTAAAGGCCAAATTGGTAGAGTGCTGCAGAGATGGTTGGCCTTCTGGAAAGTTCTCCTATCTCCACAGAGGAACTCTGGAGCTCTGTCAGAGTGACAATTGGGTTCTTTGTCACCTCCCTGACCAAGGCCAGCTCTAGGATGAGTCTTGGTGGTTCCAAACTTCTTCAATTTGAGAAGGATGGAGGCCACTGTGTTCTTGGGGACCTTTAATGCTGCAGAATTGTTTTGGTACCCTTCCCCAGATATGTGCCTCGACACAATCCTCTCATGGAGCTCTACGGACAATTCCTTCGACCTCATGGTTTGGTTTTTGCTCTGACATGCACTGTCAACTGTGGGACCTTATATAGACAGGTGTGTGCCTTTTCTAAATCATGTCCAATCAATTGAATTTAGCACAGGTGGACTCCAATCAAGTTGTAGAAACATCTCAAGGATGATCAATGGAAACAGGATGCACCTGAGCTCTCCTATCAAATAGTCTGAATACTTTGTAAATAAGATATGTCTGTTTTTTTTATTTTTAATAGATTTGCAAAAAAAATAAAGCTGTTTTCGCTTTGTCATTATGGGTATTGTGTGTAGATTGATGAGGATTTTTTTTTTTTTTTTATATAATCCATTTTAGAACAAGGTAGTAACGTAACAAAGTGTGGAAAAGGTGAAGGGGTCTGAATACTTTCCAAATGCTCTGTAATAGTTTGATTTAAATGTTTACATGCTTTGCAGAAATAACTATTTTCGTAATAATCCTTTTTTCATGGACACATCTGAAATCAGGCTACCTGTTTTATTTATTTCAACTTTTGGGGGAGGTAGATCAGCTTTAATATTGCAGATAGATTGTGGCTTCCATCAATGTAATTGTCTGCATAATTTCCAATCTCCCATATTTCTTTAGTAAATATATACAGTACCAGTCAAAAGTTTAGGCACACCTACTCATTCAAGGTTTTTCTTTATTCTTACTATTTTCTACATTGTAAAATAATAGTGAAGACATCAAAACTATTAAATAACATATGGAATCATGTACTAAACAAAAAAGTGTTGAACACGTTTTTATATTTGAGATTCTTCAAAGTAGCCACCCTTTGCCTTGATGACAGCTTTGCACACTCTTGGCATTCTCTCAACCAGCTTCACCAGGAATGTTTATCCAACAGTCTTATTTCGTTTTTTTTTCCCTTCACTCTGTGGTCCTTCCCATCCCAAACCATCTCAATTGGGTTATGGTCGGGTGATTGTGGAGGCCAGGTTATCTGATGCAGCACTCCATCACTCTCCTTCTTGGTCAAATAGCCCTTGCACAGACTGGAGGTGTGTTGGGTCATTGTCCCATTGAAAAATAAAAGATAGTCCCACGAAGGGCAAACCAGATGGGATGGTGTATCGCTACAGAATGCTGTGGTAGCCATGCTGGGTAAGTGTGCCTTGAATTCTAAATAAATCACTGACAGTGTCACCAGCAAAGCACCCCCACTCATTACACCTCCTCCTCCATGCTTCACGGTGGGAACCACACACACACGCCTGCACTTGAAGAAACTTTCAAAGTTCTTGAAATGTTCTGGATTGACTGACCTTCATGTCTTAAATGAATGATGGAACTGTGGTTTCTCTTTGCTTATTTGAGCTGTTCTTGCCATAATATGGACTTGGTCTTTTACCAAATAGGGCTATCTTCTGTATTCTACCCCTACCTTGTCCCAACACATCTGATTGGCTCAAACGCATAAAGAAGGAAAGAAATTCCACAAATTAACTTTAACAAGGCAGAGCTGTTAATTGAAATGCATGCCAGGTGACTACCTCATGAAGCTGGTTGAGAGAATGCCAAGAGTGTGCAAAGCTGTCATCAAGGCAAAGGGTGGCTACTTTGAAGAATCTCAAAAATAAAATCTATTTTGATTTGTTGAACACTTTTTTTGTTACTGCATGATTCCATATGGGTTATTTCATAGTTTTGATGTCTTCACTATTATTCTACAATGTAGAATAGAGTAAAAATGATTTTAAAAACCTTGAATGAGTAGGTGCGTCCAAACTTTTGACTGGTATTGTATATAATTTTCTATTAGTTGCAAGAATTTGATATAATAATTTAAATGGATCAACTCTAAGTTTTGAATCCAGAGCTGTTGTGTGTATCAGTTCATAAGCCATGTGCCATGGAATCGAAAATCTCTTCCCAACTGCAATCTAAGCTCAGCAATAAAAGAAACATCCATTTTTCAGGATCCTGTCTTTCAAAGATAATTATTAAAAATCCAAATAACTTCACAGATCCTCATTGTATAGGGTTTCAACACTGTTTCCCATGCTTGTTCAATGAACCATAAACAGTGAATGAACATGCACCTGTGGAATGGTCGTTAAGACACTAACAGCTTACAGATGGTAGGCAATTAAGGTCACAGTTATGAAAACTTAGGACACTAAATAGGCCTTTCTACTGACTCTGAAAAACACCAAAAGAATGATGTCCAAGGTCCCTGCTCATCTGCGTGACCGTGCCTTAGGCATGCTGCAAGGAGGCATGAGGACTACAGATGTGGCCAGGGGAATAAATTGTAGTGTCCGTACTGAGAGACGCCTAAGACAGCGCTACAGGGAGACAGGACAGACAGCTGATTGTCCTTGCAGTGGCAGACCACGTGTAACAATACCTGCAGGATCAGTACATCCGAACATCACACCTGCGGGACAGGTATAGGATGGCAACAACAACTGCCTGAGTTACACCAGGAACGTACAATTTCTCAGCCATACTGCTCGTCTTGTGTGTGATTTCCTGCAAGACAGGAATGTCAGTGTTTTGCCATGGCCAGCGAAGAGCCAGGATCTCAATCCCATTGAGCACGTCTGGGACTTGTTGGATCGGAGGGTGAGGACAAGGGCCATTCCCCCCAGAAATGTCCGGGACCTTGCAGATGCCTTGGTGGAAGAGTGGGGTAACATCTCACAGCAAGAACTGGCAAATCTGGTGCAGTCCACGAGGAGGAGATGCACTGCAGTACTTAATGCAACTGGTGGCCACACCAGATACTGACTGTTACTTTTGACCCCCCTTTGTTCAGGGACACATTATTCCAGTTCTGTTATGTCTGTGGAACTTGTTCAGTTGATGTCTCGGTTGTTGATCTTGTTATGTTCATACAAATATTTACACATGTTAAGTTTGCTGAAAAATAAATGTGGTTAACAGTGCGAGGACATTTTTTTGCTGAGTTTATATGGCACAGTTTTTTTGGTCCTTAAATGAAACATATATATACTTTTTTATTAATCACAATTTTCTTTAGCCAGTTTTGGTCTTTAATGCAGGTCGGACAGACAGGTTCCTTACTTTCTCCCCCTTCCACTTGCCTCTTCCATTTTTGTGGTGTTGGTTGTAATTCTGAGTAAAACATTTCCATATATTTTCAATAGCTGCACGTGTGAGAACACTCCACCAGTCATGATATCATTTACAAAGATCATACCTTTTTAATTTTTTGTTCCCAAAATATAGATTTTTTTCATCAATTCGTATATTTAAGTTTAATCATAATATTTCTTGTAATATGTGTTCTGTCTTTTCTGGTGGATTAAACTGAAATTGCAACCAACTTTATATGGCTTATTTTAAAAATAGCGATATTTTGGAGATTGTTTCCTTTTCAAGTAACTGAAAGTGAGAGGTTGTAATCTGAATAAAGTGAGAGGTTGTAATCTGAATAAAGGGAAAAAGGCCAAGTATAACTTTTTGTATGACTGAATCCTTAAAGTGAGATGTTTAATGCTTTAATATTTAATCATCTCTGTCCTCAAGTCGTGTTCATTATATAAATAGGCCCGTTTTATTTTATCTGGCTTGCCCTTCCAAATAAAATGACATAGATTGCTCATAGAATTTACAAAACAAGCCATTAGGTGTAAGCAAGCCCATAAGCATATAGGTAAACTGGGATATTGACTAAAGACTTAATGTAGTAAGTCAATTTATCATCATTTGGTTGTAATCCAGAGAGGTTAGAAAAGTATCTAGATCCTCTATGAGGCTGTGGAGGGATTCAAATTGTGGATTTAAAAGAAAAACAGGAATCATCCGTATACAATGACACCTTTGTTTTTAAGCCACAGATTTCTAGTCCCTTGATATTGTTGTTGGATCTGATTTGAATGTAATCTGATTTAAGGTGTTGACATGGCCTAATAATTTGAAAGTTTGCTCAGAAAACCATGTGTTTTAATCAACGTATGTTTACCTCCGTTATGCCCGTACACCGATTTTAAGATCAGCAGAGTAAGGTGTTTACATGACTAATGCCGTACTCGGCCTACTGCCATAATCAGTTTAATATAAAATGACCAGTGTGCATGTAAACGCACTAATTTGTTATCACTACATCTAGCTGTTAACTAATAACTAATAGTCTACATGGTATTTATAAACACTTTCTAACCCGTTCATAAAGAGTAGCAACATGGCAGCGGGCATCGTGTGACTACTAAATACATTCTTCTATCCCCTTAACAGTGGCAACAGGGTTGGAGTGTCTGGGTTTCAAAACAGGCATGGTGGCAACTAGACTTTAAGGGGTGGTGTCCACAGATTAGGCTAAATACGGGACTAAAAAGTAATGTCATTAGAGAGTCTCCATTGAAGATTATTTTTTGTTGTTGTCCGGGACTAGGCTAAATATGTCTGGGGAAATTGGTCCCAAATTTGTTAGCTGGTTCATTAATAGCGATGTGCAAAATGTCCTGAATTAGTAAACAATTGAAAATTGGAAGGGATTGTATCAGTTAGTGGTGCATTCGAAAGCATGGGGGAAGGGGCGACGTAACTCGATGCTTGTGCCTTGCGCCATGCTTTTAGCTAGATCTGCCATTACAATCTGGGGATGTTACCTGAGTAATACCTGAGGACATATCTGTCGAGTTGTGTACTTTTATCATATGCTATGGAATGTATTGTATCCTCAGGCCTTGTTTGTACCATATGTTTCTTCTAAGGCTTTGAGCTCCAGTTCCGTCTGGGCCCTACTCTCCAGGGGAAACATGTGCGCGTGCAGACTAACTACCCCGCCCCAGGGGAACACTTTGACCGTCACACCTTCCGGGCCCTGGACTGGCACAACCCCACGGGAAGAGAGGACGACTCTGACAAGTTCTGCTCCCTAGACCTACAGATCGCTGGATCGTACCAATACAACTTTGGTCACGGGTGAGACGCTATTGTGATACAGACGACATGTAGCATTCATATTCCATTTCTCCATGAGACACGGCATCACTAGGCAACTCATTGGAGCTTCATGTTTTAACTAAATATTCAACCCCCCCCCCCTTCCCTAGCCACGAAGAGAAGTCAGGTGGTGGCTACGTGGTAGTGGACCCAGTGCTGCGTGCCGGAGCTGACAACCACCACGTCCATCTGGATTGTATCACCATCCAGACCTACCTGTCCAAATGCCTCGGGCACCTGGATGACTGGCCAGACAGACTGAGGGTGGCTAAGGAGTCTGGTGAGAGAGCAGGGGACAGGGGACCATCCTTATGCAAGCCTGCCTTTACCTGTTGTGTCCTTTTGAAGGCTGTCTAGTCTGTGTAGGGCTTTAATTGTTCCAACCCCGGACTTTAATACCCGATTCAATTGATCAACTAGTCGTTAACTAAATTAGGTGGGTCAGGTGTGTAATGCCTGCACACATGGCGGTCTTCCAGGATCACGAGCGAAGAATACTATTGTAGTGCATTGTCTCACTTGGAATTTTGAATCCCATGTAATCACGATGAACAGGGTTAGTCTAATTTCTTAGGTCACTTATGGACAACAGTGTAGTTCAAGGTCCCAATGTTTACACTACATTTCACCTTGTCATTCTGCAATATCCCATTCTTGAAAGAGGGCTAGGTTAATCATTAACATGCTGACGGGTTACAAAATGCCTACATCTAGTACATTTACATTTAAGTCATTTAGCAGACGCTCTTATCCAGAGCGACTTAAGTGACAGAAGTAATATAAATGATGCCGTATGATTGACAGTGTTCCCTGTGTCGTTGGTATGAATCTAAACATGTATGTGAATAAAGAACATCCAGCTAATGTCTTTGAATATGTCTCATAATATCTTATAACATGTTATTTCTTATAGTACTCATTTATTACATTGTTGATTTTAAGATATTTTGTTTGTTTCCCAGGCTACAACATGATCCACTTTACGCCTCTGCAGACGCTCGGTAAATCCAGGTCCTGCTACTCCCTAGCTGACCAACTAAGCCTGAACCCAGAGTTTTCGCCACCGGGAAAGAACTACACCTGGACAGATGTGGGAGAGTTGGTGCAGAAACTGAAGAAAGAGTGGAACATGATCTGTATCACTGATGTGGTCTACAATCACACAGGTGTGTGTTTGCGGGAGAGCATGGACGTGTGTGTGTGTGGTGGTGGGATGGGGCGTGAACGTGGGTGTGCGTCTCCCTCCTTGGTTGAACGACTAGCTGCCCAGTAGATTACAGCAGTCCGTTACAATGCGGCCATACGTAAAGAGCAGTCAGTTCAGGAGAAAATAACCAGGGTTTGTCAGCGAGTCTCACAATTCACAGTTTAGTAGTCACCCCTAAGAGTCCTCTACATGTGGGGTGGGGGGGTTGTTATCTGTATAGTGTCGTGTGTTGACTAAGTTGCCATAGCAGAACTCCTAATATCACAATATCACAATGCATACTGCATGCCTCTGACTGAATATAGACTAGGGAAAGGCCACTATTGAAAGGCCACAGTCGCAAAAAAAATGTTCCTAGGATCTAGTGCAAGCTTTAAAGATGAGTGCCATGTTATAAATACCCTCCCTCGATAATTCTGCCATAACTTAGTTATGGGTGAACTTCAACCTAGCCACTGTGTGCAGCTCTGTAGTCAAGCTGTTGCATAGCAGTTCAGGCAGACACTATGTGGAGTCTTTGTGACTAGCATGCTCAACTAAAAAAGGGAGAATGAAATCATTGACTCATGCTCCAATTGATTAGATGTGTTTTGAATAGAACCTGCGTTGCCATTGGTTCAGAATGGGTTTCTTTTGTCCTAGTAGTTGAGTTGTTTTTCTATTGTCTACTTGTTCCTGTTTAGTGCAGTTACCCTTTTTGGTTTGCAAGTTTATCTAACGAGGGTAATTTATTATAGTGCAGTGTAGTTAGCCTGCTTCAAAAAACGAGATAAGGCTTGGAGAGTATAAAGGCTTGAAAACAGAATTCTCTGGCCCAGGCCCAGTATTGTAAAAGGTTGGATGGTCAGAGAAACCTTATCTCCATGGCAGCTTAAAGGCCATGTGCTAGCTGACACCCAACCTAGGCTGGCTACTGGTCTGCTCTGTGATCAGTGCAGCTCATGGTGAACCAATGGGTGTGCTCTGCTGTTACTTGATGTAACATTGCGAAATAGTTACCTTAGTTAGATTTCCCCTTTTCTGTCATATGTGTTCATATCATAAGCAGGCACACACTATGGTTAGAATGCTTTTCGTACTCACAACCCTGGCTCGAATCTTATTCAATGTTATTCGCAGCTGTAATGGCTTCCAAAGGTGCTTCGAACAAGTATTAACTCTGGGGTGTGAAGACATTTTTAAAATGAATTTGGAAACATTTCTATACTTTTTTACACTTTGGAAATGTGGAGTAGGTTGTGTACATTTTGTAGAAAAAAAATGAAATGAATCCCCTTATTTGAGGCTCCTGAGTCCCGCAGCGGTCTAAGGCATTGTATCTCAGTGCAAGATGCGCCACTACAGTTCCTGGTTCGAATCCAGGCTGTATCACATCTGGCTGTGATTGGGAGTCCCATAGGGTGGCGCACATTTGGCCCAGCGTCACCCGGGTTTGGCTGCGGTAGGCCGTCATTGTAAATAAGAATTAGTTATTAACTGACTTGCCTAGTTGAATAAAGGTTAAATAATTAAAAAATATATATATTTAATTTTAAGGCAGCAAAATGTGAAGACTGCATTTTAGTCATATGCCCAACGATTATCCTACCACTGACAGAAGGTTAGCTTTTACATCATCAGGGAGTGTCTGCGTAGGGAGAGGCCATTAACCTTCATTGACCTCTATATTAACCTCTTTAATATTCCTTGGCAAAAGGCCTCAATGTCCTCCATTACATTTAGGATGTCTGTGTGGTAACTCTTGCATTGTTCCCTTCCCCTTCCATGTGCAGCCACCAACAGCCCATGGATCAAGGAGCACCCTGAGTGTGGCTACAACCTGGTCAACTCCCCCCACCTGAGGCCAGCCTGGGTCCTGGACCGGGCCATATGGCACATGACCTGCAACATGGCTGATGCCAAGTACGCTGCTAACGGCCTTCCCGCCCAGGTCCAGAATGAGGGGCACCTGAATGTGAGTGTCTGAAGGTCACTTTCACAGCTAGGGTTGCAACATTCCCAGAAACCTTCCTAAAATTCATTTTTTCTCCTGAAAATCCTCAAACCGGGAACTTAAGGAAAGTTTATGGAGTTTTGTAACCCTCTGGGTCCAGAGTTGTTCCTGGTCATGCCATGATGTGATCAGGAAAAACTCAAGGCCTTACACATATCACCTTATTGGCTTTGTCTCGATGAAATTGTGAGCTCCGTTTGTGAAGAGCTGAACCTTGAACCGTTTATATGTATATTTTTCTCTCTCTCAGGCAATCCGCGATGTTCTGTGGGGGCAGGTTTTCCCCAAGATCAAGCTGTGGGAGTTCTTCCAGGTCAGAATCGAAAGCGCTGTGGAGGAGTTCAGGGACCTGCTCGCAGATGGTGAGAGCATTCAACTGTGTGCTGTACTATTTTCTGTCTTTCTGTTCATGACATCTGCTGTTCATTATAATAACTGGGATGTGTTCGGAAAGAACCAAACAGAAGCAAAGAGGTCGAAACAGGGAGGGACTTGTCCAATAAGAAACTCTCGCTTTCGTTGCAAAAAGTTTTCCGCCGCGCACTGATGAATAGACCTCTGTGTTATAAACCCCTAAAGCCAGAGGGTTGTGCGAAAGAGTAACCGTCTCCCCTTCTCATGAGCTCCACCTGTCCAAACAGTGACCGTGTATGGATTCGCACGAGAAGTAGATCCAAGTCACAGTCAAACAGGCACCGTACCTCCATCTCAATGAGAGTTTGTCCATGTCTGATGTGAAACAAAAGGAGTCAATAAAAATGAAAAAGCACACAAATGTTGCTGTTGAATTTATCGTTATCCAATTTTTATTTTAAGATGAATGTTGGCAGCTACAGTACATGCAACCTAATCCACCACCCTTATCAATCAGAGATATGATGTGTGTTGGTATTGATTCATGAATTGAATGGGTTGTGGTATTATGTGGTTGTAATCAGGAGAGAAACCAGACCAGAAGAGGACTGGGGGTAAACAGGGACTGAAGATCATTCAGGACCACAAGTTCAGACGCTTCGGAAACGAAGTGGACATGGACTCTGCCCTGGAGACCTTTGTGCCTCACAGGTAAGTACATTGACATTCCAATTTCCTCAATGCTTTAGTTTGCAATTGACCCCAAACCTGGTGCGTGTTTGGTACTTTAGAAATGTGTGTGCTGTCTAGTTCAGCAGTTTCAAACCAATTTTACCACCTTGCCCCATGGGACCTCGTCTCCCACGAGGTAAGGAGGGCCACACACTGTTTTTAAAATATTTCCTTGCCGGCAAAATGTGCAGACAACAGTCCTCTACCTACAGTTTTGGGAATTTTCAATGCTCCCTGACTTGTCTAGCTTTTGTTAGGGTGATTGTTAACAAGCTGGACAGAGTGAAGAGACTGTATAAATGTAGGTCCGTTATCACGTCTACTCAGTTTCCATTTGGTTTTAGTCATTTCAATTGAAAGAAAAAAAACAACAAAAAGGGTTTGAACTCAAACCACCGTGTTGATTAGGCTCGCGGGCCTTATGTTTGACACTTCAGACTGCACTTACTTGGATTTACATTTAAGTCATTTAGCAGACGCTCTTATCCAGAGCGACTTACAAATTGGTGCATTCACCTTATGACATCCAGTGGGACAGTCACTTAACAATAGTGCATCTAAAACTTAGGGGGTGGGGTGATTGGTATTCCTTAAAGAGGTGGATTGACAACGTTGATGATCCTAACTTTACATCAGTTGATTGAGTGGATTCTGAATCAACCCCCAAATCTAAAACCAAGTCTCATTCTGCACCTGTCAATCCTGTCAATCCTTTTCCCTGTCCAGCCACAGTACACAAGCCATTCTGGAGGCCTGTAACAGGCTGTGGGGGAGACTTGAGGAGATCAATAAAGAGCAGTACCAACAGATGATACACCACCAGGAGAAGGTAGGTACCACCCCCCCCCCCCCCCATCAGTAGCTTTGGTATGCTCCATATGCATGTTTGGATAATGTAGTCCATCCATTTGACAATTCTCTGTTCTGCTTATTTTCTTCTACCCAGGCCTCTAACTGCATTGTGGGAAATGTAGTTTATGAGCGCCTTGCTGACCATGGACCCAAACTGGGCCCCGTCACCAGGAAAGACCCTATTGTTCCCAGGTAGGCCAGTGGTCGGGTCGGGGGAACTGCAGTGGGGTTGTGATTTTTTGTTTTTAATGTATATGGAAAATATGGGGTCCTCGCTGAAAAAGTTTGAATACCACTGAGGTAGGCTGTGTGCTGACTGTATGAAAATGCTAAAATGCTTCATGACCTAGTTTATTTCACTTACATTAATGTAAAAAACTGCTTTAGAAACAAGGTCGACAGGATTTTGACAGTGATGTTAGACGCAGATGAACTTTATTGAAATCTCTGCAGTGAATAAAAAAAGTTCCATCCTTGACATAAGAGATTGTATCATGCTAAACTTCTTTCTACAGGAGTTCCCCCCTCAGGGCCAAAGCAGTAATGCACATGCAAATCACGTTTCAATATGGTTCCAAGTCAATAAATGTGTGTGCGTTGACAGATACTTCACCTTTCCGTTCGAGGAGACGAGCCTGGAGGATGACCTGAAGATGACGGACCAGCCAGACAAGGCCTGTCACTTCCTGGCTCACAACGGCTGGGTGATGGGAGACGACCCTCTTAGAAACTTTGCCGAGCCTGGTTTGCACTTTTTATTTGACGTTCATTCACTTCTCCCAAATTGTGCGCGGCTGACACATAGGGCAGCAACAAAAGTCTTCTCAACTGTGCCCCAGCTCTGCTGATGTTGGTGCTTAGTAAAAATGTTCTAAACATTATAATCATTTCAAAAGTTGCTCTTATCCAGATCAACGTACAATATGTGCTTTCCGCTAAGGAGGATGATAATACCTTACACTCACTTATTTCATCAGGCCAAAGATCAGTGTGTCTCTATTGGGTCATTGGCACCCAAACAGTCTGGAGATGCATGATCCAGTCACTCTCAACTGCTATCCTACCATGTGTAGCCTAAGTGATATAGAATGCTTAGTTTAGACTTCAGAGAGTCACTCGGGGAGGCTCCCGAGTGGCGCAGCGGTCTAAGGCACTGCATCTCAGTTCCTAGAGGCGTCACTACAGACCCTGGTTCGATCCTGGGCTGTATCACAACCAGCCGTGATTGGGTATCCCATAGGGTCGGCTCACAATTGGCCCAGCGTGGTTAGGGTTTGGCCTGGGTAGGCCATCATTTTAAATAAGAATTTGTTATTAACTGACTTGCCTAGTTTAATAAAGTTTTAAAACATTTATAATTTAAAGCTGGAAATGGCAATGCCACTCCAGTGGTAACCTGATTATTCCACAAGGGGGAGCCAGTGTGATGTAAATATCATTCCCAGTGTTACTAAAGACCCAGTTCCTGAGAACGTCAAGAAACGAATGCCTCTTCTTCTTTCCAGGCTCCAACGTGTACATCAGGAGAGAGCTGATCTGCTGGGGCGACAGTGTCAAGCTTCGCTATGGCGACAAACCCGACGACTGCCCCTACCTGTGGACCCACATGCAGAAGTACACAGAGATCACAGCCAAGCACTTCGCGGGAGTCCGCCTGGACAACTGTCACTCCACCCCCCTGCACGTGGCTGAGGTACATTCCATTTAGTCTGAGTCATTTTAGTTTGTTATTACAATCCGTATAGCCCATGCCATACCCCTCTCTATGAAATGCATAGCGTTACTGCGTGTATGTATCTTCCAAGGTAACAATTGATAGACTTGATGTATGAATAAAGTTAGTGATCATTTGCTGTAAAGGGACAAAACAATGTCATTACTGAAACCACTCTCCTTCCGTAGCACATGCTGTCAGCAGCCAGGGCGGTCAGGCCCAACCTGTATGTGATCGCGGAGCTCTTTACAGGCAGCGAGCTCATTGATAATGTGTTTGTTAACCGCCTGGGGATAACCAGTCTTATCAGAGGTACCCGGATGTTAACATGTAGTAGAAAAAGCACGGGAGTGGTGGGGGTTAAACCCTAGGTTACACTTTATTTGACATATCTGGTGTTTACTTACTAACATTGAAAATGTGTATTTAAACCACGTTGTATAATCTGTTACCTGTTTCTTCAATGTAAGTACCAGAAAGTATCGTTGGTTACCACATCATTTTCGAGTAAACGCCAAGTACCATATTAGGAGTGTAAAATAAAGTGTTACCAAAAATGTTTTGTTTTGGCATGACACTAAATCTCTGTTTTTGTCTCTTTCTGCATGTCTCTCTCACTACATCTCTCACTACATCTCGTCCTCCCACTGATACTTCACATACTATTGCTCTGTCTGATTAACATTTTTGCATTAAACATATCACCTGTTGTTTACTTCCTGGTCTAAACACCTCATTGACCTTTTGACCTTTATAATTGGTTGTTTTCCTCACACCTTTGTCGGTTCTCTTCTCATTTTCTGTCTCTTTGTTTGGTCTCTGTTTTGGGTTTTGGCATGTTTTCTTTTGCACTTTGACCCCCCCATCCATCACTCCTCCATACTAACCTCTTCTGCTTAGCTTTTCCGCCTCCCTGCATTTCTACTTCGTCTTCCCTATCCCTCACCCATCCATTCTCTCCCTCCCTCAACCTAAACCTATACCCCCTCCTTCCCCTCTTTCCACCCTCTCTCTGTGATTTAACCCCTTGTTGACTGGCCTGTGGATGTGGACATGTAGTACATGTTGGACGTGGCTCGTGTGGCGATGCCCAGTCTGTACGTGGTGGCTGAGCTGTTCACAGGCAGCGAGGACCTGGACAATGTCTTTGTAAATAAGCTAGGCATTACCTCACTCATCAGAGGTAGGACTACACACCACTAGTCTGGTCCCAGATCTGGTTTGGTCAGCCTTGCCAACTCCTTTGGTCGTTGTCATAAATGACCATGGGAGTTGGTGAGACACCACAAACAGATCTGAGACCAGGTTAGTGCATCACTGCATCTTTGAAGGAAAAATGGCATCAACGGGCATTCTCGAGTCCTGCATGTTGGCATTGTATGTGATTGAAGCGACGACAAAGTAATACAGTGGTATAACTGTACATCCCTTCGTCCCTCTCTTTCTTTCCCTCTACCTGGTCCCTCCAGAGGCAATGAGTGCAGGGGACAGTCACGAGGAGGGCAGGCTGGTGTACAGGTACGGAGGGGAGCCCGTCGGAGCCTTTGTCCAGCCCAGCCTCCGGCCCTTGGTGCCCAGCATCGCCCACGCCATGTTCCTGGATGTCACCCACGACAACGAGTGCCCCATCCAGGTACCTTATTCTTAAGTGACCTATTTAGGTAGCCTATTCTTGAGTTTCACTATTCGGGTACAGCATAGCATTATAGTAGCCATTGCGAGTTCATTGCTGTAAAACATATCTAGGCAATGTTTCAATATGCAGACTAGCTAGCATACTACTTAGAATGAAGCAAATATACTGGCCATGTATTCTAAGTGATATGCTAGTATGTACATTGAAACATATTGTTAAACGATATAGGGGCTTCACACTGTTCACAACCTGGTTGATTTCAGTATGAACTTTGGGTTTAAATCCAGTGCTATATGAAATTCCAGTGAGTTTGTTCACTAAAATGGGAACATTGCCCCCCCTAGTAAAAAAAATATTTAAAAAAAGAAGAGATCCGCAAATCTGGTTGTGTCAATTCCTTTCGTTGTTGTCTATGTTCCAGCTCCGCTCTGCATACGACTCGCTCCCCAGCTCTGCCATCGTCTCAATGGCCTGCTGTTGCTCTGGCAGCACCAGGGGATACGATGAGATGGTGCCTCACCAGGTAACACACAGACACACGCAAACACACATACACACTCACACCGTTTCTCAGTCATAACAGTATAATGACTCTTGTCTTGATATTTGCATATGTTAATTGCATATATACCACTATAGCATCACATATATATATCTCAAATCACTTAAAAGGGTCATTTAGAAAAATGTAATCTTCATATTCATCATCTCCAGTATGTGAAAATGGGGTGTTTCTATATTTTGTATGTATTTTGTGTTTCCAATGACATCATCAACCAATTAGTAGACAATTATTAAGCAATACCTACTCACAATTTGTCAAAATCACACAATGCACACCGATGATGTCGTTGGAAACACTTACCTTCCTCTATCTTTTTTACTACAAAACATAGAAACGCGCCGTTTTCACATAATGTTGATGTTGGGATGGTGCCGGAGATGAAAAATGGTGAAGTTTCCCTTTAAGTATAAATCCAAAGGAATGTTTAGAATTATATTAGGTACTATAGTAGTATTGTACAGTAAATAGCCATGGAGAATGAATGACTAAGCTCTTCAGTAACCATCTCCTCTGCGTGTCTGCCTGTAGATCTCAGTGGTGAAGGAGGAGCGTTTCTACCCCAAGTGGAACCCTGACGCCAAGGCCTCGTCCCCCGGCGAGGTCAACCTGAAGACGGGTATTATCGCCGGCAAGCTGGCCCTCAACAAAATGCACCAGGATCTGGCCTCCAAGGGCTTTAACCAGGTGGGTGTGTGGAGGAGTAAACGAGAACTGAAATGAAAACTAATCATGAAATAACGAGTTACTAAACTGTAATTAAAGAATTCGCATACAAAAATCGAATGGGGTTTTCATGCTTTTTTCCCCCTCTAATTGGGTTGTCAGGCTTCTGAATCTAGTGTGGTGACTCAGCGTGATGACATTGTCATGAACGGCACCGCGGATGTTGGTTGCGTTCCCCTGCTTAGACGTCGCATGCGTCAATAAATGGTTTCGTGCCACGTCATTGACTGTGCAGTCGGGCTCCAGATTGCTATAACGTGTCAGTCGTGTTCCTCTGCTCAGACATTTGTAACGCATGCCAGATCTTACAACTCCTGGATAAGTATTTTACGTATCAGTTAACCACTTTATGTCATAGCAGTCTGGTGTCCGACTGCACGGTCGATGACGTGGCCCGCAACCATTGGTTGATGCATGCAATGTCTGAGCACGGTAACGTGACCAAGATGTGGTTAAAAGGTACGTAAAAACACCCATCTAGGTGTTGTAAGATCTGGCACGTGTCAGCAACGTCTGAGCAGAGAAACGCACCCATTGAGATGAGCGCGATGCAAGACTTTGCTACTATGGCTACACTCGCAATGGCCACCAGTCCACCCATTATGCCTTCATTGACTTGAATGTATCAGGCTCCCGAGTGGCGCAGCGTTCTAAGGCACTGCATCTCAGTGCTAGAGGCGTCACAACAGACCCTTGTTCGATTCCAGGCTATATCACAACCGGCCGTGATTGGTAGTCCCATAGGGCGGTGCGCAATTGGCCCAGCGTCGTTTAGGGTTTGGCCCGGGGTAGGCCGTCATTATAAATAAGAATTTGTTCTTAAACTGACTTGCCTCGTTAAATAAAATCAAAATGGGGATGCTCGTTCTATTCATTATATTTCTATGGCAGCACATGCAGTCAGGAATGAAGGAGAGGATAAAATGTGTGTTTTTTTTGCTATTCGAACAGTTATTATATTGAGCTCGGTCATTTGGCTGGCCAATTACCATCATCCAATATTCCATGACCGTCACAGCCCTACTTTAAACCTAACCTAACCAATCACATAACTCACCACCTTATGTATTAATGCCCCACAGTAGCTTGAAGTGACATCCCCAAAAACAGAAACTATACAACACATAAATGGCTGTTAGCCTCCCACACACAGGTTACTTTTTGTCCTCAACACTGAAACTAAATAATATAAAAACAAAATAGAAATGCCTCCCAAAACGCATGTTATTTTATTTCCGGTTACTAAATAGTTTTATCATTATTATTTTTGGTTTCCGTTTTCTATAATAACCTTGGTGAATGTATACATGTATTTGCATGATAAGAGTTATGTGTAACAGTGCTTGTTATTTCCTCTGTTCCCTTCCTAGGTGTACGTGGACCAGGTGGACGAGGACGTTGTGGCGGTGACGCGTCACTGTCCCAGCACACACCAGTCTGTGGTCGCCGTGTGTCGCACTGCCTTCCACAACCCCAAACACCACCAGTATAGGAAGGAGGTTCCACCCATGTTCATCCCTGGTATGATGCTTCACTGTTACCATAAACAGGACAATGCCCTCAGAATGGGCCATCCATAGAAATACAATAATACTAGAGTGGCCTATGTCATTCATCTTCATAACTTTAGAATGTGCTGATAATGGCAGACATCTTGGTCAGGGATTAGTTCCAAACCAGTATTGTTGGAACAAATGGCAATAGAGGCACAGGAGATGACTTGGATGCAGGACCTACTATTTTAACACAATCAACTTAGTCTCTCTCCGTCTCCAGGTAAAATTGACGAGGTGGTTCTCGAGGCGCGTGTCATCGACAGGCAAGCCGGCACCTACAAGAAATGTGAGAAGTACATTAACGGCATGCCGGAGTACACTGTGGAGATTAAGGAGCACATCCAGGTAACGTGATGCCGGGGAACGTGGGTAATTACAGTTGTTTAGGCCCCCTGTCACAATGGGCTTGAGATATAAAGTATTTCCTCTCAAACAAATCCATTGTCAGACTGGGTCTTGAAAAACAAGCTGCTTCAGGGGCATCCGGTTACATTTCACAAGCTGCTATTGTGTCTGTATTCTGTCTGACTTGTTTGTGAGTTTCTATTTCCATTTTGTTTACATAGCTATTTACTCAGTGTTATCTGCTTCGCTAAATGTACTTTTTGCATTTTAGTTCAAGTAAAGCATTTGGTAATGATTAATGCCATGTTTTTGCAATGATTTACACTAGATGACTAACAGGAGCCGCTTTTTTGAAGACACCCCACCACCATCTTGGTACTACTCCTCCATTGTAAAAAAATATATATATATTTTGGAAGCTATAGAAATAGATTTTTTAACATTTTAACTAGACAAGTGAGTTAAGAACAAATTCTTATTTACAATGATAGCCTACCGGGGAACAGTGGGTTAACAGCCTTGTTCAGGGGCAGAACAACAGATTTTTACCTTGACAGCTCAGGGATTCAATCCAGCATCCTTTCGATTACTGGCCCAACGCTCTAACCACTAGGCTACCTGCTGCCCCCATCTTTATTTACTTCTACATTTTGTTTTTGCCATGTTTATTCTATTACAGATGCCTTAATGCATATTTTTGTATTAAATTATGTTAGCTAAACATTAACATGTCAAATGACAAGATATATACAAAAATGTACCTTAAAGCATAATTTTTTGTATAAAAAAAGTACAAGTTCTAATTTTACTGTCCCCACTACTACAACAACAAAATACTTAAATATATGTAATTTTGTCCTTAAAACATTTGATTTCAATGCTGTAGAATTCCATTCACTCCTATGGAGTTCTGCATCTTCTGGGGAGTGGCAATACCGCCAACCGGTGGCTTCAATGCGTCTCACTGGTCAATACTTAGCAATCCAGTGTTTATATACATAATTGATATAGACCAGCAAAAGCCAATTCAGAGTTGTCTTCAACTCTCCTCTCAATACCCCATTGTGGACCTTGATACTGATTTGTGTGGCAGTGAAACTGTATTCACCCATGGTCTTATTCACCCCAGCTGAAGGACAGTGGTGTTGTGAAACATGCAGGGGTGACATCTAAGGGCAGCAGTGAGTTTGTCCAGGAGATCGTCTTCGAGCGCCTCACCCCCGGCAGCGTCATCGCCTTCAGGTTAGAGGTCATGATGAGTAGCCCAATATACCCAGACATTGAATAGAATTTAAAGGTCTACTGTAAAACGCACACATATGTTAGTGAGGGGTGGGGGTGTTCTTTGGCCAGTTTGGCCTCATATTGTCTACTCAAAGCTCACAGGTAATACTGTTAACTCTTCAGCCCTTCGATAGCTCAGTTGGTAGAGCGTTGGACTGTAAAATAGCAGTGATCTGTAGGTTGCTGGTTCAAATCCGTCTTGAAGGAAGAAACCTTTTGGCCGAGAAATCTCTTCAGCATTGCAGACTGTATGTCTCCTAGCCTGGTCCGAGATCTGTTTATGATGTCTTGACAACTTCTATGTTCATGTCAGGCCAATGGCACAAACAGATCTGGGACCAGGCGATATGTTTCCCTCTGAGATGTATCTGTGTTTCCCTCATCAGGGTGAGTCTGGACCCCAGGGCCCAAGAGCTGGTGGGAGTCATCAGACATCACCTGATCCAGTTCAGCCCAAAGTACAAGCTTGGCAGTCTGCCCGACCAGCACACACCAACCATACTGGAGACACCCCTGGCACAGTGAGTATACATCGCACAAAGACACACTTGCACACACGCACCCACCCGTGTACACACACACACACACACACACATACATACATGCACACAAATGTACCGCTACACACACGCTGCTTTGCAAACACACCATTTTGCAAGCACACCATGTCTTTTGGAAAAGTGCTGAAAAGGTATAGTACAGATGTCGTATCTTAATTTGATCATCCTGTTGCAGGATAACTTTCCTGCAGTGCAGGGAATTAAAAATGTGTATTGTATTTGAAGTTTAAAAAGCCTTCTGAAGTTTGTAATTTCCACTTTCCACTTGATTTTCCCTCATGAAAAATGTATCAACCCTTACCAAAAATTAATTATAATTTAATTATAATCTGCGTAATAATTGACATGTCCTGTTGCTGCTGGATTATTTTCCTGCTGTAGCAAACTTGCTCAAATTAAAATCCTACATCTGTATATTTTTTTTAATGATGGTCATACATTTGTATAGTGAGGAATTGATCAACACACTGATCAACATTCTGATCAGTGGAACTCTGTAGTCTCCAGTTGTGCCCAGTAAGGTGAGTGTGCGTTGTAATGTTACGTGACCCTATCCTCTATCCCCATGCAGGATCATGTCTAAGCTGACCCTGGCCGACATGAACATGCTGCTGTTCCGCTGTGACTCTGAGGAGCAGGAGGAAGGAGGAGGCTGCTACAACATCCCCTCCTGGACGAGCTTCAAGTATGGTGGCCTGCAAGGTACAGTACAGTTCACACAAAGGAGGGGGTCCAGTCAGCACCATGGTCGGGGTCAATGTCCCATTTTAACTCAGTCAATTCAGTGGAAATTGAAATAGAAATGAGAATTTTGCAGTTTACTTCCTGAATTGAATGATTTTGGAAGTGAATTGATCCCAAGCCTGGTCAGCGCACATTGTGTTTGTTGCCCCTAACCACTGATACTCTGTCAGATATTTTTCCAGCCCTCCATGGTTAAGGTTAGGATTTGGGTTGGTAAGATGGTCCTAGATCTGTGCCTACGAGCATCTGTACACATGAGAATATTGTTGAATGAAACTGGACATAGACATTAAAAATCTGATTCATTGTTTTGATACAGGTTTGATGTCAGTGATGGCAGACATTCGTCCCAAGAACGACCTGGGCCACCCGGTGTGTGACAACCTGAGACAGGGTGACTGGATGATTGACTACGTCAGCAACAGGCTGGTGTCCCGTGGTGGCGCTCTAGGAGAGGTGAGCGCGGTTTGAGAGACAATAATTCAAACCAAATGAATCCCTCTTGATTTTCTATAAGGCCAAGTAGACTGCCAAGACGGTCTGATGAACTAAGGTCCAATACCTGAGTTTTAAATCTACCAGTGTGGCAGCAGTAAGATGAGGATTCACTCGCTGTCACCGTTTTCCACAGTCGTCATTTTCAAGGTTGGTGTTTTCCATATAGCATGTGTGTTGTCCGAAACGTTTCCAGGTGGGGAAGTGGCTGGAAGGGATGTTCCACTATCTGAAGCACATCCCTCGCTACCTCATCCCCTGCTACTTTGACGCCATCCTCGTGGGAGCCTACACCACAGCTCTGGACATCACCTTCAACAAGATGTCCAGGTATGTCCCCACAGAAACAGCCCTGTAAATGTTTCTCACGCACTCAACATACAGTCAGAAAATGATGCAATAGAACAATTGAAGAGACTTCAATTAGATGTTGTATTTGGTGTTAAAAAGGCCCTGCACCTTTAACTTTAAGCGTGTGCCGAAAATCTTATTTGCATTTGATGTGTTTTTCTGCACAGCAGTTTTCATGTAAAATCATGTTTTTCTCTGTGTTTCTCTCTTGTTCAGTTTTGTCCAGAACGGCTCCACCTTCGTCAAACTGCTGGCTCTGGGCTCGGTCCAGATGTGTGGTGTTGGCAGTTTCCCGGCTCTGCCCCCCTTGTCCCTGGCGCTACCCGACGTCCCCTACCGCCTCAACAAGGACACCGGCAAGAAGGAGCAATGCTGCGTCTCCCTGGCTGCAGGTCTGCCTAGCAACAACTCATGTCTATTCTACTACTGTAAACAGTGGTGGGACGCCACCCAAATAACTCATCATACTTTTTTCTGTTGATTTTCTGGAAACGAATGATAATAATCCTCATGCTGGACGACATTGAGTAGCCAAATAACTGGTGTTTTAGAAGTCTCCTGGTAGTCATCAAAACAACCTATCATTGTCCCTTGGTATTTTACTGAAACGATGCCGTAAGCTTCAGTTCATGACCAGTTCGGTAGCTGATAAAGTCCTATTTGTATCTCGGTACCACTTGAGAATTGGTGTTTGAATTTCAGCTGTGTTCGAACATCTGCTTCCTTTATTCATCTCTACCTTCCTGTTTCACAGGTCTGCCTCACTTCTCCTCTGGAATCTTCCGCTGCTGGGGCCGAGACACCTTTATCGCTCTGCGTGGACTCATGCTGGTCACTGGTCGTCACCTGGAGGCTAGGTGACTGTTCCCTGCACTGCACTAGTATCCAAATGGGACTTCTTAGGTATCATTTGATACAATTGTATATGTTAATTCAATGTTTATTTTCATGAACAGAAACATCATCCTGGCGTTTGCAGGCACCCTGAGACACGGTCTTATCCCCAACCTGTTGGGCGAGGGCATCAGTGCACGCTATAACTGCCGTGACGCAGTGTGGTGGTGGCTGCAGTGCATCCAAGACTACTGTACCCTGGTGCCCGAGGGCACTGCCGTCCTCCACTGCCCCGTGGTCAGGATGTATCCCCATGACGACTCTGAGCCCCACGCCCCTGGCACTCCGGTAGGTCACAGCAATGCACATACCGTACACACTAATTTTCTTAATCTCTCTCTCTCTCTCACACACACACACACACACACACACACATGTAGACATCCACACACACACATGTAGACATCCACACACCCACCTGTAGACACCCACACACACGAAGACACCCACACTCACACATGTAGACACCCACTCACACATGTAGACACCCAATATCAAACACATAAATGTACACACAGACACATACTCTTCATCTTTCTCTCTCTCTCTCTCACACACTCCCACATGTACACATACAGTATATACACCCACACACATATGGAAAAGCACAATCTACACACACACACACACACACATACATTGTAATATTTTTGTATGCTGGTATTGTGCGTTCTGTATTGTAGATATGTAGTGGTGTAATAATGTTATATGATGTACTGTTTTATATTTTGTTTTATGTGTAATGTAAGTACCTTAATGTGTTTGGACCCCAGGAAGAGGGAGAGCTAATGGGGATCCCTAATAAATACATTCACTCACACACTCTCCCATCGCTCTCTCTCTCACATTCACACACTCTCACATGCGCACATATTACCCGTACTCATTGTGCATAAATCCACACATGTCCACACAAACACCCACAGGACCTCAAGCAGGGGTAGAGTCTAACGTCATCCTCGTGTGTTTCAGTTCTCGTTCACACAGCCCCTTTGTGATGTCATCCATGAGGCCATGACTCGTCACATGCAGGGCATCGAATTCATAGAGCGCAACGCTGGGCCAAATATCGACATGCACATGAAGGACGAGGGTGAGTCTGCCACGGTCACCTCCGGTCACGGTCACACTTTGAGTTAATAAGTAGGACCAGTAGTTTTTCCTGATTACGTTACCTTCTGGGCCCCGGTCATTCCCTAAAGTGGCTCTAAATGGTTATTATGTTTGTTCTTATGGTGAACATTGTCATGGGGTTTTGCTTCAGCAAACAAGGTGTATTGTTGTTCTCCTTGCTCCCAGGCTTCAATGTTGTGGCCAAAGTGAATCGTTATACTGGCTTTGTGTACGGCGGCAACCATTTCAACTGCGGAACGTGGATGGACAAAATGGGAGAGAGTGACAAAGCTCACAACAAGGGCATGCCCGCCACACCCAGGTAAGACCTTTGTCATCATATACCACCAATATAATAGAATACAAAACCATACATTACAACACAATGTTAACCAAACTGTGAGGCAATCGTATTATTCTTCAAATATTAAGCCGTTTTGACTCATGTCCCTGGTGGTGTGTGTCTCCAGAGATGGGTCAGCGGTGGAGATGGTGGGTCTCTGCAAGTCTGCGGTGCGCTGGCTGGTGGAGCTCCATAAGAAGGGCCTTTTCCCCCACAGCTCCATGAAAATACACCGGGACGGTGAGTGCTGCTTGGGCACAAGCACACACACACATACATTCTAGTGTTCCAAACACACACACACACACGTACCCAATTTCCCTTTCTTTAATAAGACATAGTGAAAACAGTGTTATTCTATGATTGTTTTCCCTAGCAGGTAAGGAGTTGAAGGTGTCCTATGAGGATTGGAACCATAAGATCCAAGTCAACTTTGAGAAGAACTTCTATGTGTCCCATGACGAGAAGGACCCCGTCGAGAAGCACCCCGACCTGGTCCACAAGAGAGGCATTTACAAGGACAGCCACGGAGCCTCCAGCCCCTGGTGTGACTACCAGCTCAGGCCCAACTTTTGCATCGCCATGGTGGTGGTGAGTTGCTATCAGTGGCGTCAGCTCATGCCCGGTATCCTGTAATTTTATTTTACTTGCATGATCGACTGATTGAAATGGAATTGACCCCAAGACTGGTCCTTAGCCCTTTTCTTGCAATGATCTACAGCAGTGGTTCCCAAACTTTTTATAGTCCCGTACGCCTTCGAACATACAACCTCCAGCTGTGTACCCCCTCTAGCACCAGGGTCAGGGTGAGTTTTTGTCACATCCCGGCTCGTGGGAAGTGACAAAGAGCTCTTATAGGACCAGGGCACAAATAATAACATAATAATAGAATAATAATCAATCATTTTGCTCTTTATTTAACCATCTTACATATAAGAACGTATTTGTTTGTTGAACATTGTTAATAACTCACCACAGGTTAATGAGAAGGGTGTGCTTGAAAGGATGCACATAACTCTGCAATGTTGGGTTTCATTGGAGAGAGTCTGTCTTTAATAATTTTCCACACACAGTCTGTGCCTGTATTTAGTTTTCATGCTAGTGAGGGCCAGAATCCACTCTCACATAGGTAAGGGGTTGCAAAGGGCATCAGTGTTTTAACAGCGCGATTTGCCAAGGCAGGATACTCTGAGCGCAGCCCAAACCAGAAATATGATTAAATAAAATGTTCACAGAACCGATTGTTTCAATTTCGATGAGGCTCTCTTGTTCAGATATCAGTAAGTGGACTGGAGGCAGGGCATGAAAGCCATAATGAATCCAGTTGTTTGTGTCATCCTTTTGTATCAACTCACTCAGGTGCTTCGCCATATCACATTGGAAAGACCTGTGTGTTGTCCTTTGCAGATAGAGAAGAGCTCCAATTTCTTAATCATAGCCTCAATTTTGTCAACACACATTGAATATAGTTGTGGAGACTCCCTGTAATCCTAGATTCAAATCATACAGGCGAGAAAAAACATCACCCAGATAACCAGCGCACTTCTGTATATTGTAAGAGTTACATGGTCGCTGCCCATATCTTTACATAGTGCAGAAAATACACAAGTTCAGGGGCCTTGCTTTAACAAAGTTAACTATTTTCACTCTACTGTCCAAAACGTCTTTCAAGCTGTCAGGCATTCCCTTGGCAGCTAGAGCCTCTCTGTGAATGCTGCAGTGTACCCAAGTGGCGTCGGGAGAAACTGCTTGCACGCGCGTTACCACTCCACTATGTCTCCCTGTCATGGCTTTTGCGCCATCAGTACAGATACCAACACATCTTGACCACCAAAGTCCATTTGATGTCACAAAGCTGTCCAGTACTTTAAAAATATCCTCTCCTGTTGTCCTGGTTTAAGTCCTCCACAATAGTATGAGGCTTGCCTGTCCTAGCCACTCGATAGCTCACCATATCAGACGCTTCTAGCCCCTTCTTATTAATGGTATCTGTTACTTTTATACATGTCTTACTACTCGAAAGTCAACTTAATTCTCGCTCAAAAAACTCCTGTGGCTTATTTTTCAAATTGGCATTTTTTGTATCTAAATGTCTGAATGTTTCATTGAGTTGTGAGAAAGTACTTTTGCACATATAACACACTGTGGCTGAGGAAAGGCACTACTCCCAATATAAGTGAACCCCAAATCAATGTAGTTATCATATTCGCGCCTCTTTGATGGTCCAACATCCCTGTCTGTTGTTCGGTGCTTTCCTGGGTAAAAGGGCAGTAGCTCTTCGGCTGCATCAGATTCACAACTGTCAGTGTCCATGCTAGCTGGGCTAACAACAAGTGTATAATTACTGATGCTAGCATTGGATGTGCTCGTGGCAGCAGAACAACTTGTCGTCAACAGGTACAGGTGGAGTACTGCTGGTAGTAGCAGTACTTACCAGTAGAGCTGGTATGTCTCTATGGACATTTTTTAAAATGTGGATCACATTTTTATTTGGCGTACCCCCGACGACAATGTACCACAGTTTGGGAATACCTGGTTTAGATAGTTTGTAAGTTTTGACAGACTAGAAGTGAGGTTCTCTTCTTCTCCCACTTTGACGATGCAGTGCGGGAATCTTAGCACTATTCCGTTTAGTTTTATCCTAAAAAAACTCCCTAGTCCTTGCCAAATGTCAAGCATGCCAATAACATGATGCTGCCATCACCATGCTTGAAAATATGAAGTGGTACTCAAAAATTATATATTTTTATTTAATTTTTAGTTTATGTTTATCACATTTTCATTTGGTCTACCCCCGACAGACAGCATTGCTTACCCCTGGGGTTAAAACTTTTTTTTTAAATCATATTTTAAGGGAAATGTTTTTATATATCTTATATATCTTTAGCTCACATAATATCATTTAAAAGTATTCATTGAGGTATCTGTAATAGAATATGTGTCAAAACAAATGTAGACATGAATAAATGCATTTCTATAGCTTCCAATATGTTTTTTACAATGGTGGGGGAGTGCCAAGATGGCGCAGTGGCTTCAATACACAGCGCCCCCTGTAATTTATCTAGTGTATATATAAATCATTGTTTTCTTGACTACCCCTTGGTTGTAAATATATCTAAAGAACTGGGGTGGGGTTTGTGAGGTATTAATGAGTTGAATATTTTCTCTATTTTGTCCCTGAGGCTCCTGAGTTGTTCACGGTGGAGAGAGCCTGGAAGGCCCTGGAGGTCGCTGAGAAGAAGCTGCTAGGACCTCTGGGAATGAAGACCTTGGATCCAGAGTAAGATACCTACAGCTATTAGTCATTATTATTAGTAGGTCCAAGTTTTTCCTATTCAGGTCATATTGTCAGGAAAAGCTCCTGGAACCCTCTTCATTTACTGATTCATTTTCTATATATATTTTCTTGGCTTGTATACTACTGACATCACGTTTATTTCTCCCCCAGTGATATGGTGTACTGTGGTGTCTATGACAACGCCCTGGATAACGACAACTACAACGTGGCCAGAGGCTTCAACTACCACCAAGGACCGGTGAGTGTGCTTCACTCAGGATTGGAGTTGTAACACACCTTACATGAGGAGTTATTGTTCACCTTCTTATGGCAATGCTCCTGAGCGGATAAATTAAGTTGTATTGAGTTGATCTGTTGGGTTTAATGACTTGTTTTTTTTTTAGGAGTGGCTGTGGCCAATTGGGTACTTCCTTCGAGCAAAGCTCTATTTTGCCAAGAAGCTTGGGAAGGAGACCTATGACCAGACAGTGTACCTGGTGAAGAGCATACTCTCTCAGCATTATGTCCACCTGGAGAGGTAAATGCACACAGACACACACACACACATTTACGCACACTATTTGAACACCCATCCATGTCTCTTCTAACCCCCCAGGTCTAGTTGGAAGGGTCTGCCAGAGCTGACCAATGAAAACGGACAGAATTGCCCCTTCAGCTGCGAATCCCAGGCCTGGTCCATCTCCACGGTGCTGGAAGTCCTCCACGACATGTGATAACACCTCAATTCCTGTGGGCGGAGACCCGCCCTATGATCTCACGTCCTGTGGGTGGAGACTCGTCCCATGATCTCATGTCCTCTTGTAGTCCGGCATTGTTTAATTTCACCTTCGTAGTGTGGTCTTTGTTGTCTTGTTTTGGACCTCATGTACACCCCATGGACTAACCATACTGGGATCTCAAGTATACAGCAGGCTAATGCCTAGTGAACATGTGAACACCAGCACTTGCAGTTTGTTGTGGAGGGCATTGGGAAATTGTAGTTCACAGCCTCATTTGACACCTGACTTAGTGTTGTCAAGGTATCTGTTACAGTAGATATGAGCTAATGTTATCGCACTTAAAGATGAAGTGATGTATTCTAAGGTTGGAAGACCGACTGTTTTAAAACCAGATGACCTCCTAGGTAGATAAACTTTCATCTTGTCACCTTAGCTGCTAACCTGTCTCTTTTAAAGACTGTATCAAAGTGTACTGTACTCTGAAATTGTGTCAATTGGTGATCCATTGTCGTGTGCTACCATGCCTTTTACTGGAGTTTAAATCCCTAAATAGAAGCCTCTGTGGAAACGTGTCACTGTGACTGAAATCTTGTAGGTGCTCTTCTATCTATGACCCTCTAAATGTGATGCATCTCTCTTTGTGAATCTGATGCCTCATTTTATTGGTCAACATGCATCTAGCTTATAGTGTGTTTAGTGTGTCTAGTCTACATAGTGTTGTCATGGTATATAAACAGTCTGCAACCTGAACTATTCTGTCTTTGTCTTCATGTCTGTGTTGAGGTGAAGAAAAACAATAGTTTGACTGACGGAGTAACCTGTACACTTTCTCCCAGTTAGCTCTCTGGGTTGTGTTAGACACAGCATACAGTAAAACCTTTATTTATTGAAACTTAATTTAGTTTTTTTTAAATACTATTTTCAAGAGAAACCTGGTCAAAGACCACAGTAGATTTGACAATATCTACAATTATTTATAAACCTATGTCATGAAGAACATTTTTTTATAGTATAATAACTGTCTCTAGTCCTGTTCTTTAGGATCAATTGAAGACAGAGGGATATAATGGGGATCCCGAACACTGACAAGACACAGGCAGAGAGCACCTGAAAAGAGAAAAAGAAACACTAAAAATGACATATCTACACAATGCACTCCACATTTTCACACTGCACATTTTAAAAGTGAAGTCATTTGGGGGGGGGGGGGGGTGTTGAATATCTTTTAAGGACTGACACTGGACCATTCAGGATAAATTAACACCTAATGCCATTATAGTGTGTCTTTGGAATTAAAACGTGTGTAATTGTACTGCTGAAAAATAAAACTGTATCCCAGGGTTAGGTATTCAGAAGACTGAGGCAGGGTTTAATCTAACTTTTTAGCTGGGCTTTGCTCTTTTCATATTTATTTTGATCCTGACAAACTTCCCAGTCGCTCCCAGTGACAAGCATACCCATACAATTATGCTGCCACCACAATATTTGAAAATACAGAGGATCAACAACATTGCATTCACTAATTACTGGCCTGTTTGACAAAGTTGTTTAAAAAAATCCACTTCAAATCATCCATTCTGTTTGCAACAAGGCTGGTAAAGTAATACTGCAAGATAAATGTATTTCTTTGTCATGTTTTCGGCATAAATGTACAACTACAGTGCAAAGTGGAAAGTATTTGGACCACTTCCCGGTTTCCATATTATGTTACATTACAGCCTTATTTTAAAATTGATTTTTTTTTAATATCCTAAACAATCTACACACAATATCCCATAATGACGAAATGAAAACATGTTTTTAGAAATGTTTGTAAATGTATATATTTTTTAAGACAGAAATACCTTATTTACATAAGTATTCAGACCCTTTGCTAGGAGACTCTAAATTGAGCTCAGGTGCATCCTGTTTCCATTGATAATCCTTGATGTTTCTACAACTTGGAGTCCACCTCTGGTAAATTCAATTGATTGGACATGATTTGGAAAAGCACACAACTATTTATTTAAGTTCCCACAGTTGACAGTGCACGACAGCAAAAACCAAGCAATGAGGTCAAAGGAATTGTCCGTAGAGCTCCGAGACAGGATTGTGTCGTGGCACAGATCTGGGGAAGGATACCAAAATATTTCTACAGCTTTAAAGGTCCCCAAGAGCTTCTCTGTGGAGATGGGAGAACCTTCCAGAACCATCTCTGCAGCAATCCACCAGGCCTTTATACTAGAGTGACCAGACGGAAGCCACTCCTCAGTAAAAGGCACATGACAGCACGCTTGGAGTTTGCCAAAAGGCACCTAATGACTCTCAGACCATGAGAAACAAGATTCTGTTGTCTTATGAAACCAAGATTGAACTATTTGGCCTGAATGCCAAGCGTCGCGTCTGGAGGCGCCATCCTACGGTGAAGCATGGTGGTGGCAGCATCATTATGTGGGTATTTTCTTCAGCAGCAGGGACTGGGAGACTATCCAGGATCGAGGGAAAGATGAACGGAGCAAAGTACAGAGAGATCCTTGATGAAAACCTGCTACAGAGCTCTCAGGACCTCAGACTGGGG
Organism: Oncorhynchus gorbuscha; assembly: GCF_021184085.1. Taxonomy (NCBI): domain Eukaryota; kingdom Metazoa; phylum Chordata; class Actinopteri; order Salmoniformes; family Salmonidae; genus Oncorhynchus; species Oncorhynchus gorbuscha. Next base: position 12,365,046 of record NC_060194.1, on the reverse strand, counting down.
CAAAGGTTCTCCTTCCAATAGGATAGTGACATTAAGCACACAGCCAAGACAACGCAGGAATGGCTTCGGGACAAGTCTCTGAATGTCCTTGAGTGGCCCAGCCAGAGCCCGGACTTGAACCTGATCGAACATCTCTGAAGAGACGGGAAAATAGCTGTGCAACCTGACAGAGTTTGAGAGGATCTGCAAAGAATGTGAGAAACTCCCCAAATACTGGTGTACCAAGCTTGTAGCGTCATACCCAAGAAGACTCGAGGCTGTAATTGCAGCCAAACGTGCTTCAACAAAGTACTGAGTAAAGGGTCTGAATACTTATGTAAATGTGATATTTCCGTTTTTGTTTTTTATATGTTTGCAAACATTTCTAAAAAACAGTTTTTGATTTGTAATTATGGGGTATTGTGTGTAGATTGATGAGGGGGGGAAACAATTTAATCAATTTTAGAATAAGGCTGTAGAGTTACAAAATGTGGAAAAAGATAAGGGGTCTGTATACTTAGAATGCACTGTATATAGGGCAGGGTTGAGTTGGTAGCAGGCTAGTGATGGCCTGCGTTGTCTTGGCTGTGTGCTTAATGTCACTGTCCTATTGGAAGGACTACAGATTTCCTTCACAAGTGAAGGGAAGAGGTGAGAGGAGGAGAGCGCATGGATGCGAGAAGGAATAAAACGTGGCTTCTATGAAATTGAACTGTGTTTACGTGTGATCAGGGGTGTATTCATTCTGCCGATTTTGTTGAAAAACGTTTCTTAAACGGAAGCAAAAGGAACAAAACCGGGATAAACATACCTGAATTTGTCCAATAGGAACTCTAGTTTACAACAATTGGACTAATGATTACACCTTATATCAGCTAGTTGCAGGCAAGAGTGTGCAAGGCGGCATTGAGTGTCACTGTCTGTCCATGTGTCACCTCAAATTTGTCTCTGAACTTGTGTCCCCCTACGTTATAAACTTATATTCATAGGCTAGGTTGTAGCAACCTCATGATGGGTATAGGAAAAATGTTGTATCGTGTAGTAGTCTAAATCTATCGCTGTTACATTGAACTGGGTGAATGGAAAATGAATGAGTCATCCAATATGCTGTAGTAGAAATAAGGCCATGCTCATTAAAAATAAATCGTCCTCCCTCATCTTAAACGGCACTGACCGCCACTGGGTGCTGTTTTAATCAGTTATTTGGTGACATGAATAAATTCATTATAGTTTTATCGAAAAAGGATAACTTTGTTCATTTTTCACTATTTTTACTTGTATGAAATTCACTGAGTAGGATGGTCCTCACCGTCCTCCTCTGAGGAGCCTCCACTGGTTGACGTTGCTCCCAAAACCCTGGAATTCTAAGGAATTCCCAACAGTCTCCATAGTAACTGTGGGGAAAAGGTGAGGAGTGGAGCGGTGAACTGGGCAGTCTCAAGCGGGAGTCACGCCCAATCCTAAACACGTGGCCTTTGACCATAGAGATTGGCGAGAGTACGAGTGAGAGGCTAAGAAAAACAAAGCATGCAAATTGAAATCGACCCTTTCAACCAAGATGAACAAGCTATCAACATAATGTACTTATTCTAAGAAAAATCTTCCATGACCAGTAACACAATAGTAATTGCTATGTAACTATCAACTGCACACGGCCATACACTAGCTTACTACGTGGTTTAGCTCCACTTTCTCCGAGGTTGAACTATATTTTCCAAACTGATGATAGGCTGCATATGATAACCCAAGCGTTATGAGGACTAGAGTCACCTTTCTCCCCCGTCCATCGACGGTAAAATAATAACCCAATTTTCAATCCCCTCTGACCAGGCCCTTGGGCTGTAGGAGGTGCTGCTGGCTAAAACTGTACAGGGGGGGCACAGAGCCATTGGGGGAATGACAGGGCTCCCTCCATGAAGGCAGATCTCAAGATAATGGGTAGAACGTGTGGATGCATCTATAAAAAAACAGCTATCAAAAGGAGACTGTATCACGGAAATACAACATACAATTGGCAGTATTTCTCATGTACAAAATACAGTGAAAATTGTTGATTTACCATACATAAAGCAAATAAGGTGTCACCAAACCATTACGAAATGCGAAACAAGACTACTGCAAATGACATACCGCTGACATACGATAAGACGCAATTCAGAAAGAACTGTTCTGTAATTGGCCCTACTTTATCATTATGTCAATCTTCTTCGGAGTTTTGCCAATAGCCAAATTCACTCTCAGTAACCTGCCAGGATAATTCCAGACAATTTAAATACAGACTAATTGAACAGAAAAAGAACAGACAGAAACCCCCAGTCATACAGCGGGTGCTGTATCCGAGTGCTATACCGAAACTGTTGAGTGAGTTTCAATGACGATGGTAGTAAAAGAGCGAGGGGGGAGACTTTAGCCATCCGAGTATTACCTCTTACCTCTTTTCAAGTCAAATGATGAAATTCAGGTGGCGGCATAAAGAAAAAGGAAGTGAAGGGGTTAACTTCACACCGAATTGACAAAAGCAGGCCAGAGCGAGGGGGTAGACTTTAGCCATCCGAGTATTACCTCTTTGTCATGTTTTGTCTTATTTTGTCTTGTCATTTTGCTTTTCCCTCTGTTCGTTTTCCCCCTGCTGGTCTTTTTAGGTTCGTTCCCCTCTTTCTCTCTTCCTCCCTCTCTCTCTTCTCTCTATCGCTCCGTTCCTGCTCCCAGCTGTTCCTGTTCCCCTAATCAGTCATTTAGTCTTCCCACACCTGTTCCCTGTCTTTCCCCCTGATTGGAGTCCCTATTTCTCCCCTTGTTTTCCGTTTCTGCCCTGTCGGATCCTTGTCTATTGTTCACCGTGCTGTGTTTGTGTATCGCCCTGTCGTGTCGTGTTTCCCTCAGATGCTGCGTGGTGAGCAGGTGTCTGAGTCTGCTAAGTTCAAGTGCCTTCCCGAGGCAACCTGCAGTTCAAGATCGAGTCTCCAGTCTGTTCTCGTCATTACGAGTGGAAATTGTGTTTTTTGATTGTATTTTACTTAACTGGATTAAAGACTCTGTTTTCGCCAAGTCGCTTTTGGGTCCTCATTCACCTGCATAACAGAAGGATCCGACCAAGGAATGGACCCAGCGACTACAGACGCTCGTAACACTGCCGTCGAGATCCAAGGAGCCATGCTCGGCAGACACGAGCAGGAATTGTCTGCTGCTCGCCATGCCGTGGAGAACCTGGCCGCTCAGGTTTCCGACCTCTCTGGACAGTTCCAGAGTCTTCGTCTCGTGTCACCAGCTACTTCCGGTTCTTCCGAGCCTCCGGAACCTAGGGTTAATAACCCACCATGTTATTCTGGGCAGCCCACTGAGTGCCGCTCCTTTCTCACCCAGTGTGATATAGTGTTCTCTCTCCAACCCAACACATACTCAAGAGAGAGAGCTCGGATTGCCTACGTCATATCACTCCTTACTGGTCGGGCTCGGCAGTGGGGCACAGCTATCTGGGAGGCAAGCGCTGAGTGTACTAACAATTATCTGAACTTTAAAGAGGAGATGATAAGGGTTTTTGATCGCTCAGTTTTTGGGAAAGAAGCTTCCTGGTCCCTGTCTTCCCTATGTCAAGGTAATCGATCCATAACGGATTACTCTATAGAGTTTCGCACTCTTGCTGCCTCCAGTAACTGGAACGAGCAGGCGTTGCTCGCTCGTTTTCTGGAGGGACTCCACGCTAAGGTTAAGGATGAGATTCTCTCTCGGGAGGTTCCATCCAGCGTGGATTCTTTGATTGAACTCGCTATTCGCATTGAACGACGGGTAGATCTTCGTCACCGAGCTCATAGAAGAGAGCTCGCGTTAACTGTGTCTCCCCTCTCTCCGACACTACCGTCTTTCCCCACTGACTCAGGTGTTGAGCCCATGCAGCTGGGGGGTATTCACATCTCTACTAAGGAGAGGGAACGGAGAATCACCAACCGCCTCTGTCTCTATTGCGGTTCCGCTGGTCATTTTGTCATTTCATGTCCAGTTAAAGGCCAGAGCTCATCAGTAAGCGGAGGGCGACCGATAAGCGCTACTAGACGGTCCTCTCCGTCAAGTACATGTACTACCTTACCGGTCCATCTACGCTGGACCGGATCGGCAGCTTCCTGCAGTGCATTAATAGACTCTGGGGCAGAGGGCTGTTTTATGGACGAAGCCTGGGCGCGGGAACATGACATTCCTCTCAGACAGTTAGGGGAGCCCACGGTCATGTTTGCCTTGGATGGTAGTCCTCTCCCCAGTATATTATATGAAACACTACCTTTAACCCTCACTGTATCTGGTAACCATAGTGAGACCATTTCTTTTTTGATTTTTTGTTCACCTTTTACACCTGTTGTTTTGGGTCATCCCTGGCTAGTGTGTCATAATCCTTCTTTTGATTGGTCTAGTAATTCTATCCTATCCTGGAACGTTTCTTGTCATGTGAAGTGTTTAATGTCTGCCATCCCTCCCATTTCTTCTGTCCCCACTTCTCAGGAGGAACCTGGCGATTTGACAGGAGTGCCGGAGGAATATCATGATCTGCGCACGGTCTTCAGTCGGTCCCGAGCCAACTCCCTTCCTCCTCACCGGTCGTATGATTGTTGTTCTGATCTCTTCAAGAAGCGTTTTGCATCCGCTTCTATCCTTGTTGCACCTGACGTCACTAAACAGTTTATTGTTGAGGTTGACGCGTCGGGGATGGGCGTGGGAGCCATTCTGTCCCAGCGCTCCGATACTGACGATGGGGTCCACCCTTGTGCGTATTTTTCTCATCGCCTGTCACCGTCGGAACGTAACTATGATGTGGCTAACCGCGAACTGCTCGCCATCCGTTTAGCCCTAGGCAAATGGCGACAGTGGTTGGAGGGGGCGACCGTTCCTTTTGTCGTTTGGACTGACCAAAAGAACCTTGAGTACATCCGTTATGCCAAACGACTGAATGCGCGTCATGCTCGTTGGGCGTTGTTTTTCGCTCGTTTCGAGTTCGTTATTTCTTATTGCCCGGGTACTAAGAACAACAAGCCTCATGCTTTATCCCGTCTCTTTAGTTCTTCTGTGGCTTCTACCGATCCCGAGGGATCCTTCCTGTTGGGCGTGTTGTCGGGTTGACTGTCTGGGGAATTGAGAGACAGGTTAAGCAAGCACTCACGCACACTGCGTCGCCGCGCTTGTCCTAGTAACCTTCTTTTCGTTCCTGTTTCTACTCGTCTGGCTGTTCTTCAGTGGGCTCACTCTGCCAAGTTAGCTGGCCATCCCGGCGTTCGGGGTACGCTTGCTTCTATTCGCCAGCGGTTTTGGTGGCCTACTCAGGAGCGTGACACGCGCCGTTTCGTGGCTGCGTGTTCGGACTGAGCGCAGAAGAAGTCTGGTAATTTTTTTCTGCTTCTGCTCCTGGTCTTGCTGGGTCTCAGTCTGTTCCCTGCCATCGCATCTCTCCTGTTCTTGTTCCTGCCCTTGCTGTGTCTCAGTCTGTCCCTAGTTGTTACTCTCCTGGCCTGTTTGGTCCTGTTTGCTCTAAAGCTTTCAGTTCTCTACCCGTGTCTCATTTTTTTTTTTTTTTTTTTTTAGAGTAGTACCCTAGTTTCCCTTTTTATCGTTTTTCGTTACGGTCCTGAGGAGAGGAGTTGGGTTCTTTCTCGGGACGTGCTGGACCGTTTGTGATCTATGATTTCCTCCGTTGCCGCCAGTGTTCCTCCTCGAGAGCGCCAGGAGGCGCTCGGTGAGTGGGGGGGTACTGTCATGTTTTGTCTTATTTTGTCTTGTCATTTTGCTTTTCCCTCTGTTCGTTTTCCCCCTGCTGGTCTTTTTAGGTTCGTTCCCCTCTTTCTCTCTTCCTCCCTCTCTCTTCTCTCTATCGCTCCGTTCCTGCTCCCAGCTGTTCCTGTTCCCCTAATCAGTCATTTAGTCTTCCCACACCTGTTCCCTGTCTTTCCCCCTGATTGGAGTCCCTATTTCTCCCCTTGTTTTCCGTTTCTGCCCTGTCGGATCCTTGTCTATTGTTCACCGTGCTGTGTTTGTGTATCGCCCTGTCGTGTCGTGTTTCCCTCAGATGCTGCGTGGTGAGCAGGTGTCTGAGTCTGCTAAGTTCAAGTGCCTTCCCGAGGCAACCTGCAGTTCAAGATCGAGTCTCCAGTCTGTTCTCGTCATTACGAGTGGAAATTGTGTTTTTTGATTGTATTTTACTTTACTGGATTAAAGACTCTGTTTTCGCCAAGTCGCTTTTGGGTCCTCATTCACCTGCATAACACTCTTACCTCTTTTCAAGTCAAATGATGAAATTCAGGTGGCGGCATAAAGAAAAAGGAAGTGAAGGGGTTAACTTCACACCGAATTGACAAAAGCAGGCCATTGCTAAACTCTTGCCCCCCCCCCCACACACACTTGCTAACAACGTCAAAGTGGGGTTGAAATGCGCTCAGATTACGCATGACATCATGAAACACTAATCCCGTCTATTTGCCAAAACGAGTGGTCACCCTTGTTTGATTTTTTTTTTATGTTTCCCGTCATCTCCAACTCAACCGTCAAGAAAAAAAAGGACAGGGTTGTCTAAATTGTAAAAGCCTTAACATTTCAGTCTGTGCTTGAAAGCCTGAACGATGCAATCATCTGAAGCCATTATTTCACGAACGTCTTTCCAGATACCGTAGTTCTTCTGTGGCCACCAACGTTTATTGTATTACCCCTAACCATAATGTTCTCTTACTATGCTCTATATAAGCGTTGTGGAAAAGTCCAAGGGAATGTACTACTATAGTAGCCTGGTAAGGCGGTGTAAACTCAAAACAACAACAACCGTGGAACTTCCAAAAGAGCTTGGCTTTTATTTTCAATCTTCCTAAAACAGCTGGAGACATACAGTACACATTTAGAACAATTACAGCAGAAGAGGTGGAGAGACCGTGCACTGAGTGGTCGAGCCACGGTTGGACGGTCGGACCGGCTGGTCTCTCCTGACCGTGGAGCTGTGGATCCAGCTCGATATACAGTCACGTAACAGGAGCTGCCTTTGGGGGGGTCGTAAGTGTTACTGAGCGGTTTGCGCCCCACGCCCAGGGTATTATAGCACCTTTGGTGGGAGTTGGTCTGGCTCCCAGGGTTTTGGGCTTGGGGCAAAAGGGGGTAGAGAGGTGGAGAGGGTGGAAGGTCTTGGGTTAGGGGAGAAGATAGGCATGAGGTTCTGGAGGTGGTTAGGGAGGAAGGAGAGATTGGGGGACAATTCTAGCCTGGTATCATCTGTATGTGCTTTAGGGAACCCCTCTCTGCAACGTTTGTTTCTTATCATTCCAAACGTGTACAGGTAACTGCCAAAATAACGGAAACACTTGAGTAAATGAGGGTTCTGGCGGCTCCGTTGTGGTGTGGGGTACATTTTCCTGGCATGGTTTACGCCAACCTATGGTGATAACCTTCAACCTATGGTGAATCATTTCTACCCAGATGGGAGTGGGTGACAATGCCCCCATCCACAGGGCACAAGTGGTCACTGAATGGTTTGATGAGCATGAAAACGATGTAAAACATATGCCATGGCCGTCTCAGTCACCAGATCTCAACCCATTTTAACACTTATGGGAGATTCTTGAGCGCCGCCTGAGACAGCGTTTTCCACCACCATCAACAAAACACCAAATGATGGAATTTCTCATGGAAGAATGGTGTCACATCCCTCTAATAGAGTTCCAGACACTTGTAGAATCTATGCTAAGGTGCATTGAAGCTGTTCTGGCAGCTCGTGGTGGCCCAACGCCCTATTAAGACACTTTATGTTGGCGTTTCCATTATTTTGGCAGTTACCCGTAGCTTTGGCATGAAAACAAGTCCGAGTTGGCTACAGGCCATATAACTTCTGGAACCAGGCTATAGGACAAGTCTACAATCTAAAGGAAAAGAGTCCAGGGCACAGTGCAAGGTGTCCTGTATGGGGACTGTCTTCACATTCTGTGGGGGGCCATTGTGAGTGCGGGCCCCTGGCCTGTGGCCCCTAGCCCTTACGGGGCCTTGCCCTTACAGGACTGGCAGCAGGCCTTCCTGTAGTACCAGTGTGTACACAGCTTCACCTTCAGCACCAGGGCACAGTTGGCCGTAGCCTTGTCCTGACACACCTCTTCAACTGGGGGGAGAAGAGGGGGGACAATATTACAGTGGCCATTTTGACAGACAGACAGTTAGGCAGACAGACAGCGTTCTTCCTACCTGGGGCCTCTGTGGGACAGGCCTGCACCTCACACGTCTGCCCGGCCTCAGGTTTGAGGGCAGAATCACAGCTGTGGCCTAGCTCCACCCCCTGGTAGCACTTCACCTCCCGAACGTGCACCCCGCTGCCACATGTCTTACTGCACTGTGATGGGAGGAGAAGAAAGGCAATGACATTACTCACACACAGGAACAAAAAGTGACAAGCGTCCACTTTGTGAACGTTCGTTTTGTGTTGTGCTTGAGAAGGGAGAGAGTGAGAGAATCACACAAACCCTGCAGTGATTCTTTCACATCTACTACTAAACTATACTGATAGAATTGTCTAAATAACAGTGGAATGAGCTAGAGGAGACTGCCCTAGACAGAGTGCGATGGAGAGGAGGCATTGATGGTCCTAAAGTAAGTGAGTAACAGTGACAGTGGTTGGATTGCTCTAATGACATGTACCTGAGACCAGGAAGTGGTGAACCACTTGGAGCAGGGCCTCTCGAAGCAGGCGGAGCTCTCCTCGGGTTTGAGGGCGGAGTCACACGTCTGCCCGTGGAACTCCTTGAACACGCCGTCCTCCAGGCCGGAACACACCACCTGCCGCGTTTTCACCCCCCGCCCACAGGTGGTGTTACACTGGTGGTACAGAGGGAGAGAGGAGAGGAAGATTGTTACAGCCACAGCTTCTCTGTCATCTTTACATGTAGTTCCTTTGTGGATCACACATTTCAGACAGTGGTACATGCAGGTAAGAAAGGAAGACTGTTACGCCCAAAACCAGTCATCCATAGTCCCGCATGCATTTTTTTCACATCTTTTTTTTTTTAATTAAGTTTTGTCCTTGCTTGTAAAGCCTGGACTTGTTTGTTGCATTATTCCCATGACAATGTTTGTTTAACGCGGCTACGACAATGTTTGTCAAGCGTATTGAATGAAATGGAATGGAAATAGAAGCGGCTGAAGCTGAACTCGCGGTGAACTCTCAAATGAAAGATCTGACTTGCACTGGGAGGCTGTTGTGACCGCCCTGCTAGGCAAGTCTTCCTTCCCCATAAAGCTACAGCACACACTCGCCTGTTCCCACTCCTGCTCTACCCAGTGCGCCGGGCAGTTCTTGTCCCCACAGGGGTACACGGCCAGGGGCTTGAGGTCCAGGTCGCACTGGCCGTCAGAGATCACGTTGCCGTTGCTGTTCTTGCACGCCACGTAGCGCGTCATCCTGCCCTCGCCACAGGCCCCTGAACACTTAGAGAGTACACAGACAGCCAGGGGGGGAGGGGGGGGGGGGTGTGAGGGAGGGAGGGACAGTAAGGAAGAGTAAGAAGACGTATGAGAGAGACAATACGTGGTGACAGGGAAATAGAGGGAGGGAAACAAAGGGACAAGGAGGGAGAGCGTATTCAAGATCAAGAGGAGCTTGTGTTGATTTCCTATCAATGATATATCATCAAAGTACAATATCAAGATTCTTTATCGGCCCATATCGTTGCTGCCAAGGCCCAAGAACATGACGATCTGAGAGTAGTTGATGAACCTGTACAGGTAAAGGAGTTTCTTCCTGACCACTTGAATACCCCTGGGGGAAAACCCCTGGGTGTTAGCTGTGCCTCGGCTAAGACCTTCGTGCAGCTGAGGGTGTTTAACTCACAGGGCCCCAGTCCGAAACGGTCCACTTGCGGTCACAGGGCGGTCCCTCGCACTCCTTCTCACTGAGTGGCCGCGAGGATTCGTTACACAGGCGCGTCTCCATGGAGCAGCGCACCTCCCGACTCCTCAAACCACGTCCCCCACAACGAGCGGAACACTGGAAAAGAAGAAACGATCACACCGCCCTCCATCAATGCTCAGAGAACACTCACTATTATGATCCATCACTCCGGAGTGATTTTTATAACCACTAGGCTACCTGCCGCCCCTCTAACCACTAGACTACTCTGCCGCCCCTCTAACCACTAGGCTACCTGCTGCCCCTCAAACCACTAGACTACTCTGCCGCCCCTCTAACCACTAGGCTACCTGCTGCCCGTGATCCAGCGATGAAGTATGATAGCTAACATTATACAACTTCATATAGTTCCTACTGTTACCCAGAAAACATATTTGAAGATCTATTTCTATCTTAATGATTCCTTGTCGGATACACAATAAAAAAAATAAAAAAAATACACACACCTCAGACCAGTCAGAGACTTCCCACTGTGGGCCACAGCCTTTGCTCTTGCAGGCCTTGCGTGCCATTGGTTTCTGCAGCTCTGCAGCCACACACAGCTCGTCATACACAGAGCTGTCGAAGCCTGGCGCCATCATCTTCCAGCAGCGCACCGTACGGAACTGGTAACCCTCGCCGCACGTCCTCGAACACTCACTCCACCGACTGGTCTCCCACCTAGAAGACCCGTACAAACGGTTAGTATAAGGCTTTAGCTCCGCCGGCTAACGCAATCTTGTGGCATGCAGGGCAACCAGGTTCGAATTCCAGTCGGTCGCAATTGTACTGGAGAAAAGTTTCTTATTTGTGTGAAGGGAATGGCAGACTGAATGCCAACAGGCACATTGATTCAAAGGAGCTGCAAAACCCAGTCATTATTCTGAAACCATCAGGTCCTAGCCAACGAAAGACAATGCAGAATGCTATTTACTGGTCCACGAGGACCCCAACCTGATGTGGCAGTGGAACTGATCATATGGGATATCTAACCTTGGTGGACACTCCTTCCCGGTGCAGAACTCGTGTGTGGGTTCAGGTCTGGTCACAGCGTCACAGTAAGTCTCGTCCACCTCAGAGCCGTCATACCGGACACACAGGGCGTAGGACGTACTGATACCTGGGCAAGGAAACGTAGACTACCATGACCAATATAATACCGAAACTCACGCCGCTGTTGAACAAAACATCCCAGTGAACATGTATCCTTTACGTTAAGTTGGTTAATGACTAAAGTATATTTAGTGAGAGGTATGATCAACGTGGAGAGAAGAGACACTAAGTGATTTGCCAGTACCGGTGCGTGTCTATGTTTGTGTAACGTGTGTGAGATAATGTGTATACAGTGTGTGTACAATGTGGGGTGTGTGTGTGTGTGTGTGTGTGTGTGTGTGTGTGTGTGTGTGTGTGTGTGTGTGTGTGTGTGTGTGTGTGTGTGTGTGTGTGTGTGTGTGTGTGTGTGTGTGTGTGTGTGTGTGTGTGTGTGTGTGTGTGTGTGTGTGTGTGTGTGTGTGTGTACACTGTGTGTGTGTGGTGTGGCTGGTAGCTGCACCTGTGGTACATGTTGAACTGCAGGGTGCATACGCAGATACCTTCCATCTGTACATGTCAGCAAGGCTGATGTCACGGTCAAGCAATCCCACCTCAAACTCATTGCTGCTGGAACGCATTGGGAGAGAGGGAGGAAGAAGGACAAAACCCAGAGAACGGGAGGAAGAGATCGAGGGAGAGGGAGAAAGGTGATTGAATGTCTGAATTGAACCAAATTGAACCTAGCAATGTATCTTCTTAATATAAAGGTAGGTACCATCGGGGGGAAAGCATGTCATGGTTATTCAATATGACAAAGGCAAAGGGCCAACAAATAACATCAAACTAAAGTGCATATAATGCGGCAGACCCTCCTCACCCCCCCCCCCACCCCTCCACTAAGGCAGCTCACCTCTCTGTGTCGGGGGCCTGTACCGGCTCTACCTGGTGGAGGTTGACGAGGTTGGAACTCTCTGTCCCGTTGGGCTCTGGTTCGAAAAGGAGTCCATAGGGGGCGTTGTCCTCAGCTGTGGCCTCGTGGAGGTTGAGGCTGCCTGGGTAGATCTCCAGCTGGGCCAGGCTGTTGTCCAGGGAGGAGCTGGTGTTGAGTTCCAGGAGAGGGCAGAGGTTGGAGCCATCTTGGCAGGGTTGTCTGAGGCCTCCTGGCTCAGAGACCAGGTCCAGGAACAGGCTCCTGTGGAGAGGCTTGGATGGTCGGTGGGTGCCGTTGGGACCAGGAGAGTCGCCATCGATCAAGTTTGAGTCTGTCCCTTGTAAAATATTGTAAAATACATAGAAATGATTTCTAATCTCATTAAAAATTCTACAGAACATTCCCATCACAAAAGGGCATCAAAACTGTTTGCTGATATCCCGCAATAATATACTTCGAAGAAACTTCCCAACTAAAAGTGACAGACTACCGCCCAATGTCCTTGTTCGTTACAGATACGACAATACATGTACATTTGAAAGTCAAAACTCTCTGTAAAATAGTCAAGTGGATACATAGCCCAGATATCAACTTCATACTCAAGACTCACTGTAGTTAGCAGGTGCAGGATGTCCCTGGTCTCCCAGCTTATTCTCCAGGTTGTTGTGGTGGATCTCACTGGCCGGTTTGAACACCAGCATGGCTGGTGGTTGACTGAGGTTGAGAGGAGCCTGTAGTTCCCACACAAGACCTTCATGGTCATGATCCAGGTCATGGTCGACCTCCGGGGGGTTGTCCAGGACCCGAACACCACTGTGGTTTCCCAGCTTCCCATAGTCCTCGCTGGCCTCAATCTCATTGTCATTGAAGGAGAGTTCAGTGGCAGTGGCGTTGGCCATTGTTTCTTGGGCCACCGGGGGCCATGGTTCTGGGACCGCTGGTTCGACAACGGACAGTGCTCGTATCTGGACCTCCTCTGGAGGCGAGGCTACTGGGGTTGTTGTGCGGGCTTCTGGGGTGCGAGGTACGGTGTACTCGTATGTGATGTGGGGCATCTTTCCGTTCAGGTTGTAGTACTTGTATAAAAAGGGTAAGAGGCCTTTCAATCACACTACAACAAAGCCAACAATGTCAATTGTCTATTTGAGGAATCACTGGAAAACATGCCCTAGTTACCTACAGACAGTACATACCTAAATACCTACCATGACGTTTAGCCCCTGGTCAGTGGGTCCTTGGGCGATGATGTACTCAAATCCATCTGATAAGAGGTTAGCGGGTCTCCTGTACTTGAAGACTGTGCCAGCAACACGGAAGTTACGGGGATTGTCGATAATTGTGTTCCCATTGAAAAAGAAGTGTCCTGCTTCATCGGATAGGGCTGGAGGAAAGCAATATGATCTTATGGACAACAGCTGTAACAACTTTCTCGCTAAATTAATTTTGTTTTAGACTTATTCCACGAACCCAGACACAAGTTTTGATTGGATAGGGCCTATGGTAATCGCACGGAAATCAACAACAGCTCATATTTCTTAATTCTAGTAACTATGAAGGTTGTTCTGCTCCAAAACATGTTCCGCTTGTTAAGTTTCACAATTTCTAGTTACTGTATCCCAATCAAATTCAATACAACGTGATCTGAATCTTACCCAGTATATTTTCGGTTTTCCGTCTCTCAATGATCTGGATGTCGGTGGCACCAACAGGAATGTTGGTGATAAACACATAACCTGATTCAAAGGGGGAAAAAACAAGATCACCCACTTTAGTTGTGCCTTTATTTCCAGGCACACAGTGACATGAAGGTTTAGGGCTCTTTGATTTTATAGATGTTTAGAAAGGCACTTAAAAAGGTAGGATATGCTGTATAACCGCTTGGTACTACTTAAGATATACCTAACTGTGTGCTCCCTTTCCGGTGAGATCCAGACACTCTGTAGCAGGAGCTGCCATTCCCGCCACACACACCGCACGTATCTACCGTTTTACTGGAGTAAAGCTTCCCGTCACAACCCACCGTCTGTAGTACAGGGCAGCCAGGGGAGAGAAGAGAAGAAAGTCCTCATGAGTTTGGGATCCTTTTCCTAACCCTGTGACCTGACCAGGAAAAACTAGGTATATTGTTTGGCAGATGCTTTGAACCAAACGAGACTCAAGTGGCTAATCAGGTTTAAAGAAATCTCCTGGCAACAACTCATTACAGCCCTAGGTCCAAAGGGCATTGATTGACATTGCTTGGCAGATGCTTTGAACCAAAAGAGACTCAAGAGGTTGATCAAGGGAAAAAAGTGTATGGTCCTAATAGCGATCCCTGTGGCGCACCTGACACTGGCCCTCGATGCAGACGCCCTGGTAGATGCCGTCCCGGCAGTAGGTTCCGTCGTGGGCCGGGACCAGCAGCTGCCTCTCCCCTGTGGTGCTGGTGCACTGTAGGTCACACGGCTTGTTGGAGATACTGATGTAGTCATCTGGGACAGGAAGTGACCGAGAACAACTTAAAGAAATGTTCAGACACTCTTAAGTTCGTTAAGGCTATTTTGACGCTAGCTACAAAGGCCAGTCCCCGAGGTTATCGTCTAGAACGGAGATTTGATTAGAAAGGGGTTGAGAAATTCACTCAAATGCGATTAGATATGAATGAGAATGTTTTTAATTTGTCATGTCTATATGTCATTTACCTAGAAACCGAGACATAATAGTCTGAGTTTAAAGATGACATAAGCTTTGGACTGGGGCCTTAAAGCATGATGCAAGACATTCTATGGAAAGGTACTTGTTCCCTGATTCTGGCAGGCAACAGCCAAGCGAGGCAGACAAAAGAATGAAAGACAAAGAGACAAATGAAGGAGTAATCATGAGAGAGAGAAAAAAATGAACATCAAATGAATGCAACTAGGCAAAAGCTTGAGAGAGCGATAGGGGGAGAAATAGAAGGAGAGCGAGAGGGGGAGAAATAGAAGGAGAGCGAGAGGGGGAGAAATAGAAGGAGAGCGAGAGGGGGAGAAATAGAAGGAGAGCGATAGGGGGAGAAATAGAAGGAGAGCGAGAGGGGGAGAAATAGAAGGAGAGCGAGAGGGGGAGAAATAGAAGGAGAGCGAGGGGGAGAAATAGAAGGAGAGCGATAGGTGGAGAAATAGAAGGAGAGCGATAGGGGGAGAAATAGAAGGAGAGCGATAGGTGGAGAAATAGAAGGAGAGTGAGAGGGGGAGAAATAGAAGGAGAGCGAGAGGGGAGAAATAGAAGGAGAGTGAGAGGGGGAGAAATAGAAGGAGAGCGAGGGGGAGAAATAGAAGGAGAGTGAGAGGGGGAGAAATAGAAGGAGAGCGAGAGGGGGAGAAATAGAAGGAGAGCGAGAGGGGGAGAAATAGAAGGAGAGTGAGAGGGGGAGAAATAGAAGGAGAGCGAGAGGGGGAGAAATAGAAGGAGAGTGAGAGGGGGAGAAATAGAAGGAGAGCGAGAGGGGGAGAAATAGAAGGAGAGTGAGAGGGGGAGAAATAGAAGGAGAGCGAGAGGGGGAGAAATAGAAGGAGAGCGAGAGGGGGAGAAATAGAAGGAGAGCGAGAGGGGGAGAAATAGAAGGTGCATCCCAGTAACAGCTTCTATCTCCTGAAGCATGCACATGTTCATTACTTCCCACAAATCTAAAAGCATAGGATTGGTGGAGGCATGGGCTAGTGGGAGTCTTCACCATATTTCTTATACCAGTCATTTCCTTTTCGAATCAGTGAAGGTGAACAACCGCACACTTCTATAGGAAGGAGAGATAATTGGGACTGAGCAAAATGGCGCTTTAGAGAACGAAAACCACCTATGACTAATTCATTGCTTACCTGGATAGAGGGGCACCCACTCGTAGTGTCTCCTGCCGAAGGCTTTGGCGTTGAACTGGGAGCACTGCTGCTGCTTGAAGCTAACACTGGTACTGACACAGGGCTGGGGAGAAAGACGAGAACAGCAGGATGAGACAAGAGTAAACAAATGGAAGTAGAGTAGGCAAGGCATGTTTTTTGGGCCGTGACACTGAAACCTCTTCAGTCTAAAGGGTCATATTCCCCATTAACAGGGCAGTCCGCAGTTGAAAACAATTACAACGGATCACCCTGCCTCTGTTTAGGTAAAAAGCTGAGGGATGGGCCTGGGGAAATGTAAACCATCTTAAATGCATACAGTAGACTGAGCTATTGATGCAAGGACTGACCATCCAAGATATCAAAATGACAGTTTTGAGCATATTTGGAGGCTATAGAGAGTTTGTTTACATGTATAACGTTTCCAAACATTGGAGTAAAACAAGCATATATTTTGGGTTCCGACAGTTAAACTGAGCTCATCTGGAAGTTATAAGCTACCTGTATATTCTTCAGGAATCTATTAGTATAGTCCAAAAAGTATATAGCAACTGCAGATTGCCCCTTGAATCAATGCAAACGTAATTCATTAGAAATTGGTTAGGGCAATGGTGCATAAGCTAATAGGTGCCTTGCAAAAACTGTTGTTGAGACTCAGTTGATACTCCCAAAATGAGAGGAGAAAATTCAATTCATGGTTTTGGTGTAAAAGCATACCTGAAATGGACATAGCTGATACTGCTTCGGAGATCCGACACAGAAGGAGCTGTTGATGTTCTGTGTGGCAGTGAGTCTGGAGAGAAAGGGTTTCAAACATGCTTATCTGGCATGAGCAGACTCAATGTGATATTACAATAAAGATACCTTAGTTTGAACCTTGTTATTAAGTGCACTCCTTAAGATTTGTAAAGTGGAAGTGGCCTCAAAGGTTCACGATAAGCTCAGGTTATACATTAGGTACATGGAAGAAAAAGGTGAGTTACTCTAGTATCTCCACTGTGGTAATCTCTTTAAGGAGTCAGCCCTTCATGTTTAGCCTACTTTTCTAACATGAGATAGACACATCTAGCTCTCACAGTCTGAGCCCCACCTAGACTCCAGATGTTGAACGTTCCCAGGCTTTTTCAGAGCTTTCCCCAACACTCCTTCCACTCCTCCCCTCCAGATGTGGGTCTCCTCTTCTCTCTCTCTCTCTCTCTAACACACCCTTTCCATCTCTCCTCTTTCGTTCCCTTGTTCTCTTTCCCTCTCTCCCTGTCTCTCTCTTTGTCTTCATTCACCCACCCACCCCCACCCTCTCTCTCTCTCTTTACTCACATCTCCCTCTTTCTCTCTCTCTCTCCCCACCCCCATTCACCCTCCCCAAACCCCCACACCACACAGGGGGAGTGTTAATGGGCGCCAGGTGGAACAGCTCAAAGTCAAACCCTGGTGCTTATCTGGGGAGGAATCTCCCCCTAAATGGCCCAGCGCCTGACTAAAAGCCCTTTTATAAATATGGCTGTCACTCCGGCCAGACTGGCCCGTGTCATGTGGAACCGCTGACCGGCGGGATTGATGTTCATTCCACAGGACATTCCTCGGACCGCAAGAGGGTGCCCCGGAGGTTATTTGTCAGGGGGGGCACGTCTCTTTTTCACGCTCTCGCTCTCTGTCTCTTTATTTCGTTCCCTCTCTCTTTCTCGACCTCCTATTCTTTCAAAGGAAAACTGGTAGGGTCAAAACCTATACTTTTACATCTAAGCCATAAGGAAATATGACGTTTTGTATTTGTCTCCCTAGAAACTGTTAATCCACATAACTGTCAAGTTAATGAAAACCCCAATCCACCTTCCATTTAACAAGCCCAGTACTCAAACAAATCCATCAGCATTATTCCTTGATCACTCCACAAACAAAACACATATACATGTTATATGTTATAGTACATGTTATGTCACACACACACCAACAGCAGGGGCAGTCAGGCAGGATTGAACATAGACACTTCAGACCGGAGGTCATTGAGCCCCCAATTACCAGCCGTTTAAATGAACTCTGGAGTCAAACCCGCTGATGAGGACTGACACCCCCCAGTATGAGAAGTGGGTTCAGTTCAGGGTCAAACTGTGTGTGTGTGTGTGTGTGTGTGTGTTGTGTAGCAGCACTGCAGCCTGTCAGTCCTGGTCAGACCACTGCTGGGAGACATTTCCGGAACACTTGGAAGTAAGTGTGTGTTGTAATGCCTACATTAGGCTGTCATAAGTGTAATGGTGTAAAGAGTGTCATAACAGTTTGTGACAGCAGGAAACAGGAAGCGTTTTATAAGTCTTGATTGGTTGACTCTGTGATGGTTGAACCTCAATTTCCAGGCTTCCTGAATGAGCCTTTGGAGTATGGTAGAATTGAATTAGAGTTAATTTTGGTAGCTGTCACCATAGCCTGCATGTTGTGGGAAATATTGTCACTCTTACAGAAATCTCATACAGTGTGTTATAACTCAAAAACAAATGTAAGTGTTGGGTCTAAATTTTCCTCCGGGAGAGTATTCCACAAACAACATTAATGAGTTGGCACGCTAACTTTTCTAAACTTTTTTTCAACCAATTTGAGTAGCCATAATGATTAGCAGCCTGACTCCTTGGTCCCACTGGCCTAGTTAATTCTAGCATTGGGTTGGCTCTCTACTGCCTAAAGACCATAGCAGGCAGTGGCAGCTTCAGAGAAGTGCTGGTTAGTTAGGTTCCCAAGTTTTGCCTTTATTTTCTGACCAGGAAAAACTGGTTGTAGAGATAATGTACGGCCCCCACACGATTGCGCCGGCACATACCTTTTTTGTTAGGCAACATTTCAACCCAAGAGTGGATCTTGGTCAGGTCAGTGATGGTGTATCTTTACCTCTGCTGCAGACAGTGTCGTTCCTGAGAGCGCACCCCTCCTCCACAGGTCCTGGAGCAGGTGGACCAGCTGCTCCACTCTCCCCACCACTGGGCCACCTCGTCGGGCTGCTGTCCCCGGATCTGGTACCTCTGGCTGTGCCGGCTCTGCCGCTGGACCTCCTCCCTCCCGTCACTACTGTCCTGGCAGAGACAGAGTATTTTACATGTGTATTACACTGTATGTACAGTATGCACGTGTGTGTGCGCGCGCGCGGGTGCTTGCTGCGTGTGTATGTCCGTCTCGATGTGGTTTAGGTTGTCCAGAACCGTTTTGTCTCTTCTTCTCTCTCCCCATAAGGAAGGCATAAGGGACAGTTGTGTTGTTTCCTATATGTGTCGGGAAAAGCCCTGTAGCTCTAACAGTAGGGTTGCTGTGCAGACTGCAGTTGGCAGCAGCAGCTGGCCGGACTGTTCCATTAAACCCCGAGCGGGTACGGAAAACGAAAAGACCGAAAATCACTTTAGGTGGCCTTCGCACAAGATTCCCATTGTAAGTGTTCCGTCTGTGTGTAGGAGTAAAGGCAGCAAGCAACGCAGTAACATGATTGACTTTGCTATGCTTCTCTCTGTTTCTGAAGTGTGTCCTCCCTGCATGAATAAGCACACACTGGGGAGTGTTTCCCTAAACCATTCGGCGAACACATTGCGACCACTTATGGTGCTCTGGTACACTTTCCACCGGACAAACCTGTTAACACGTGTTTGGATACACTGACTGGAGCAAAAGTACAAAAAGGCTGCCGCTACCTCCTGGGGTATGCATTAAAACCTATAGACATTCAGAGTTTATTCCAAGTGGTGAAAGATGCAGGAGTAATACAGAAAGCAGAAACCTAACCAAAACCTGTAATCCATTTAGGAGGGAGAGAGAGGGGGAAGGAGAGAGAGAGGGGGGGAGAGAAAGAGAGAGAGAAAGAGCCTAAAATTCAAAACAGAGCTGGTGGTTGGCTATGAATATCTTTTCTTTACAGAGGTAGAGACAGGCCAAGACTTTTAAGAGCATTACTGTGCTTTTGATGAGTTAGAGAGGTGGATGAGAGACTGGAGGGAGGAGGATGAAGAGAAGGAAGGAGGGAGGGGGAATGGAGACAGGGAGGATTGAGGGCTGCTAAAAACGAGTGCTAGATGAAAGGGCCAGTGACTGTCTGTGAGTAACTGAAGCTGACTCCTGTTGTCTAGACTTCAGGTTAATCGTAGCCCTCTAAACCTGACCATTAGAGTGCATTAACAGCACACAGACACTGCCATGGCTGGCCACACTGTTCTAGGGCCTAGGATTTCTTCCCAATGATTAATGTTTCACACTCAATAGCTCTCAAGAGTAGAAACTCTGTTTATAGAACCGATATTCATCTGCACATTTTGAATGATTTGCAGACATTTTTTGTTTGTATTTTTAGTTTGCCTTGTAATTTTAGTTTGATAATTTTGGGAAGACTTGTGTTTGCATATTTTGCTGGTCTATAGTCTATATGACAGTCATATAGATTTCACAACACGCTCATTTTACATCACCACAAATTTGAATACAAGAACTGGTAATGGGAAGAAAAAAAAATTGCTCAAATCACAAACATGAGCAAAAATCCGAAAAGACTGATAGTTCTGTAACTCAACTAGGGGGACTAAATGCTTGTCCAAACAAGAATGTGCAAGCCCCATATGTTTTTCTGAATGCCCTCTGGATATCTAGGAATCTAAATAGACTATTTACTTTTTTTAACGACTTAATGCTCCAGGCTCTCAAACAATGGACCTCCCGGGAAGTACAAATTAGTATACTTTTGGAGGCTGCGGCGAACGGCGTCCGGTGTGAGAGAGGGGGGATAATTGTGCATGGGACAGTTGTATTACAATGTTACTGGAGTTGAGCGGGTCAGCTGCTGCCGCGACCGGGGACCGGTCAGGTGGATGCCATGTGGATGATTCAAGAGCCTGGGTTGTTATGCATACATCAATAATGGACACGAACACTTGGAAATGGAAAACCATATCGTTGAAAAATGCTGTTTTCACGTATTTTGACGGCTTGAAGCTTATCTGTAAAATGTTCCCATAACGTTTTTTTCATAAACTGTATTATAACATAGTTCCCTGATGTTGGTTAGTGGTAAACGAGCCGCGGCTACTTTGTTAGCCCATGGGATCCTCTTGTAATATCCAATGTCTCCAGATGACCTCCCTTCAATTTGAACTGAAGTACAATCCAGTACCGTATCCTTCCTCGTCTTCCGTCCCTGCCTCATTAGTTTTAGTCCAGTGGACCACGAAGCTCTCTAATAATGTGCAGCTACTTCAACAGCTTCGGGAAATGCCAGGCAGGCAGAAATAAAGGCTCCAGCTGGGGCTTTGATCTTAAAGCATAAAGAGTCTAGAAAAGGAGTCCGGCATGAAACGGATAGCGGAAAAGAAGGCTATCACTAATAGCCCACAGTACCGAATGGATTGAAATTGTTGCAAGCAAGCATGGGTTAGAAGGCTATTCCAGAAAACAGCGTAATCTCTTGCCATTTGAATGCTTTCACACAAATACCGGCATACACGAGCAGACATTTGCGTTGTGAACAAGGATGTTTGAAGCGCACGGCTTTATGGATAAGAATGTATTTTTTAAAACAATTTTTGAATGAAAAGTATGCGATTTACCTTAATGTTGCTGGTGGATGCTCTCTCAAAAGTTCCGAATAGGAAGACAGCGCTGTGAATAAGAATAATACCGAATCGTGCGCTCCAAAAACAGTACATGGTTCATTTAGGAACAAGGAGACCTCGCCCCCCCAACCTTAACCACAGCTTGAAAGGGAGGCTCGCACTAAGAGGTCTATTGGGAAGAAAATCCTTGATGCTTTCTTTAATGGCTTTACAACCTGCTGGCCCGAAGGGAAAAGGGGGTTGGTCAAGCTGGCTTTGATTGACGTTGTAGACTTGCAGAACCTTGTACCCTAAATCTGAAACCCACTTCTGGCTCTTTCAATAGTGACTACCTCCACCAGGGGTAGTGGGATAGTTCTCCTGTGTGTGTATGTGTCTGTGCGTGCGTGCGTGCGTGAAAGAGCCAGAGAGAGAGAGAGTTTTGGGACCATAAACAAGAGAGAGTGTTTTGGCACCATAAACAAGAGAGAACATTTTCACATTGATTTGCCTGTATTTATAGGGTGTAGAGAAACAACTATTGATAGTATAAAAAGGGGAAAGACCTATGGTGTTATGATGTAACAGAATGGGGAGGTAGTAGGGTAGTTGAACTCACATCTCATGTCCCCTTATGTATAAGGGAGTGACCGAAATTTACACAATTGTTACCCGGAGGAAAATGGGGGAGGGTCATGATTTTTCAATTTCAGTTAGGGAGAGGTTTTAGTATTTTAAAATGTAGTCCAGGGGAGGGTCATGTAATTTGTAACAAACATTTCTGCTATTTTCACAACCAACAATTATCGGTGGGGTGCTGGTGGCACAAAAAGGCTGGGTTTTGTTGAATTAACAAATCGTGGGTGTGTCAGGCTTGGCCCCTCACTGGCCAATCAGAACGTTCTCCAGGGCTAAATATGTGGTTGCTTCAAATGGTGTATTTACTGTCTTTTATGTATATGCATTTGAATCAACTCCAATTCCAATGTTAGTCCATTATAGTTTGTTTAACCGCTTACAGAAATGAAATGACAAAATGTAGACCTTTCCCATCTTTGCTAAATATCTTAACTTGAACCTGTTTGCAGTCCACAATGTTCTAAGTAATTGCATGGCTTCAATGTTGAAATGTATACATAGCATTTGCGCTGATATAGGGGCTAGGCCTACTGTATGGATTACATTATGGATGAGCATGGACATGCCAAACGTTGTCAATTAGCAAGATACAATTCATTATTGATAAGGCCTAAAAAAGGAATCAAGTAATTCAAATACAATTCGAAACAAATCAACAACTTGTTGTAAATAGCCTATGTCTAAATACATATAATAGAGTATTAATAATAATAATAATAATAATAATATATGCCATTTAGCAGACAGGCACAATCAATTGCATACATTCTATGTATGGGTGGTCCTCGCAGGCATATAAACTGAGCTACAGAAGGACCATTAAAACAATACAGACTATGGAGGGTTTTAAGCACATCCAAACAGTAGCTGAACAAAGATCCAATTTAAAGAAAAAGGGAGAATGTCCACTCACCTTTAGAGTGCTCCTAAATATAATGTTTTGTACACATATTGGAACCATCATACAGAACGCATTTACACTTCTCCAGAAGCTGAATTGCATGCGCATCATGGGCCTTTTCACCATATAACCTGGACAGTGTGACTTATTCTAAGTTTGGTTTGAATAAAATGGAACGAAAAACAAGCAATCGGTTCGTTTTTTTCTTCCAACAACAACAATAAATGAATATAAAATGTAATGATGTCATAAAATCATCAGGATTAAAAAACAAAACAACTAAAGCATTGCTGTTGAACCAGCCTTCATTATAGTAGGCCTAGGGTAGGGGTAGCCTACAGAAGGATTTGGGTTTCACAAATGTGAAACGGGAAACGAGCAATTGTTACAGGAAAATAACTTCTAAATGCAAAGTTTACCGGTATTCACCGAGGTTCTCGTCTCTCGTTTCATGATGGGCATGGACACACGTAACCTACATCCAGGCTGTATTACATCCGGTCGTGATTGGGAGTCTCATAGGGCAGCGCACAACTGGCCCAGCGTCGTCCAGGTTTGGCCGGGGTAGGCCGTCATTGTAAATAAGTATTTGTTCTTAACTGACTTGCCTAGTAAAATAAAGGTTAAGTAATTACTTTTTTTTTTAAACATCATGGAGGGGAAGGAGGACCGGAGGTAAGCTTGATACTGCTATAATATATTTTAATAAAAAACATATGTTTAGTTGCCCTTAATGAAGCTATTTATCAGAGTTATTGACCTCACAATAAAGACATATTCGAGTAATTTACTTAACTTTACATTAACATGAAGCAGCAGCCGTGGAGATGGATAGTGCATGGGTGCTGAAAGTTGGCTAATTTGAGAAGTCCTAATTCATTTAAACAGTCTTCATTTTAATGTGACTTGAGGCTATTCACAAGAGGGCTTTGTGTTGGAGTCTATTTCTTCCTATTCAAGAAATAAGAGTTCGGTCTACCTGTTTGACAGACTCAATTATAGTCTATGATCCATAGATTTTGTCAACCAATTCCGTCAGTCACCAGGCACTCCTCAAATATCTTAGTGTCAGTGAGTGAAGGGCTTAAAACAAGGGCTCGAATTGAGGAGTATGTAAGGGTATTGTGGCTTTTCACTTTGTTCTCAGATCAGCTGTTATTTGGAGCCACGGAGTCTGCTAGCTCAGTGATAAGGATACTTAGCAAGGCTCCGGCCCCAGTAAATCCATGTCCATACAGGGCAACCATATCCGTAAAGGACACGCACCCACTGTGTGTCGTCTGCCCGAGTCTCGAACACATGGAAGCAGCATTCAACGACCCCCGGTCATGCATCCATTGTAAAGATGTTGCTGCTAACACCATCCATCGGAGAGCGCACAGAGCAGCTCAATGTGGTTCGTCTCACACACTGCCTTCGAGCGGGGAGACTACCTCACAGACCAAGCCCTCATGGGTCGACAACATGGATGGCTATCCCAAGGACCTCCACCCACTTTTCCAGGGCTTGGCCCTGAAGGAGGGGGAAGGGGACTTCGTCATCAGCGGAGGAAGAAGAGGACAAGGAAGTGCAAGTCGTTACTGTACCTCTAGGCCCTCTTCTGCCCTTAGCGGGGTATCGGTAGAGGATCAGATATTTGGTCAGTGATGTCTTCAAACGGGCAGCGACCACACTCAGCATTGAGTGGCCCGAACCCAGCGAGGGACTGGTAGGACAGAAGGAAACTACCCTCTCTCCCCATCCCAGGCATGCATCTCCGCCCAGCTATCCCAGCTTGAGTGGTGGAAGCCAAGCGCAATTGGGACAAACCCTTGACCGGCAAGGTCCACACCAGACTTATTGCAAGCATGAATGTCAAGGACATTGAGGAGCTGGGCCTCAGCAAGCCATCGGTGGTCAAGCAGTCACTGGCTAACCACCCAGTTACAGTTCCGTCACTAACAGACACTTCTCCCTGGTAAAGATGGAACATTTCTTCACATCCATCTACCAAAAGGTCGGTGTGTCTTCTGCACGTTCTGTACAGGTGTTGAAAGTTATGTCCCTACTGTTGTCATACCAGGCCAATTTGATGCTAGAGATGCATAATAATTGAAAGAACGAAAGGGAAGCCTTCAACTTCTGCCTGCTACATAAATCCAGGAATTTTGGCTACCTGGCCTACCCCTCCACAAGCCAAGGCTTTGTGGCAGGAAGAGGCCAATTTGCTGGCGCCAATGCTTTCTATGGGAAGCTCCCAGCAACGCAGTGGGCATCAACACCACAGTTCAGAACCCCAGTGGGGAAAATGGTCCTTCGCAGAGCAATGCAGTGAAACGGAGACTCGCCCCATCGCCACCAGAAGGAGCTCTGGCACCACTAGTGAACGAGAGTCTACCAGCCTGTGGGTTACTTGCCACCAGAGCAGGGAATTGGCGGGCATGCACAGTCCAGCCTTGGGTCTGGTCCACAGTTACAAAGGGATACAGACTAGAGGTTGACATGGGAACAGGACTCCTTCGGGTCTTGCGGGCCCCGCAGGATTCTGGCAGGAATGAGAATGAAGTTCTACAGTCAAGTTTGGGACAGAATGGGACAGGATCAACAGTCAACAGGAACGGGCAGTACAGGAATCGTTATGAACTGAGGTTTTGGGGCGATTAATATGTCGTGTGGAGCATTTCATAAAAACAACAACTGTGTAGGCTAGGCCTAATATAGTTTCCTAAAAAATATATATATACAAAACTAAAATACCTCATTCCACTCTCATGCCTCGTTCCAGTAGTACATGGCTTGTAAAAAATGTAGCGGTTTAATCAAAGAGGCTACCAACTGGAGAGCGGGACAAGCGGCCTGAAGCGGCATAGCTGCTCTACTTTACCGTCAAGCCCAATTGTTCGCGTATTAAACTAAACCTGTGACATCTGAGGTGAATAGTGAAATAAAAATAGATTGACTTACGCAGTACTGCCACTCAGGTTATTATGTATATTTTTATGTTCATGTTGTAAATGTTAGTGTGCTGTAAATGTTTATATGTGCGCAGTGCTCAGCTGTAGGCTACAGGTTTATACCGGTGTTATGTGCAGGCCATCCTGCTGGGGTCTCTGTCTTCATCCTTCAGCCTTAATCGATATGCATTTAGGTCATTTAGAATATGTTCTTATCTAGAGCAATTTAGGCCTTCAGTCAGTTCATTTAACTGAAATAGGTAAGACAAACATCACAGTCGCATATTACTGAAATTATTTGTAATACTTCCTAAACAAATAAAACAGCCTTATATTTCTGCGTTCAAAAATTAGCACGGGATGGGAGTGATTTTTATCGGGAAAGGTTGCGAAAGTTCCACGGTTATAGAACTGTTGCAGGCTCAGGTCTGTTCTGGACAAGACGGGACAGGAAGGAGTTTTCACTCCCTTGTCAATCTTTAGTACAGACTGCAGTTCGTTCTGAGACTACCCGTTTTCAATGGAATTTTGGAATCAGTAGCAACTGGCGACTAAGCACTAGGCATGCTAGAGCAGGCAATCTCCATTCTATTAACAAAGGGGCAATACCAGGGCAATACCAGCGGCAGAGAGCCACCTCAGTTTCTACTCTTGGTATATCCTGCTTCCCCAAAAAGGGGGAGGGGTTTGCCCCATTCCGGACCTACGTGTCCTCGACAGCTATCTGAAGAAGCTCTCGTTCCGTATGTTTAAGTTCAATACTGTCTCGCTCTATTTGTCGAGGCGACACCTCAGTCGATCTGCAGGACGCTTCTTTTCACATAAGCATCCTGCCAGCAGGTTTGCTTTTCAAGGCACAGCCTACGAATACTTTGCTGTTCCATTCGTTCAAGAGGTGCCTCTGAGTGCTGGAGTTGATGGCGTCCACCATCTCATCAGTACCTCTCGGGCCTAATGAGGATGAAAGACTTCCAGCGTTGGGGTGTTTGCCCAACGTCTGTGTGCACGACATCACCTCAATCAAAGGTATTTATAAAGCCCTTTTCACATCAGCAGATGTCACAAAGTGCTATACAGAAACCCAGCCGAGAACCCCAGACAGCAAGCAAGAAAGGCAGGAACCTAGGAAGAAACGTAGAGAGGAAACAGGCTCTGAGGGGTGGCCATTTATCTTCTGGCTTTGCTGGGTGGAGATTATAAGAGTACATGGCCATTTAAGGCCAGATTGTTCTTCAAGATGTTGAAATGTTCATAGATGACCAGCAGGGTCAAATAATAATCACGGTGTTTGTAAAGGTTGCAACAGGTCAGTACCTCAGGAGTAAATGTCAGTTGGCTTTTCATAGCCAAGCATTCAGAGGTCGAGACCGCAGGTGCGGTAGAGAGAGAGAGAGAGTCGTAAACAGCAGGTCCGGGACAATGTAGCACGTCCAATGAACAGGTCAGGGTTCCCTAGCCACAGGCAGAACAGTTGAAACTGGAGCAGCAGCATGACCAGGTGGTCCTCCTCAGGTGGTCCTGAGAGAGAATTAGAGGGAGCATACGTAAAATTCACACAGGACGCCAGATAAGGCAAGAAATGTTCACCTCTGCATGTCTCTCGGCTCTCCATCACTGGTTGGCACAGTTCACGAGGGGAATGCAATAAATGGAGTGTGGACCCCACAACTCTGCATTGCGCACATAAATTACCTTGAATTGCTGACAATGTTTCACTGGCGTTGGGAGGGACATGACCCTCACACATTCAGACCCCCCCCACACACACTTTTATCATTGCACTGTGATACAAAAAGGGACAACTGTGTGCTTTAGGACAATGCGGAAGCCTCAGAGCGGTCAGGTAGGTTGTTAGGTGGTTTCAGCCGGCTGGATTTAGGAGCAAACCAAGTGGACACCACTGAGCGTGTGAACAGAGGCAACTGTAGTCTGCGTATCTGCCTTTTCTACGAGTTGTAAAAGCAAGCAGAGCAGAAACTGGCCACACTTTATTTGACTGATGTAGCTGGCAAGGTAACTGCTGTTTGACTTAGCAGAAAAAAAGTATTTATTCCATGTGCCGAGCTAGTAGCGTAACTGACATGTAATGTTAGCAAATGTTTCATCCCCTCTCGACTGAAGTTCTGTCTGAAGTGAATGAACTAGCTTGCTAACATTAGTTAGCTAATAGCTACCACAGTCAGTTCAGCTCTAGCTACAGTATCTGTCAGATAAAAGTATCTAACAGATGTGTGTATGGAAATGTTTTGTATCCTATGTTTTGTCCCGTTTCAACAGAAGTAAATTCACTTGGCTAGTTTTCACCAGTTGATGTAGCTACCATTACAGATAGCCAAAAGTTGTCTAACGTTAGCTAGCTCACTAACTTTAGCTATTATTTCTGCCTCAATCACACTAGATCTGAATCAAATGATGAAAACAGTGGCCAAACAATTGAAGACCGATATTTTAACGTTTTTTTTTACAGCGCAATGTGAGTCAGTATAGTATTGTAACGTTATTGATTTGTCAATTTCCCTACTGTAGGTAATTCCCTACTTCTCAATGACATGGTATAAACAGCTCTACAGCCTTCACTGTCATGATGCACAGTCAGTACACAACACTATGCTCATCGTGTCTTAGCAGGATCAGATGGTGACAAAGGTCTCAGCATGGTCAGACAGCCAGGGAAGACCAGTCTGTGACTGCTGAGTATAACTTTTTCAGATGCAACACTTTATTCTCTCTGTGCAAAAAACACTGCATGAAGGCTCAGGCTAAGACCCAGATGCAGACACAGGAGATGGATAGTACGAGTCTCAAGGGGCAGGCAAAGAGTTGTAATCCAAATCAGAATCAAGCAGGTACAGGACGGCAGGCAGGATCAGGGTTAGGACAGGCAGAAAGGCCAGAACTGGGAAGACTAGGAAAACAAAAACTAGCGCACAGGAAACACGGGAACATGCTGGTAGGACAGAACGGGACAAGACGAACTGGCAACAGATCTGGTGGGAGGTGGAAACAAACACAAAGACAGGTTAAACAGATCAGGGTGTGACACACTTGACAAGACAGAAGTTTCAAAGATTGAAACAATTTGAAGGCAGTTTGACAAACCTCAAAATTTGATTTCCAAACTGTATCAAGGGTTGATAGAGGCTTTTCCTGATTACACAAAACATGTCAATCAAACATATGAGGAAGACCTGTGAGACACTATTGATAATGATGAATGGACACGGATATGTTTTAATGCCCATTCATGTTCATATAATCCCAGACCGTCCATAGAATAATATATGCCACACTCAGAAATGTAATAACGCTGCTGGAGTTGTAAAACACACAAGGGGGCATACTGTATTTGCATATGTTATGATCTTGTGAAGGCTGGCTGAATTATGACAAAGAGTATGTTATTTTATCTCAGCATGTCTACAGATTCTCCTTTTTCCCTGTTTTTGTTTGCTAGGAAATGTTGATATTTCAGACTGTTATAAGAAGAAACTGTGTAACCATAGCATTTATAGAAATGAATTGCCATTCATTGGAAGGTTGATGGCTCCTTTCTCCTCCAACAATGTCACAATGGATGGCAGAAATGTCAAGTTATGTATCACTTGATTTGATTTATTACAAGTTTAAGGGTACACTGTGCAACTTTCATAAGGTCTGGAATATTGTATGACAAAAGGGGTCTGTATTGAAACATTATTTTTTTGTTGTCAAGCACTCACAAATAGATTACATTTTTTATGGCACACCATAAGGGTAGGCAACAACACATCCGTCACGCTGATCCTCAACACGGGGGCCCCTGAGGGGTGCGTACTTAGTCCCCTCCTGTTCTCCCTGTTCACTCACGACTGTGTGGCCAAGCACGACTCCAACATCATCGTTAAGTTTACTGACTACACAGCGGTGGTGGGCCTGATCACCGACAACAATGAGACAGCCTATAGGGAGGAGGTCAGTGCCAGGACAGCAACCTCTCCCTCAACGTGGGGAAGACAAAGGAGATGATCGTGGACGACAGGAAAAGGAGGGCCGAACATGCCCCCATTCACATCAACGGAGCTGTAGTGGAGCGGGTCGAGAGTTTCAAGTTCCTTGGTGTCCACATCACCAACAAACTATTATGGTCCAAACACACCAAGAAAGTTGTGAAGAGGGCATTACAACATCTTTTCCCCCTCAGGAGACTAAAAAGATTTGGCATGGGTCCCCAGATCCTCAAATAGTTATACAGCTGCACCATCGAGAGGATCCTGACTGGTTGCATCACAGCCTGGTATGGCAACAGCTCGGCATTCAACCGTAAGGCGCTACAGAGGGTCAAGCTTCCTGCCATCCAGGACCTATATACCAGGCGGTGTCAGAGGAAGGCCCCAAAGAATTGTCAAAGACTACAGACCCAAGTCATAGACTGTTCTCTCTGCTACCGCACGGCAAACGGTCGCAGAGCACCAGGTCTAGGTCCGAAAGGCTCCTTAACAGCTTCTACCCCCAAGCCATAAGACTGCTGAACAATTAATCAAATGGCCACCCAAACTATTTGTACTATCCCCCTTTGTTTTTACACTGCTGCTAATCTCTGTTTATTATCTATGCATAGTCAATTTACACCTACCTACATGTACAAATTACATCGACTAACCTGTACCGGTAGCCCCAGTATATATCCTCATTATTGTTATTTTATTGTGTTACTTTTTAATATTTTTTTACTTTAGTTTATTTAGTAAACATTTTCTTAACTCTATATTCTTAAAACTGCAGTGTTGATTAAAGGCTTGTAAGTAAGCATTTCATGGTAAGGTCTACCTACACCATGCACCTACCAGTGCACGTGACAAATAAAATTAGATTTAATGTTTTTTTTTCATTTTTTGTGCACCTGTCTCAGTGGACTAATCAATTGAGGAGGCTGCGGGGATGCCACGGTCCAAGAATATGGGGATTGTGGCTCAGATGCACAAGGCACGTCTCTCTCCAGAATGTGCTCTGTCCCACCATTTTGTGGGTATTTATTGTTTATAACTTCAATCTGTGCATTGTTTGCTATGTCTATCAATTTGGCTCCCGAATGCCGCTTTGGTCTATGGCGTGTGGTCAGTGCTAGAGGCGTCAATGCAGACCATGGTTCGATTCCAGGCTGTATCACAACCGGCTGTGATTGGGAGCCCCGTAGGGAGGCGTACAATTGGCCCAGTTTCATCCGGGGAGGCCCTTCTCTCGTCAACGGTTGTCACATTGTATTGTGGAAGCTCTTATATTGGCCTATAATAGCAAGGGGTTCCAGCCTCCGGAGGGCCTGAGGGCTCACTCCACCAGAGGTATGGCTACATCTTGGGCACTGTTCAAGGGCATCTCCTTACAGGGGATTTGCGATGCGGCTTGTTCGGCATCCCCACTTATATTGTGTTCTACCGGTTAGATGCCACTGCACCTTCATTGGGGCCTCTGAGGGTTGATATGTGAGACCACCTGGCTTCAGAGAGCATGTGCGATATGGGAGTTAGCCATAACCCATAGTGAGATATAGAAACAAATAATTGAAAGAGAACGTAAGGTTACTTGCGTAACCTTGGCACTCTGATATGAGTGAGATATCTCACCACGTTCCTCTACTCGCAAGAGTGTGAGGACGTTTGGCACGCTCGAGGATGACCAGAGGGCGGGCGACAGACGTGTATGATTGGTTCTTCGAGCTACTTAGAGATTCTGGGGAATCCTACAGTGAAATATTTCACTTATAATATCAGAAAGCTGGGGTTATTTTTTCTTTATTTTATCTTTATGTATACAGTTTTTTTTCTCATTGAGATAACATCCCTTTTCCAAGAGAGACCTGGTCCAATAGCAGCATTATGCAAGCAACATTACGTTTCCTGGAGAGCATATCCTCTTTGTCCTGGTCTTTTCAAGGAAATAATGTCTTACAAATCCTATAAACACAGACACAATGTTTCTGGCAATGAGTGAACAATGCATAGGATATGCTGTGCAAGACCAACTTTTCTAATGCCAGTCAAAAATGGTTAGAGTTCCACAGCAAAGGCAAAACTATTATATTTTCCATGCTGTGAGAAAGCATGTTTGAATGAATATGCCACGAAGTTTATTTTGTCTCGAGTATATATTATACTGTTTACATTATTTTATTGATTACACAAATTTAAACTCACATTCATTCTCTCAGTTCTAGAAGAATGTTGCTTTTGTCTTCCTCAGGAAACATGGTTACGGACTTTGATTGAATAGAACCCCAACAACTGTTCCACTTAAAGCCGAAAATCTATGAAAACGGTATATTCTACTAAATAGTCTTATGGAAATCAAACCCAGCCCCAACAACTGGAAATAAAGCCTGCAGCTATGTTTCACTTGGTTTTCTGGCCAAATCTCTCCATGTTTCCATCAATGTGTATAAGCTGTTCCATATGGAGCGATGTAAGAAGAGGGAGTTGAAAACACAAGAGAAGACAAGGGGGACTTATTTGTATGTTTTGTATTAGTTACGGTTATCATTGTATCTGAATTATTTAATGCTCCCCCACAGAAGGTCTTACATAGATGCCAATGTAATATTTATGGAGGGCTTTGATGTCTCTTTGAGGAACAGATTGCAGGAGATTTCCCCTTTAGCTAATCTGCTGAAATATCTTTCCCATGGTTGCACCATCCCATCTGAACTCCAACCAGACAATAGTATACCACCTAGGATAATGCAAGCTTGTTCTTGTGTTACCGTAAATATAGAGGTTTGACTGGAGAGGCATGTTCAGACGTTTCACCCCCCCCCCAAAAAAAACGTTCCTGTCAGAATCCCTCTTTTAGGAATTCACTATACACGTGGTTCACTGAACACATCCTATGGAATACCATGCAAAACATTTGACTTAAAAGTCATCTATAATGTTCAAAGTTGTTGGGGGAGGAAAGGGAACTGTATCGAATTTAAAACAGTCCTAAAAACAAATGTGTTCGGGCTGACCATTATTAGATACCACAAACTCTCCAATCTGTGTCTGTTATCAGATTCAAAATTTTAAAAAGAAATCTTCCCATGGTGTATTACTTTCTTATTACTTCTAAAGGGAAAGAGGTAAATCAATAAGACGTTATACCCAACAAACAACTCCAACCTCCTATGCTGACTTATACACAGTTCATTTCCTACTTTTCTTCATAGTTCCCCAACCCCAATGATAAAAGAAAACACTATCCCTCAGATCAGTATCTGCACTCCCTGGCACGTCTCCATAATATTACAGGTACCTTCGAAACAAAAAGGATCTGTGATTTCACTCACACACAGGTACCCATTAAAGAGGACCTCTAGTGGCTGTGGCATAGTTGTCGGTGTGTGTCAAAGCAACAACGTCAACCTCCCGAGCTGCCCCAAACTGCTGGAGGGCTCTGTACCTACACAATAGACTGTTGTTCTAATAGCTTTGAATGAGGGGTGCCAAGCAACAAGGATCTGCACCTCTCACACTTAAATAAACACTGACATATGCACATTCCATAGCACAGGGAATTATCAATCAAGTATTACTCAACCACGAGAACTATCCTTCAAATCAAAGTTTATTGGTCTCGTACACAGATTTGCAGATGTTAACACAGGTGCAGTGAAATGCTTGTGTTTCTAGCTCCAACAGTGCAATAATAATATCTAGCAATAAAAATGCAATACACGTTTTAAAAACCATACACAAAGAATGCATAAAAATGAAGCAATTAAGAAATATCAGAATGAACAATGTCAGAGACTGGAATATAAATATACTGTATATATACATATAATGGTGTGTAAAGAAAGCATGGTCAGTATATGAATAGAAAAGGTCTCTGACATTGTTCAAGGCATCCTGAGTGGTGCAGTGGTATAAGGCACTGTATTGCAGTTTTGAGGCTGTCAGTACTGCCTGGGGTTCGATCCTAGGCTGTGACCCAACCGGCCATTACTGGGAATCCCATAGGGAGGTGCATAATTGGCCCAGTGTAGTCTGGGTTAGGAGAGGGTTTGGCTCATTGCGCTCTAGTGACTCCTTGTGGCAGGCTGGGTGCCTGTCAGTTGAACGGTGTTTTCTCCGACACATTGGTGCAACTGGCTTCCGGGTTAAGCGAGTGTGTTTTAAAATGACGTATGACTCAATTTTCGTCTCTCTCTCTCTGAAAAAGGGAGTAAAAATGCCTCAAATAAATGTAAAAAGATGTGTGCAGTAGTTATATAGGATGAGACATCAGTATAATAGAGTTCCGTCTGCACGTCGCTCCAACGGGTAGTATAACTTTTTCATTATATTTCATTATATCACAACGGTTTGATTTGTCTTATCTTAGCAATTTCTTCTCAGCTAGCTACATAGCCGTCTTTGTATCAAAGATAATTGCGTAATTATCGTATTTCGCCGTCCTAACGTAGTCTTCACTAGCCAGCTAGCTAACGTCCACTGATTAGCTGCACTGGGAAAACTATTACACTCAACTGAACGACTTGATTAGTTTAGTGTTAGCTAGCTACATAGCTGTCTTTGCTGTCTTCGTATCATCGTATCATCGTATCCAAGATAATTGTGTTGTTTAGGTTTAGAGTGTGTAGTCTTAGAGTGATTATCTTAATTTACCGAGGTTAGCTAGCCAGCTATTTGTCGTCCTTAACGTAGGTGACTCTGCTAGCTAGCCAACAGCTAGCCAACGCTAGCCAACGTCTTCTGTATAGAACTCAACTACCCGGTCGCATTCACAGGTTGTATCACATTTTCACTTCATTTTCATTACAGTACAACGGTTTGATTTGTTTGATCGTAGCTAGCTACTTAGCTAGCTACATAGCCGTCTTTGTATCAAAGATAATTGTGTAGTCTAGAGCGATTTTCTAGGTTCGCTAGCTATCTATTGTCGTTATTTTAACGCAACGTAACGTAAACAACACTGCTAGCTAGCCTGCTAGCCCCCGAATAGCAACACTGCAGAAACTATTACACTCAACGGAACGACTTGATTAGTGTAGTGTCAACAACGCACCCACTGCCAGCTGGCCTACTTCAGCAGTACTGTATCATTTTAATCATTTTAGTCAATAAGATTCTTGCTACGTAGCTTAACTTTCTGAACATTCGAGACGTGTAGTCCACTTGTCATTCCAATCTCCTTTGCATTAGCGTAGCCTCTTCTGTAGCCTGTCAACTATGTGTCTGTTTATCCCTGTTCTCTCCTCTCTGCACAGACCATACAAACGCTCCTCACCGCGTGGCCGCGGCCACCCTACTCTGGTGGTCCCAGCGCGCATGACCCACGTGGAGTTCCAGGTCTCCGGTAGCCTCTGGAACTGCCAATCTGCGGTCAACAAGGCAGAGTTCATCTCAGCCTATGCCTCCCTCCAGTCCCTCGACTTCTTGGCACTGACGGAAACATGGATCACCACAGACAACACTGCTACTCCTACTGCTCTCTCTTCGTCCGCCCACGTGTTCTCGCACACCCCGAGAGCGTCTGGTCAGCGGGGTGGTGGCACCGGGATCCTCATCTCTCCCAAGTGGTCATTCTCTCTTTCTCCCCTTACCCATCTGTCTATCGCCTCCTTTGAATTCCATGCTGTCACAGTTACTAGCCCTTTCAAGCTTAACATCCTTATCATTTATCGCCCTCCAGGTTCCCTCGGAGAGTTCATCAATGAGCTTGATGCCTTGATAAGCTCCTTTCCTGAGGACGGCTCACCTCTCACAGTTCTGGGCGACTTTAACCTCCCCACGTCTACCTTTGACTCTTTCCTCTCTGCCTCCTTCTTTCCACTCCTCTCCTCTTTTGACCTCACCCTCTCACCTTCCCCCTACTCACAAGGCAGGCAATACGCTCGACCTCATCTTTACTAGATGCTGTTCTTCCACTAACCTCATTGCAACTCCCCTCCAAGTCTCCGACCACTGCCTTGTATCCTTTTCCCTCTCGCTCTCATCCAACACCTCCCACACTGCCCCTACTCGGATGGTATCGCGCCGTCCCAACCTTCGCTCTCTCTCCCCCGCTACTCTCTCCTCTTCCATCCTATCATCTCTTCCCTCCGCTCAAACCTTCTCCCACCTATCTCCTGATTCTGCCTCCTCAACCCTCCTCTCCTCCCTCTCTGCATCCCGTGACTCTCTATGTCCCCTATCCTCCAGGCCGGCTCGGTCCTCCCCTCCCGCTCCGTGGCTCGATGACTCATTGCGAGCTCACAGAACAGGGCTCCGGGCAGCCGAGCGGAAATGGAGGAAAACTCGCCTCCCTGCGGACCTGGCATCCTTTCACTCCCTCCTCTCTACATTTTCCTCCTCTGTCTCTGCTGCTAAAGCCACTTTCTACCACGCTAAATTCCAAGCATCTGCCTCTAACCCTAGGAAGCTCTTTGCCACCTTCTCCTCCCTCCTGAATCCTCCGCCCCCTCCCCCCCCTCCTCCCTCTCTGCAGATGACTTCGTCAACCATTTTGAAAAGAAGGTCGACGACATCCGATCCTCGTTTGCTAAGTCAAACGACACCGCTGGTTCTGCTCACACTGCCCTACCCTGTGCTCTGACCTCTTTCTCCCCTCTCTCTCCAGATGAAATCTCGCGTCTTGTGACGGCCGGCCGCCCAACAACCTGCCCGCTTGACCCTATCCCCTCCTCTCTTCTCCAGACCATTTCCGGAGACCTTCTCCCTTACCTCACCTCGCTCATCAACTCATCCCTGACCGTTGGCTACGTCCCTTCCGTCTTCAAGAGAGCGAGAGTTGCACCCCTTCTGAAAAAACCTACACTCGATCCCTCCGATGTCAACAATTACAGACCAGTATCCCTTCTTTCTTTTCTCTCCAAAACTCTTGAACGTGCCGTCCTTGGCCAGCTCTCCCGCTATCTCTCTCTGAATGACCTTCTTGATCCAAATCAGTCAGGTTTCAAGACTAGTCATTCAACTGAGACTGCTCTCCTCTGTATCACGGAGGCGCTCCGCACTGCTAAAGCTAACTCTCTCTCCTCTGCTCTCATCCTTCTAGATCTATCGGCTGCCTTCGATACTGTGAACCATCAGATCCTCCTCTCCACCCTCTCCGAGTTGGGCATCTCCGGCGCGGCCCACGCTTGGATTGCGTCCTACCTGACAGGTCGCTCCTACCAGGTGGCGTGGCGAGAATCTGTCTCCTCACCACGCGCTCTCACCACTGGTGTCCCCCAGGGCTCTGTTCTTGGCCCTCTCCTATTCTCGCTATACACCAAGTCACTTGGCTCTGTCATAACCTCACATGGTCTCTCTTATCATTGCTATGCAGACGACACACAATTAATCTTCTCCTTTCCCCCTTCTGATGACCAGGTGGCGAATCGCATCTCTGCATGTCTGGCAGACATATCAGTGTGGATGACGGATCACCACCTCAAGCTGAACCTCGGCAAGACGGAGCTGCTCTTCCTCCCGGGGAAGGACTGCCCGTTCCATGATCTCGCCATCACGGTTGACAACTCCATTGTGTCCTCCTCCCAGAGCGCCAAGAACCTTGGCGTGATCCTGGACAACACCCTGTCGTTCTCAACTAACATCAAGGCGGTGGCCCGTTCCTGTAGGTTCATGCTCTACAACATCCGCAGAGTACGACCCTGCCTCACACAGGAAGCGGCGCAGGTCCTAATCCAGGCACTTGTCATCTCCCGTCTGGATTACTGCAACTCGCTGTTGGCTGGGCTCCCTGCCTGTGCCATTAAACCCCTTCAACTCATCCAGAACGCCGCAGCCCGTCTGGTGTTCAACCTTCCCAAGTTCTCTCACGTCACCCCGCTCCTCCGTTCTCTCCACTGGCTTCCAGTTGAAGCTCGCATCCGCTACAAGACCATGGTGCTTGCCTACGGAGCTGTGAGGGGAACGGCACCTCAGTACCTCCAGGCTCTGATCAGGCCCTACACCCAAACAAGGGCACTGCGTTCATCCACCTCTGGCCTGCTCGCCTCCCTACCACTGAGGAAGTACAGCTCCCGCTCAGCCCAGTCAAAACTGTTCGCTGCCCTGGCCCCCCCAATGGTGGAACAAACTCCCTCACGACGCCAGGACAGCGGAGTCAATCACCACCTTCCGGAGACACCTGAAACCCCACCTCTTTAAGGAATACCTAGGATAGGTTAAGTAATCCCTCTCACCCCACCCCCCCCTAAGTTTTAGATGCACTATTGTTAAGTGACTGTCCCACTGGAAGTCATAAGGTGAATGCACCAATTTGTAAGTCGCTCTGGATAAGAGCGTCTGCTAAATGACTTAAATGTAAATGTAAATGTAGTTAAGACATACATATAACGTGGGTGAGACAATATGTCAAGTTTATTAAAGTGATAGCTAGAATACAGTATATACTGTACATTTAAAGTACTCAAACATTAGTAATGGAAAACTCTACCTAAAACAACATTTTGGTATTTGTTTCATTAGGCCAGTGTTGATACAGTCCCAAAATGTTTTGCATGTCAACAATCAAGTTCTCAAGATATATTGAATTTAATTTATTTTGGGTAACAGACATATACAACAAAATGTACGAATGTACAATGCCTGAAGGTCAGGCGTCACGTCTGGAGGAAACCTGGCACCATCCCTACGGAGATGCATGGTGGTGGTAGCATCATGCTGTGGGGATGTTTATCAGCGGCAGGGACTGGGAGACTAGTCAGGAAAGGTGATTCAACAAAGTACTGACTAAAGAGACTGAATAGTTTTATAAATGCGATATTTCCATTTTTTCAATATAAATTTAAAAAAATAAATAATAATAATAATTGTTTTCGATTTGTCATTATGGGGTATCGTGAGTAGATTGATGAGGAATAGTTTTTTATGTCATCCATTTTAGAATAAGTCTGTAATGTAACAAAATGTGAAAAAATGTGGGTCCTTCCGGACAAGTCAGTTACAATTACACCTACCCGAGACCCGTGATAATCATATCAGATCCGACCCGACCTGTGACATTATTTAGAATTCTGGATCCGGACCCGCTCAGGTCCCAGATCGGGTCTCGGGTATTTGGGTA
Source organism: Oncorhynchus gorbuscha (assembly GCF_021184085.1). NCBI lineage: Eukaryota > Metazoa > Chordata > Actinopteri > Salmoniformes > Salmonidae > Oncorhynchus > Oncorhynchus gorbuscha. The sequence continues at coordinate 12,326,319 of NC_060194.1, read as the reverse complement.
CAGGTGGATCCGTGAAGACCTTTAGTTTGTACACATCCATGTTCCCAGTTTTGCGCGTGAATGCTACCTAGGTTTGGATAAGTTCTAAGCATCACAATGGGAACAACATCCTCTATGCACTTCCTGATGAACCCCGTCACAGAGTCCGTGTATATGCCAATGCTATTCTCAGAGGTGACCCAGAACATTTCCCAGTCTGTGTGATCAAAACAATCTTGAAGCATTGATTCCAATTAGTCTGACCAACATTAAACAGTATATACCACGGGAGCTTCTTGTTTAAGTTTCTGCCTATAGGTGGAAAGGAGCAGAATGGAGGCGTGATCTGATTTGTCGAAGGGAGGGCACACAAGAGAAGTGTTGTTAGAATTTCGATAGCGTTTTCCTCCGATTTCCTTTATTAAAGTCCACAGCTTCAATAACTGAGGCCTCTGCATATGCGGTTTCCAGTTTGCGCATAGTCCAGTGTAGTTTCTTGAGAGCCGTTGCGGTGTCTGCTTGGAGGGGAATATACAGGGCAGTATTGATGACCCAAAAAATTATCTTGGGAGGTAATGCGGTCGACATTTGATGGTGAGGTATTCCAGATTGGGAGATCAAATGGACTCGAGTTCCTGTACATTACCACAATCACCACACAATCCACCTTTCTTTTTTCCGGACAGTTCTTTCTTCCTGTCCACGCGATGGACAGAGAACAATATATCCGGAGAGAACCATGATTCCGTAAAACACAAGTTACAGTCCCTGATGTCTCTCTGGAAGGAGATCCTTGCCCTGAGCTTGTCTACTTTATTGTCCAGGGACTGAACATTAGCGAGTAATAAACTCGGAAGTGGTGGATGGTATGCCTGAGTCTGACTAGGGCCTCACTCCTTCGACCTCTTCTCTGGTGACTGTTTTTTGGCGCAGCCCCTGGGATGACTAGAGCTGCCTCAGGAAGTTCAAACAAAGGATCCAGATCAGGTAAGTCGAATTGCTGCTTGAATTTCTGGTGAGTGACCGGCAATCTAATATCCAAAAGTTATTTCCCGGCTGTAGGTAATAATATAAGAAACGTTCTGAACAAATAATGTAAGAAATAACACCCCCCCCCCCCCAAAACAACATACTGCAAAGTTGGTTAGGATCTAGAAACAGGGTGGCAGTGTCTGTTGGCCATTTTCAGAGGAGGGCGAGGTTATTGTAACTGGTTTGAGAAGATTGAGAGAGTATTTTTAGATGTTTTTAAGTGCACATACCATTGAATCTTTCTATTCAACCTGGATAGCCGAAGCATAGTAAATGAAGATACAGAACACTCATATTAGTATGATATGTTACGTTTGGTATGGCATGTATTCATTTGTTGCAAAATGCAATTCGTATGATACGTTACGAATTACAATTCGTATAATACATTACGAATTTGCAATACGTATGATACAGTATGTTACGAATTTCAATTTGTTGTGCCTAATGTTAGCTTGGCTAGCAGTTGGGTTAGGGTTTAAGGTTAGGGTTAAGCTGGGCGTACCCTGTCTGTGCCACATTGTTTAGTGTGCGCACCACTGTTGTCAAGAGAAAAAACTACAGGAAAGACGGTTGTTTAATGTGAGAGGCTCAGTGATGTTAGGTTAAAGGGTTAAGGTTAGGTCTAGGGTTAGGGGAAGGGTTAGCTAACATGCTAAGTAGTTGCAAAGTAGCTATAAAAGTACTAAGTAGTTGCTAAGTTGCTAATTAGCTAAAATTGTCTGTGATGAGATTCAAACACCCAACCTTTGGTTTGCTAGACGTTTGCATTATATGTTGGCTTTTGCGTTAAGTAACCCTATGACTTATGTAACCATACCAAACGTAACATACTAACTTGAGTGTCCCAGATTTTTGTTTACTACTACAGTTGAAGTCGGAAGTTTACATACACTTAGGTTGGAGTCATTAAAACGAGTTTTTACACCACTCCACACATTTCTTGTTAACAAACTATAGTTTTGGCAACTCGGTTAGGACATCTACTTTGTGCATGACACAAGTCATTTTTCCAACAATTGTTTATAGGCAGATTATTTCACTTATAAGCTTGGAAAATTCCAGAAAATTATGTCATGGCTTTAGAAGCTTCTGATAGGTTAATTTACATAATTTGAGTCAATTGGAGGTGTACCTGTGGATGTATTTCAAGGCCTTCCTTCAAACTCAGTGCCTCTTTCCTTGACATCATGGGAAAATAAAAAGAAATCCAACCAAGACCTCAGAAAAATGTGTAGACCTCCACAAGTCTGGTTCATCCTTGGGAGCAATTTCCAAATGCCTGAAAGTACCATGTTCATCTGTACAAACAATAGTACGCAAGTATAAACACCATGGGACCACGCAGCCGTCATACCGCTCAGGAAGGAGACCTCCTAGAGATGAACGTACATTTGTGCGAAAAGTGCAATCAATCCCAGAACAACAGCAAAGGACCTTGTGAAGATGCTGGAGGAAACAGGTACAAAAGTATCTATATCCACAGTAAAAACGAGTCCTATATCGACATAACCTGAAAGGCCGCTCAGCAAGGAAGAAGCCACTGCTCCAAAACTGCCATAAAAAAGCCAGACTATGGTTTGCAACTGCACATGGGGACAAAGTGCATACTTTTTGGAGAAATCTCCTCTGGTCTGATCAAACAAAAATAGAAATGTTTGGCCATAATGACCATTGTTATGTTTGGAGGAAAAAGGGGGATGCTTGCAAGCCGAAGAACACCATCCCAACCGTGAAGCACGGGGGTGGCAGCATCATGTTGTGGGGGTGCTTTGCTGCAGGAGGGACTGGTGAAATTCACAAAATAGATGGCATCATGATGTAGGAAAATTATGTGGATATATTGAAGCAACATCTCAAGACATCAGTCACGAAGTTAAAGCTTGGTCGCAAATGGGTCTTCCAAATGGGCAATGACCCCAAGCATACTTCCAAAGCTGTGGCAAAATCGCTTAAGGGCAACAAAGTCAAGGTATTGGAGTGGCCATCACAAAGCCCTGACCTCAATCCTATAGAAAATTGGTGGGCAAAACTGAAAAAGCGTGTGCGAGCAAGGAGGCCTAGAAAACTGACTCAGTTACACCAGCTCTGTCAGGACGAATGGGCCAAAATTCACCCAACTTATTTTAGGAAGCTTGTGGGGCTTGCCTGGCCGGTTCCCCTCTCTCCACTGGGATTCTCTGTCTCTAACCCCATTACAGGGGCTGAGTTACTGGCTTACTGGTGCTCTTTCATGCCATCCCTAAGAGGGTGCGTCACTTGAGTGGGTTGAGTCACTGAAGTGATCTTCCTGTTTGGGTTGGCGCCCCCCCTTGGGTTGTGCCGTGGCGGAGATCTTTGTGGGCTATACTCGGCCTTGTCTCAGGATGGTAAGTTGGTGGTTGAAGATATCCCTCTAGTGGTGTGGGGGCTGTGCTTTGGCAAAGTGGGTGGGGTTATATCCTTCCTGTTTGGCCCTGTCCGGGGGTATCATCAGATGGGGCCACAGTGTCTCCTGACCCCTCCTGTCTCAGCCTCCAGTATTTATGTTGCAGTAGTTTGTGTCGGGGGCTAGGGTCAGTTTGTTATATCTGGAGTACTTCTCCTGTCTTATCCAGTGTCTTGTGTGAATTTAAGTATGCTCTCACTAATTCTCTCTTTCTCTTGGAGGACCTGAGCCCTTGGACCATGCCTCAGGACTACCTGGCATGATGACTCCTTGCTGTCCCCAGTCCACCTGGCCGTGCTGCTGCTCCAGTTTCAACTGTTCTGCCTGCGGCTATGGAATCCTGACCTGTTCACCGGACGCGATACCTGTCCCAGACCCGCTGTTTTCAACTCTCTAGAGACAGCAGGAGTGGTAGAGATACTCTTAATGATCGGCTATGAAAAGCCAACTGATTGGCTCTCTAGGTTTCTTCCTAGGGAGTTTTTCCTAGCCACCGTGCTTCTACACCTGCATTGCTTGCTGTTTGGGGTTTTAGGCTGGGTTTCTGTACAGCACTTTGAGGTATCAGCTGATGTACGAAGGACTATATAAATAAATTTGATTTGATTTGGAAGGCTACCCGAAACGTTTGGCCCAGGTGAAACAATTTAAAGGCAATGCTACCAAATACTAATTGAGTGTATGTAAATTTCTGACCCACTGAATGTGATGAAAGAAATGAAAGCTGAAATAAATAATTCTCTCTACTATTATTCTGACATGTCACATTCTTAAAATAAAGTGGTGATCCTAACTGACCTAAGACAGGGAATTTTTACTGGGATTAATTGTCAGGAATTGTGAAGAGCTGAGTTTAAATGTATTTGGCTAAGGTGTATGCAAACTTCCGACTTCAACTGTATATGTTATGGGCAGTCTACGAGACCAGGCTGTTCTCTTCTATTTTTAAGACACACCTTTAGAACTAGAACACAGAATAAAGTGCCTTAGCAACGGTGAGATGAAATTACATGAAAATACATGACTGTTTCTGTCCCCCTGACATTATATAATTTGAGAAACAAGAGTTTATTAACCCAAAAGAAGAGAATCAAAAGTCTGTTGCAAGTAAAACACACAATATTGGCATTATTATGAAATACACCCTGTATTGTGGCTGTTCACTCAAGAATATATAAAGAATAATACTCACTTATCTTAATTCCCACATTGCTGGAATGTTGGTAGAATCATTTCCATCACATAAAACGATGCTGACAGAAGTAATCCCCTGGATGGCGCTATCGCGTAAAGGTTCGCCATCGGGGTAAGCCTTACCCTCACACATTTCCCTTTATTTCTACCACAAATAGCCTATTCTCAAAGTAAGTCAGATTTATGAGCTTTAATGACTTTAAATCAAAATCGAATAAAATGTTATACGTCACATGCTTCATAAACAACATGTGTAGACTAACAGTGAAATGCTTACTTACCAACAATGCAGAGAGAAAAATATAAAAAATAATATACAGTACAAATAATAATAGCAGGAATAGATACACAATGAGTAATGATAACATTAGGACATTTAGGGAGATATGTTCATATAGCTGGTGCGGCAGGTAGCCTATTGATTAAGAGCGTTGGACCAGTAATAAAGGTAGCAGGTTTGAATCTGCAAGCCGACTAGGTAAAAAATCTGATGATGTGCCTTTCAGCAAGGCACTTAACCCTAACTACTCCTGTAAGTCGCACTGGATAAGAGAGTCTGCTAAATGACAACAAAAACATGTAGGGCTAAAGTGACTAGGAAGCAACGTACATCACGAGTTAGTTTGCGGTCCATAAAATAAAATAACCTATAACAATAGCCTACTATACAGGAATTTAAATGAATTCACTCAAACATTTCCCAAGGGGCATTTAGGCTACAGTTTAGATGGGGGCATAAAATTAAAAAGAAAGAACATCCCTTCTAACGTTATTGTTTCACATCCAATCTGTGAGACAGACTCCACCCTGTATAAAATATGGTCAAGTCCTTCCCACCTATCCATAACCAACCATGTTCATTCACCTCCAACTATCAACAGGGATCATACCTATCACTTACAGCGAAGGCAACACAATGCTTTTCACCTGAGAGGATTCAAAATTAATTTCGGATTAATTTCTATTGAAAGATCACAGACATTTACTTTAACCATGGACATTTTCTTATAAAATGTGGATATTTCAAACTAGTTGATTTCTTTTAGAATTCGCTGCAGATCGTTTCAAAGGTATACTTTTTTGATTGGCAACGTTTCAACTGGGCACCAGGTAATTTAGATGATGATGTCTAGGTTGCAGCTATTGCTCCTGTTGTGGTGCGCCATCGCCCTCACTTGGGCACCAGTCGCATCCAGCGATGTGATGGAGAACTCTTTGACAGATGTCCATGATGGAATTAAAGAGCAACTAGAACAGACCGAGGGACCACTTCTGGATGATGAGATGGACAACCAGGAGAACGTTTTAACTCAGGTATTTACGACCTCGCTCTGAATTTGTTCGGATTGACAGGCTAGTTTTACGCATAGCCTACCTATACAAAGCCAGGTGCGACAGTTAATCACAGGGGTGAGGAAGAAAATAGCATTTTCTCAAGCATTATAATTCATAACTTTTGAGTATAGAATAATAATAATTGATACTTTATTGTCTATGAATATTGGCCTGGGAAAAGTTGAACTATTATGTTGCGCACTTATCATGCGTAATTACACACGCACACAGAGCATTGCCATTATAGTCAGTTTTGGCGTTTTGCTATGAACCATAAAGCATCTGCAATGCGATAAATTGACGGTGGTTGTTTTACCCAGCAAACCAAAACTGGTTCTTTGAACGTTCCCAGAACATTCATTAGGTTGCCCCAAAGGTTTTTACACAAAAACGGTCCAGTTGTGCTGATGATTATACAGTGTTTGTATAAATAATTTGCCTGATGTTGCAAGAACATTCCCAGATCCCATTTTGTTATTACATTACCTGGAAACCTAATAAGAACCTTAGGTGAATGTTCTGCGGGTGGTTCTGCGGGTTGTTGTTACAGACGTTGTGCACAACATTCCAAAGAAATTTCGTATTTTTTTAAAAAATTCTGGAAAGGAAAAAAACATTTTGTTATCAAAAAAATCATTTGAATGGATTTTGAGATGTTTTCATCCTAATGTTAGATAAAATCCTAACTGGAACTTTATAGGAATGTTAGCTAATGTCCTGTGAATGATCCCGGTCTGCTTGGTAGTTACTTTGCAAGTGGTTAAAAAATTGTTGTTGTAAATTAGTCAGTTGTTAGTCATTAAACCATTTTCAATGTGCAATGTGCATAGAGTATTTGGTATCTGAGAGATGAGATGGTCGTTTTTCCTAGGTAGGACTAAATGTATGCATTCTCATGAATATGCTGTGTTGTTCCATATAAGTAATCCATTTAAATAGTTACTTATATCCTATAAGTAATTGCACCAATGCATGGGTCTGTGTGAATTGTGTAATGCTGTGCTCCTTCAAACGGTGGACTACCCATGCTCTACCCATGCTCTACCCATCTCTCCTCCATCGTAGCTGCTGGGGGATTATGACAAAGTGAAAACGCTGTCCGAAGGCTCAGACTGTCGCTGTAAATGTATTGTCAGACCCCTGAGCAGAAGTGCCTGCCGGCGGATAGAGGAGGGTGCAGCAACGGCTGAGGACTTTTACACCGTGGAGACTGTGACGTCGGGGCCTAACTGTAAAAAGTGTGCGTGCATAGCCCCGCCCTCTGCTCTGAATCCCTGCGAGGGAGATTACAGGTTCAAGAAGCTGCAGGAGGCGGGGAAAGATGACATCAAGGTAATACACAAGCGCCTGCATCTCTCTGGAGGGGAAACAACACCACACCGGTTCCTTCTTAGAACAACCCCCGTCTGTGTATTATCTTTATCAAACAAGGAGTCCTTTCCAGTGGAATATTTACTCAAACTGTACTTGATCTGATGGAAATGTCCACGTCATAAAGCGGGTATTGAATACAGCGTACATGACAGTAAGACTTTACAACTAAAATAACATGGAAAGATGTACTGGGATGGATTCTGACTACTGTGATCTTGCTTTTACAGCTCTCAACAATAATGGAGTTGCTGGAGGGAGCGTTTTACGGGATGGATCTGTTAAAGTTACACTCAGTTACAACTAAACTTCTCAGGAGGGTTGACAATATAGAAACGGTTCGTATACTGACACTCGTACGCAAGTCACAGTCATAGCTTATATACCTTAAAGTCTGTGGTGGTGGTACTGGCTTCTCACCCTTTTACTTTGCCCCTGTCGGTGTCCAGACCTTTTCTCGTAACCACACGGAGAAGGAGAAAGTGAGTGTGAGGAGCCGCTCTAGTGAGGAGAATGAGAGAGAGAAGGAGAGAAGAGCACAGCAGAGGATGGAAAAGAGAAAACGTCTAACTGAGCTGAAGCCGTCCCTGCAGAAGGATACGGCTGCAGCCTATACTAACACAGAGGTAACGGCGCACACACACTATGATAACACAGAGGTAACGGCGCACACACACTATGATAACACAGAGGTAACCAAGGCTGTCAGTCACTCCAGATGTAGAGTGGAAACAATGGCGAGGGATTAAGGTAGCCAGTAGCCTGGCAGCGTCTTTAATACAGTGGCGAGATCCAAACTAGTCTGGGGTCTTGACTACAACAGTTTTCAGACAGCCCAGAAAACAATGACTTAAAATGACCGTCTTACTTTGAACCTCGACTGCATTCATTTTCACAAAACCAATGCGATCAAAACCATAGCATTTGGTTCTGTAGCCTAGTATTACAATTAAGAATCAGAAACAGAAACCTTTAGTGCCATGCAACAAACAAATGGTTGCTAAGAACTTATTGTGTAGTCACAGTTCAACATGTATAGTACAGTTGTCTCACTAAAAGCTTTACGAAAACACATGTGATTTGCTCCTTTGTGATTGGATCCTCCTAAAGAAGAAGTATGAGGAGCGCTACGTGGGGGCCAAGGACCAAGGGGCCACCAGGCCCATGCTGAAGAGGAGCCAGCCAGAGGACAGGGAGGAGCCCCAGTGGCCCCTGAAAGGCAAGGTGGGGCCCAACGGCATGGTCATCAGAGGGGTGACCTTCTACAAGGCCAACACAGTGGACGATGGAGCCGCTGAAGAGCTCAGTAAGTCAATTTATATACTGGACAGAATACTACAATAACTAACATAGCAGTAGTCCATCCAGTTCAGAACATACAGCAAACCTTCCCATTGATTTTAGTGTTGAAAGCTTCTTTTTTAAGGGGTGGGTCTCTACATTGGGGCTATGCCTATAGACATGTTTTGTTCTGGGTTTTTAATAGGACATTGGAGAGGCTTCTTGAGTATATTGGTGTAAATGCTTCTTAACCCTTTGTGCTGCTCATTCACCACCAGCAGCAGAGGAAGCCCTGAGCGGTGATGGTTCCATGGACCTGCTCATCGATGACCAGCTACTGAGACCCACCCAGCCCAGACCTGTGGCAGGACCCCCGACACCTGCATCCCAAGACAGGAAGGGGAACCCAGATGACCAGGCCACTGACACCCCCAAAACAGCCGCTAGTCCCCAAAGGAATCCCATTACATCTGCCCCTGGAGCTACCGGGACACCATCAACCACTGTTTCCATCCCGACCACCACCACCATTCAAACAAACACTAACACACCGGTTGCGACCACCACAACCACCATTCAACCAGCGACTACCACAACCACCACTCAACCAGCGACCACTAGAAAACTTGAAACCTTGTCTGTTTTGACCATGTCTCCAACCACTGCACTGCAAAATGTCAACAGCACCACAGCTCCGACCAGCAAGGTGACTAGTGTGCCCAGACCCAAGCATCACATCAGCTGGACAGAGGGCCACTCAGAGGTTCCCTCGGCGACCCCTAAAGTCCCTGGTAAAAAAAAAAACTTTGGTTGAGGGGGAATTAGATTTTCCAAAGTCACATTTTAATTTGATACTTTTTTCTGGTGGAAAATAGTGTTATTTGTTTGAACTTTAAATACTTGAGGAAAGTACATATGTTGTCTTTATCTCTGTATGTTTACTAACAGGCCTGTGCAAAGACACTTTGGCCACCATCTCTGACCCAGTGACCCATAATACCTACGGCCGGAAGGAAGGTGCCTGGATGAAGGACCCGAAGGGCAACGGAAATTTAATCTATGTCACCAACTACTACTATGGCAACAACCTACTGGAATTCCGCGACATGGACACCTTCAAAAAAGGTATTCTCACAATTGACTAGTCCCAAAACCGAGTTGCTGTTTAGGTCCTGGGTGCCAAGATTACATGTAGTGGTGGAATTTGAATCGTGCGATGCGCATTGCTAAATATATAGAATACTCTCTTACTTCTGCATTGTCTTTTTTCCTGTCAGGACGCTTCACCAATTCCTACAAGCTGCCGTACAACTGGATCGGCACGGGCCACGTCGTATACAACGGAGCCTTCTACTACAACCGGGCCTTCTCCCGTGACATCATCAAGTTTGACTTGCGTCTACGCTACGTTGCGGCCTGGACAACGCTGCACGACGCAGTGTTTGAGGAGGAGGAGGACTCCTCCTGGAGGTGGCGAGGACACTCGGACATCGACTTTGGGGTGGACGAGAGCGGCCTGTGGTTGGTGTACCCTGCGCTGGACGAGGAGGGCTTCCACCAGGAAGTAATCATGCTAAACCGTGTGAACCCGGCTGACCTCAGCCTCCAGAGTACGTTCAGAACAGGCCTGAGGAGACACTTCTACGGAAACTCCTTTGTCATCTGTGGCGTCCTGTACGCGGTGGACAACTATGAGCGTACCCACGCCAATATATCCTACGCCTTTGACACGCACACACACACCCAAATGATCCCCAGATTACCGTTCACAAACAACTACACGTACACGACGCAAATCGACTACAACCCCAAGGACAAAAAGCTGTATTCATGGGACAACGGTCACCAGGTGACATACGATGTTATATTTGCATATTAAAAGCTGTGGAGTAGTGCTAAAATAAAAAGGGACCAGCACTTTTTTTGTATAAAAGTTTTTAAAAATATATATAAAAAAATGGTCTTAGTGGATTGTAGAGCAGTCTACATGGCCTTTATGTGTTGTACTGTATAATCCACATTTATGTTGTTCCAGGCTCCCGTGTTGTCCCAGCGCATGTTGTTGTATTTTATATAATGGTCATGGTCTTTAATTGCCCAAAGGGCAGCAAGCAAGATCATTCAGCGAAGCAAGACAAGGTATTTTCTTACTGCTTCTTAGAAGTTTAAAGTGTATGTTGTATATACATCAATTAAAAAAGAAAACTGTTAATAAAATATGCATTCAAACATGAATGCTGACACACAAACAAGTCATCAATATTAGGACTTGTTACTGTCCATGGTTTTATTTCTGAAAACCCTTTTGAAGGTACTGCAAATACCATGACAAACCTTTAAGCGACTCAAACAAAAGTAGGTCATTATCACACCCTCGTTTGACACATTTCAAATAATGCAAATCATGGCCACATCTCACATGATGTTTGTATGATATATACAAATGAGTCTTGCGTATAATTGTTTGAATGTCTCATTTTGCTCAGTCACCAACATGGCTTTAAAAAGCAACAAGCATAATATCACAGGATGGGTCTATTCACTTTTAAATATGTGCAATATATCTTGTTAACATGGCTCAATTCCATCAATAGGGTCCAGAATCAATGAATGTTTTGTATTAAGCTATTTTCAATTTAGTTCCATTTTTGCTCATCTAAAAGAATGCTATAGCAGTAGGGTCAAGACAGTGAAGGTTACCAAAGGGTTCAACTTTAAGTCCACTATTTATTCTACCTAAAGACCTACAGTAGATGCCTGCACTGGCATTCTGTCCATTTAACATGAACCAGACACTCTAAACCAAGCAATATGGAAGTAAACAGTTGCTGGACAACTTCTTAAGAAGTCTTAATAGATTTGGAACATCTGAGGCACAAGGACTTGTGGAATGTGGAAGACAGAGGATGTGCAAATCTGATGCTAAAATGATAGGTTTTTAGATTGCCAGGCCTTTTAGGTAAGGCCAATTTCAGGCAGAGTCTGATAGAACACCAACCGATGCTGATGCCTTTCCGTTGGCATGGGTGGATTGGAAGTCAGTGGTGTTGGCGCGTAGGATCTCTGGGATGCTGGAGGTTTTGATGTGGAGGATCTTGGTGTCCATGACCTCACAGTCAATCTGCATCATCACCTCAAATGTGTCGTCCTTGATGACAGAGTCTGTAATGGAATACGATAAGTCCAAAATATGATTATAATGAAAATCAAAACCATTCATTGGTTTATATTCAGTTGTCTGGAGTCTAGATGCCTCAACAGTCAGAAGCCACATCTGAAAGTTTTATGTAGTACAAGCCTCAGCACCATCAGCACTTTTTAGCAGACATCTAATGTTGTTGAGTTTCATCACTGTATAGGCCATTTGAGAGGATCTCCTGACAAAATCCCATTATACTGTCTCTCCATAAGGATCCCATCCCAAAAAGTCTGTCCCCTTTGTACTCTAAATCCCAAATGTAATAGTCATTATCTGGTTCACCGCCTTCTCTCGGAGACGCTGTCTGGCGTCAGGTGGCTGAGGAGCCGGCATTACTGCTGCAGGGTGAGCTCCGGCTCCTAGAAGAACACCTGCTGAAGCCATCAGCCACACAACCACCGGAACGGCCAGGTTCATGTGGCTTAGCTAGCGGGAGGAATTTACTAGCACATGGAGGGATCGGGTTTTGGATCTAAAAGGTGATTAATGTATACGGAAATGACATCGGAAAGGTTACTCAGCCGGTGCATTTTGCAGACACGTGGTGCTGTAGAGCGAGGGAGGTATGTGGGTGTTTTCTACTGAAGCAATAAGACCAGAGGAGGTGTGGTATATGACCAATATACCACGGCGAAGGGGTGTTCTTACGTCCGACGCAACGTGGAGTGCCTGGACACAGTCCTTAGCCGTGGTATATTGGCCATATATCACAAATCCCAGAGGTGCCTTATTGCTATTATAAACTGGTTACCAATGTAATTAGAGGCAGTAAAACTCTGTTTTGTCATGCCTGTGGTATACGGTCTGATATACCACAGCCTTCAGCCAATCAGAATTCAGGGCTCAAACTGCCCAGTTTACGATATAAGTTTGATGATAAGAATGCAGCTGATTTGGATGGTCCTTCTGTTTGTGGTCTGAATATCTGATTGAGAGAGAAAATAGATGGTCATAGTTTTCTCTGCCGACGGTCATGGTTTTCTCTGCCGAGTACAGAGAAAACCATGACAGTCAACTGTGAAGACTGTATGTAAAACGGAGCTGTATACAAGTTATAAAAGACTCTGCATGCCTGCATTCATGAGATAATCCACTATATAAAAAAAATATTACCCAATACAGTGAGATAAATATGCCTTGTACATTAAATTACATTGAATTTAACACATTATTTTGTTACTGTTCTTTTTCAAGAGTGCTGAATCTGACAGACAGTATTTCTGTCCACTGAATCAGAGTTTTTGAATGCCTGCATTGTCTCTAGATGACAGTTTTAAGGTGTTCAGTTGTTTGGGAGACAGATTATTATTCCAAATGGCACACCTGTATATTGATACAGACCATGAGCCCAGCTAATTACAAATGGCACACCTGTATATTGATACAGACCATGAGCCCAGCTAATTACAAATGACACACCTGTATATTGATACAGACCATGAGCCCAGCTAATTACAAATGGCACACCTGTATATTGATACAGACCATGAGCCCAGCTAAAAACCTTAGCCAGTGTGTGTGCGTGTCGGCTACCTGCCCCTCTGAAGCATAGGCTACTGTAGCCTACAATACCTTACAAGCGCGATTCAGAAATTAAGGAGAGATGTTAACTTGGATACGTTTTTTTCAATGCTAGTTAAGGATAATATTGTTATCACGTTTCACATTGGATGTATTTCCTTACAAAACGTTCTGACGTGTTTTTAACCTGAAAAATGTTGCGCCTTACGCATTAAAACACCTTTTTATTTTTTATTTGTTTAACTAGGCAAGTCAGTTAAGAACAAATTCTTATTTTCAATGACGGCCTAGGAACAGTGGGTTAACTGCCATGTTCAGGGACAGATTTGTACCTTGTCAGCTCGGGGGTTTGAACTTGCAACCTTCCGGTTACTAGTCCAACGCTACCCTGCCACCCACCTATAGCATGCCCGCTCCAAACTGCTCTATCTGCACTGATTGGTGAAGTAATCTACTATCGTGCTTAAAAAAGGAACAGAAAGGAACGATATAATCCGGCATGTTTTTCGGGGGTTTGAACCGGTTCAGAACTTTATTTTGCAGGTCGAAATAGTGGAATCGAATGCAAACAGTAAGCGACTGGAAATAATTTAGGTTCCAACCCGATACAGACCATACCAGAGTACCATAACTGATTCCAAATATCACCCTTGTTGATACACACCAGGCAGGTCTACTAATTCGAGTCAGCCCACAGCCCCTCATCTCACTCCCCCCCCCAAATCCCTTTCTGTCAGCTCCCCATCCAGTTTCCCTTTGGGGTTACTCGGTGAGATGGGTCTTTGGGTGAGACCAACCAGAAACATAACCATGTTGACACGGCAAAGTGAGGTGGCGTATTTCAAATCATGAGGGAAAATACTCAATTGCCCTTCATTATCCTTCACATACCATGCAGTCCCTTCAACTGAGGCCAATATTGGTTATGATAAGGTTACCCAAAAGGTCAACTGGCATTTTTGCACAGTATGTTGCAGACCCGAAGAGTGATTCGGAGGACAAATCCACTGTTTTATTAGAGCAGTAAGGAATATCAAAGACATTTCTACAGATGGAAGCTATTTATGGCAAAAGGGGGTCTTTCTAAACAACCACACTCTATGGCTGGGGCAAATTACAACCTACCGTTACAATCATCTGGCAATCACAGTGCATTCGGAAAGTATTCAGACCCCTTGACTTTTTTCACATTTTGTTACATTACAACGTTATTCTAAAATTGACGAGGAAAATATTTAATTCAATCAATCTACACACAATACCCCATAATGACAAAGCAAAACATTTTTTTGTGTAAATTTTGGCAAATGTATTAAAAATAAAAAACAAAAATACCTTATTTACATAAGTATTCAGACCCTTTGCTATGAGACTCGAAATTGAGCTCAGGTGCATCGTGTTTCCATTGATCATCCTTAAGATGTTTCTACAACTTGATTGGAGTCCACATGTAGCAAATCCAATTGATTGGACATGATTTGGAAAGGCACACACCTGTCTATATAAGGTCCCACAGTTGACAGTGAATGTCAAAACAAAACCAAGCCATGAGCTTGAAGGAATTGTCCGTAGTGCTTTGAGACAGGATTGTGTCAAGGCACAGATCTGGGGAAGGGTACTAAAAAATGTCTGCAGCATTGAAGGTCCCCAAGAACACAATGGACTCCATCATTCTTAAATGGATGAAGTTTGGAACCAGCAAGACCTTTCCTAGAACTTGCCGCCCGGCCAAACTGAGCAATCGGGGGAGAAGGGCCTTGGTCAGGGAGGTGACCAAGAACCCAATGGTCACTTTGACAACGCTCCAGAGTTCCTCTATGGATATGGGAAAACCTTCCAGAAGGACAACCATCTATACAGCACTCCACCAATCAGGCCTTTATGGTAGAGTGGCCAGACGGAAGCCACTCCTTGGTAAAAGGCACATGAAGGCCCGCTTGGAGTTTGCAAAAAGGCACCTAATTCGGACTCTCAGACCATGAAAAACAAGATTCTCTGGTCTGATGAAACGCAGACTGAACTCTTTGGCCTGAATACCAAGCATCACATCTGGAGGAAACCTGGCACCATCCCTATGGCGAAGCATGGCGGTAGCAGCTTCATGCTGTGGGGATGTTTTTCAGCGACAGGGACTGGGAGACTAGTCAGGATCGAGGGAAAGATGAACAGAGCAAAGTACAGAAAGATCCTTGATGAAAATCTGCTCCAGAGCGCTCAGGACCTCAGACTGGGGTCGAAGGTTCACCTTCCAACAGGACAATGACCCTAAGCACACAGACAGGACAATGACCCTAAGCACACAGACAGGACAATGACCCTAAGCACACAGACAAGACAACGCAGGAGTGGCTTCGGGACAAGTCTCTGAATGTCCGTGAGTTTCCCAGCCAGAGCCCAGAATTGAACCCGATTTAACATCTCTGGAGAGACCTGAAAATAGCTGTGCAGCGATCTGCAGAGAAGAATAGGAGAAACTCCCCAAATACAGGTGTGCAAAGCTTGTAGCATCATACCCAAGAAGACTCGAGGCTGTAATCGCTGCCAAAGGTGCTTCAAAAAAAGAACTGAGTAAAGGTTCTGAATACTTATGTAAATGTAATATTTCCGGGGTTTTTTCTTTCTAAATTTGCCACAATTTCAAAAAAACTGTTTTTGCTTTGTCATTATAGGGTATTGTGTGTAGTTTGAGGGGGGGAAACAATTTAATCCATTTCAGAATAAGGCTGTAACGTAACAAAATGTGGAAAAGGTCAAGGGGTCTGTTACATTCTCCAGTTTTTGTTGTGGGTTTGTATGTGTGTGTATTTCAGGAAATGGCTTCCTGGAATCCTAAAGCAGCTGATTGGTCGGCCCCATCGTTGATTGGAGCTCTGACCCTCCCTCTCATCAGGGGAAACAGCAGTCTCATCAATTACCAACTCTTTCACCAGCTTGATAAAAGCCAGTGTTCCTTCGTCAGGGGGGAGGAGCTTCTTTTATGTCCTGTGTTGGTTGTTGGTCAGTGAAAGTTTTGTTGGTATTATTGTGTAGCCGCTCCTTCAGAGGTATGTGTATGCCAATAGGACTTAGTGTTTTTGGTTATTGAAATTGGTACTTAAAGTATTGGTAAATTATTCTCTTTCATTTGTTCCCAGGAAGGGAAGGGGAACGCACCTTGGGAGAGTTTAGGCAAGAGGCCTGCGGGCATACATTACCTGTAGTATTGAATCTGTCTATGCACACGAGGTAAGACCTGTGCGGACCACCAACTTTAGTGCGCCAGTTGGTGCTAAAGTTTAGGTAAGAAGTGGGAAGGCAGGGAAGGCAGGTAAGGTAAGGGAGTCTTTAATTTGTACTTTCTTTCCTTTGGTTCCATCCAGACCTTTTCCCCCACATTACCGTGTAAACTGTATTTTTCTCTGCCTCTGTCGTCCTTCCTACGCACCTACGGTCACATACTTTTTTCACTCCACGGGGAGTTGCGTTCCCTCCTCCAAGAGGCGTACGTAACAACATCTGAATACTTTCCGAATGTACTGTATATGCAGACACCTCTGTGCCTCTCCAAGGATATTATCTAATGATATGCAATAAGCATAAGATATCCTTTCAACAAAGCCATAAGCACATCAAACTAATTCCTCTCTGGCATCCACTGCTGCACGTCCCAAATAAACTGAAAGCAGGAGAAAGAGTGTGAGAACAAGAGAAAATATTTGTCCGGATATATATATAACCTGCTCAACAAAAAAAAGTGTACACTAAAATAACACATCCTACATCTGAATGAATTAAATATTATTATTAAATACTTTTTTCTTTACATAGTTGAATGTGCTGACAACAAAATCACACAAAAATTATCAATGGAAATCAAATTTATCAACCCATGGAGGTCTGGATTTGGAATCACACTCAAAATTAAAGTGGAAAACCACACTACAGGCTGATACAACTTTGAAGTAATGTCCTTAACAAGTCAAAATGAGGCTCAGTAGTGTGTGTGGCCTCCATGTGCCTGTATGACCTCCCTACAATGCTCCTGAGCGCATGCTCCTGATGAGGTGGCGGATGGTCTCCTGAGGGATCTCCTCCCAGACCTGGACTACAGCATCCGCCAACTCCTGGACAGTCTGTGGTGCAACATGGCGTTGGTGGATGGAGTGAAACATGATGTTCCAGATGTGCTCAATTGGATTCAGGTCTAGGGAACAGGTGGGCCAGTCCATAGCATCAATGCCTTCCTCTTGCAGGAACTGCTGACACACTCCAGCCACATGAAGTCTAGCATTGTCTTGCATTAGGAGGAACCCAGGGCCAACCGCACCAGCATCTGGTCCCACGGCGTCTCCGTCTATTTTTCAGGTGACAGTTTTCTTATCTAGAGTTTCTATAAGTATTCTTTGTCTTGCTCAGGAGTACTTTCATAGTGGAAGTATGACACAAATACAGTTTACTTGTGTTGCTGAGAATTCTGGTATGTTTTGTTACCCATGAATGTATTTTTAATCTGTTGCACACTGACTAACTGAAGTGATTTTTTAAACATCTCATCTCGGTACCTAATGGCAGTCAGACTACCTCTGGCGAGCACATGGAGGGCTGTGCAGCCCCCCAAAGAAATGCCACCGCACACCATGACTGACCCACCGCCAAACCGGTCATGCTGGAGGATGTTGCAGGCAGCAGAACGTTCTCTCAATTGGATACCAATTTCATGGTATCCAATTGTTGTAGTAGCTCTTGTCTCATCGCTACAACTCCCGTACGGGCTCGGGAGAGACGAAGGTTGAAAGTCATGCGTCCTCCGATACACAACCCGACCAGCCGTACTGCTTCTTAACACAGCGCGCATCCAACCTGGAAGCCAGCCGCACCAATGTGTCGGAGGGTAAACCATGCACCTGGCAACCTTGGTTAGCGCGCACTGCACCCGGCCCGCCACAGGAGACAAGGACAAGGACATCCCTACCGACCAAGCCCTCCCTAACCCGGACGACGCTAGGCCAATTGTGCGTCGCCCCACGGACCTCCCAGTCGCGGCCGGTTACGACAGAGCCTGGGCGCGAACCCAGGGACTCTGATGGCACAGCTGGCGCTGCAGTACAGCGCCCTTGACCACTGCGCCACCCGGGAGGCCTAGCAGAACGTTCTCCACGGCGTCTCCAGACTCTGTCACGTCTGTCACATTTGCTCAGTGTGAACCTGCTTTCACCTGTGAAGAGCACAGGGCACCAGTGTCGAATTTGCCAATCTTGGTGTTCTCTGGCAAATGCCAAACGTCCTGCACGGTGTTGGGCTGTAAGCACAACCCCCACCTGTGGACGTCGGGCCCTCATACCACCCTCATGGAGTCTGTTTCTGACCGTTTGTGCAGACACATGCACATTTGTGGCCTGCTGGAGGTCATTTTGCAGGGCTCAGGCAGTGCTCCTTCTGCTCCTCCTTGCACAAAGGCGGAGGTAGCGGTCCTGCTGCTGGGTTGTTGCCCTCCTACGGCCTCCTCCACGTCTCCTGATGTACTGGCCTGTCTCCTGTTAACGCCTCCATGCTCTGGACACTACGCTGACAGACACAGCAAACCTTCTTGCCACAGCTCACATTGATGTGCCATCCTGGATGAGCTGCACTACCTGAGCCACTTCTGTGGGTTGTAGACTGCATCTCATAATACTACTAGAGTGAAAGCACCGCCAGCATTCAAAAGTGACCAAAACATCAGCCAGGAAGCATAGGAACTGAGAAGTGGTCTGTGGTCACCACCTGCAGAACCACTCCTTTATTGGGGGTGTCTTGCTAATTACCTATTATTTCTACCTGTAGTCTATTCCATTTGCACAACAGCATGTGACATTTTTTGTCCATCAGTGTTGCTTCCTAAGTGGACAGTTTGATTTCACAGAAGTGTGATTGACTTGGAGTTACATTGTGTTGTTTAAGTGTTCCCTTAATTTTTTTAAGCAGTGTATATATATGAGAGAGTATGGATAGAGGGTGCTGAAGGTACACAACAGGGTGGCAGGCATCTTAGCGGTTAGAGCGTTGGGCCAGTAACCGAAAGGTTGCTTGTTTGAATCACCGAGCCGACAAGGTGAAAAATCTGTTGATGTGCCCTTGATCAAGGCACTTAACCCTAATTGCTCCAGGGTGGCCGTTGATAATGGCTGACACTGGCCGTGACCTCTCCGAGGTTGTCTCAGTTGGGATATGCAAAAAGAAAAAAACACATTTCCAACATACACATGCGTATTAATACACACTTGTACATGTGTGAAATAGGAAAAATATAAGCAAGCAACAAGCCGTCCGCGCACTGTTCTGTTTTGTAAGACGATGCACAGCTGCATAACAAAGTTGATCCATACGACTCGGAAAACAGGTCATGGAAAGTTTCAGACCATTAAGAGTGTAAAGAGGGTAAGAGAGGCCTCTGCAGTGCTCGATTCCTTGAGGGGCCTCCCGAGAGGCACTAACGTATGTTCACAAGGGCCTGGCTGATAGCCATGACGGTGGGGCTCCTGGATTGAGGGCAGCCGTTCCACGGAGGACTCCAAGGAGGCCCCTGTCTGTAAGGGCTGAGCTCTGAGAGACAGTGTGGTTGCGGAATGGATACACCATGATAATAGATCCAAAGCACAGTGGTCTCACAGCACTTACTGCTGAGCATAGAGCTTCTATGAGCATGTTTCTATGAGTTTCTACATGGGGAAACCTTTTCCAAACTTTTCATTTTATACATCTTAACAAAACGTTTGAATGCTAATCATAGTACATATTATGGCAATACTCAGTAGCTTAAGATTACAGACCTATAAAATGTATCAATAATGAATCATAACTGCACACACACAAAAAAAAACACATTCTGATGCCTGAGGGGACAGAACCCAAACAAAGGAGGGTGAGTTAGTTCAACAGGGAGCCCCATGACCTAGTCAAATCTTACTCATATTTTCAAGCACTTCTCTGAAACGGTCACTGGAGAGACAGTAAATCACTTAAGATTAGAAAAGAAAAATGTCCTGTACAGTACTGTCTCTGAACTCCAGGAAGTATATATTCTTTCCTTAAAAGGGCATGGAAAATACAACAGCGTCCCCCTATCATCTGTATCCCACTTCCTTTCCTTTTCTTCAGGGTAGAAGGGACACCAACAGACCAATACAATTCCCCTCAGGCAAATAGCCTAATTCATTGCACATGCCAGAAATACAAAGAGCTTAGCTTACACATGAAAGCTATTTCTGTTACTAAATCAATAGGAAGAAAATACAGAGGAAAGCTTTCAAGACTACAAGAAAAAGTGAGTGAGTATTCATCCACCACACTAACAATCAGTTGTTGAAGCTGGTTTAAGCTTTCACTAAACTAATGACTATACGTATAGTGAGTGTAGGTTTTCTGTTTATACACTGTGGGTAGGTGGAGGTGTAAATTGGCCGTGGCTTCTGATTACGTAAAAGCTCTGCTCTAAAACGTACAATAAACTTCCTTAGAGTTCAGAGTCCAAAGTTTATATTTGGCATGCAGATGCTCAGCTCACATTGTCTACTGGTCCTTACCATTCACATTAATAGCTGGTAACACCAAGGACATCTTTGGCCTGCTCCCCTTGCTGTGGTTAGTTGCAGGGAGCAGAAGGTGATCCTAGAGAAACAGAGAGAGAATGGGGGATTAGAGAGTGGATGCAGTGAGTCATTACTCATGAGTTGACCTAGTCTTTAGACAATAAGGAGATACATTTGACAGTAGAGATGTTGTGCTGTTCAGGGCGGATTTTCTCTCACAAATCCCAGTAGGTCTATGCATGTGTACTCAATTTGATTTAACCTTTATTTAACTACAGTACCAGTCAAAAGTTTGGACACACCTACTCATTCAAGCGTTTTTCTTTATTTGTTCACTATTTTCTACATTGTAGAATAATAGAAGACGTCAAAACTATGAAATAACACATGGAATCATGTAGTAACCAGTGGCGTAAAGTGTCAAATTCACACACTTATCAACACAAGACATGGTCGTCCCTACTACCGCTGACCTTGCGGACTCACTAAACACAATTGCATCTTTTGTAAATAATGTCTGAGTGTTGGAGTGTGCCCCTGGCAATATATACTTAAAAACAAGAAAATTGTGCTGTCTGCTTTGGTTAATATAAGGAATTTGAAATGATTTATACTTTTACTTTTGATTCTTTAGTATATTTTAGCTATTCAATTTACATTTGATTCTTAAGTATATTTAAAACCAAATACTTTTAGACTTTTACTCAAGTAGTATTTACTGGATGACTTTCGCTTTTACTTGAGTAACTTTCTATTAAAAGGTATCTATACTTTTACTCAAGTATGAAAATTGGGTACTTTTTCCACCACTGGTAGTAACCAAAAAAGTGTTAAACAAATCAAAATATAATGTAGATTTAAGATTCTTCAAAGTAGCCACCCTTTGCCTTGATGACAGCTCTGCACACTCTTGGCATTCTCTCAACCAGCTTCATGAGGAATGCAGTCTTGAAGGAGATCCCACATATGCTGAGCACTTTTTGGCTGCTTTTCCTTCACTCTGAGGTCCAATTGATCCCAAACCATCGCAATTGGGTTGAGGTTGGGTGATTGTGGAGGCCAGGTCATCTGATGCAGCACTCCATCACTCTCTTTCTTTGTCAAATAGCCCTTACACAGCCTGGAGGTGTGTTGGGTCATTGTCCTGTTGAAAAACAAATGACAGTCCCACTAAGGGCAAACCAGATGGGATGGCGTATCGCTGCAAAATGCTGTGGTAGCCATGCTGGTTAAGTGTGCCTTGAATTCTAAATAAATTACAGACAGTGTCACGAGCAAAGCACCCCCACACCATCACACCACCTCCTCCATGCTCCTCCATGAACCACATATGCAGAGATCATCTGTTCACCTACTCCGCATCTCACAAAGACATGGCGGTTGGAACCAAAACTCTCACATTTGGACTCATCAGACCAAAAAGACAGACTTACACTGGTCTAATGACCATTGACCAAGCAAGTCTCTTCTTTTTATTGGCGTTCTTTAGTAATGGTTTCTTTGCAGCAATTCAACCATGAAGGCCTGATTCACACAGTCTCCTCTGAACACTTGATGTTGAGATGTGTCTGTTACTTAAACTCTGTGAAGCATTTATTTGGGCTGCAATTTCTGAGATTGGTAGCTCTAATGAACTTATCCTCTGCAGCAGAGGTAACTCTGGGTCTTCCTTCCTGTGGCGGTCCTCATGAGAACCAGTTTCATCATAGCGCTTGATGGTTTTTACGACTGCACTTCAACCTTTCCGGATTGACTGACCTTCATTTCTTAAAGTAATGATGGACTGTCGTTTCTCTATGCAAATTTGAGCTGTTCTTTCCAAAATATGGACTTGGTCTTTAACCAAATATGGCTAGCTTCTGTATACCACCCCTACCTTGTCTCAACACAACCGATTGGCTCAAATACATTAAGAAGGAAAATGTACTTTTAATAAGGCACACCTGTTAATTGAAATGCATTCCAGGTGACTACCTCATGAAGCTGGTTGAGAGAATGCCAAGAGTGTGGAAATCTATCAAGAAAAAGGCTGGCTACTTTGAAGAATCTCAAATATAAAATATATTTTGATGTGTTTAACACTTGTTTGGCTACTACATGATTCCATTTGTGTTATTTCATAGTTTTGATGTCTTTACTATTATTATACCATGTAGAAATTAGTAAAAATAAAGAAAAACCCTTGAATGACAGGTACTGTATGTAGTCCCACTGACGTCAGAATAACTATTTCCCAAGGCCGACCTGATATCAATAAATGTACATACTTTACAGTCATGGGTGCCATGGTCAAGGGGAGTGACTACAACCCAAACAATGCCTCAAGCCACTGTCTGTCCACCTATAGGCTGACAACAAGAAAAAAATACACGTGATGACAGACCAGTGACATCCAGACCCTTCCGTGGCCACTGCGGCCATAACTCTGAAGTACACGCACCATGAACCCCACAAGGCACAAGAGGTACGGAATTCACACACAAAAAAAACGTCCTAAAGAGAACGTAAGGCCATTAAATCTCAACATACATTGACCTCTGACCATACCTTTGACTGTACAATGTTTTCACAGTTTGGGGTGTAAAGACAGTCATTGTTTGAGGAGACAGGCCAAAAACAGTAGTTAACAACAGCGTTGACACCTGGAAAGCAGGTTGTGACATACACATAAAAAGAACAGGAGAATGATGTGGTTGTAAAATGTATTTTAAAAGTAGACAGCTGGGGCTCTATGAAAATAATCAATGATAGGCACATTAGCTAGACAAGCCATCCATTGTTCAAAGAAATAGTCACAAATCAAGCACATGGCCATTAAAACCCAGACCATATCAGAGACAGTCATTTCTTGACACAAACCAAGGCTACTTTTCCTCCATTTGTATTAAGTTGGCAGAGATCAAATGCATCTACATGCTGTCTGATCAGCTAGTCAGTCATCTAGGTTCCCTCCATGGAATCCTAGCCTTTATTAGAGGCATAAACACAGTAATTCAAAGTCCTGTTAAACATCTGTGGTCTGGGAGAGGAGACCCATGCATGGTTGAGAGACCACTGTCCTTCTGTGTTTGATTTAGCCTTCCTGCAGTGCCAGGTGGGTCGGTTCTGCAGTTTTGCGACTATTCCATTGGTTCTATTGCGGCAGGCAAACTCAATCAAGCCCAGCTAAAGTATTTGAAAAGATTTTAAAGAGTTAAAAACGGAGCTGTTCCTGCGAGACAAAGTCATGGAAAAACTAGGAACTTCAGCCCGAAACTCACTGATGTAGAACAGATATACAGTAAAGTAGGTCTATAGACTGAAAAGCTCAATTAGAATCATTGACGTGAGGGCTCCCAAGGACTAGTTAACATATCAAAAGACTCAACAACCAACAACAACAAAAAATCTGATGTTTACAGTAGACTAGAGTGACGGCACAGAGGTAAATATTTTGTTTTGAAGCCAGCTGCCACTCTGGGGAGAACATATGACTTTACCTCAGATGGACATAGATGGCTAACATAAATGTTAGCATCTGTTAAAAGTAGCTAGCTACACGATTGGTCTGCTTCTGAGTAAAATATCAGTGCCAGTACAGAATGGCTTGGATCAGCACAATACAGTGTCTAAATAACAGTGTAAGTAGGTGGAGATTAATATTGAGAAGACATGGAAGCCAGGGTCAACTGCACTTGAAATAGACTGAGACTCTGGTTCTGATCCAGCCCTTGAAACAACACCAGTTCTAAGAAGCTGACAGAAGTAAGGAGCTTAGTGAAAAACACACACCAGGCACTGTTCCCCATTGGGTATTCACAGCACACACAGGCACAGACATACGTGATAACACACACACACATACACATGGATTTTGTGTTGTAGATATGTGGTAGTAGAGTAGTGGCTTGGGGGAACACACTTAATGTGTTGTGAAAAGTGTCAGGAAATGTAATGTCATTTTGATTGTATATAGAGTTGAAGTCGGAAGTTTACATACACTTAAGTTGCAGTCAATAAAACTCGTTTTCCCACCATCCACAAATGTCTTGTATCAAACTATAGTTTTGGCAAATCAGTTAGAATATCTACTTTGTGCATGACACAAGTAATTTTTCCAACAATTGTTTACAGACAGATTATTTCACTTATAATTCACTGTATCACAATTCCAAAATTCCAATTCCAGAAGTTTACATACACAAAGTTGACTGTGCCTTTAAACAGATTGGAAACTTCCCTAAATGATGTCATGGCTTTAGAAGCTTCTGATAGGCTAAATTACATCATTTGAGTCAATTGGAGGTGTACCTGTGGATGTGTTTCAAGGCCTAACTTCAAACTCAGTGCCTCTTTGCTTGACATCATCGGAAAATAAAAAGAAATCAGCCAAGACCTCAGAAAAAAATTGTAGACCTCCACTGTCATGTTTTGTCATTGATTATCATGCCTTGTCCCTGTTCTTCTCCTTCTATTCGTTTCCCTCTGCTGGTCTTATTAGGTTCTTTCCCTCTTTCTATCCCTCTCTCTCCCCCTCCCTCTCTCACTCTCCCGCTCTCTCTTCTCTCTATCGTTCCGTTCCTGCTCCCAGCTGTTCCTATTCCCCTAATCAATCATTTAGTCTTCCCACACCTGTTCCCGATCCTTTTCCCTGATTAGAGTCCCTATTTCTCTCCTTGTTATTCGTTTCTGCCCTGTCGGTTCCTTGTCTAGAATTCACCGTGCTGTGTTTGTGTATCGCCCTGTCGTGTCGTGTTTTCCTCAGATGCTGCGTGGTGAGCAGGTGTCTGAGTCTGTTTGGTTCAAGTGCCTTCCCGAGGCAACCTGCTGTTCACCTGCTGTTCAAGATCGAGTCTCCAGTTTGTCCTCGTCATTTCGAGTGAAAGTTGTGTTTTTTGATTGTATTTACTTTACTGGATTAAAGACTCTGTTTTCGCCAAGTCGCTTTTGGGTCCTCTTTCACCAGCATGACAGAAGGAACCGACCAAGGAATGGACCCAGCGACTTCAGACGCTCGTTACACTGCCGTCGAGATCCAAGGAGCCATGCTCGGCAGACACGAGCAGGAATTGTCTGCTGCTCGCCATGCCGTGGAGAACCTGGCCGCTCAGGTTTCCGACCTCTCTGGACAGTTCCAGAGTCTTCGTCTCGTGCCACCTGTTACTTCCTGGCCTGCCGAGCCTCCAGAACCTAGGGTTAATAACCCACCTTGCTACTCCGGGCAGCCCACTGAGTGCCGCTCCTTTCTCACGCAGTGTGAGATTGTGTTCTCTCTCCAACCCAACACATACTCTAGAGAGAGAGCTCGGGTTGCTTACGTCATTTCACTCCTTACTGGCCGGGCTCGAGAATGGGGCACAGCTATCTGGGAGGCAAGGGCTGATTGCTCTAACAAGTACCAGAACTTTAAAGAGGAGATGATTTGGGTTTTTGACCGTTCAGTTTTTGGTAGGGAGGCTTCTTGGGTCCTGGCTTCCCTATGCCAAGGTGAACGGTCCATAACGGATTATTCTATTGAGTTTCGCACTCTTGCTGCCTCTAGTGAGTGGAACGAGCCGGCGCTGCTCGCTCGTTTTCTGGAGGGACTCCACGCAGTGGTTAAGGATGAGATTCTCTCCCGGGAGGTTCCTTCAGATGTGGACTCTTTGATTGCTCTCGCCATCCGCATAGAACGACGGGTAGATCTTCGTCACCGGGCTCGTGGAAGAGAGCTCGCATCAACGGTGTTTCCCTGCTCCGCATCGCAACCATCTCCCTCCTCTGGCTCAGAGACTGAGCCCATGCAGCTGGGAGGGATTCGCATCTCGACTAAGGAGAGGGAACGGAGGATCACCAACCGCCTGTGCCTCTATTGCGGAGTTGCTGGACATTTTGTTAATTCATGTCCAGTAAAAGCCAGAGCTCATCTGTAAGCGGAGGGCTACAGGTGAGCGCAACTACTCAAGTCTCTCCATCAAAATCCTGTACTACTTTGTCGGTCCATCTACGCTGGACCGGTTCGGGTGCTACATGTAGTGCCTTGATAGACTCTGGGGCTGAGGGTTGTTTCATGGACGAAGCATGGGTTCGGAAACATGACATTCCTTTCAGAGAGTTAGAGAAGCCTACGCCCATGTTCGCCTTAGATGGTAGTCATCTTCCCAGTATCAGATTTGAGACACTACCTTTAACCCTCACAGTATCTGGTAACCACAGTGAGACTATTTCTTTTTTGATTTTTCGTTCACCGTTTACACCTGTTGTTTTGGGTCATCCCTGGCTAGTATGTCATAATCCTTCTATTAATTGGTCTAGTAATTCTATCCTATCCTGGAACGTTTCTTGTCATGTGAAGTGTTTAATGTCTGCCATCCCTCCCGTTTCTTCTGTCCCTACTTCTCAGGAGGAACCTGGCGATTTGACAGGAGTGCCGGAGGAATATCATGATCTGCGCACGGTCTTCAGTCGGTCCCGAGCCAACTCCCTTCCTCCTCACCGGTCGTATGATTGTAGTATTGATCTCCTTCCGGGGACCACTCCTCCTCGGGGTAGACTATACTCTCTGTCGGCTCCCGAACGTAAGGCTCTCGAGGATTATTTGTCTGTGTCTCTTGACGCCGGTACCATAGTGCCTTCTTCCTCTCCGGCCGGGGCGGGGTTCTTTTTGTTAAGAAGAAGGACGGTACTCTGCGCCCCTGCGTGGATTATCGAGGGCTGAATGACATAACGGTTAAGAATCGTTATCCGCTTCCCCTTATGTCATCAGCCTTCGAGATTCTGCAGGGAGCCAGGTGCTTTACTAAGTTGGACCTTCGTAACGCTTACCATCTCGTGCGCATCAGAGAGGGGGACGAGTGGAAAACGGCGTTTAACACTCCGTTAGGGCATTTTGAGTACCGGGTTCTGCCGTTTGGTCTCGCCAATGCGCCAGCTGTTTTTCAGGCATTAGTTAATGATGTTCTGAGAGACATGCTGAACATCTTTGTTTTTGTCTATCTTGACGATATCCTGATTTTTCTCCGTCACTCGAGATTCATGTTCAGCACGTTCGACGTGTTCTACAGCGCCTTTTAGAGAATTGTCTCTACGTAAAGGCTGAGAAGTGCTCTTTTCATGTCTCCTCCGTTACTTTTCTCGGTTCCGTTATTTCCGCTGAAGGCATTCAGATGGATTCCGCTAAGGTCCAAGCTGTCAGTGATTGGCCCGTTCCAAGGTCACGTGTCGAGTTGCAGCGCTTTTTAGGTTTCGCTAATTTCTATCGGCGTTTCATTCGTAATTTCGGTCAAGTTGCTGCCCCTCTCACAGCTCTTACTTCTGTCAAGACGTGTTTTAAGTGGTCCGGTTCCGCCCAGGAGCTTTTGATCTTCTAAAAGAACGTTTTACGTCCGCTCCTATCCTCGTTACTCCTGACGTCACTAGACAATTCATTGTCGAGGTTGACGCTTCAGAGGTAGGCGTGGGAGCCATTCTATCCCAGCGCTTCCAGTCTGACGATAAGGTTCATCCTTGCGCTTATTTTTCTCATCGCCTGTCGCCATCTGAGCGCAACTATGATGTGGGTAACCGTGAACTGCTCGCCATCCGCTTAGCCCTAGGCGAATGGCGACAGTGGTTGGAGGGGCGACCGTTCCTTTTGTCGTTTGGACAGACCATAAGAACCTTGAGTACATCCGTTCTGCCAAACGACTTAATGCCCGTCAAGCTCGTTGGGCGTTGTTTTTCGCTCGTTTCGAGTTTGTGATTTCTTACCGTCCGGGTAGCAAGAACACCAAGCCTGATGCCTTATCCCGTCTGTTTAGTTCTTCTGTGGCTTCTACTGATCCCGAGGGGATTCTTCCTTATGGGCGTGTTGTCGGGTTAACAGTCTGGGGAATTGAAAGACAGGTTAAGCAAGCACTCACGCACACTGCGTCGCCGCGCGCTTGTCCTAGTAACCTCCTTTTCGTTCCTGTTTCCACTCGTCTGGCTGTTCTTCAGTGGGCTCACTCTGCCAAGTTAGCTGGTCATCCCGGTGTTCGAGGCACTCTTGCGTCTATTCGCCAGCGCTTTTGGTGGCCGACTCAGGAGCGTGACACGCGCCGTTTCGTGGCTGCTTGTTCGGACTGCGCGCAGACTAAGTCGGGTAACTCTCCTCCTGCCGGTCGTCTCAGACCGCTCCCCATTCCTTCTCGACCATGGTCTCACATCGCCCTAGACTTCATTACCGGTCTGCCTTTGTCTGCGGGGAAGACTGTGATTCTTACGGTTGTCGATAGGTTCTCTAAGGCGGCACATTTCCTTCCCCTCGCTAAACTTCCTTCCGCTAAGGAGACGGCACAAATCATTATCGAGAATGTATTCAGAATTCATGGCCTCCCGTTAGACGCCGTTTCAGACAGAGGCCCGCAATTCACGTCACAGTTTTGGAGGGAGTTCTGTCGTTTGATTGGTGCGTCCGTCAGTCTCTCTTCCGGGTTTCATCCCCAGTCTAACGGTCAAGCAGAGAGGGCCAATCAGACGATTGGTCGCATACTACGCAGCCTTTCTTTCAGAAACCCTGCGTCTTGGGCAGAACAGCTCCCCTGGGCAGAATACGCTCACAATTCGCTTCCTTCGTCTGCTACCGGGTTATCTCCGTTTCAGAGTAGTCTGGGTTACCAGCCTCCTCTGTTCTCATCCCAGCTTGCCGAGTCCAGCGTTCCCTCCGCTCAAGCGTTTGTCCAACGTTGTGAGCGCACCTGGAGGAGGGTGAGGTCTGCACTTTGCCGTTACAGGGCACAGACTGTGAGAGCCGCCAATAAACGCAGGATTAAGAGTCCAAGGTATTGTTGCGGCCAGAGAGTGTGGCTTTCCACTCGCAACCTTCCTCTTACGACAGCTTCTCGTAAGTTGACTCCGCGGTTCATTGGTCCGTTCCGTGTCTCCCAGGTCGTCAATCCTGTCGCTGTGCGACTGCTTCTTCCGCGACATCTTCGTCGCGTCCATCCTGTCTTCCATGTCTCCTGTGTCAAGCCCTTTCTTCGCACTCCCGTTCGTCTTCCCTCCCCCCTCCCGTCCTTGTCGAGAGCGCACCTATTTACAAGGTACATAAGATCATGGACATGCGTCCTCGGGGACGGGGTCACCAATACTTAGTGGATTGGGAGGGTTACGGTCCTGAGGAGAGGAGTTGGGTTCCGTCTCGGGACGTGCTGGACCGTTCACTCATTGATGATTTCCTCCGTTGCCGCCAGGATTCCTCCTCGAGTGCGCCAGGAGGCGCTCGGTGAGTGGGGGGTACTGTCATGTTTTGTCATTGATTATCATGCCTTGTCCCTGTTCTTCTCCTTCTATTCGTTTCCCTCTGCTGGTCTTATTAGGTTCTTTCCCTCTTTCTATCCCTCTCTCTCCCCCTCCCTCTCTCACTCTCCCGCTCTCTCTTCTCTCTATCGTTCCGTTCCTGCTCCCAGCTGTTCCTATTCCCCTAATCAATCATTTAGTCTTCCCACACCTGTTCCCGATCCTTTTCCCTGATTAGAGTCCCTATTTCTCTCCTTGTTATTCGTTTCTGCCCTGTCGGTTCCTTGTCTAGAATTCACCGTGCTGTGTTTGTGTATCGCCCTGTCGTGTCGTGTTTTCCTCAGATGCTGCGTGGTGAGCAGGTGTCTGAGTCTGTTTGGTTCAAGTGCCTTCCCGAGGCAACCTGCTGTTCACCTGCTGTTCAAGATCGAGTCTCCAGTTTGTCCTCGTCATTTCGAGTGAAAGTTGTGTTTTTTGATTGTATTTACTTTACTGGATTAAAGACTCTGTTTTCGCCAAGTCGCTTTTGGGTCCTCTTTCACCAGCATGACATCCACAAGTCTGGCTCATCCTTGGGAGCAATTTCCAGACACTTGAAGGTACAACGTTCACCTGTACAAACAATAGTACACAAGTATAAACACCACGGGACCACACAGCCGTTATACCGCTCAGGAAGGAGACGCGTTTGGTTTCCTAGAGATGAACGTACTTTGGTGCGAAAAGTGCAAATCAATCCCAGAACAACAGCCAAGAATCTTGTGAAGATGCTGGAGGAAACAGATACAAAAGTATCAATATCCACAGTAAAACGAGTCCTATATCAACATAACCTGAAAGGCCGCTCAGCGAGGAAGTAGCCACTGCTCCAAAAACACCTTAAAAAAGCCTTACAAAAAGGAAAATCTTACTTTTCAGAGAAATGTCCTCTGGTCTGATGAAACAAAAAAAGAACTGTTTGGCCATAATGACCATTGTTATTTTTGGAGAAAAGAGGGGAAGGCTTGCAAGCCGAAGAACACCATCCCAACGGTGAAGCACAGGGGGGAGGTAGCATCATGTTGTGGGGTGCTTTGCTGCAGGAGGGACTGGTGCAATTCACAAAATAGATGGCAACATGAGGAAGGACAATTATGTGGATATATTGAAGAAACATCTCAAGACATCAGTCAGGAAGTTAAAGCTTGGTCGCAAATGGGTCTTCCAGATGGACAATGACACCAAGCATACTTCTAAAGTTGTGGCAAAATGGTTTAAGGACAACAAAGTCAAGGTATTGGAGTGGCCATCACAAAGCCCTGACCTCAATTCTATAGAAAATTGGTGGGCAGAACTGAAAAAGTGTGTGTGAGCAAGGAGGCCTACAAACCTGACTCAGTTACACCAGCTCTGTCAGGAGGAATGGGTCAAAATTCACCCAACTTATTGTGGGAAGCTTGTGGAAGGCTACCCGAAACGTTTGACACAAGTGAAACAATTTAAAGGCAATGCTACCAAATATTACATTTACATTTACATTTAAGTCATTTAGCAGACGCTCTTATCCAGAGCGACTTACAAATTGGTGCATTCACCTTATGACATCCAGTGGAACAACCACTTTACAATAGTGCATCTAAATATTTTAAGGGGGGGGTGAGAAGGATTACTTTATCCTATCCTAGGTATTCCTTAAAGAGGTGGGGTTTCAGGTGTCTCCGGAAGGTGGTGATTGACTCCGCTGTCCTGGCGTCATGAGGGAGTTTGTTCCACCATTGGGGAGCCAGAGCAGCGAACAGTTTTGACTGAGCTGAGCGGGAACTGTACTTCCTCAGTGGTAGGGAGGCGAGCAGGCCAGAGGTGGATGAACGCAGTGCCCTTATTTGGGTGTAGGGCCTGCAGAGCCTGGAGGTACTGAGGTGCCGTCCGTGATACAGAGAAGAGCAGTCTCAGTTGAATGACTAGTCTTGAAACCTGACTGATTTGGATCAAGAAGGTCATTCTGTGTGAGAGAGAGCATGAACCTACAGGAACGGGCCACCGCCTTGATGTTAGTTGAGAACGACAGTTTGTTGTCCAGGATCACGCCAAGGTTCTTAGCGCTCTGGGAGCGGGAGAGCTGACCAAGGACGGCACGTTCAAGAGTTTTGGAGAGAAAAGAAAGAAGGGATACTGGTCTGTAGTTGTTGACATCGGAGGGATCGAGTGTAGGTTTTTTCAGAAGGGGTGCAACTCTCGCTCTCTTGAAGACGGAAGGGACATAGCCAGCGGTCAGGGATAAGTTGATGAGCGAGGTGAGGTAAGGGAGAAGGTCTCCGGAAATGGTCTGGAGAAGAGAGGGAGGGGATAGGGTCGAGCGGGCAGGTTGTTGGGCGGCCGGCAACGTCACAAGACGCGAGATTTCATATGGAGAGAGAGGGGAGAAAGAGGTCAGAGCACAGGGTAGGGCAGTGTGAGCAGAACCAGCGGTGTTGTTTGACTTAGCAAACGAGGATCGGATGTCGTCGATCTTCTTTTCAAAATGGTTGACGAAGTCATCTGCAGAGAGGGAGGAGGGGGGAGGGGGAGGAGGATTCAGGAGGGAGGAGAATGTGGCAAAGAGCTTCCTAGGGTTAGAGGCAGATGCTTGGAATTTAGAGTGGTAGAAAGTGGCTTTAGCAGCAGAGACAGAGGAGGAAAATGTAGAGAGGAGGGAGTGAAAGGATGCCAGGTCCGCAGGGAGGCGAGTTTTCCTCCATTTCCGCTCGGCCTTCCGGAGCCCTGTTCTGTGAGCTCGCATTGAGTCGTCAAGCCACGGAGCGGGAGGGGAGGACCGAGCCGGCCTGGAAGATAGGGGACATAGAGAGTCAAAGGATGCAGAAAGGGAGGAGAGGAGGGTTGAGGAGGCAGAATCAGGAGATAGGTTGGAGAAGGTTTGAGCAGAGGGAAGAGATGATAGGATGGAAGAGGAGAGAGTAGCGGGGGAGAGAGAGCGAAGGTTGGGACGGCGCGATACCATCCGAGTGTATGTAAACT
The DNA here is from genome assembly GCF_021184085.1 of Oncorhynchus gorbuscha. Classification (NCBI taxonomy): domain Eukaryota; kingdom Metazoa; phylum Chordata; class Actinopteri; order Salmoniformes; family Salmonidae; genus Oncorhynchus; species Oncorhynchus gorbuscha. Next base: position 12,293,222 of record NC_060194.1, on the reverse strand, counting down.
TCTGACCCACTGGGAATGTCACAAAAGAAATAAAAGATTAAATAAATAATTATCTCTACTATTATTCTGACATTTCACATTCTTAAAATAAAGTGGTGATCCTAACTGACCTAAGACAGGGAATTTTTACTAGGATTTAATGTCAGGAACTGTGAAAAACTGGAGTTGAAATGTATTTGGCTAAGGAGTATGATAACTTCAGACTTCAACTGTAATAATAATAACTGTAACTGCCTTAATGTTGCTGGACCCCAGGAAGAGTAGGCTAATGGAGATCCTTAATAAGTACAAATAGAGCCTATCAACAGCCACCTTCGGGAGAATGGAAGAGGATTGATTATGGCTGCGTTGGTGCTTCAAGGGCTCATGCTAGCAGTCTTCAAAAGGACAAATGCTAGCTGTCTTCATGGGAATACAGTAGGCCTGCCCCCCATTCGGCTCTTTGGCAGAGGTTGTAATAGCGGGTAGGTCTGAACTCTAAAATACCACACGTTTCCATGGGTTTTGAAGAAGAAAAAAAAACAGAAGGAAAAGAATGCTACCATTTTGTTCAAAAACATCTTTTCACTTTAGTATTGTACCCCAGTGAGCCAATTATCCTCAACAAAAGTGATTCAGGCAGTGTAGGTATGTATATATTCCTGATAATCACATTCCCCTACAAAAACCTTTGGGTTCTGCTTTTCCTTCACACAGCAGCCCGGGTCTACCCATGTGCATCAAGTTAGTGTTCTGCTCTTTCCATCACTTGTGTTGTGGCGTGCGCTTTGGGACAAGCCAATGAAATCAGAAGCTGCTCTGTTCATTCCATCAGGCCAGAGAGAGGGCTGAGGAGAGCCGACTGCAGCTGTGCAGTCACTCCCTACCTCCCTCCCTCCTCTACTGTACATTCTTGTCTACTGGTAGGACTCCATGGCTGGCTGAATTACCCATTTGAAGGCTAGAAGTACAGATTGTACAGAAGCCGGCAGCCACATCCAATAATGTCACAACTCTTGTTTGCAGAATGCCATTCATCCAGTTTCTGTAAATACGTGACACTCCCATAAAAAAAAGAAACATTTCACAAATGTTGAACTTCGTATTCATCAACTCCAGCGCCACCCCAACATATGTGAAAATGGAGTGTTTCTATTCTTTGTAGTAAAACAGATTCAAATGTAGATATGTTCCTTTAAGACCATCAAAGTGTGGAGGGTTTGACTAATTGACAACAACTCAATGTACAGCTTAACTACTGGAAAGGAGCATACTTGGTTTGCCAGCAAACGGTTTCCATTGACGCCATGATTCCAAAATATTGTATAAGAGTCTCCTATCCGGTCTGAATGATGTAGGCAGGTCTGAAGACAGGCGGGTGGGTGGGTTGATGTCTCCATTGGGGCTCGGTAAACAGGGCCTTCGGGAAACATATCTGGTCCTTGGATGAAGGGCCCTCAGAGAGCAGAGCTGACGGGCACACAAAAGAGCTAAAGAGGGGCCCCTGGGAGTTGTTGGTCCAAATGGAGAGATTGTGATCAGAGTTCACTTTCCTTCTCTCTCTCCTCTGCCTGTTTCTCTCGCTCTCAGGTTCTCACAAAACAGACGTTGGCAGGCCATCAGAGAGAATGGTCCCTGCTAACTCTCCTGAGCAGTCATCAGGTTGGAATAATGTTGCCAATCAGACCTAAGACTTTCTGAATAGATGGCTAATTTAATGGGAGGGGGAAGGGGGGGGGGGGTCGGTGTTAGGGGTGCAATGGAATAAGACAGTCAGTCCTCCTGGTTGAGAATGACAATGAAAGCCTTCTCAGTGTAACAGAGGCAGAACTAAGAAGGGATTCAGCCGATTGGCATCATGAGAATACTTTCACGAAGCCTCAGAAGACTTTACAGGTTTCCCTCTATGATATGTCTCAAGGAATGTCTGGAAACATATCAGAGGAGAAGGACTAACAGATCTAGGGGGTCTCAGAATTCATAGTTTGTGGTACTTTTATGAAAATGGAGGTATGTTCATTTCGGGAATCGAATACACTTTCCTGGCAGAGGTTGCCGATAAACAGGTTCTTTTGATTTCTGCTTTAATGTAATATAAATGTATTAAAGATGTGTCAGTACAATGGATACATCATTTGAATTGACCAGACAAAAGATGTCAAAATGTGTAGGATGGAAGGAAGATGTGCTTAATCAATAAATCAAAAGATTATCTGTAGTTAGGCTACACCAAATAAAAATGTGAAATTCCAATCTTATAGTTTAGGAGAAATGGACACCGTCAGTAACCCTAAACGGTCAAAACACCACATAATAAAATGAATAAGAACAGCCTCAAGGATCTTCTTTATTGTTCTAAATAATTCCTACCAAATGTGCTCCCTCCGAATTCTATACATCAAACATACAAATGAAACTCGCCAATTGGTCAGGCATTAACTGAACACTGTTAAAGCTACAAGTCACATACAAATGCATTACATATGCTAATTTGGGACGATTGAAATGCCAATGTACATATTTAAATCAGCCACAGCCATTTTTCAAGCCTCATTCATTCATGCATTTCAAATCAAATCACATTTTATTTGTCACATAAACATATTTAGCAGATGTTATTGCGGGTGTAGCGAAATGCTTTTGTGTTCCAAGCTCCAACCGTGCAGTAGTATCTAACAATTCACAACAATAAACAAATTTAAAAGTAAATGAATGGAAATAAGAAATATATAAACATTAGATTGAGCAATGTCGGAGTGGCATTGACTGAAATACAGTAGAATAGAATACAGTATATACATAAGAGATGAGTAAAGCAATATGTAAACGTTATTTAAACGTTATTTAAACATTTGGGAGGAGAAAAAAAAAGGAAAGGAAATATTTTCCTAAGCTTCAAAAGACCATCTGCTATTACAGTTGGGGCTTTCCGCCTTCAATTAAGACAGAAACTTGGTACCCTTGGTTATGCTCAATATGCCCTCCAAAATTGTTTCATGACCGCTTTATGATTCTGTTTCTTTCCCACTCAGCAGTTTCATCTGTTGAAGACATGCTGATGACAATACTGCGTCATGAAACCGGATCTCCATTTGGCCATGAGATCAGTCACAATACGAAGAACGCATTGTCGCCTACTTCTATGGAAAATGCTATGGAATATGGGGCTCCCGAGTGGAGCAGCGGTCTGTTTCTCAGTGCTAGAGGCGTCATTACAGACCCTGATTCGAATCCAGGCTGTATCACAACCGGCCGTGATTGGGAGTCCCATAGGGCGGCGCACAATTGGCCCAGCGTTGTCCGGGTTTGGCCGGTGTAGGGCGTCATTGTAAATAAGAATTTGTTCTTAACTGACTTGCTTAGTTAAATAAAGGTTCAATTTTAAAAAATGAAAATAAAAATATGCATGGGGTGACTCACCCTGCGAAAGGACACCACGTAGAAAGTGTCGCCTCGTCGATTTAACTCATCAAAGAAGTCCCTGTAGCTTTGATGGCGTGAGTAGTACACCTGAACCTCACTCCCTGGCCTACTGAGAGAGAGACAGAGGTGACAGTGAAATACATTATATGACATCAAATTATGCCATATCAAAACTAAATCAAACATAACTTTAATTACATATCAGATTTATATTAACTGACACCTAAGACGGTCTGACAACAACAGTCAGAGACCTAGAACATGCTGATGAAATTTACAGTAACTACATTTACTGTAACAAAAATCACCATCTCCGCTACATTTACCATTATTACAATGGTATTATTATGCCTATTACTATGTTTTAAGATAATAGGTAAACTAGTAAGTTCTCAGCTCACAGTGTAACAAGTTGTATGTGTACCACGCACATATTTTTTTAATTCACCTTTTTTTTTTTCGGGATCAGTGTCCAATCCCCGGGATGTTTGAGCTAACTTAGAGGCTAATGCGATTAGCATGAGGTTGTAAGTAACAAGAACATTTCCCAGGACATAGACATATCTAATATTGGCAGAAAGCTTACATTCTTGTTAATCTAACTGCACTGTCCTATTTACAGTAGCTATTACAGTGAAGGAATACCATGCTATTGTTTGAGGAGAGTGCCCAGTTTTGAACTTGAAAAGTTATTAATAAACAAATTAGGCACAGTCTTGATAGAACATTTTGAACAGAAATGCAATGGTTCATTGGATCAGTCTAAAAAATTTGCACATACACTGCTGCCATCTAGTGTCCAAAATCTAAATTGCACCTGGGCTGGAATAATACATTATGGCCTTTCTCTTGCATTTCAAAGATGATGGTACAAAAAAACAGTTGTTTTTTCATTGTATTATCTATTACTAGATGTAATGGGTTATAGTCTCCTACATTCCTTTCACATTTACACAAACCTCAAAGTGTTTCCTTTCAAATAGTATCAAGTATATGCATATACTTGCTTCAAGGCCTGAGACGTCATTTCAGGCGAAAACTGAAAAAAAGGGTCAGTCCAATACCATTCATGTAGCATAGGTCTCCCATTTGGTGACTTGGTAGACAAGGCTACCATTGTGGTTGGGCAGCTAAATAGCAATAGGTTTGGCCTCTCATTCTACTGAAGAAACAGTAGTGGAGACAGAAAGAAAACCATGGTCATAAAATAATTTGGAGAGAAATATGGTGAACATCTGAAGAGTTTGGGAAAGTGAGACATCGAAAATACTGTAGGGTCCATTTACAATGCAATGTTTTGATAAATACTTACTCAGAGTAGCGGACTGTTACAACGGAGTTACTGGACTGGTTCATCTGGGGTCTCTCCTCAGGTGACTTCTGTGAAAATGTGATAAAATGCTGGTCAGTGAGTCATTTCAGTTAAATTCTGAAACTTGAATCATATACTGAATATTGGAATACCATTGTGTTTTTTGTCTTGGCTGACTGATGACAAACTAAAAAACCAGTAGAACTTAAAAAGAGATTTGTTTGGTAGTTGACCATTTCCTTAGCCAGTATGCCACATTAATAGACTTCAGCATGCTCTCTAAGAGCAGTGTTCTGTTGTACTGGCCATAAGAGCTTGATCCTCATCCTATCTCTGCTACACATATGGCCTGTGAACTACATGTGAAACTAAAGTGCAGGAATAAAACCTGTCACCATGCAAAATACATGTAAGCTGAAATGTTTTCCTTTAAAATTCAATACACTTCCCCCTTTTAAAACGTTCCGATCCAAATCTAAAAACATTTCAGTTATTGTATTTTCAGTCACGTTTGAGCACTTCAGGAATAATTTGATATGCCCCATATCGTTGGATGACACATGCAATATTACCATAAAAACCAACAAGGCTGGGATGAAATTAACACTTTAAAAACAACTGACTAAAGCCTATCAATCAAAGGCAATGACAGTGAGTCCAGGCACACAGGTTCAACAGGATGAGTGGCCAGCAGCTGTGCAAACAGCATCAGGCTCATTTTGAGAAATTAGTCTTCCTAGCATTTCGTGACATGCCGTGGCTCTGAAAAGGCGTTTAATGTTTCACTGTGGTTAGAGATTTGTGCCCAGAGCGATGTACATTTTAGGTGCCCCTCTGTCTCAAACCTCACCCCTCATTGAGTCAATCAACAACTCTCCTTGCTGTAAGTCAATCGTCATGCCTCAGCCTCACGCTTCAAGGAGGGTAGACAACGGACTTAAGGAGGGGTGAGGAATGAGGCTGAGGGTATAGAATGTACACCTTAGGGGGGCCGAAACTGTGGACATAATTAAAAGAGATCTTAAAACACTCCTTTTTAGCTTTACTTTTCCTTAGGGTGCTTTTTAATCGTTCTGTTTCTAGTGTTATTCTTTTTTTTTTTTATCCTCTTATGATGTGTGGTAAATAAATATTTAATGTATAAAACGTGCTGTATAAATAAAGCTTGATTTAATTTGATTACACCATACCGCTGTACAGATGAGGGGGATTAGGATTCCATTGAGACTAATTGAGTCTAACTCTAGTCTGCGATAAATCCTACCGAATGTAGTACAAGTTTACCACAGGCTTTTTAAGACATGGCAGAAACAGAAGATATGGAGCTGTATCCTGGTGTGGAGCAGAGATGAGATTGGATAGACTTCAGCTGCACTGTAATAAACCTACAGTCTGGGGGTTCAACCTCTGCCCTGCACTTTACTGGAATGAAATAGTCAGCCCTTCTAGCTTCTTCAAAGGACTTCTATCGAACAGACTGCTTCTCATCAAGTTATACTGCAGGTTCAAAGTGGGAAACCGGGGAAAAAAAGGGCATCAAGGACGTCAAAGCGCTAAAGAGGTGCCAATATTCTGCAAAACCAGGATAAATAAAATCTCTAGGTCGGAGAAATCACAGTTCTCTATTGTTAGCTTCTCTTCAGCTCGTTCTGCTGCAGGTAGAGGAACATGCATATGGGGTTTTCCCAAAGGACAGGAAAGTCAGGAAGAGTTTAAAACACATCCAAAGAAGTGCCGTATGAAATCTGTTTCTCTGAGTCGTATAAAAGAGTACCTTGAGCAGAGTTGATCACTCACACCGTGTATGTCCTATAGCCTATAAACTATATATAACCAATGCAACAGGGCTCGAGTCAAAAGTAGTGCACTTCATTTCTTCACAGCCAGTAAGAAGAAATGTCCAGGGTCTAGCCCTGGGGGTTACGTGCGTGGGAGAGATGGTGGTAGAAGTGCCTGTAAATAGTTTGGAACGGTCTGCTCCCAGTTTCCATCTGTTTCTGAGAGGTCTTAGCCTTGAGCACGAAACGCTGTACAACGCTTAACGTTATAAAACATTCATAGCTTTACATCCTCTCACTCCTACCTACCACGACGATCATCACAGAGAATTCACTAAACTTCCTGGAAAACCCAGAGGGTGTCATAAACAGCGCAAAACCCCTCCTTCCAATTAGGCAACCCCCTTAAATATATCTTACACAGGAAGCTAGATAAATGTGTAATCTTCTCAAAAATCAAAATTCCAAGCTGTCGATTTCTGAGTGGATAGACTATTGTAAGTCTAAAGCAAGCTACATCTGAATCAGCCGTCTGAGTTTGGGTTTGACCTGGATATCATTTGCGTCCCATATCCACAAATTTTAGTGGCACCATTTCTTTGGGTGTCTAAACTAGTATATTTTTATCTACAGTAAGTGGTACATACAGTAACAAAGGACAGTTTTGTGTAGCTCACACTTCATGAAGACAGGGTTAAAAGCTTTATGTGAACTCTCTCAACCAATGTTAACCCTTTACACTTTTACCCGTAAACGGTCCAATGGGAAATCTGCGGCTGTACAGTAACACGCTACACATGACGTCAGAGCACAGGTTCAGCGATGGGTTTTGACTGACAGGCGTTTTGAACTTGAGCACATCGCGCGACAAGAAGTTGCTCCCATCCCTCCCGCGCATTTGTTGTTGTCGGAAACGCGGGAAATGCTGTAAATTAAGTCTTAAAGTCTTTTTGAAAGACGAGACGTTGAGGATTATAATAAATAGTGCTCGGATTTCGTGCATGCTAGCCAAGCACCCGTTAGTCAAAATGTGCGCTTTTCCATATCATAAAACTCCTGACATTTACAGTGTCAACGTTGATGATCACTATATTTGATGTACAGTTCCAAGTTGACTTGGTTTCATACCCTTGGTGATTTGAACCTATTTCTGTCTACTTTGAAGAACATTTGCAGCAGCACACGCACCTGAATGCACTCGTGATTCCTTTCTATGGGCACCATAACAATGATCCGTTTCCCTGAATTGTGTGAAAGCCTAACACCGTAATATCATATTTTATCATTCATCCAGTCGTGTTGGCAATAGAACAAGCTTATGCTGCACCTTACAACACATTCTTCCAGGAATATTCTCATGTTACGGAATGTATTTTCAGATGTCGTTATCGAACAAATGCGCGCGAAAAGTACAGTAAATGTAAAATGCAGATTAAAAATCAAGAGTTTAATGTTTGTATTCAATCTTGTGTCAGGTGAACTGTCGTGTTTTGGTCTAATAAAATCTCCAAACTGCCTCCTTTCACTTGCTACCATGGTTATGCACATGCTTTTCGTATTTATTCTGTAAAAACATTTCAATCTAACCCTAATCCATATAGGCCGATTCCCACTTGTGTAAATGAAATGGTTCAAACAGCCAAGCACTCAAATTCACCTTATTTAGCTTCTAAGTGGACCAACTTTTAGGACTAGGTTTGTGGAGCTATCTAGCTCCTTTATAGATAGTGGTCCTCTCTGGCAGCTCAGTCTGTATAATGCTGTAAAGCAGCAAAAGGAGCCTGTAAAACGAATGTAATGATTTAGCTCCTCCTCACATTCTGAAGCAGCATACTTGACTCACTGGGTTCAAATGGAAGTCAGTCTAAAACAAAACAAAATACGGTCTATAGCAGTCTTCAAACCTCTCTATTTAGGCTGTCATTTATGACACATAACAAAACACGCAGAGGTCTGCGGAACCAAATTAACTTCTGCACATGTGCTGGATTCTCTACTTCCTGGCAGTGGTCTCTGCTCAGAGAGAACCGGCTACTCTAGCGAACGGTGGTCGTTTTGAATCAAATTAGATCAAACCCGAGTCAATGTCTGCAAGATCACATTGCGACAGTATTCTACAGAACAGAACCCGAATACAATAGCGTAGTGTAACGTTACTGTAAGACAAAGTGCCACCTCGTTTCTTATGAGATTTTAGGATGATTGTGTGAATAGTCGCATTTGTCTCTCATTTGGCCAAAACTCAACCGAACAAAATACGTGCTTTGATTGAAACGAAGCACGGGTAGGCTATGCTATGCTACAGTTTGTTAACACCATCTGCTCTACAGTTCGCTCACTACATCGTTTCAAAAGACAGTAGGCTACTTGAAACAACACTGCATAACTGTAGAATATCGAAATGCATATCCCCATGAAACTGATATGGATCATATGGTTGGTATATGCAGACGTGTTTTGGACATTTAACTGTTAAAACATGAAGAATTGTCATTCAAGATTGACAAGTGGGAAATGGGAAGGGGGGATTATAGCAACAAGTCTTATACCAAAACCAAGTCAAATGCCATCAACTAATATCAGCATCCAACATAAGAAAAAACGAAAAACGATTAAAATAAAACCTAATATAACTCAAACGGAAAGCATTCGCATTTTTGCGCAGTCCAGTCCAGTAAGTTCAATTTCGTTATTACCTATAACAACAAAATCATAAATATTTAGCTATTAGCCAAATTGAGTCAGATGTCAGGCAGCTGTGACCTCATTACAAGAACAATACACATATTGTCACTAAACTGTTTATGTTTCTGTGGCAGCTCTATTAAATGGGTCATCATGGAGAGCCGTCTTGACACGGGCCTGAAACCCGAAACCTCTATTGGAGTAGACGTCGGCCTACGTACTGACAGTTTAAATATCCTCTGAGGTACTGCTTAATAACCTGTCCGAAAAATATGCAATGACCATTACGGACGTTTGATCACACTATAAAACGTCTCATTATTTGGGCCATGGGACCTGACCAGGGAAAACCAACAACCTAGTTAGTACAGCTTTTTCGCAGATTTGTAGACAAGCAGGTCATAGAAGAGTCGTCTAACCTACCAGGACAGTTTTGGTTGTGTGCTGATCTGTTGTTGTATGTCTGGACTGATCAGTGGTAGAGCGTGTGGACTTGGTTCTCTCCTCTTCGTGTCGATGAACCCAGCCTCGCAAGTTCTGAGTCAGACTGGATTATAGGGGAAGAAGGAATATTCAGATTGAAGTTAATAAAGTATGGCTTCCATGTAAGAACTGTTGAAGGCAGCTGCTGGCTTTCATATGTGCCTCATCCCTCTCAAATGATGACGGCTTGAAGACTGAGTGAGTTTCCCAGTTCCAGCCACCTTTTCATTCCACTGTGACGGCGTCAAAATGACTGGTGAACAGTTTGATTTCATGAGCTGCCAAAATGGCTCACACATTACAGTCTAGTTAGCAGTGGGAAAGACAAAGGCTAGCGCTACAGAGAGTACCGAGTGGACTCATTTATACTCAATTCAGGTAGGTAATACAGTGAGTTCAATATGGAATTGTATTCTGAAATCGAGGTACCTAGCCAGATGTTCTAATCTTGCTTCCATACTGGTGGTCGAGACAAGAAGGCTGGTAGACTGAGGCTAAGTAGAACCAAGTTCTCGGCTGGTAGTAGGCTACTAATCAGATGGACTTGGTTAGTACTGACCGGAGAGACTTGGACCTGGAGACAGGAGAGTGGGGTTGGCAAGGGGGCGAGGAGGGTGACCCAAACAGGAGAGACTCCTTCTTGACCACAGCTAGTGCCATCTCCTCTGGGGTATAATCCTCCCACCTATAGCACAGAGAGGGGAGAGAGAGGGAGGTGGGAGAGACGAGAGGGAGGTGAGGTAGAGAGAGAGGGAGGTAGGTTAAGGCGAGAGAGGTAGATACGTAAGGGGAGAGAGAGAGATGAATCAACACCTCATCAACAACACATTCACCTTCCCTCTGGGATCTCATTGTGATCCAGCTGCTGATATGCTGGTGTATGCTGTAGGTTTTCCTTGTGGCCTAAGGACTGGAATATGAACCCAGAATAATCAGTCACTTACTCCGGACGTCCCAAGTGTTCATCAATTTTAAACGAGCAGCTGATTCACATCTGGAACAAACAACACCTTAGGTGACTTGAAAGCCAAACATTTCCCCTTAGTTGATGAATTAGGTCATAAATTAAAGAAGGGGGTTACGTTGAGTTATACGCAGTGACCTGCAACAATAACCTGCAGAGCCAGTGGCCTCGTCTTCACGCAAGCACACACACACGTTGGACTGGAGGTCTCCTGGGAAACGGTTTGATAAATGGTCTGTTCCCGACATCTGTGTGGAACTTCCACTTCCAAACCCGTTGACCAGATGAATGAGCCCTGGGCTCCAGATCAGGACACAATAGGGTAGAGAATGCGGGCATCAAAACGGTCCATTAGCCCCAAAAAATGCCATATTGTGTATACATTCTATAGCCTAGTCCCAGATCTGCTCATGCTATGCTGCCTCCTATGATAACGAGGCTATATGTTCTACGACTATTCATATCGAACGGCCCATTACCACACAGTTTGAGTTAGCCTAGCACTGTACTATCATCTGCTCAAAGCAGGCTATTTGCAGTAGGTGATGTAGTACTTTGTAGCAGGCAGCTGGACACATGGGGACAGACCAGTGGTGACTGTAAAATTAAACTGGCCACTAAAAAGACACCCCTAGTAATACTATTTTATTGTGCTCTGCTTGTAACACTCTAATTCAACCCACAGATTTTTCCAAGACAAAGATGTGGCTTTAAAGCATAGGTGAAATTGCCACGGGGATGGGGGGAGGTGACGACAACATGCCCCCCCCCCCGAGATATAGAACAGTGCAAAATGTTTTAAAAGCAGGAAGTTAGCAGTTTTCCAACAGACCAAAAATGTTTTGTTTGTTTATTTTTGGGTTGTGGGGCCCCCTGGAGGTAGGTGTTCCCCAGAACATAGCAGGGACAAGGTAACAGGAAGAGGGCTCTTAATGCCACATGGTACAAAGACTATTCATGGCTGGAATATTCACAAAACCAGGACCAATTGTTTTGTACGCAGACCCTTTTCACTACACAATGCCCCTCAATCTGCCTTTACTTAACTCTCTGGTTTTGCTAACTAGAAAAAAATATATCCTAGAATTGCCTGATTTCAGTGTGTCACTCAACCTCATCCAATCCAGCACTGGCCTTGCAGTCAGGTGTGTATGTATGTAAGCCAACTTTAGAGCCCAGCCTGGAACCAATTACGTCAACCCTCAAGCTTCCTGTAATTTTCATCACAGGTACACTTCAACTATGACAGACAAAATGAGGGAAAAAAATCCAGAAAATCACATTGTAGGATTTTTAAAGAAATTATTTGCAAATTATGGTGGAAAATAAGTATTTGGTCAATATCCTAATATGATTTTCTGGATTTTTTTTTCTCATTTTGTCTGTCATAGTTGAAGTGTACCTGTGATTAAAATTACAGGCCTTGGTGGCTGACTAAATACTTTTTTGTACCACTGTATGTATAAACAGTATTATAAGTATATTGAGTCAGGAAACCCTCATGTTCATGTTGTGTTATTTACCTGTCCTGGGATTGGTGGGATTGTGGGTACTGGGCCTCCAGGGGCTCCAGTGGGGACTGTGGGTCTGGTGTCTCCTCCCCTCGCCTCTGTTGTTGGTCGGGGGAGAAGCTGAGCAGATGTCGGCTGCTTTGTGGCTTCCCAGTGGACAGGCTGGAGTTGCTGGCCTCTGACTCCCACACACTGAATCCAGAGGGACAGGGCAGGGCCTTCAGTTACACAAGCCAGGCCAAACACAGCAAGAACAACATAGACTAACACACACACACGTTGATCTGAACATTAGTAGAGTATTAGAGCATTTCCCTTTGAGGACAGAAATGTTCTGCAGTGAATCAGTCACACACAGACACACACACACACACACACACACACACACACACACAGATCAAAAATTGTTTCCCCTTTGACATTTTGATGTTAACTTAGTGTTTCATTTGTTATGAATCCATAAAGGCTTGTTTTTATCAAAATGGTCAAAATGCCTACACAAGCATGAAACAACCAAGATGGGCGATGAAGACAAGAGGAAGAGTGATCTGAATAACAGATCAGGAAGCAAAGCATTAGTTATAGTGGCCAGACTACAGACCGAAAACCGCACAAAGCTTAGGAGAGGGAAGGCACTCTTGGCTAAACCACACAAACAAACACACACACACACACACACACACACACACACACACACACACACACACACACACACACACACACACACACACACACACACACACACACACACACACACACACACACACACACACACACACACACACAAAAAGACACACGGCCATGCGCGCGTGCACCCACAGCGAGAGAGTGAGAGAAAAGAAGATAAACCGTGTGGTCTCTTACTCGAGCCAAAACAATACCAGACACTACAGATCTAAGAGCAGTGTTCAACACAAAGACGCACGTCGTCGAGCTCCTTATATAGACAAGTTGTGCAGCAGTGTCAAATGAAAACAGTTACACAAAAAAAAGTACACCCCTCAAATTCCTGCAAATGAAAACCAAACGTGGGAGTGAAAAAAAGACTCAACTCAGCAGCAGGAACTTATTCATTGAAAAAACCCATTTCATATTGATTTGAGCTATGACTGGAAACACTGGTGTTGTTTTTATTAAAACTAGTCTCACCATGAGCAGGAAACATTAGCGAAAGTTCGCTCAGCTCCTGACTGGGGTTTACTGAACAAATACTTGTGAGAGGATTTAAAAGGGACATGTCCATTCAGAACGGAGTGGTAGAATACATTTAGAGTCTAAAAATGAAATAGCATCTCCAGGCTGATTCTCCGAGCCGGCCGGCGTGGAAGGGAAGCAACACTCCCACATTCCTAGTTCTGGGAAGCTTGAGCGTATGGAAAACTCAGAGCCCCTCTCCTCTCCCGACTCACATCCAACTTTCCGAAGCCTTCCTTCGTGAGGGAATTTTTTGAGGGGGGATGTGGCCTTTTTTCCGAGACATTGGGGGGAAACGCCTAATTTATAAGGCATGTTGGTGAATTATCCAACTCTGGACATAGCAAAGAGCTGACTGACTGACTGGCTGACATAAAATCCACCCATTGATAGATCATTCATTTGCATAGATGATCATATGTAAATGTGGTTGATGTTAAGTCTGGAAACTGGAGGAGAGAGACTCAAACACATTGGTTGTGACATATACTACAGTGACACACTGCATGAGGGCTTGTGGAGGGTTGTCATGACACACTGTATGAGGGCTTGTGGAGGGTTGTCATGACACACCAGTGACACACACACACACACACACACACACACACACACACACACACACACACACACACACACACACACACACACACACACACACACACACACACACACACACACACACACACACACACACACACACACACACACACACACACACACACACTCACCTTATGGGACCCGTGTTGAGCACGAAGAAGACCAGGACGACCATAAGGCACACAGCCCGTCTCTTTGGAGCCGTCACCTTCAGAACGGTGTTCTGTGGAGTAAGAGACCAATCGATTGATTTCACCTAGCTGGATCTACGCAAGCTATGCATTGGCACAAACATTCACCTATCGAATCATGTTAGATCAGTGATTACTTCAATAAAATGAATCAACCCTTAGGGCCTTGCCCCTGTGCACTTGCGGAGGTCCAAGAGGATTGGATAGGTATTAACAATGTGGCAAAAATCCCATCTCGCTTACCATAGGCCAAGGTGGGGTTACTGCCATATTGCTTAATGCTTCACCTATGAATTCCTCTGAAATCTGATCTTGTCCTATCAGATCCAAAAAGTGATCAAGGGATTGATCAATGAGCACAAGGGACGAAGCAACTTCCTGGAATTAAACAAATCCCTGTTCTTCGTGCCTGTCTGAGCCTGTGGCACCGTTCAAATAGATTCAAAAACGCAACCCTTCTTTAAGACAATCACTGCTATGTAAGTGAGTGAAAAGGACAAGTCATGGTTTCCACCCCATTGTTTCCACTTATCTTACGTTTTCAATTTTTCTCAAGCTAAGAAGGAACGGTGCAATTTGAAGATGTTCAAACCCGGGCCATCCCTCACCTCCGTGAGAAGTCCATCCAGCTGGGTCCTAAGGGATCCGTTCTCCCGGAGCAGCCTCTGGTTCTCACACAGTGCCCCCCTGAGACGGGCCTCCAGAGCCTGCTGGGCCTCTTTCCTCCTCAGCCTGGAGAGTGTGGCCGAGTCACGGTTCTTCACCATCCTCTGCTGCCGCCGCACCACACACGCCTGGACAGGTGGAAAAGGAGGGACTGATATAATGAATGTGACATGGTTACAATTCAAAGTTACCGCACATATTCAGCATACAGTTGAAGTCGGAAGTTTACATACACCTTAGCCAAATACGTTTAAACTCAGTTTTTCACAATTCCTGACATTTAATCCAAGTAAAAAGTCCCTGTCTTATGTCAGTTAGGATCACCACTTTATTTTAAGAATGTACATTTCTGAATAATAGTTAGAGAGAACTATTTATTTCAGCTTTTATTTCTTTCATCGCATTCCCAGTGGGTCAGAAGTTTATATACACTCAATTAGTATTTGGTAGCATTGCCTTTAAATTGTTTCACTTGGGTCAAATGTTTCGGGTAGCCTCCCATAAGCTTCCCGCAATAAGTTCGTTGAATTTTGGCCCATTCCTCCTGACAGAGCTGGTGTAACTGAGTCAGGTTTGTAGGCCTCCTTGTTCGCACACACTTTTTCAGTTCTGCTCACCAATTTTCTATGGAATTGAGGTCAGGGCTTTGTGATGGCCACTCCAATACCTTGACTTTGTTGTCCTTAAGCCATTTTGCCACAACTTTAGAAGTATGCTTGGTGTCATTGTCCATCTGGAAGACCCATTTGCGACCAAGCTTTAACTTCCTGACTGATGTCTTGAGATGTTTCTTCAATATATCCACATAATTGTCCTTCCTCATGATGCCATCTATTTTGTGAATTGCACCAGTCCCTCCTGCAGCAAAGCACCCCCACAACATGATGCTACCTCCCCCCTGTGCTTCACAGTTGGGATGGTGTTCTTCAGCTTGCAAGCCTTCCCCTTTTTTCTCCAAAAATAACAATGGTCATTATGGCCAAACAGTTCTATTTTTGTTTCATCAGACCAGAGGACATTTCTCTGAAAAGTAAGATTTTCCTTTTGTAAGGCTTTTTTAAGGCGTTTTTGGAGCAGTGGCTACTTCCTCGCTGAGCGGCCTTTCAGGTTATGTTACTGTGGATATTGAAACTTTTGTATCTGTTTCCTCCAGCATCTTCACAAGGTCCTTTGCTGTTGTTCTGTGATTGATTTGCACTTTTCACACCAAAGTACGTTCATCTCCAGGAGACAGAACGCGTCTCCTCCCTGAGCGGTATGACGGCTGTGTAGTCCCATGGTGTTTATACTTGCGTACCATTGTTTGTACAGATGAACGTGGTACCTTCAGGCATTTGGAAATTGCTCCCAAGGATGAGCCAGACTTGTGGAGGACTACAATTATTTTTCTGAGGCATTGGCTGATTTCTTTTGATTTTCACATGATGTCAAGCAAAGAGGCACTGAGTTTGAAGGTAGGCCTTGAAATACATCCAAAGGTACACCTCCAATTGACTCAAATGATGTTAATTAGTAAATCAGAAGCTTCTAAAGCCATGACATTATTTTCTGGAATTTTCCAAGCTTTTTAAAGGCACAGTCAACTTAGTGTATGTAAACTTCTGAACCACTGGAATTGTGATACAGCTAATTATAAGTGAAATAATCTGTATGTAACCAATGTTGGAAAAATTACTTGTGTCATGCACAAAGTAGATGTCCTAAACGACTTGCCAAAATTATAGTTTGTTAACAAGAAATTTGCGGAGTGGTTGAAAAAATGAGATTCCAACCTAAGTGTATGTAAACTTCTGACTTTCACTGTACATACAGTATGTTGTCCACGTGAGAATCAAACCCACACCAACTCACAAACACCATGCTTATTAACTCCACCTATTGAACAAACATGAACAATTCAAAGGATGTCCGCAACACAGCAGAATTCAAAGATGATATGACACGAGTACATTGGCCTTGGCATGCAGATGGCATTGGCTGTGTGTTTACAAAACCAAATCTGGTGACACCAGTTACACCAGACATAAGCCATATCCGGCAGTAAACCCTTTTGGACGCCATCTTGACTGTTCAGACAGGGTAGGCTATTTGTTTGTCTAACACAGCACATCACACTCAGTCACATACTCACTCAAAAAAAAACAAAAAAAAACAGGTGCAGCTGCTGCGAAAGGTGGAAAAAGTGACCCGGAATCATCAATTACAAGCTGATAATGACTCCAGCATGTTTCCCCAGAACGGACCTCATACGTCCTAACCTCACGCATGCTCGCACATGTACAGACACACACACACAGACTTTTTCCATGTCTGAGTGGGCTGGGAGCTGGACGGACATTGTTAGGACGCCGACATAATTAATGGTGGGATTATTTAAGAACGGCCATCCAGGGAGAGATAGAAAGGGACAGGACATTCTCAGTGTTAAATAATGACCCATAGAGGAATGCTCTTGCAATGTTTTAGGGGGAAAAAAATATGATTCAATAAAACAGGATAAAGTGCACAGGTTAGTCCTACCAGTTCCATTTTATTTTTAGAAGGCAGACAGCCATTGTTTACGTAAACTCAGAGCCAGACACTCAAGAGTCTAGTAACTGGCATACATTCTGTTGTCCTCCAATGCCCTCTCAGAGTCTTTCTACCACTGAGCCACAGACCACAGGAGAACCCTGCTATAGCATTCAACCGGCTTTGTCTGCTGCAGCCCATTTCTGAGGCCATGCGTCATAGCATTTCCAACAGCACAGATTTCAGGGCTATGCAAATTCAGACCACACATTTGATTTGGTCTCTGTTGAGGGGGGGAACCCTGCCATCGGTGACCTCTTGGGAAAATCGAAAAGTGCATGTCTGGTTACCCAATAGTGGGGTTGGGGGTTGGGGTACGTGTCCTGCAAGGGGAAAATGATACCCTGCCTTTAGTAACTACTACATTGCCAACAGTACAAACTCCCCCTCCTCCACAATGGTAGACTGTCAGCAATCTAGCACTTCAGTGACTGTGGGGTAAACTGGGAGTTGGGAACATAATCTGAATACGAGGCTGAAAATTTGAATTATGTGAAACAATGAGTTGGTGCTCTGAAGAGATGTAGATTACAGCGTGGTTGTTGATTGGAGGATGGGATGTTTGGAATGGGATGGGAATGGGGAAATCAGCAGTTTTTGTGTGGTGAGATAACATCAAGCTCGGAGGACCATGAAGTTATTGTTTTACGGTATTGCTTTAAATTTCCCTAGCCCTTTTTATGCAGTGCCTTTGTTAACAAACTACTCCCAGACATGAGTGTGGATGCATGCACAAGCACGTGTTAATCTTAGAATTGGCATCTACCTGTGAGGGATGTCTACTTTGTACTAGTAAAGAAATTGGTTTTAACAGTACCCAAAGCCATCCAGTGATTTTATTTTATCATGGGAAAATAGCTAATGCGTACAGCAAATACTACAATGTGGGTTTGATTGGATTAAGCCATACGCTACTGTACTGTACACAGACTTACAGTACAGTACATGAACAGGATGTCTTCAAAGATAGTGAATTACGTTCCAGCAAAGGCTTTTCGAGCCTTCTCCACCATGAGCCATACAAATGATCTATCTATCTATCATCCCTACTGTACTAGTCTGTTCGTTTTTCTGAATCAAGATTTTTTTTTCTTTTTTAACTGCTTTTTGAAAACCATTCATCCTATTCCTTGGCCGTCGATTCCAGTTCCCAGGAGCATCAAGAAGACATTTTGGCAGGAAGTTGGCCTCCTAAATTACACTATGATTATCTAGCAGCATCTCTGCATAGCCTCCCCCTGCTTTGTAGAAGGCACAGCCATAAATTGATATGAAATGTAATTTGTCAAAAACAGTGCAGCCAAGCCAGTGATGCTACTACAGTGCATTAAAACAACAAGGAACATGGATTATGTCAGTGAGAGGCTAAATTGGCAGTGGCAAAACTACAGGGTCCTACATAGATTACTGTATTGAGTCGCTCCATGTAATTTCAGCAAGCCATGCCACCCACCATCTCTGATTGTTCCGAAATTATTTCTGTTGTTAGAAAAAGATAGGATTGGCATTCCTGAAATGTTATTTTGTTCAAATGTAATTTTATTAATTTATTGCACCCATAAAATGGGCCATTTTAATATATAGGGTTCAGATACTCAATAAATATAGTACCCAACATCCGATGTGGACCAAACGTCTTCCTAACAATGATTAAAGACATGAGGAAATCCCCCCCCCTCCCCAAAATTCAAAAGCTACCCACGGAACTCCCACAACCCCATGCCAATCCAACCCCAACAACCAGTATACAGTATCAGTTCTCTATGTTTGATAATATGAAGCTGAAGCTTGGAGTAATGCTTCTTCATACTATGTAATGTATTCCCTGTGAATCTGTTTCCCCCCCTATTCAGATAAATTTGTAATTGAAGTTGCTCGTATTATTTACCATAAAGTAGTGTACAAGTTCCATGTTTTACCCACTGGATGCCACAGATCCAAAAAACATTACCAGATTCACAGGGAATACATTACATAGTATGGAGAAGCAATATTCTAAACCACAGCTTCATACTACGTGTCAAACTTAGATAACTAATACTGAATACTGATTGTTGGGGTTGAGATTGGCATGTGGTGTGGGGGTCCATGGGTGATTTCTCATGTCTTACTTATTAGTAGGAAGAAGTTTGGTCCAAATTGTATATGGGTACTACATTCATTGACTATTATCTGAAACCTATACATTTTAAATGCCAATTTGGGTGAAATCAATTTGCCTCATTTCTGAGATCAAATTATATTTCAACAAAATAACTACAGAAACGATTTCAGAACAATCCAAGATGGTGGGTGTCTAAATCCTCTTTCTTGTGCGTACCTTTTTGGAGAGTAGCTTCCAGCATTGTGTTCTAGTTTATTCCATGATTTATTCACTCAAATTAAATGCACACAGTGGTGACACGTCTAGCCTAAGTCATATCTTACTCCAGTCAACATATGTGCTCACTCAACAAGCCTGGGTCTGCCCAGTGTCCATCCAAACATCAGGAGGGAGGTGGGAGTCATCAAGAGATATGGGTGTCTACTGCCTGGGGGGCTTGGTGGTCCCAGACAGGTGGAGGAGGGATGAGGCTGGTAGTTAGGAGGGCAAGGCCACTTTAAAACCCACAGGGCCTGAGAGTGGTCAGACAGAAATGGAGCACCTGGATTTTTACCGTGGTAACACTTACCTGGAGGAGTTTGTCTCACGGATGCAACATGCTGTCTCACGGATAGAACATGTTGTCTCACGGATAGAACATCTTGTCTCATGGATGTAACATGTTGTCTCACGGATGTAACATGTTGTCTCACGGATAGAACATGTTGTCTCACGGATAGAACATGTTGTCTCATGGATGTAACATGTTGTCTCACGGATGTAACATGTTGTCTCACGGATGTAAAAATGTTGTCTCACGGATATAACCTGTTGTCTCACGGATGTAACATGTTGTCTCACGGATAGAACATGTTGTCTCACGGATAGAACATGTTGTCTCACGGATAGAACATGTTGTCTCACGGATAGAACATGTTGTCTCACGGATAGAACATGTTGTCTCACGGATAGAACATGTTGTCTCACGGATAGAACATGTTGTCTCACAGATGTAACATGTTGTCTCATGGATGTAACATGAGTAGAGTGATGGGGTCTGTCCTTATGTGGTTGGTAAGTTATATCATCAACATTTTGCAGCCTAAAATAGGTCAATAACATGATGTGGTGAGGAGAGATTGGAAACATCTCAAACAATGTTTTTTGTAACGTAGAACATATATCTGAAACGTATACCTGTCTCATAACAACTGGGATATTTCAGCTTGTTCTTAAAAAGTTCCCTCAAGTGAAGATATATTTAGATTTGGCGTGTTGGCACAGTGTTGCGTCATCGCTGAGTAAATGTTAGTAGTACTGGGGATGGAGTGTTGGTGCCTGGTCGTTCATGTGACATAGGAAAGACCCTCACATTAGGCTACTCACCCATTCCAACAAGGTGACATAAGGACAGCTGGGGTGACTGGTTTATTTAGCCTTGTCTTGAAGAAATAATAACGTATAACAGTTAACCACAGTTTAGGACCATGTGTAGCACTGTGGTAGTGAAAATTATATCATTTGACTTTTCTAAAAGTGAAGAAAGTGGATAAGCTAAATATAAAATAATGTAAAAAATATCTTATTGTTTAGGAGGCAGGAATTTCTCCAATAAAATTTCTAATTATTATATCTGTGTTAAGCTACAAAATGTGGGTTTTACAGTGGTAAAGCTTAGCAAAAATATTTCACCCATTAGTAGCCCTAGTAATTGCTATCGAGTTGTTGGCTCAGTCAGATTATTTACAACTTGTCGACCATGACTGGAAATTATGATAATGAAATATTTATATAGTAGCTCAGAGACGTAAAACTATTTAAAAAATAATAATAATAATAATAATAATTTCCTACTTCCTCACTATGATGGTGCTATTTTCAGACCACATCATGACATCTCTTAGACAACTTCAGAGAATGAGAGGCTGTGATAGGTTGAGTTACATTTTGAATATATCAGGGCTAAGGGATGATATTAGGTACAAGGCGAAGCCAGAAACAACGGTCTTTGGTTTGAAACAGGGAGATACATCACCCATCTTCCTGTGGGCCTCCTTGTCTTTACGCTCTGGGCACAGCCACAGACAGTTAGTCTTTTCAAAAGATCCATTCAGACATTGTGCCCTGCTCAGGTTCCCAGGGGGTTAAAGGTCAAACACAATTGATTACCAGCCTTACATGAGCCCCCAGAATGGGAGGAGGAGGAAGACTATGTCGTGTTCTCCCTGACCTGACGGTTGGTCCGTTAATGTAAGTAACCCCCCCCCCCCTCCACACAAACACACAAAATCCATCCTTGTGTTCTAGCAAGGAGACAAGCCATGACACAGCAAAATGCTTGATTTCAAAGAAAATTCCTGGCACTACATTCTGGCCATCACATAGCCACGTAAGCTTTGGAGATGGCTAACAGTTCTAACACATAGTGAGACTCAAAGAAGGTCTGGAATCAAACAGTTTCCTTTGGCAAATTGCAACAGGATGTCCATCCAGCCCTTGGCTTCCAATTTGGATACGTAATTTCATTGCAATTAATTAGACTGAAGTAATTAAATTTGATAGAAAGCAGACACACGGAGGTCAGATCCATTTCAATGTCAAACGTACCTCAGTGTTCACTGCTGTGCTGTGATAGGTCACCGTCATGGGATGGGCATGGCCAGTGAGGGCAGTGGTCCCCATGGTAACATGGGGGACAGTTGGCATGGTGACCACCTGGTTGGTGACAGCGAGGAAGGCAGGGGCTGGGGAAGTGATCTGGGGTCCAATCACCTGTTTCGGCTTGAGATGCATTGTGTGAACTGCTGATGACAAAGACCAGATGCAGAGTTAAGAAATAGTTCAACCCTTCTGTCTGTCTGTTTTAGCCCTGTCTCAGACCTGGATTAGCTTTAGGCTATGGCATGACAGAGTAAGACGAGTTAAAGCGCATGCAGATCTGAGACCATCCCATGTCCCACTGGGGCCTTTTCCACTTAAGAGTACATCACTGTAATAATTGATGGATTACTGTCATAGTAAACAGCATTTTTCAGCTGGGGAACATGTACAATCGCTCTTTACAAAGCTCATCTCATACGATCAGGCCTGGATTCAGATAGTATTCTATTTTATCTTCTTCCTAACCAGACTGTAGTTTTTTTCTCACCCTCACCCACGATCACTAAGGATGTCTGGTCACCTGTATGGGTTATTGATCCCTCCCCCCCCAAAAAAACTCATCAACACCCCGGATCCATCCCACTCCATGTCCAGAGTCATGCTAGTTACTCTGTAATAACACAAGTAGCCCTAAGTTCCTACTGAGGTTAAAGTCTTTTAGTCGGGCTACTAATGGGCCATGACATTACTGTCTCAGAGAGAACATGGATGACTACTGTGAATAGGGACCATTGGAGGAGGTGAGTAGTTGTACTGATGACATCAAGGCCTATACGATGGATGTATCCGTTTGATCATTGGCATATCATTTAGGGTTACGGCAGTTACAGTTGATGTGAGTGTGCTTTGCGCTGACGTTCATGAAATATATGTTTTTAAACATGAATATTTCCACACAGTGGTTTTCAAACTCTGTCCTTGACGTTCCTGCAGGGTATACACTGGCCGGTCATAAGCCAGACACAGTGTTGTTGTAATTGAGGAGGAGGCAGTAGTCTTCTTTGAACAAGAGACAACAGACTGAGGACACCCTGTGGTCAAGAGCCACATGTGCAGTCATAGAGAATACAAATGCATAGAACTGTTCCACTTTCATTTTGGATGAGTCGGCTTTTACTTTTCTTTCAAATACCACAATCGGGTATACAGACAACATGCACTTAGACCACTTCAGATAGGGAAATGGGTCACTAGATTTTTTTATTTGAGTCATTTAGCAGAAGCTCTTATACAGAGTGACTTACTGCAGTGAGTGCATACATCTTCCACTGGTCCCCCGTGGGAATTGAACCCACAACCCTAGCATTGCAACCCTAGCATTGCTCTACCAACTGAGCTACACGGGAGCAAATCAAAGGACTATTGGAATTTGAGCAAGCCAAATAACCTGAATTACTTCAGTGAATAAGACACACCAATATAGATGGACATTAATGACAACAAACTGTGCACATTATTCAAATCCCCGCTAAAGACATTTGATTGTGTGAAGACAACACAAGACTACAACAGAATGAACATTCTCTCACCAGTAGAGGGGGCAGTAGCATGGACGGTCACAGGCGGTGGTGCCTTGACCACTGAGACCACAGTCTGTAGGCTAACGGGCTGGATGACAATGGTCCTGGTTTTGAGAAAAGGGGCCACAGGCTGTGTTAGAGGGACAGAGGGGGGCGGTTTGGGCTGGATTGACACCCTCTGGGGTGGGTGGGCAGGTCGCTTGGTAGGTTTGGCTGGCAGGAAGAGAATGATAGAATAAGAGATCAATAAAAAAAGAGCGTGATAAATACATTCACATTTACGTCATTTTGCAGGCACTCTTATTATGAGCGATTTACGGTAGCGAGTGGGATAAACTATGATATGTGTATAACCAGACAGGTTCAATGATTTTCTGAAGATAAAAAAAAAAAAAAGCGTCCCACATTTTGACATACACGACACCATATATCCACCATATTGTTACATATCAATGATTTATCATGAGTGTTTTAGCTGACCTGAAGAGAAGTCCTACCTCTGGGAGATTGGCTGACCCACTTGTGCATTTTCTTTCCAGGAGTGAGCATTGTCGGCAAAGGCTGCACAGACACGGCATCCTCCTGCTTGTAGGGATGTGCGTGCACAAGATAGAAGTGAGTGAGACTCGTGAGTGGTTAGCCTTCTACTTAACACAAGAGTGTTATGTGAAGCGTAGACTTACTTTCAGAGACAGTGGTGACAGTGAGGAGGTATCACTGAGTGCTGATCCAGGTGATAGGGAGGACCCAGGAACTCCAACACCTGCCAACGTAACAATAGGAACTCAATCCAACTATCTGCCAGCAGAGGCATCACATTACAGTGTCTCTTCCTCTTTAACGTCCCATGTGAATGAATAGTCATTCTTCCCAACACAGTACGGGGGGGTGGGGGGGGGCTCACAGGTCCAACTTTCCCACGCCAAAGACATCCACCTAATGTCTACTGACATGGGGGTGACCAGAGGGACTGTGTGTGTGTGTGTGTACTGTATGTGATTTCTAATCTATTACCAGGAAGTCACAGGGTTCTGGGAGGGTTTCTGACAGTCGTCTTCACTTACTTTGCCTTGGTATGGGGCCAACAACCCAATCTTGAGTCATGGCTGTTATAGGTTAACTGAAAGTGACGCAATGCTGGTGATTTTTTTTACCTGTGCAGCAAGTGTCAGTATCTCCACTGGTGAAGGATCTCCATTGTAACAGATTAATGTCATTCACCTGAGAAAGGTGCAGTCTTGTTAACTGTCACACAGTAGGATAATAACACACAGCATTACATAGAGGTTGAAATGTGTTGCACTACCTCTTTCAGTGCTGTTTCATCACGTGGTGTCAACTCGAATTCTTGAAGGAGTTCCTCTGCATCACTTAGGTTCTCAAGTTCTTCAAACAAGTTGATGTCTGTAACAACGTTGCAGGAGGAAGAGATCCGTGAAATATTACAACGTCGCTAATTATATATGTTTCAAGGTTGCAAAAGATTATTCAAACTTTCCAAAGTAGCTTCAATACATTCAAAGATGCAGCAAGATGGGGGGGGGGGGGGTTGCTTATGGCCATCTCAGTCAAAACTTTGGGTTTGTACTGCTGAGTAATGAGCACCAAAACGCATGTTATATATTGAACACAGCAGGGATTGAATTTGGCATGAGCTCACCGAGGCCGAATACTGGCCCTTCAAATGTTCTACTGTTTGAGCCCGTTCCTCTTATAGAATATTATCTCAAAAGTATTGTGGAGCTCCTGCACCTAAATGTAAACAATACCGGCACCTATTTTATTCCAAGTCAAGCAGTGGAATACGTACACGGTTTAATTATACTGTTAGGTGGCATTTCATTTCCTGACAGTCAATGAAGTTGCACGCGATGATGTATATAGGGTTTATACACATCATTGGTCGCATGTAGCTAGCGTTTACAACACAGCTATTTATGTAATAACAAAAGATTATATAAGCATCGCACCTACCCCATTCACCATCCTGGTCAATGCAAATATCCGCTAAATCGCTGCCAAAAGGGCCATACTGTAAATTACTGTCTAAATCCAACCGTAACTCTGCCATTTCGCTAATGTTACAAATTCTCAAAATCGTCACAACAAAGAATACGTGGTCACATTTCCTTGTTTGGCGTCGACTTTCCACCATAGAGATAGATAGAGCACTCATCTTTGTATCACTGCCAGTTTAGCATATGTGACAACATGGGCTATCTGAATTTTAAAGTAGTTAATTTTCTTCTTTATTGGCTATTTGCTCCCAACCCATAGAAATCCCCACCCAGTTGGCTACTTTAAAATGGTGAAAGCCCTCAATGGCAATCTCCATTTTAAAATGTTTATAGCCATGATGAGAC
Organism: Oncorhynchus gorbuscha; assembly: GCF_021184085.1. Lineage (NCBI taxonomy): Eukaryota > Metazoa > Chordata > Actinopteri > Salmoniformes > Salmonidae > Oncorhynchus > Oncorhynchus gorbuscha. Next base: position 12,267,241 of record NC_060194.1, on the reverse strand, counting down.
CTCTATCTATCTCAATGTTCTCCACTGTAACCGCTGTGTAATCCTCTGTGTAAACCAACACGTCCTGCTATTAGTACGGACCACGAAGAGGGACATTTGGCTACAAACCAAGTGTTCTCAGAGGCTGTACCAACCAAGTGTTCTCAGAGGCTGTTCTTGACAAAACACAACAACTATTTGAACTAGCAGCACACCCGACATCCACAATTTTAACATAGACGGTAACTTCATCGTGTGGATTATAGAAATAAAATAAATGGATATAAGTATTTGGAAGTAGAAGGGTATCCTTCTGGTAAGATGTATGTTTAGACAGAAATTCTGAAATAAGACATCTATTCCAGATACACCATGGAGCTCAACAGGCATATTTACAATTATTGTAATCTGCTTTGATCAAACTTTTTAGACCTTACTCAATGGATATGTCCGTAGTAGAAAAAACTGTAGGTGTCCTGCAACGTAGACAGACACCTATGAAACATTTAATGGTACACAGGGGGAAATGGGGACAGCTATTCTGACAGCTATGTAGCACTTTATTATTATTGATATAAATCATCTTTGTCATTTTAAATGTCCTTGATTTGAGTGTGGCCATCGGATCCGGCTCCACGAGGGGGAAAAGGGGGCTTAACCCCATCAATTGAAACATATGCCATTAGTTTTATGTCACTATATAAAAATAGCAACAAAAAAAATGTAAATGATTGAGTGACAGGTTAACGCAAAATCAGTATCTACACCACGCTGTGTCAGCACAATGTACCCCGGTGTGCGTAGGGGGGCTATGGAATGCCCATGGAGTGGTTAGGTATGACTGCTTTGGTTTTCCATAAAAAGCAGGGGGAAAACGCTTCTCATTTGTGGTAGGATAAGTAAATAATGTGATACACCTCTGCCTTTAATATTTGATTTAGATTTATAAATGCGGGGTCAAGTTTACCGTTGAAGCTGCTTCACTCAACTCTGCCTCATGCCCCACCACTACAGAGTTCAGTTAGCTTCCTAGCCAAGCATTAGTGTTATTAGCCTTAGCCTATTTAGCTAACTCAAACCAGCTAATCTGCCACAATGGCTATCAGAAATTGATGATGCTGTCGAGCTCCAGCTAGCTCCGCGTGAGGGGCTATTATCCTGGCGATGCTTGCTGAAGGGTAGGTAGCACCCTTCAACAAGCACGGCCAGGATAATGACTCCACAGCCTCCTCCAACTCCGACTGTTCCTGAAGATCTTGGAACAGAGGAGGACTCATACCCTACCCACAGGTTTTCTGTCAAAAAAAAATTCATTTAATAGCAACTGGTTCATAGGGAGAGAGTGTCTGGATTACTCGGTTACTGCAGATGTAGTATTTTGTTTCCCATGTCAAAAGTTCTGTGTCAACAGGTCTGAAGCCTATATTCAGTCCCAAAACAGCCTTACTTTAGTTTGTAGGGTGCTGTCCATTGTGCTGATATAGCGAGGCAAAGACTGGCTACAAATTTCGCACCGACCTCTCACTTCAAAATCATTCAATCAATGGTCTCGGACTCTCGGCATTTGAACTTCATGTTTATTGTGGTAAAAGCTTGATATAAGCAGAATTCAATATAATTCCAATGCAAGTACCCCCTAAAATTGTTCCCCTCACTGATTTCAACTGGCCCCTTAGTCACTTTATCCTGGTGCCGGATCTGGTGGCTATACTAATGTGTTTAATTTCATCCACTCTGTTTTTATGCATCAGGAAGGCAGGAGTCACCCATCGACTACAGGAACACTGTTCCCCACACCAGTACAATGAGCCCAACTTTGAGGTGCACTTTGGGCACAAGAGCTGAAAGAAAACAAGGGTGAACAAGTAAATGCTGAGTTAGTGGTTCTCAATGGTAGTCATCAAGGAGTCCCATTTGTAGGTTTTCATCCCCACAAACCTATCATTCAGTTTGAATTCTGTTTAATTAACTCATCTGCTAAATGTAGTTAGTCAGTAAGACTGCTTTATATTGTGTTAAGATACATGAATACGAAATAATAATACCAAATGTTCAAGCATAATAAGTGCACAAAAATTAAATGCATGCTTATTTCACACTGAACAATGTGACAAAAATGGACATAAACTGATAATAATAAACAGTCCCAAATCTTCACGGACATAACAGACCCTACTGTTTACTTTACATCAGGTTTAAGTTGCTGGAGTTTGGCGTATGCATCCCCAAAGTTCATTTTGTGACATTTCACCAAATAAGCAGTCACCACCGCCGCACTCTGACTTTGCCCTACATTGCTAAAACAAAAAAACTCAATTACATGTCAAATGCATGTGAGGCTATCATCATGATGTGCATTAGGCGACTCCAGATTTGATAGGGCTCGCGCACCAATGCACAAGGACAGCTTTTGATGCATTGCAAGCATCGCATATGAAGAGGATGCAGTCATCCAGGTGGCTGAGTAGGTCTGTGGAGGACTCGTCCAGGGCATGGACACGCTTCATCCTAAACGACCCATCGGGTGAAGTGGGCTGCTCTGAGTCCACTGTAATGCCAGCATTAGTCAGATCCTGGGCATAGTTTAGGTCGGATGCCGCGCCGATGTAGACTCCATCCTCTAGCCGAACATTGGCTTGTCATCAAGGATTTCTCTGGGGTAGAAGACCAGTGGCACTGAAAAGACTGCGAGATGCATGACTGATATAGAGAATATGGAAGTCGTTAGCTAGGTAACTGGTCATTTTTTACAACAATTCTGTACTAGATAGCTATGTTCCTGATAATCAAACTATAACGTTTACAGTACCAGTCAAAAGTTTGGACACACTTACTCATTCAAAGGTTTTCTTTATTTTTACAATTGTCTACATTGTAGAATAATAGTTGAAGACATCAAAACTATGAAATCCTGCAGCCACTACTGGTTCCTCGTCATCCCTGGTCTCATCTCTGGACTTTGTCACTGGGCTCCCTCCGTCTGATGGTAACACTGTCATTCTGACGGTAATCAACAGGTTCTCCAAGGCTGCCCATCCCATTTCATCCTTCTCCCCAAACTACCTTCTGCCAAGGAGACGGCCCAGCTTATGGTGCAGCATGTCTTCCAGATCCATAGACTCCCGGTAGACATGGTCTCCGATCGGGGTTCTTGTCTCAGTTCTGGAATGCATTCTGCACCCTTATTAGGTCATCATGGGTACTGTCACGCCCTGATCTGATTCACCTGTCCTCGTTATTGTCTCCACCCCCTCTAGGTGTCACTTGTCTTTCCCAGTGTATATATCCATGTGTTTCCTGTCTCTCTGTGCCAGTTCATCTTGAATGTCCAAGCCTACCAGTGTGTTTTCCTGCTTTGCCTTTTCTCCTTTTTCTAGTCCACCCGGTTTTGACCCTTGCCTGTTCTTGACTTTGTACCCGCCTGCCTGACTATTCTGCCTGCCCTGACCTCGAACCTGCCTGACTATTCTGCCTGCCTTGACCTCGAGCCTGCCTGCCACTCTGTACCTCCTGGACTCTGATCTGGTTATGACCTTTTGCCTGTCCACTACCATTCTCTTGCCTATTCCCTTTAGATTTATTAAACATCTGAAACTCCAACCATCTGCCTCCCGTGTCTGCATTTGGGTCTCGCCTAGTGTCATGATATAGCTAGCTGATCTTCATTATGTCAACAGACCAGGTGGTGCAGGAACTTCAGGTAGCTTGCAACCAAGCGGTTTTGAGTTCAAATCCCAAGTGCCTCCCCATGTTGTCACATTTATTTCACAAGAGATCATGTCACGTAGTTTCATGTTATCACTTTGCTTCACATGTTGTCACATTAACGTCACGTGTTCGTTCACATGTGAAATGTACAGTTGAAGTCGTAATTTAACATACACCTTAGCCAAATACATTTAAACTCAGTTTTTCACAATTCCTGACATTTAATCCTAGTAAAAATTATCTGTCTTAGGTCAGTTAGGATCACCACTTTATTTTAAGAATCTGAAATGTCAGAATAATAGTGGAGAGAACTATTTTTTCAGCTTTTATTTCTTTCATCACATTCCCAGTGGGTCAGAAGTTTACATACACTCAATTAGTATTTGGTAGCATTGCCTTTAAATTGTTTCACTTGGGTCAAATGTTTCGGGTAGCCTCCCACAAGCTTCCCACAATAAGTTGGGTGAATTTTGGCCCATTCCTCCTGACAGAGCTGGAGTAACTGAGTCAGGTTTGTAGGCCTCCTTGCTCACACACGCTTTTTCGGTTCTGCCAACACATTTTCTATAGGATTGAGGTCATGGCTTTGTGATGGCCACTCCAATATATTGACTTTGTTGTCCTTAAGCCATTTTGCCACAACTTTAGAAGTATGCTTGGGGCCATTGCCCATTTGGAAGACCCATTTGCAACCAAGCTTTAAATTCCTGACTGATTTCTTGAGATGTTGCTTCATTACATCCACATAATTTTCCTACCTCATGATGCCATTTATTTTGTGAATTGCACCAGTCCCTCCTGCAGCAAAGCACCCCCACAACATGATGCTGCCACCCCTGTGCTTGACGGTTGGGATGATGTTCTTCAGCTTGTCTCCCCATTTTTCCTCCAAACATAACAATGGTCATTATGGCCAAACAGTTCTATTTGTGTTTCATCAGATCAGAGGACATTTCTCCAAAAAGTACGTTCTTTGTCCCCATGTGCAGTTGCAAACCGTAGTCTGGTTATTGTTTTGGCGGTTTTGGAGCAGTGGCTACTTCCTTGTTGAGCGGCCTTTCAGGTTATGTCGATAAAGGACCAGTTTAACTGTGGATACAGATACTTTTGGACCTGTTTCCTCCAGCATCTTCACAAGGTCCCTTGCTGTTGTTCTTGGATTTATTTGTACTTTTTGCACCAAAGTACATTCATCTCTAGGAGACAGAACGCGTCTCCTTCCTGAGCGGTATGACGGCTGCGTGGTCCCATGGTGTTTACACTTGCGTATTATTGTTTGCACAAATTAACGTGGTACCTTCAGGCGTTTGGAAATTGCTCCCAAGGATGAACCAGACTTCTGGAGGTCTATAATTTTTTTCTGAGGTCTTGGCTGATTTCTTTTGATTTTCCCATGATGTCAAGCAAAAATGCACTGAGTTTGACGGTAGGCCTTGAAATACATCTTCGGGTACACCTCCAATTGACTCAAATTATGTCAATTAGCCTGTCAGAAGGTTCTAAAGTCATGGCATAATTTTCTGGGATTTCCCAAGATTTTTAAAGGCACAGTCAATTTAGTCTATGTAAACTTCTGACCCACTGAAATTGTGATACAGTGAATTATAAGTGAAATAATCTGTCTGTAAACAATTGTTGGAAAAATTACTTGTGTCATGCACAAAGTAGATGTCCTAACTGACTTGCCAAAACTATAGTTTGTTAACAAGAAATTTGTGGAGTGGTTGAAAAATGAGTTTTAATGACTCCAACCTAAGTGTATGTAAACTTCCGACTTCAACTCTATATACACTACCGTTCAAAAGTTTGTGGTCACTTAGAAATGTCCTTGTTTTTGAAAGAAAAGCCAATTTTCCATTAAAATAACATCTCATTGATCAGAAATACGGTGTAGACATAGTTAATGTTGTAAATGACTATTGTAGCTGGAAACAGCCATTTTTTAAATGGAATATCTACATAGGCGTGCAGAGACCCATTATCAGCAACCATTACTCCTGTGTTCCAATGGCACGTTGTGTTAGCTAATCCAAGTTTCTCAGGAGTGGATTGACCCAGTGCACAACTGAGCAAGAGGAGAAGTACATTAGAGTGTCTAGTTTGAGAAACATATGCCTCACAAGTCCTCAGATTGCAGCTTGATTAAATACTACCCGCAAAACACCAGTTCTCTTGCTCAGTTGTGCACCGGGTCCACTCACTCGTCTTTCTCTTCTGGTTAGAGACAGCTGTTCTGTGAAGGAAGTATTACACAGCTCTGTACGAGCTCTTCCGTTTCTTGGAAATTTCTCGCATTGAATAGCCTTCATTTCTCAGAACAAGAATAGACTGACAAGTTTCAGAATACATTTCTTTGTTTCTGGCCATTTTGAGCCTGTAATCAAACCCACAAATGCTAATGCTCCAGATACTCACCTAGTCTAATGAATGCCAGTTTTATTGCTTCTTTAATCAGAAGAACAGTTTTCAGCTATGCTAACATAATTGCAAAAGGGTTTTCTAATTATTAATTAGCCTTTTAAAATTAGAAACTTGTATTAGCTAACACAATATGCCATTGGAACGCATGAGTGATGGTTGCTGATAATGAGCCTCTGCACACCTATGTAGATATTCCATAAAAAATCAGCCATTTCCAGCAACAATAGTCATTTACAACATTAACAATGTCTACACTGTAATTATGGTCAATTTAATGTTATTTTAATTGTCAAAAAATGTGTTTTTCTTTCAAAAACATTTCTAAGAGAGCCCAAACTTTCAACGGTAGTGTACATCATTGGTTGTGAATTGCTCTTTAACTCTAGTTCAATTCTTGAATTTTCATTTCATTTGCCACACCCACAACCTATAGGAAGCAGGAAGTAGAATTAAAGGAAGTAGAATTCAATGAAATTCCAATGGCTTATTTATTCTAGACTATACAATTTACATTCTAAATAATTATAGTGGTCTGGAAATATTGTTGTCTATTAATTCATATTTTTTTAAATATCAGAAAAAAATGCATTTTCCATAATGCATTAGATCAAACACTGCCATATGAAAGGGAACAAACTAGCATCTTGTCACAATGAAAAATACTGTTCAACATCTCAGAGTGAATCAAAATAATATTTGAGAAATGGTCTGTGTATTCTCTTTGCATTAATAAGTGGCAGATCCGTTTGATAAAACATTTATCAAATGAATGAGACTTTCATTGTCACGCCTTGATCATTGTATTTTGTGTTTTTGTTATATGTTTGGGTAGGCCAGGGTGTGACATGGGTTTATATGTTGTTTTCGTATTGGGGTTTGTATTATTTGGGATCGCGGCTGATTAGGGGTGTTGTTAGGCTTGGCTGCCTGAGGCGATTCTCAATCAGAGTCAGGTGCTTATCGTTGTCTCTGATTGGGAACCGTATTTAGGGAGCCATAGTTTCGCTTTGTATTTCGTGGGTGATTGTACCTCTCTGTGTGTTGTAGTCACCAGATAGGCTGTAATTAGTTTTCACGTTCCGTTCTGTTGTTTTCGTATTTAGTTTAAGTTATTTCATGTACCGCATTTTTCATTCATTAAAGTCATGAGTAACCAACACGCTGCATTTCGGTCCGACTCTCTTCTTTCAACAGACGAACGCTGTTACATTCATGTTTCATGTCTCAGTTGAATTAGTTTGAATGGCTTTGAATTAAATTCTACTTCCTTGCTGCTTCCTGTAGGGTGTGGTCAATTCAGATGGGCCTCAACTCTGCCTAATTATGCTAGCTATGTCAAGGGAAAGGGAGAGTGGGAGGAGCTCAGCCATTCACATAAAGAGACGCGCGTGCAATTATTGAACTGGGAACATTTTCACGCGGTGAGGAATTTTACAACATAACGTCACAATCAGAACGATTGGAAACTATTTCACTGCGAAGATTTTTATGTTACACGGGGAACTTGGGCTGCAGGAGTTTCCTTTTTATTTTCCGTGTAATGCAGGGATGTATGTAGGCTACTGTTTTGGTGGTATGACAATACAATACATTTTGGTCTTGGGAGATGCTGCAAATATGAGATTTGCAATTTATGTGAACTTGCCTAAAAAAAGTATGTTTAATTCAAAATTCAATGCAAATATTTTGATTATACATAGTATTAAAATTTGACCCCCCCATGTAAGATGTTTTTTAAAAATTGTTTCAATAGGTGGCAGCAAATATACATATTAAGTGGATGCGGTGCTCTACAGAATATCTTGATAACTGTCAAAGAGAATATTCATTTATAACCATTTTGTCCATTCAACATAGAGTTTATGGATTCACAAGACATGCAACAAGAATTTGAAGTGTTTTTTGTTTGTTGTGAAAATTATGATTCAGCAGGATATTCATCAAACTGTCAATATAAAATAGTCACTTGTTTACAAAGTATGTAATAGCATGTGCTATTGTATACTTTACTCTATATACTTTACTCTGAACTCAACAACACCCAGTTTGTTATTGATCAAATCTGATCTTTTGATGACAGTCCATGTCTGCTCTCCAATTTCAGCGAGCGTCTCCAATAAGCCCCTTGACATACATTATAAATAGTACAGAAATCTGTTCCTAGTGGGCGTGACGACAGGGTTAGGCTACCCTCAATTTATTGCCCTTGCTGAAAAGTAGGCCTTCAGTGTCTAGTTTGGACATTTCATCTTGGTTTGGTCACAGGAAACGCTGTGATTCTGACAGTAAAATATGACGATGTACTTTCATATTTCTTTCCCACTTCCCTTTTTACCACAAGTATCTAAAAAATTGAGTGTTATTTGCTAGAAGTGATACTGCCCTTTTGCTTGAGGTTGGACCTTCTTAAATGTGATGTGAAATCTGACACGATGGCATTTGAGCAAGTGTGAGTCACTCTCCAAGGGCCTCTGCAGCCTTGATGTGGACTCGGGCTTGCAGAGCGGCTCTGATCAAACAATCATAGATATCACACGTTTGACAAATCTGACATGCATTTGAACCAAAACACTCATCCATACACCAAGCTGCAGTAACAGTGAAACTTGATGGTGTAGTCAGTAAACTGATAAGTTGGATGAATGACTTGCAACATAATGTGAACGCAATCAGAATGATATGCATACATGTAAATGGATAGTTATATTGATTTGTATTCAGAGTAGGCCAACATTAACTTATGAAAAATCTTTGCCATGTATGGCCATTTAGTCAAGAGCATCCTCTAAAGGAGATGATATTTTTGACGTACATTTTCAAATGGGTTAAAGTAGCTGAATGGTACACCGATATGCAAATAAGATCTGTCCTAGCTAAAAATCTTTGACTTGTCATCAATCAGGCGGCACTGGCAGGGAGCTAGACTTCCAGTAAAACATGGTGTGCTTTTTTTGCGTGACCAACTCTGTTGACTCTTACATTGCACATAAACAGGTCACAGCTGTTTTGGGCTTTGGGTGTAAAAGTCGACACAGCCGATTCCAGACCAAACGTGGGCCCCCCTGCACCGTGGGTTCTTCTAATCCCTGCTGGGCGGCTTTCCACTTCTGTTCATCCCCTTCTGTCTCCCTCTATACCTTGACACGACGAAGCAGGTGTCTCCGGGCCCTAATCTGATTGGTCCCTTCAGGACAGCTCCATCTTAACCTGAGTTGGTCTCGGCGAATCCCTGATCCAGCCGCCTCTTTTACAACCGTGGCGCTAAGCCAGACCGCTGATCCGGTATTCTTTGCACGCATATACCATGCAATGGGATGGGATTATTGTGACATTTTCAGTTCATTGGTGTCTAATTGGGGTATATCTTTTGTTTGGGAGACATTAACCATCATTTCAAATAGTGATTGTGGTTAATCTTAGGTCAGTTAGGACTGGACCACATCAACGCATCCTTGCGTGGTCTGGTCTGATTTACTGTAATTACCTATGTTAACCCTCTAGAAACTGGGGATTAACAGGTTAATACAATGTGGAGACAGACCGTGTTCCCTTTGAGCTAACACCTGTAGAAAATAGATTAGGACTTGGAGGAGTCGCCATAGGAGCCACTCATGTTTCAGAGGCCTTCTGGAGATGAATGGCCTTCCCACTGGGCACCCACTGGTTGAATTTACATTGTTTTCACGTCATTTCAATGACATTACGTTGAACCAATGTGGAATAGACGTTGAATTGACATCTGTGTCCAGTGGATTGGTCCTTGGAGGGGGTGGAAACAAAGAAGGTTTTCATGGTTCCATGTTATAGGAAAAGACTAAGACATAAAATGTTTTAAAGAACGCTGCATGTGGGCTGACCACCACTCTTGAATAGCAAAGTCCTACATACATGAAAAGTACCTCGTTACTCATGGTCACCTTATTATATATCATCACAGAAAATATATGGCACAGACATACTGTAGGTTCCTAGTGTTGCTCTTGTAGATGCCAAAATATTTGAGATGGCATGTGAATATGAAATTCCATTGAAACAAAAAGGAGGCTACAAAATACTATTGTGGTAAATGTTTCAATCTTCTTCTGTAACTGCTGTACCATTATGTGTAGATTGAGCATGGTCAGGAATAACCCTGACCCTAATTAATTGTGATATACAGTATTTAAGGTACAGTCGGCACATGGCACTTATTTGCTTTTTCCTCCAAAATGCCAGGATATCCCTTGCTCTCCTTTTATTATCCACTGCTACATTCTGACCTATTGTTGTCGCGGGTTTTCACTGTCATTGTACTTTTGAAAATAATTATTCTGGCCACTATCTTGTTTATAAAGGAAGAGGCTTGAGTGTTCCTCCAATTTGGCAGCGGGCGGGTACTCTCTTCCTCTGTTAGTTAATGGTGTGCCCCCCGGTTCCCTTTTCTGGCATTCTTCAGGCCCTATTGATTTTGCTCTGTTGTTTCCTGTCAAATGTCCTCTTGAAGATGACTATTTTAGCCCACTGTTTGGCCACTGTACTGTGCTTCAGGTGGAGTTCTCAAGGGAAGGGCCAGGTGATTTCCTGTTGTTTGTCTCCCGATTGTTCCCAGAGGTACTCTTTGTTTGGTCTGTTTGCTGGAACTGTAGGAGTTTTCGTGAGCCACCCTACTCCTTCCTCTTAGTCCTAACCCTTGAATGTTTGCAGATATGTAAGGTGGAAGCTATATGGTGGAAGATTCGCCAATACACTGCCTATATCAGACCCTTCTATCCAGACCCTTTGGACCAGGGAACATTGAGGGGTTAGAAAAAGGGGGTAAGAAAAAGGAAGTGAATTGGGACAGGCTGTTGTTGGTCTCATGTACCAGACTCATAGGCTCACTCCGTAAGTCACAGCAGCTGTTGAAAGAGACTATGGAAGCCTGAACATGGACCGGGCGGACACATTTTGTCCTTTCGGTCGTTCCCCTACTTGACTGCATGGGATCTCTCCAACGGTTGTTCTGCTGATTAAATGACCAGAGCATGCTATCCATCTGGTTAACTGCTCAGCTGGCTTTCACAATATTCCCCTTTTGTCTCGCTGCCTCTGAGTTATTGCTCAAGGTTTTTGTTGTTGAAGCAATGCTCATTTGGATGCAAGGAGCCTATAAACCAATAGGCCACACAACCTCCATAAGTTCCATTTGGATTAGCTGATTGCTAATGATGTCCACTCTCCCTGAAATGTTTACCTCAGAAAGTCCTCTGGTTTTCTAATGTGATGAATTGGACTAACATTTTGATGCCCGGCTCTAGTTTATAATCCATTTGGATACGTTGTTGGATGACCTGGGGACTGGAAAACAATTCCAGCGTTGTTGGGGTTCCTCAGGGTTGAGCGTTGGGCCCATGGTGGACGCTCATATGTTGATCAGCGTGTCATGGGTCAGGTCCCATGAGCCCGGCTGACAGATCTGTTGAATAAGATTTATGACGGACTTCCTGTGCGTCATTGGAGCGCTGAAACGAGACACCAGTCATGAGGTAATGCTACTCTAGCTGTCTTTCCTGTTGGTCAGCCCAGGGCTTTCTCCAGTAAAACTAACGTTAAGACGGTGTCTCAAAGTAACTGCAAGGTCTCCTTTTTTGTCTGTTTGTTAAAAAACGGTTTGGTGCTTAACAAAAATACAATATTAGAGATAAGTAAGTACAATTCTTGCTCATCTTAATCAAGTCAAGATCTTAGAATGACACAAGCTGGTTGCGACTTCAAATTTCCACAGACTTGAATGTCCACTTTCACCTTGAAATGCCAAAGTGTCTTCATCTGGCCATGTTGATTCAATATGTTGACTCACTAATCCCTGAAGGGTAGTATTTCTGTACTTCTTGAAGTTTTTATTGATTTGGCCAAACACAGAGGGGCAGATACAGCAAATTAATGAAGAAGTGGCCCCTTTTACAAGACTTCAGAGGAGAGCAAAGGTCCCGTCAAAGAAGGACAAAGAGTTCCTTGATAAATGACGGCCATCTTTTCAAACGCTGATGAGAAACCAAACCTGAAATGGAATCCCCAACTGTCCGTTAGCCTCATCAAGCTCCATATTCAAAACACTGTACTGTCCAGCTATAGATCTCTTGATACACCCTCCTAGCCTGAAAATGTCACTGACATGGGTTGTTTTTTGTTTGTGTCTATTTAACTCGACTGGACGCATGGAAACTTAGCTGATGCCAAAGAAAGAGCTCACAATGGAAAGTTGGGTTGCACGTTTCATCTTTTGTGCCCGGAGATTGATGATGTATGAGATTGATGATGTTCTACACGCCTGTGCTGTCTGTTCCCAGTCCCTGTGTGCTGTGCGGCAGGGATCCACTCAGCAGCAGTGTGGGGGGTTGATGATGGAAGAGGGGGAGGGAGCTTATAGAGGCATGATGAGACTCCGATAATGAGTTCACGGCAGATGGAGAAGACCCAGCCAACCAAACCGACCGTTCACACACACAAACACACACACGCAGATGCACAGGTCACGCTATAAGACACATTCACACACAGACAGTCGAACACACACATGCACATACAGTCATATCCGCACTCAAACACACCACACACACTCAAAATCACACACTCAAATCCATATTGCATGAAGATACAAACCCACACACACAAACGCACATCCCTATCTCATAACCTCATATTTATTTAACTAGTGGAGGGAGGGGGATTTAACTGTGGTGGTTATAATGCTCACGTTGTGTAACAGACCAGACCGATACCTTTGTAACACTGACAAAATAGAGGAAATAAAGCTATTCTGCACATATCGTGGGCAGATGCAAAATGCAGTAGTGGAATCCATTTTTTTTAATCATCATGTACAATCATCCTTTTCCGCTACAACTATTCAATGTGCACTTTACCCAATGAGGACACTATCGAGTAAGCTTGCTTCACTGGGCTATATGAGGGAAAGGGAGGGCTGTGGTGGTCACTTGTCCTTCTCAGCTCTCTGTTGGGTTAATGCTTCATCTTAGGTGATGCTATATGGTGTTGAGTGTGGGGTCTGTTGCCTCTGTGCTTTTCAATGGCTTTCACACAGCCTATTGTTGTGGACAAGCATCAATGCTTGCTCATGTTTAAACCACTTCTGCAATGATTTAAGTCACATTATTTGATTATGTTGAGGTTTTTTATTTCTGAAGATTGAAATGCACACAGTCAGGCCTATATGTTATTTTTCATGATTCGGGAAACACAGACACAGACACACACACACGTGCCCACATGCACACAGACACATACAGTACACACAAACACGTGCCCACACGCACATAGACACACACATGCACACCCACAACAACCAACTTTGTTTATTGATTGTTATTCACAGATGTCCCCTCCTGTTTCGATTTTGAACCATAAATAATCCTATAGTTTATCTGATGGTAAACGTGATTCAAAATAGAATAGTCTTCTGCCACTTAAAACCGTGCTGTGCAATGACACTGAGTAACAGGGGACAATGTCCTAGACCATGTGGCTCCATTAGTGAGATAAAAGCAAGGTTGATAAATAGTATTTTTAGTCCCCTTCTTCGACTTTCATGAATTTACATGATCTAATGGGGGGGACAAATGAAAAGAGGCCCGATTAGTGTGGAATGAGTTGGAAGAAAAGCTATTCATCTTTGTTAGCATCCTCCTGTGTTCTTTTATGGGTCGGTTTCCAAGAAGGGGGAGCTGGGGGAGGCTTTCCCAGCCAGGGAGCAGAGCGGCGACTGACGGAGTGGCCAGCCACGGTGCTTGCGGAGTTACCCTGTCACCCCCACGAGAGTTCAAGATTGTGAATGTTGGTGACTTCTTAATAACCTCCCAGGGCAGTGGGAGCACCACACCCTTAAATGACCCCTCCTCACTCTTTCGAAAGATCTTGGGTGGGGGGGTCCAAGGGGGTCTTCAGACCTTCCATCAGTGGTCAAACGTAGTATTACTATAGCCACATCCCTTTGGAATTTGAAGAATGTTCACTTTAATTCCTCAATGACATATTAGCATAATAACCTACATATTGACATTCTCTGATTTAAACATTTATCTGTGCAAGAAGAAAGATTTGAATACATATCGTCCTCATTTGGAATGCCCAAAATGTAGCCTAACAGCAGATTTTAAGTGGAAAGCCTATTTTTAAATGTAGGCCTAGACTACAAGTAACCTAATAGGTTTAAAGAGAAACCAAATTTGATAAAACATGGATCTCACATTGAATCAATGGGATTCTCATTCAATTCTAACTCAATGCCATTATTTTAAAGCACAAACTATTTCCATGTAATTTTCTTAATATTGGTGATAAGACAAACAGTACATTTTTTAAAGATGTTTTAACCCATATCTACAATGAAAATGTCATACAGGATTTGCACTCGTTTAAACAGTTGGATTTATAAATCTTCAATTTGAGCTTTTATCCTCTCTCATAATAAAATGCATTGACAGGCTGCGCGAACTATCAACATCTGTCGCTGTATTTAGTGGGCGATGGCTTTGCATGGTGTATCTGTGTCGGCAGATTAAGCAAATAACGTTATCATTTTGGAGAATCCCATTTTTTCAGCCACCCACTCCACTTGGCCCCTCCATGTGTGGTAGTCCAACCAGGCAATTGAGAGAGAATCATTCAAGCCGGGAACGGCGTTCACAGAGATGCTGCTCTGACGGCTAAACAAGAACATCCATCGTTGAGAGAAAAAACGGACGACAATAATAACTCCCATACAGTTATGGATAATAATGAATCGTGTCTACATCTAAGTAAGTACGCTTTTCCTCACTCTTTAAAGTCTTCGGACACGAGCGGTACGCTATATCCCGCATAGGCTGCTCCTGCAGCCTATGCAATCGCGTGTCGTTTGATAAACGGAATTATTTTTGCACAGTGGACTTTACACCCGCTGGCAATAAATCATGCGTGGCAATGTTATTTATCTATGTAGTTAACACTCGTCCCGCGCCTAATGTATAGGTCTATTGACAAGAAGGCAGTGTCAATGCACAACAAGCCAGGTGATAACTTATCTTAGTCTTGGTCAGGGTTTGGCACTTTAATTGCGCTTATGTAATTTATGGCTATTTTAACGCGCTTCTTGTAAAACTGTTTGCTGGGTCTTATTTATGGGTCTGGCTTGGCAAAGAAGTGCTTATCCATGCGACAGAATGATACATTCAACCACCTCGCCGCTGTTCTAGAGGAAAGTTAAAACAAGACCACCGTGAGAGAGTCTGACTTTTTTCACTGCACACTTCTCTTTAGTTGACCACTTAATTGGCTGACATTGTTCTGATTGAATCATCATAATACCTTCTATCAAATAACCACGAAGTGCCCACACCACAAGCAATGAAATAAGCAGCCATGTGGTCCTAAAGACCTCGTCTGTCTTTCTATTGGAAATACGTATTCTTTTCTATTCAATATTCTATCCTATTGCATGTCCTCGCATGATATACAGCCGACTTTATATCGTTGCCTTATGCATATTTCGATTTTAGAGTTCTGAAAGTACAGGTCATGGTTAGACTACTATAACACCACCTATTGGCAATCAATAATTCATTCAAGAACAACCACACATTCAAATAAAACCATGAAGAGTGTAGCCATTTACATTTGGGAATAATTATCAGAACAAACATGAATACATGCATACATTAAACGACAGCCTTCTATTATAGTATGAATTATTCTGAAAGTCTCCCAATACATTATTTCCTCATGCTTTTTATGTATGTGCAATCACATGCTCATATTGCTACAGAAGGCCTCCTTTTACTTCACTGGTTCTCTCTCTCTCTCTCTCTCTCTCTCTCTCTCTCTCTCTCTCTCAATTCAAGGGGCTTTATTGACATGGGAAACATATGTTTACATTGCCAAAGCAAGTGAAATGGATAAACAAAAGTGAAATAAACAATAAACAGTAAATATTACACTCACAAGTTCCAAAATAATAGAGACATTTCAAATGTGATATTATGTATATTTATTTACTGTGTTGTAACAATGTGCAAATAGTAAAAGAACAAAAGGGAAATGGGAATTTACAATGGTGTAGTGTATGTTCTTCACTGGTTGCCCTTTTTTGTGGCAACAGGTCACAAATCTTGCCGCCATGATTGCACACTGTGGTATTTCACCCTACAGATATGGGAGTTTATCAAAATTGGATTTGTTTTCGAATTCTTTGTGGGTCTGTGTAATCTGAGGGAAATATGTGTCTCTAATCTGGTCATACAATTGGTAGGAGGTTAGGAAGTGTAGCTCAGTTTCCACCTAATTTTGTGGGTAGTGTGCACATAGCCTGTCTTCTCTTGAGAGCCAGGTCTGCCTGGCTATGATCACTGAGTCTGTATATAGTCAAAGCTTTCCTTAATTTTGGGTCAGTCACAGTGGTCAGGTATTCTGCCACTGTGTACTCTCTGTTTAGGGCCAAATAGCATTCTAGTTTGCTCAGTTTGTTTTGTTAATTCTTTCCAATGTGTCAAGTAATTATCTTTTTGTTTTCTTAAGATTTGGTTGGGTCTAATTGTGTTGCTGTGTTGGGGCTCTGTGGGGCCTGTTTGTTTATGAGCATAGCCCGAGGACCAGCTTGCTTAGGGGACTCTTCTCCAGGTTAATTTCTCTGTAAGTGACGGCTTTGTTATTAAAGGTTTGGGAATCACTTCCTTTTAGGTGGTTGTAGAACTTAACGGCTCTTCTGGATTTTGATAATTAGAGGGTATCAGCCTAGTTCTGCTCTGCATGCATTATTTGGTGTTTTACGTTGTACACGGACAATATTTTTGCAGAATTCTGCATGCAGAGTCTCTCTCGCTCTCTCATGTGAACAAATCAGTATTAGGCAAGTTTGTCTTTATGGGTTCATCCCGGTTTTGTCTCCTCTGCAACAGTGGACTTTGCTTTATTTGAACTTTGCATTGGTCAGACTACTGCTCTTATCCCACTGGGCACAAACTGGTTGAATCAATGTTGTTTCCACGTCCTTTCAACAAAATAAATCAATGCGACGATGTTGGATAAATGTGGGAAGCTGATTGGATTTGCAAAAAGGCATCAATGTCAAGTAACTTCTGGGTTTTGTCATTTTTTTCCCACCCAACTTTGAACCTACAGTAAATCCAATGACATGGTTCAAAGTCTTGGTGATTTCACGTTGAATTTCCGCTAGTTGACAACTCAATAAAATTACAATCAAAACGTTGAAAGGATGTTTGTGCTCAGTGGGATGTGTGTATCAGTGAAGAGGAAAAGGTCCACCCACTGGGTCTACCTGGATAGTCCAACCAAAATGAAAACGTGAAAGACAATCAGCAGCTCCTGTGGGACATTGAAAGTTAACTTAGAAAACGACTTTACTAATTAAAAACCAAAACGTATATTGAATGATTTAATTGATTAGACAACTAGGAGCACATATAATCATCATTTTGTGGGTGCTTATCTTTGTCCTATTTCACACATGTACAAGTGTGTATTTAACACGTGTGAATTGGGAATGTGTTTTTTTTTTCGCGTATCCTCAACTCTCCCTGAGACACCCTCAGAGAAAGGGGTCACGGCCAGGCTTAGGCATTATCAATGGCGAACCTGGAGAAATTAGTTAGGTGCCTTGCTCAAGGGCACATCGACAGATTTTTTTTCACCTTCTGGCCTTTCGGTTGCTGGGCCAACGCTTTAACTGCTAGGCTACCTTTTTATTTTTTATTTAACCTTTATTTAACTAAACAAGGAAGTTAAGAACAAATGATTATTTTACAATGATGGCCTACCACGACATACCCTACCCCGGCCGATGCTGGGCCAATTGCGCTATGGGACTCCCAATCACAGCCGGTTGTCATACAGCCCATGATTGAACCAGGGTCTGTAGTGACACCTATACAGCCCAGGATTGAACCAGGGTCTGTAGTGACACCTCTAGCACTGAGATGCAGTGCCTTAGACCGCTGCACCACTCGGGAGCCCTACCTGCTACCCCCCAATACAATGGAAGAACACATTGTAGTTGAGTAGGAAGCAGCCATGTTGGCTCTATGGTCACGCCTGTGAGTGTGCTGATCTCTTCATGCAGCAAGCAGTCAAAGAGAATGAGAATTCATGTGGCCAAGTCATTAGGGTTTTTACTGCCAATGGTGATTAGGAAGGCTGACTTGGGATCAGCCCTTTTAACAACACAAGGCTACTAATACTCTCGTCCACTGACTGAGCCTCTCAGAGAATGCAAGAGAATGGTTTGAGGCTATACGATTACTGAAAATATGCATTTAATAGCACCATTCATGCATTTCAAACGACTTGAAGGTGTATTTAAGCTGCATGTCAACTATCGTGTATTCTTATGCCAGGCTATCTGAGGATAACTTCACTATTAACAGCAACTCTTATATTATTTCGGCCAAAATATGACAATACTGTTGGGGTTGTAAAAGCAGAACTAGAACTATCAGGTAAATCCGCAACTCTGAACCTGAGTAGTAGAATTTGTAATAGACATATCCTCTCAAATCATATCAAAATGTATTGGTCACATACATGTGTGTAGTATATGTTATTGCGGGTGTAGCGAAATGCTTGTGTTTCTAGCTCCAACAGTGCAGTAATATCCAACAATTTCACAACAATACACACAACGCACACACATCTAAGTAAATCAACGGAATTAAGAATATATAACTATATTTAAGGAATACCTAGAATAAGATAAAGTAATCCTTCTCACCCCCCCCCCTTAAAAGATTTAGATGCACTATTGTAAAGTGGCTGCTCCACTGGATGTCATAAGGTGAACGCACCAATTTGTAAGTCGCTCTGGATAAGAGCGTCTGCTAAATGACTTAAATGTAAATGTAAATATGAACGAGCAAAGTCAGAGCGGCAGAGACCATTGACCATTGACATCCTTCTCAGTGCTGCCTAGGTTTTTTTTTTTAAAGCACGGATGGGCAACTTTGATGGGGGTGCGGGCCACAACAAAAGTGGAACTCATCATGAGGGGTCGCAGTAGCTCCTGGGTCTGTGTACCCACATCCATATACGCCCTCCACCTTGCGAGCAACACATTTTAGCGGCCCCCCCTCGTGATAGCGAAGAGAGTTTTGCAATTTCATAACTTATTTCATGCAATTCTACTAATTTTGCCATTGGACGGAGAGAATAATGTGCAGGTTTACAGCTAATTTCCTACAATTCTACACAATTTGCCATAAGGTGGAGGAAAATGTTTGCAGTTTTTTATACGATAACTGATGATCAATGGCCCCACCTAGATCGGTAATTCAAACTTGCTCACTACAAGTTTAGAGAGCTGGCTGCTAAACTAATTTACCAATCTAAAAAAAAAATGCCGACATGGGCTAATTGAGTGACTGCTGATACACAACCAAATTTCGAAATTGCACCTTGTATATTATATTATTCTAACTCTCAACGGTAAGTTGAGACCACGGTTTTCTTTATTTTTACTATTTTCTACATGGTATAATAATAGTGAAGACATAAAAACTATGAAATAACACATGGAATCATGTAGTTAACAAAAAAAAGTGTTAAAAATATATTTTATATTTGAGATTCTTCAAAGTAGCCACCCTTTGCCTTGATGACAGCTTTGCACTCTCTTGGCATTCTCTCAACCAGCTTCATGATGTAGTCAGCTGGAATGCATTTCAATTAACAGATGTGCCTTGTTAAAAGTTAATTTGTGGAATTTCTTTCCTTCTTAATCCATTTTAGCCAATTAGTACAGTTGTGACAAGGTAGGGGTGGTATACAGAAAATAGCCATATTTGGTCAAAGACAAAGTCTATATTATGGCAAGAACAGCTTAAATAAGAAAAGAGAAATGACAGTCCATCATGACTGTAAGATATGAAGGTCAGTCAATCCGGAAAACTTCATGAACTTGCAGTTGCAAAAACCATCAAGTGCTATGATGAAACTGGCTCTCATGAGGACCGCCACAGGAAAAGAAGACACAGAGTTACCTCTGCTGCAGAGGATAAGTTCATTAGAGTTACCTGCACCTTAGATTTCAGCCCAAACAAATGCTTCACAGAGTTCAAGTCACAGACACATCTCAACATCAACTGTTCAGAGGAGACTGTGTGAATCAGACCTCTATGTTCGAATTGCTGCAACAACAAAAAACACTACTAAAGGACACCAATAAGAAGAAGATACTTGCTTGGGCCAAGGAACACGAGCAATGGATATTAGACCGGTGGAAATCTGTTCTTTGGTCTGATGACTCCAAATTAGAGATGTTTGGTTCCAACCACTGTGTCTTTGTGAGACGCAAAGTAGGTGAACGGATGATCTCCACATGTGTGGTTCCCACCGTTAAGCATGGAGGAGGAGGTGTGATGGTGCTTTGCTGGGGACACTGTCAGTGATTTATTTAGAATTTAAGGCACACTTAACCAGCATGGCTACCACAGCATTCTGCAGTGATACGCCATCCCATCTGGTTTGCGCTTAGTGGGACTATCAACTGGACAATGACCCAGAACACACCTCCAGGCTGTGTAAGGGCTATTTGACCAAGAAGGAGATTGATGGAGTTCTGCATCAGATGACCTGGACTCCACAATTAACTGACCTCAACCCAATTGATATGGTTTCGGATGAGTTGGACCGCAGAGTGAAAGAAAGGCATCCAACAAATGCTCAGCATATGTGGGAACTCCTTCATGACTGTTGGAAAAGCATTCCTCATGAAACTGGTTGAGAGAATGCCAAGAGTGTGCAAAGCTGTCATCAAGGCAAAGGTTACATTGAATATGTATTTTTGGTTACTACATGATTCCATACAGTATGTGTTATTTCATAGTTTTGATATCCTTACTATTATTCTACAACGTAATGAGTAGGTGTGTCCAAACTTTTGACTGGTACTGTATATATAATTTTGTTTTTGTCTGCAGGCCTACAAGTTTCCCATCCCTGAAAAAAGGTTGTTACATATATGTAATTTTGAAAATCACAGGGAAATGATGTAGTAAAACATTTAGACCCAGGTTTTTAAACAGATGACAATGAATTATATTCAGCAGCAGCATAGTAAGAAGAGGTTATGAATAAGTCGTTCAGATTCCTCGGAAACCTAAAAAAAAGTCCCCCAGTTATACTTTGTTCACTATTTATAAATATATAACACTAGCACACATCCTTCCTACTTACGCCCACTTAATTGCCCCAAAACTGTATAGAACTGGGATGGCAGCGTGATTTCAGTGTTGAGACTTCCTAATATCACTGAATAAATCAGCCTCAGTTCATATGGGGCTTCACAGACAGACAAGACGGACGGACGGGTGACAGACAGAGAGCCAGACAGACAGCAGATGAGCAAACATATAGATGGACAGATGGACAGACGGATATAGAAGAGATAGACTTAAAAACATCTTCAGTAGACCAAGTTAGGCTGTCTGTCTGGGGTGAAGCCACATGAACTGATGTTGATTCCTTCAGTGCTATTTGAGCGGTGCTGAAAAAATGTAGTATCCACTTCTGCCTCTCCTCCAGGGAACGAAGACCTGCCGGGAGGAGTCGTAGCTCTCCCTTCTCAATACCTCTCTCTCTCTCTCTTTGTTTCTCCCTCTTCCTCCCTCCATCTCTCCACAGACACAGAGGGATCCAATGGCCAAACATGGGGCTAATGTTTCATTGACAATTATTTGATGATGTCCTTTAATGGGTAGTACAAGACCCATGGTGTTTTGGGTCCTGGGCGCTGAGAGGCCCTCTATGTGCTGCTGTGTTTGGAAAGGGGTTAGGAGATAAAGAGAGGGAAGAGAGTGGGGAGATCAGGTGGCACCTTCAGTCCTTCTCTCTCTCGCTCTCTTTCTCCCTCTCCCTCTCTTGCTTGGCATTCAACAACACACCTGTTTCTTATCAGCTATCAGTATGTAGCTTGGTACTTGTCGAAACTGTGTGTTTGTACATGTGGGTGCGTGTGAGAACGCTGAAGTTGTGTGTGTCTGTGTTTCATTCCCTCCGTCCGCCCAACTATGTCTTATGTGTGTTAGTATCTAGTTTAATTACCCAGGACCCTCTGCTTTCTGTCTGACCTAGATCCATCCTATAGGAACAGCCTCAGGTCTCTATCTGTCTTGTCATCATTACCTGGTTCCTACCATGCTCTATGGTTTCCAATGCGCTTGCTGCTGTGGGCTACACTCCTCCACCTGACTCATTGTGTTTGGATGCTATAACCATCCTTCTCAATCCTACATACACCATTCTGTTCTTCATTTTTTCATTTTATTGTCATTTGTTGCCCCTCTCTCTCCTTTGCTTTCTTTCTTTCTTTCTTTCTTTCTGAATAGGGAACTCAGAAATAGTCTGGACAGAAATAGAGTCAGGGCCAGGCACTATGCTCTGTGGCGACTGATCTATACACTGGCAGGCTTGTGATTCTGAATCAGTTCCCTTATCTAATTGTCATTTTTTCTGCCCCAGTCTGGGCCAATCCTAGGGCTTCAGTATAGTGCAGTTCCACAGATCGAGAGGGGCTCGAGGTTGGCTTCACTCTTTATGTAAACTTCATAATGTTGTAGCCTCTTGTAGGATGATTGGGGAATTCAATAGACTAGCCAGTATATCATATAGATAGTCACTATACTACTATGTCATACAGTAACTTCTTGTATTACAACATAACGTCTCAATGTAGAGATGTTTATCAGCTTGTTTTTGTTGTGCGAGTTCAATTGGGGTCAGACATAGCAGACGGTTTCTTAGAGAAAAAGATCATTGATGACACAGTAGCCCCAACAGACACGTGAAGCCTTGGAGACAGATACAGTTCTGTTCAGTAGCTCTATAGATCAGCATCAATACACTGTGTCCTCCAGGACCCATCCCAAGATAATCCTCTTTAATCCTGCAACAACTGGCACAGTCCACCATCAGACCCCCCACGCAACACACAAAGGCATCTACATAATGCACACTCACACACACACACACACACAGGTACATAACACACACACGTACACACTCCCTCTCCGAAATCCACAGACGGCGGGCCCGTCCTCTGCTACCCCCTGGCCACATGGCATATGACAGCCCCCCCACCACTACTCCCCCTCATCACCCCCCTCCTCTGTTAATCAGTACATGAAATAGACACCAGGATGGAAATGTAAGCCTCCTATGCAGAGAGAGAGAGAGAGAGAGAGAGAGAGAGAGAGAGAGAGAGAGAGAGAGAGAGAGAGAGCTCAGCAGACCAGGGTTTCTGTACAGCAGGAGCCCATTTGTAATGTAGCTAATGACTTTATGCATTGCGACTGATGTTACAACATACTTAGAAAACGGACTCAATAATGATCCATGGAATGACGGTGAACATGTATGAAATGGTGATTCGAACGCCTATTACCACATGCATTTAACCTCCCCACGTCTACCTTTGACTCATTCCTCTCTGCCTCCTTCTTTCCACTCCTCTCCTCTTTTGACCTCACCCTCTCACCTTCCCCCCCTACTCACAAGGCAGGCAATACGCTCGACCTCATCTTTACTAGATGCTGTTCTTCCACTAACCTCATTGCAACTCCCCTCCAAGTCTCCGACCACTACCTTGTATCCTTTTCCCTCTCGCTCTCATCCAACACCTCCCACACTGCCCCTACTCGGATGGTATCGCGCCGTCCCAACCTTCGCTCTCTCTCCCCCGCTACTCTCTCCTCTTCCATCCTATCATCTCTTCCCTCCGCTCAAACCTTCTCCAACCTATCTCCTGATTCTGCCTCCTCAACCCTCCTCTCCTCCCTCTCTGCATCCTTTGACTCTCTATGTCCCCTATCCTCCAGGCCGGCTCGGTCCTCCCCTCCCGCTCCGTGGCTCGATGACTCATTGCGAGCTCACAGAACAGGGCTCCGGGCAGCCGAGCGGAAATGGAGGAAAACTCGCCTCCCTGCGGACCTGGCATCCTTTCACTCCCTCCTCTCTACATTTTCCTCCTCTGTCTCTGCTGCTAAAGCCACTTTCTACCATTCTAAATTCCAAGCATCTGCCTCTAACCCTAGGAAGCTCTTTGCCACCTTCTCCTCCCTCCTGAATCCTCCTCCCCCTCCCCCCCTCCTCCCTCTCTGCAGATGACTTCGTCAACCATTTTGAAAAGAAGGTCGATGACATCCGATCCTCATTTGCTAAGTCAAACGACACCGCTGGTTCTGCTCACACTGCCCTACCCTGTGCTCTGACCTCTTTCTCCCCTCTCTCTCCAGATGAAATCTCGTGTCTTGTGACGGCCGGCCGCCCAACAACCTGCCCGCTTGACCCTATCCCCTCCTCTCTTCTCCAGACCATTTCCGGAGACCTTCTCCCTTACCTCACCTTGCTCATCAACTCATCCCTGACCGCTGGCTACGTCCCTTCCGTCTTCAAGAGAGCGAGAGTTGCACCCCTTCTGAAAAAACCTACACTCGATCCCTCCGATGTCAACAACTACAGACCAGTATCCCTTCTTTCTTTTCTCTCCAAAACTCTTGAACGTGCCGTCCTTGGCCAGCTCTCCCGCTATCTCTCTCTGAATGACCTTCTTGATCCAAATCAGTCAGGTTTCAAGACTAGTCATTCAACTGAGACTGCTCTCCTCTGTATCACGGAGGCCCTCCGCACTGCTAAAGCTAACTCTCTCTCCTCTACTCTCATCCTTCTAGATCTATCGGCTGCCTTCGATACTGTGAACCATCAGATCCTCCTCTCCACCCTCTCCGAGTTGGGCATCTCCGGCGCGGCCCACGCTTGGATTGCGTCCTACCTGACAGGTCGCTCCTACCAGGTGGCGTGGCGAGAATCTGTCTCCTCACCACGCACTCTCACCACTGGTGTCCCCCAGGGCTCTGTTCTAGGCCCTCTCCTATTCTCGCTATACACCAAGTCACTTGGCTCTGTCATAACCTCACATGGTCTCTCCTATCATTGCTATGCAGACGACACACAATTAATCTTCTCCTTTCCCCCTTCTGATGACCAGGTGGCGAATCGCATCTCTGCATGTCTGGCAGACATATTAGTGTGGATGACGGATCACCACCTCAAGCTGAACCTCGGCAAGACGGAGCTGCTCTTCCTCCCGGGGAAGGACTGCCCGTTCCATGATCTCGCCATCACGGTTGACAACTCCATTGTGTCCTCCTCCCAGAGCACTAAGAACCTTGGCGTGATCCTGGACAACACCCTGTCGTTCTCAACCAACATCAAGGCGGTGGCCCGTTCCTGTAGGTTCATGCTCTACAACATCCGCAGAGTACGACCCTGCCTCACACAGGAAGCGGCGCAGGTCCTAATCCAGGCACTTGTCATCTCCCGTCTGGATTACTGCAACTCGCTGTTGGCTGGGCTCCCTGCCTGTGCCATTAAACCCCTACAATTCATCCAGAACGCCGCAGCCCGTCTGGTGTTCAACCTTCCCAAGTTCTCTCACGTCACCCCGCTCCTCCGCTCTCTCCACTGGCTTCCAGTTGAAGCTCGCATCCGCTACAAGACCATGGTGCTTGCCTACGGAGCTGTGAGGGGAACGGCACCTCAGTACCTCCAGGCTCTGATCAGGCCCTACACCCAAACAAGGGCACTGCGTTCATCCACCTCTGGCCTGCTCGCCTCCCTACCACTGAGGAAGTACAGCTCCCGCTCAGCCCAGTCAAAACTGTTCGCTGCTCTGGCCCCCCAATGGTGGAACAAACTCCCTCACGACGCCAGGACAGCGGAGTCAATCACCACCTTCCGGAGACACCTGAAACCCCACCTCTTTAAGGAATACCTAGGATAGGATAAGTAATCCCTCTCACCCCCCCCTTTAAGATTTAGATGCACTATTGTAAAGTGACTGTTCCACTGGATGTCTTAAGGTGAATGCACCAATTTGTAAGTCGCTCTGGATAAGAGCGTCTGCTAAATGACTTAAATGTAAATGTAATGCATTTGTAATCGCCTTATGTCACTGTCACATGTCCAAGGCTGTTTGTGTAAATACATAAACAGCTGTAAGTTACATGTGTCATGCCTGTTATAATGACGGTGCTGCTGAATAGTCAAAATAGTTATAAAAAAACACACATTTAGATTGGTATGATTACAGATAATTTAACAATTAAAGAGTCAAACTACAATGTAGTGTAGGTAATATGATAACAGTCAAATGGTGCAGTTTAGTATGATACTAGAGAGGTACTCTGCCTTGGTTACAGTACATTATGCCATATTATACGAGATACGATACGACATTATATGAGATAGAAAATGGAGTGCCGAAAAAGTGCCACCTCCGCATAGAGTTCAAGTAGTCTCGGGCCACTACATACACAGTATATCAGTAGTTGACTCTATATTCCCATTAGTAACCATTAGCAACGTTACTGTGTCTTCCCATGTAACACTGAGGTGTTTTACCAATGAATGTGATGCTTTGACTTGGACTGAAAGGACTCGCTATGTCCTTTCTGTCTCCTCACATACTTAGAGCTTGGCTGCATCTTCTGTCATTTCGACAGAGAAAAGTCTGCAAGAGACTTTAACGAAAAAGCAATTCAAGGCCCCACTGGGTGTTTGAGAGCCCACCCGACAGGATAGAATTCCCTCCTTTTTTAGGCTAAATCCCTTAAGACGCAGGACAGATACTGAGTGTGTGTACACAGCATGTCCGAGCAGGTCCGGATACAGAATTGTAAATAATGTCACGGGTCTTTGTCGGATCTGATATGATTGTCACGGGTCTCGTTATGTGTAAAAAAAAACAATTTAAACCAGACTGCTGCAGTAGATAGAGAAAGTGTGTATAATTTATGCTGCTGTTCTTTGCTTTTCACGAGAGTGTGTAGCTTGTTGTTGTTGTTGGCCAATCATAAGTCATCAAAGCGGCACAAGGCTACAGTCATAGAGCCAACCGTGTGTGGAAAAAGTTAGGCGATAACGTTACAGTATTTAATCAATAGAATTCAAAGTTAAAGGAGAAGGATAGGCTTTACCGAACAAGAGCCAACATGTAGGCTGCTACTTTATATTCCGAATTGAGTTATTTGTAACTATGAGAACGTGCACGCACAGCAGCCTCAGTTAGCCTAGCTAGCTAAAGTTAGCTAGCTTAACTAGCTTCTCCCGGTTTGATGCAGTCAAGACAGGTACTACGTCATCATATTGGATGATAAAATAACCTAGATATGGCAGTTATTAGTCTACTATAACGCGAGTCGGCTTGGTTGGTTGCGGTCTCTCGTTTCTCTCTATCCCTCCTCCACGTTCCCCATGTCACTCGCTCACACTCACAGTAGCTGACGCACACAGTATGGTCCCTGCTAGAGCATCACCTCTACCTCCTCTCCTCACGCTTTATCAGCTCCGGTTAATAAAGTAGCTTACCGGTACGTGTATTTTTCTCCTGCTTCCCTCACTCGGATCGGACTGGGTAAGGATCTGACTAGGTGTATACGGAACGGGTCTAGTTATCATCTGTGCGTTCAGAACGGGTCTCTATATTGTAAAAAAATAATTGATGCATATTGGGTCTGGATTTTTTTATTTTACCATTATTTAACTAGGCATGTCAGTTAAGAACAAATTCTTATTCACAATGACGGCCTACCGGGAACCAGGGGGTTAACTGCCTTGTTCAGGGGCAGAACGACATTATATATTTTTTTTACCTTGACAGCTTTGGGATTCAATCCAGCAACCTTTCTGTTACTGGCCCAACGCTCTAACCCATGGGGGCTGCTACCTGCCGCCCCAGTGGGATATTCCCGTTTTGGAACAGGACCGGTGAAGGTCTCTACAGTGTTTCAGGAAGCTGCACACTCTCTTGGGACTGACATCATTTTAACATGACATTGAAAATCCTCTCCTGTCTTTCATACACATTATATGTAATAATATAACCATATTTCTGCTTCTACATTATATTATACATTTGATTTTGGGGTAGCCTATATTATTTGAAACAGTGTATTTGATATGCCTACCAAGGCATATGTCTTGCACAGTATGCTCTGTAATTATTTGATGTTTGAATATACACCAACTTAGTGAAATGACATTAGTGCTGCTCTCCTACCAGCTGTGTTTATTCAGTTGACTTGTAATTTCTCTGTTTGTTTCGCTGTGTATAAAGCCTCATCTGTAACATAATGGCCCAGTCACTCTGAGAGAGATGAGATGTTGCCTCTGATAGAAGCTGGGGCCTAACAGACATCATCAACTATTCATTCCCTACACACACATTGACAGCTGGGCGTGCTGTAAATAACCAGGTTGGAGATGCTTACCAGGGGGTAAGAGGATTATACGGTCCCTGATTGATCCGACATTATCTTCATTTTGACAGGAATGAGTGGGCTCTGTCTCCACACACAATACCAGGGCTGGTCTAGGATCAGTTTTGCCTCTCAGATAATAATTAACTTTTACTGAGAGGCTTTGTGAATATCTTCAGGCCAGACCAGAGCCTTACGGAAGTAAGCTTTATGTGTCATCTTTTTGAGTGTGGACCCATTTTGTTTGTCAGAGCCCTATACTAAAAATGTTTGAGGAGTTAGCGAGGTAAAGTTGGTCAACTCTGAGTGCAACTTGGGATGATTGGTACCAATGAAAGTGGCTCACCTTTTAGTCAGGTACATTTCTGTGTCAACGAGTCTTTCAGAACTAACCTGCTCCGGAGCAGGCTAACTCAGGGCTAACTACATTTATCCTGATTGAAGTGTCTGAGCCACGAGTTGAGGACCACTTCAATCAGATTCCCTCCCTCCCGCAAGGATTGCATCATCATCATCCACTTCATTTGAGGAAGACAATATTTTATTAATTTGTATGATTCAATGCAAATATTTTATCGATTGGAGTGGGGAAAAAAAGGTGCTTGTGCATTGATAACCAAAGTAATAAAATAAAGATTGCACTTCTAAAAGTCTATTTCACACCGTAACCTGTTGAATTTGCAAGTTAACTTTAATTCAATTTAGATTTCGGCACAACTGAAATTGACTTGCCAATGCATTGATGTTCAAGCATTGTCTCAATGAAGAGTTCAGTGATCGACTAGCCACCTGTGACATGCACGCGCAGTTAGCCTGCTAGAGTGGCACAGCGGTCTTAAGGCACTGTATCTCAGTGCAAGAGATGTCACTACAGTCCCTGGTTTAAATCCAGGTGGTATCACATCTGGCTGTGATTGGGAGTCCCATAGGGTGAAGCACAATTGGCCCAGCGTCGTCCAGGTTTGGCCGGGGAAGGCCGTCATTGTAGAATAAGAATTTGTTCTTAATAACCTTTTGTGACTAGGGGGCAGTATTTTAATTTTTGGGAAAATAATGTTCCCATAGTAAATGGGATATTTTGTCAGGACAACATGCTAGAATATGCATATAATTGACAGCTTGGGATAGAAAACACTCTAAAGTTTCCAAAACTGTAAAAATATTGTCTGTGAGTATAACAGAACTGATATTGCAGGCGAAAGCCTGAGAAAAATCCAATCCGGAAGTGCCTCATGTTTTGAAAGCGCTGCGTTCCAATGCATCCCTATTGAGCAGTGAATGGGCTATCAACCAGATTACTTTTTTCTACGTATTCCCCAAGGTGTCTACAGCATTGTGACGTAGTTTTACGCATTTATGTTGAAGAATACCCGTAAGCGGCTACATTGTGTAAGTGGTCACCTGATGGCTCTCAGAGTGATTCTCTCGTAAAATACAGAGGTAGCCATTTTTCCAATCGGTCCTACCGAAAAACCAATTGTCCCGGTGGATATATTATGTTTCTGTCGATATTATGGAGCTAATTTGGGATATTTTTCTGCATTTTCGTGACCGTAATTTCCGTAATTTTTCTCAGCCAAACGTGAAGAATAAACGGAGCTATTTCGCCTACAAAAATAATATTTTGGGAAAAAAATGAACATTGGCTATCTAACTGGGAATCTCGTGAGTGAAAACAGCTGAAGCTCATCAAAGGTAAACAATTTAATTTGATTGCTTTTCTGATTTCCGTGACCAAGTTACCTGCTGCTAGCTGGACAAAATGCTATGCTAGGCTATCGATAAACTTACACAAATGCTTGTCTAGCTTTGTCTGTGAAAGCATATTTTCAAAATCTGAGATGACAGGGTGATTAACAAAAGGCAAAACTGTGTCTCAGTATATTTCACTTGTGATTTTCATGAATAGGAATATTTTCTAGTAATATTTATGGCCGTTGAGTTATGCTAATTAGTGTCGGTCGATGATTACGCTCCCGGACCCGGGATGGGGAGTCACTAGAGTTATCTGACTTGCCTAGATAAATAAAGGTTAAATTAAACATTAGCGGCAGGTGGACGAGCAATATCCACTGTCATAGTACGGATGAAGCCTGAGCTGGAATGGGTAGGTAACGGAAGCTGGTTAGCTTTAGAAAACACTGAGTAGATCTAGCTTGCTCCGTAGGATACCCCTCGGGCCTGGAGGCTACAGGCTTAAACACTGTTTATGTGATTTACTTGAAGAGCTCACCAATAGAAATGATTATAGTGATACGTTCTGTATCTCTTAATAAATTAATAAATAAAACCACCTTAAGCCAGATGATGTTTGTATGGTGGCATACTCAAGTACATTCATGTGTGTGCGTGTTTTTGGTTTTAATATCCTTGTGAGGACCAGAAGTCCTTACAAGGATAGTAAAACAAAGAAAATTCTGACAATTTGCCGGTCCCCACAAGGAAAAAGGCTTTGTTAGGCTTAGGGGTTATGTTAGGGTTCAATTAGGGTGTCACGCCCTGACCGTAGATATCCTTTTAATTCTCTATTTGGTTAGGTCAGGGTGTGACTAGGGTGGCAATCTATGTTTTCTATTTCTTTGTTGGCCGGGTATGGTTCCCAATCAGAGGCAGCTGTCTATCGTTGTCTCTGATTGGGGATCAAACTTAGGCAGCCTTTTTTCCAACTTAGTTTGTGGGATCTTGTTTTTGTACTGTTGCTTTCCAGCCCTACAGAAATGTGCGTTTCGTTTTTTTTCTTCTTTGTTTTTCTCGGTGTCATCAATAAAAGAAAGATGCATGCCTACCACGCTGCACCTTGGTCTACTCCTTCCAATGACAAACATAACATCGGGTTAGGGGTTAAGGTTTAGATTCAGGGTTAGGGAAAATAGGATTTTGAATGGGGATCAACTGTTCGGTCCCAACAAAGATAGTAAAACAAATGTGTGTGTACTTATGTGTGAGAGTGAGGGGCCTCTTTCCTGTTGGAATGTGACATTGAGCAAGCATTAATATCACGGGGGGGGATGTGTAAAGAGAGAGCGTGAGTGTGTATTTGTGTGTGTGTGTGTACCACTACAGCTGCTTGTAACACACACATGATCATGTGCTGCCAGCCCGTTGTCTCCATTGGAAGGGTCAAACCCCCCTGCAGAACTCAGAGGTGATCGGCTGCAGACATGAGAATCATAACAGGTGTTGAAGATTCCAGAGGAAAAATGGAAAGTGACTTAATAGACGTTAGCCAATCAGAGTTGGAAATGTATGGAAACTACCAGTCCCTGATGCTCATTACTGGCTTTGACAGTTAGTAAAATACAGTGCATTCAGAAAGTATTCATACTCATTCATACCCATTGACTTATTCCACATTTTGTTGTGTTACAGCCTGAATAATTTTTTTTCTCTCACCCATCTACACACAATACTCCATAATGACAAAGTGAAAACATTTTTTAGAAATGTTATCAAAGTGTTCACACCCCTGAGTCAATACATGTTAGAATCACCTTTGGCAGCGATTACAGCTGTGTTTCTGGGCACTCAGTCTACTCAGGAACATTCAATGTCGCCTTGGTAAGCAACTCCAGTGTATATTTGGCCTTGCATTTGAGGTTTTCCTGCTGAAAAGTGAATTTGTCTCCCAGTGTCTGTTGGAAAGCAGACTGAATCATGTTTTCCTCTAGGATTTTGCCTGTGCTTAGCTCTATTCAGTTTCTTTTTAACCCAAAATAATCCATAGTTTTTGCCAATGAAAAGCATACCCATAACATGATGCAGCCACCACCGTGCTTCAAAATTGGAAGAGTAGGACTCAGTGATGTGTTGTGCTGGATTTGCCCTAAACATAGCGCTTTGTATTCAGGACATTTTTTGCTATATTTTACTTCAGTACCTTATTGCAAACAGGATGCATGTTTTGGAATATTTTTATTATGTACAGTTTTCCTTCCTTTCACCATGTCATTCAGGTTAGTATTTTGAAGTAATTACAATGTTGTTGATCCATCCTCAGTTTTCTTTTATCACAGCCATTCAACGCTGTAACTGTTTTAAAGTTACCTTTGACCTCATGGTGAAATCCCTGAGCGGTTTCCTTCCTCTCCGGCAACTGCGTTAGGAAGGACGCATGTATATTTGTAGTGACTGGGTGTATTGATACACCATCCAAAGTGTAATTAATAACTTCACCATGCTCAAAGGGATATTCAGTGTCTGCTTTTTTAAATATTTACCTATCTACCAATAGGTGCCTTTCTTTGCGAGGCATTGGAAAATCTGCCTGTTCTTTGTGGTTGAGTCTGTGTTTGACATTCACTGCTTGACTGAGGGATGTTACAGATAATTATATTTGTGGGGTACAGAGATGAGGTAGTCATTCAAAAATAATGATAAACACAATTATTGCACAGAGTGAGTTCATGCAACTTATTATGTGACATTTTAAGCACATTTATATACCTATACCGATATCCAATGTTTTTCTTGCTCCAGAAAACGCAACCGATATGAAACATTTAGCGGCCTTCTAAGCATTTTAGTACAGTTAAATAGTTAACACACACACACATGGACGTCTACGGCACTGCATCGGTACAAGAGGAGTCACTACAGTCCCTGGTTCGAATTCAGGCTGTATCAAATCCGGCAGTGATTGGGAGTCCCATAGGGCGGCGCACAATTGGCCCAGAGCCGTCTGGGTTTGGTCGGGGTATGCCGTCATTGTAAATAAGAAATTGCTCTTAACTGACTTACATAGTTAAATAACGGTTACACACACACACCACACTGACCAAAAAGTTTATTTTGTTGGCATTTACGTATGTCCTCATTACCAGTAAAACATAATCAAAACCTTTTTCTTTCAATTACTTGCTGTGCTGCTTGGTTGTTCTTGGTTGTTCATTTGTTCAGTCGTTTAATTCTCAACCAGGATTTCTTTGGAACGCCGTTTGGGTCTTTGTGTGTCAAAAAAGATACACGTCACGTGTTAAATAAGCTTGTTGACCAATCAGGACCCGAATATGACTGTACGTCACATACTAATTTAACGCGTTTTAAGTAGTTATTACACATTTATTACACTATCACTCGTATTTCATATGTCACAACGATTCATCGATACGTATGCTATGATGCTTGTAAAGTTGTCTCGCACACCTACATTTCTGGTCATAAAAAAAAGCTAGCTAGCTCATGGATGCAAACAATGTTCTTCCCCAAAAACATAGCAAAACGACATCTGTTTCAGGAGCTATAGTTTGCTAGCTAACTATATACCTAGGTGTCATCATCTAAAATAACCCTAATTTATAAGACAGTTCTTATTTGATTAATGGTGTTTGGACCCATCTATGTGAAGCTAGCCACAATAAGGGGTAGGCACGGGCACAATAGTGGAATTTGCAGTTTGCCATCAAAATAAAAGTATGTCATTGACAGTGATGCATCAGAATACAAATAGTAGAATTATGCCATTTCTTATTTTGAAGGCTAAGCGCAAAGTCCACTATTGTGGCTAATCCTTATTGTGGCTAGCTTCACATACAGTGCCTTGCGAAAGAATTCGGCCCCCTTGAACTTTGCGACATTTCAGGCTTCAAACATAAAGATATAAAACTGTCTTTTTTTGTGAAGAATCAACAACAAGTGGGACACAATCATGAAGGGGAATGACATTTATTGGATATTTCAAACTTTTTTTACAAATCAAAAACTGAAAAATTGGGCGTGCAAAATTATTCAACCCCATTAAGTTAATACTTTGTAGCGCCACCTTTTGCTGCGATTACAGCTGTAAGTCGCTTGGGGTATGTCTCTATCAGTTTTGCACATCGAGAGACTGAATTTTTTTCCCATTCCTCCTTGCAAAACAGCTCGAGCTCAGTGAGAGAGCATTTGTGAACAGCAGTTTTCAGTTCTTTCCACAGATTCTCGATTGGATTCAGGTCTGGACTTTGACTTGGCCATTCTAACACCTGGATATGTTTATTTTTGAACCATTCCATTGTAGATTTTGCTTTATGTTTTGGATCATTGTCTTGTTGGAAGACAAATCTCCGTCCCAGTCTCAGGTCTTTTGCAGACTCCATCAGGTTTTCTTCCAGAATGGTCCTGTATTTGGCTGCATCAATCTTCCCATCAATTTTAACCATCTTCCCTGTCCCTGCTGAAGAAAAAAAAAAAAAAAAAAAAAGCAGGCCCAAACCATGATGCTGCCACCACCATGTTTGACAGTGGGGATGGTATGTTCAGGGTGATGAGCTGTGTTGCTTTTACGCCAAACATAACGTTTTGCATTGTTGCCAAAAAGTTCAATTTTGGTTTCATCTGACCAGAGCACCTTCTTCCATATGTTTGGTGTGTCTCCCAGGTGGCTTGTGGCAAACTTTAAATGACACTTTTTATGGATATCTTTAAAAAATGGCTTTCTTCTTGCCACTCTTCCATAAAGGCCAGATTTGTGCAATATATGACTGATTGTTGTCCTATGGACAGAGTCTCCCACCTCAGCTGTAGATCTCTGCAGTTCATCCAGAGTGATCATGGGCCTCTTGGCTGCATCTCTGATCAGTCTTCTCCTTGTATGAGCTGAAAGTTTAGAGGGACGGCCAGGTCTTGGTAGATTTGCAGTGGTCTGATACTCCTTCCATTTCAATATTATCGCTTGCGCAGTGCTCATTGGGATTTTTAAAGCTTGGGAAATCTTTTTGTATCCAAATGGTTGATTGTCAAGGGCAATGAATTCCATTATTTTGGCTTTAATGGATTTCACCTTTTGAGTTGTGTCGCTTAAATGTTCTTACTCTTTCAAATGACTGCTCGACTTGTTGACTGCTCGATCCACACAGCAGACATTGTGGGCTAGTTTAGGAATTCTGTTTTGCACATGTAACGCAACATTTTACATGGCGTCATTACGTCATGTACCTACGTTATATAGGTATACACATCAGCTTTGACATCGGTTTTTAACATTGTTGTTAAACTAGACATCGGGCCGATACCGATGTTGGCATTTCTACTTTTTTTACCGATTCTGATATGTTCACCGATATATTGTGCATCCCTACACCTTGATGTCCTTTGGGTGGTGGACCACTCTTGATACACACGGAAAACAATTGAGTGTGAAAAACCCAGCAGCCTTGCAGTTTTTGACACACTCAAACCGGTGCGACTGGCACCTACTACCATGCCCTGTTCAAAGGCACTTCAATCTTGTGTCTTGCCCATTCATTCTCTGAATGGCACACATACACAATCCGTGTCTCAATTGTCTCAAGGCTTCAAAATCCTTCTTTAACCTGTCTCCTCCCCTTCATCTACACTGATTTGAAGTGGATTTAACAAGTGACATCAATAAGGGACCATAGCTTTCACCTGGATACACCTGGTCAGTCTATGTCATGGAAAGAGCAGGTGTTTCTAATGTTTTGCACACTCAATGTAGTACAGGATCGTGTACTTTGACTTAGCACTGATAGTAGCTAATGCATGGAGAAATGTACAGTCACTGGTGGACGTCTACACCCACCTTGCACAGTCTTCATGATCTAAAAAGGTGCATAAATTGGTTATTTTTCCATTACTTTATACATTTTTTTATTTATTTTAAAGGCAGCAAAATATGAAGACTGTGCAAGAGGTGTGTAGACTTTATCTAGGCACTGTAAGTATGTGGGCATGTGTTTGTTGGCGCACTGTAGAAAGGCTGCCTGACAAGATCACACTGTGATCTTTGCTGAACCCGAGGTGCTGGGTTCTGTCTTCAACAAAATGGAAAGCTGTGAGTTAGTGACTTTTGACCTTTGTGACACAGTAGGCAGTTGGTGAAAGTGAGACTGTGTGTGTGCATGTGCGTGTGTTTGTGTTTGTTTACGAGAGAGAAAGAGACCAGAAGTACATACATGCATAAATACACATAGTCACAGTCACACAGTTATTTTCTTGGTTCTGTCTAAATATACATTGTGGTTTCCTACATCTGCTTTGGCAGAGAAACTGCTGTACCTAAAACTGTTTCTACACAATATGAGGAAGTGCCTTTTTCCTCCTTTATCTTGTCAAAGATCATACCCCCAAAATATACTAACCTCGCTCCATTACCAATAACAGGAGAGGTTAGCATGTCTTGGGGGTATGTATGATCTTTGACCCTCTATAACTTTCTCACTCATCATTATTAACAACTCATTCAGGACTATCCATAATTATGGTAGCATCCACATTCATGTAGAAGCATTTAGAAACATATTATATTCTTATTGACAATACAAGTGACTTCAAAACAACACAATACATTATTTACCATTCATTTATATTGGGCACAAAATAATCTGAAAACACAACCAAAACAAACTACAAATGCATCCAACAACTTTGTAGTGTCACAAACTTGATGTAGTGATTGTGTTTTAGGAATATTTTATTTTATTAGGCAAGTCAGTTAAGAACAAATTCTTATTTTCAATGACAGCCTAGGAACAGTGGGTTAACTGCTTGTTCAGGGGCAGAACGACAGATTTGTACCTTGTCAGTACAGGGATTTGAACTTGCAACCTTCCAGTTACCAGTCCGACGCTCTAACCACTAGACTACCCTGCCACCCTCAAATACTGAACTTTTGGTGACTTTATATCTAAGAATCTTTAGGGGTGTGAATAATTTTGACCCCTACCTTTTTGAGAAAAAAAGTATTACTTGTTAAATAAAATATCTTTCTATGAGCAATTGTATGAGTATAAAGAATATTATTTCCCAATTCTTTGAGCATGCGATATAATTCAGTATTTGAATGATTTCTTTTGTACAGTCATTATTGCTCGTCTTTACCAAGGGTGTCAATCATTTCAGACCACACTGTATATGTATGTGAGAGGGAGAGAGAGAGTATTTGTCCTCATAAAAAAATCCACACAAAATGTCCAATCCCCACTAATACATGCTAGTATCAGTCCCCACTGTAGGCTGGCGTCCGTGCGCTTCCACTAGCCCTGCTGGTCCAGCTGACCTATCCGACTCTGTCCTGTGTAACACGAGAGAGGTCGCTCTACCCAGGACTGACTACAGTTACCCTGCAACCATGCCCCATGCAAATGCCACCTCCTGTTAGCCCTGTGACGTAAAGCTCTGCCCAACAGCCCAACCTTGAAGTGTTGGGGCCTGAAATGTCAACCTGTCATTCTATATTCCCAGACGAGGAGAGACAGAAAGAAGACCATGGCTGCACTAAAACGTACACGCATGCAAAAAATTTGATAGATTCTTGTTGCTATAACATGTGCAAATAGATTTGATCGATTTTTGTTATTATAACATGTACATAGATTTGATAGATTCTTGTTGCTATAACATATGTACATAGATTTGATAGATTCTTGTTGGTATATCATATGTACATAGATTTGATAGATTCTTGTTGGTATATCATATGTACATAGATTTGATAGTTGA
This sequence comes from Oncorhynchus gorbuscha, assembly GCF_021184085.1. Lineage (NCBI taxonomy): Eukaryota > Metazoa > Chordata > Actinopteri > Salmoniformes > Salmonidae > Oncorhynchus > Oncorhynchus gorbuscha. Next base: position 12,229,418 of record NC_060194.1, on the reverse strand, counting down.
TAGAGCCCTCTCTCTTGGATCATGTTGCTGTTGGCTTGGTGTTGTTGATACAGTGGGTGTAGAGCCTGGCATACATACGCAGCACGTGAGTTTCAAGTTTGGGGATGATCATTTTCACCATAAAAATGCACCTTTATAATAAAAGCATTACATGCATAATTGCATTTGTGGACACATTTGAGAATGGTCAATTCCTGCCAAGGGAACAGTCGCGCTTATAGCCTACTGCCGTGTGCGCATTGCTGCGCTTCTAATGTGAAGAAATAGCCTAATAGTTTATCAACATTTTAAGCTAAACGTTCTCATCTGTTGCGTCAGGCTCATTGCTTAAAACAGTTTTTTTTTATGCTAGTGGTTGTATTAATTTGGGATCTATCTCATCCCACAACTGTCCCGGACTATGTTTGGAATATTTATTTCTCTCACAGAATAGAACAGGTCAACTTTTGTATCATGGGGGATAGTAGATTGACATAGGCTAGTGATTTTGCTGTTCGTTAGGCCTACTCATCTTGTTAGCTGACGAAAAGTGAATGTGGACAGTTCTTCCAATATCTTCAATATGCACCTCTGAATTGGATAAGGAGGCGCTCAGTTGCATCCTCAATGTGTGTGTCTTCACTTGTAGCCTGTGAGAAAGACCTGATCACGTGACGAAGAGCCATGTGAGTGAGAGGTGCTTCGGCACACAGCTGGGAGAAGGGAATTATAATTATTATATTCAGCTCAAGGGTACAATGGCCACCGGCTGCAAAAGGCATGGATGTTTTTAGGGGGCGTTATGGTCACACAAAGTGGATGCAGCCGGGAAATTTGAGGCATTATCAAGTGCTTTTCAAATTGTGAATGAGAGACTGATGAAGTGTGTACAGCATGCACAAAAAAACAAAGCAGAGCTCATGCCTTTCATGCGTCTTTTTTCAAAACTTTTTTCAAGTCTCATCATGCAGCCTTAGAATGTATAAAACATCTAAACATATAGCCCAACATTTGTATCACAACTAAAGTTACTTAAATAACTCTAAATTAAGCATATATGAGTACCTGTTTCTTTGTTAACCGCTCAGCACAGAATAGCGCACTCCTTCAAATTGTTTGGAGAAAATACCCTTTCTATTTTATTCAGCTTTGTTCAATTGCATTCTTCATACTATAAAATAATCTAAAATAATGATACGGAATTCTAAGCAAATCTTGTCTGCTTAATGAACTAGTGTAGCCCACAGCCAGATGGTACTGTATAGCCAGATCAATGCCTAACATAAGGACAATGCAGAGTATGTTATTCTGTTCTTCTGAAATAGACTACATTTTCTTCATATCATGTTGCTTTAGAACTGTCTAAAATAAATAATGGATTTATTGTGATGGTGTAGACTTTGAAAAAATGTAGATATTCCCAATGTCTGCATCAGTGGCTTGTAGGCTATGCGTGGAAGACGAGTGATGCTAAATGTGTTCATGTTCTTTAACTTCTTGACGCACCCATCCCTTTAGCGGGATAATTTTCATCAATACCCGCTGAATTGTAGCGCGCCAAATTCAAATTAAATTACTAAAAATATAGAATTTTCATGAAATCACAAGTGCAATATAGCAAAACACAGCTTAGCTTGTTTTTAATCCACCTGGCGTGTCAGATTTCAATACAGCTTTTCAGCGAAAGCATAACAAGCGTTTATGTAAGAACATCTCTCTCAGTAGACAAAATATTACAAACACTAGCAGCCAAGTAGATTGGTCACGAAAGTCAGAAAAGCAATAGATTAAATCGCCTACCTTTGATATTCTTCGGATGTTTGCACTCACGAGACTCCCAGTTCCACGCTAAATGTTCCTTTTGTTCCATAAAGATTATTTTTATATCCAAAATACCTCCATTTGTTTGGCACGTTATGTTCAGAAATCCACAGGCTCTAGCGGTCACGACATCGCAGACAAAAATTCCAAATAGTATCCGTAATGGGCACAGAAACATGTCAAACCTTTTTTATAATCAATCCTCAGGTTGTTTTTAAAATATATAATCGATAATATATCAACCGGGACTGTCGGTTTTTCAATAGGAGAGGGAGAGACAATGGCTGCCCCACTCTGTTGCGCAAGCAAATCTCTGCGAACACCCAGCTATCCACTGACACAATGTTATCTTTCTCTCTCATTTTTCAAATTTAAAGCCTGAAACTATGTCTAAAGATTGTTGACACATTGAGGAAGCTATAGGAAAAGGAATCTGGTTGATATCCCTTTAAATGGAGGCAAGATATTGTCAGGATTTGGCCAGGGTTGTTCCGGTTTTTGGTCACTAGATGCCCCCATTGTGCTTTTTGACCTTTTGTTTTCCCTTGATCCCCATTATTATTTGCACCTGTGCCTCGTTTCCCCTGATTGTATTTAAACCCTTTGTTTTCCTCTGTTCTTTGCTCTGTGTTTGTATGTTAGCACCTAGCCCTAGTACTCTGAGAACTCTTGTTGATCCCGGTGGACTCTCTTGTGGAAATCTGTTTTTTGTTCTTGTTTGTTTGTTTTTTTTGAGTATCTTTTGAGGCTTTTTGTGCTTTACCTTCCACCCTGTGGATTTACCTGTTTTGTCATGGAGGATTACCTTTGTTCTTGTAGGATTCCTTTTGAGGTTGTGGAGTTACATGTTTTCCTGAAGAACTTCATTTTTTACTTCATTAAATACACCGTCTCAAGTACTGCTGTGTCTGCCTCATCTTCTGGGTTCTGCCGACTATTCGTGGCTCAGTTGGTTAAGTGACTGTTTCTCACTCCGGAGACCCGGGTTCGTAACCGGGTCCTGACAGAAGGCTCTGTGTAAAGCACAAAAAGCCTCAAAAGATACTCAAAAAACAAAAACAAACAAGAACAAAAAACAGAATTCCACAAGAGAGTCCACCAGGATCAACAAGAGTTCTCAGAGTACTAGGGCTGGGTGCTAACATGCAAACACAGAGCAAAGAACAGAGGAAAACAAAGGGTTTAAATACAATCAGGGGAAACGAGGCACAGGTGCAAATAATAATGGGGATCAAGGGAAAACAAAAGGTCAAAAGGCACAATGGGGGCATCTAGTGACCAAAAACCGGAACAACCCTGGCCAAATCCTGACAGATATCCAATGGAACAGAGAGCTTTCAGGAAAAACAGCACTTCCTGGTTTGATTTTCCTCAGGTTTTCGCCTGCAATATCAGTTCTGTCATACTCCCAGACAATATTTTGACCGTTTTGGAAACTTTAGAGTGTTTTCTATCCTGATCTGACTTTCTTGCATATTCTAGTTTCTAGGCCAGTGAAATAGGCAGTTTCAAATGGGTACGTTTTTTAGCCAAAAATGAAAATCCTGCTCCTTACACTCAAGAAGTTAGCGGTCAATTACCATGAGACCCGCAGTTATTTGCTTGACAATCACCGGCTGACAAAGTTTCATGACCGCCACAGCCCTATGTTGCACTAACTTCCCTCTAGGGTCCCTGTAACATCCCCCTAACATTTTCTCATGTTGATGCATAATGGGAACATGCAGGGCTCTTATGACCTTAGAAATTATTTTTGAATGATCAGATCAGTGTAGCCCGTCTCTGCACTGACCTTCTTAAGGCTGTTCTGGGGCTGTATGGAAGTCCCTTACGCAGGCTTTCACCGTGCACTGATCCCCAGGCACCCAGCTACTTCAGTTTACATCAGGTTACATCACAGTGCATTAACAGCTGAATTAGTGATAAGGTTAAATGGAGAGATTCACATTTTGGACCCCTGGCTGTCACTCAACCACTCAGGAACCTCGGTTGATGATGTGGATCTAGTTAGTTGTTATGCATGTGTCCTAATTCATCGTGTTCTGGCCATTCCACTGTCTCTGAACCAGGAGCTTATAGAAGTATGATTTATAGAACAGTCATGAACAATTTCTTGTCATGTGGAAATTATTGTAGTGTCTATTCTACAATGTACATTTCGAGCTGCAAAATCCTAAACCCTATTGATTCTACACCTATGTACAGTAGAATGTCAAGTGGGATGAAAACAAGTATCCTATCCTTATTGGTTGGCGTGTCCCCTAACTCCCTTCTCCTCTCTGATTGACTGTTTTCTGCTCTGATTATAGATTCTTCTGTTCAGGTCTCCCACCTGAGCTCCACCCCCTCACAGCCCCTTAGCATCATGGTGGGCCCCCCTCACCCTCACCACCACCACCCCCATCACCATCACCACCCCTCCGTCATCAGCACCACCATCAACCCCGGGCGGCCCCACCCATCCCCCATAAGCACCCTGGGCTCGCCATTCAATGGGCTGGGCGGCTCGCCGTACTCCGTCATCACGTCGTCCTCTCTGGGCTCGCCAGGTGTCTCCATGCCCCACACGCCCACCATAGGCTTCAGCACGCTCTCCAGCCCACAGGTAAGAGTGAATGTATTCACACACACTAATTAATGTGTTACATAAGGAGATGCATAAAATACTAAATATTACATTTACATTACATTTAAGTCATTTAGCAGACGCTCTTATCCAGAGCGACTTACAAATTGGTGCATTCACCTTATGACATCCAGTGGAACAGCCACTTTACAATAATATCAAAATATCAAAAAATATCAAAGTCATAGTGTAGCATCATTTGACAAATATGTTCCAAAATATAATATATGAAAAATATGATATGCACTTCTTCCCAGGGGCTTTGTCAGGATGCGATCCACCTTGTCGTCAGTCTGGTTGATTGCATCAATGGTTGTGATTGTTTTCAATCTTTCCGCTATGTGGCGCCAAATCGCTATGTTTTCTACATGCTCAGTACAATGCTCATGTGCTTTCAAATTGGTCCCTATATTCTTCCAGTAAGGAAAACCATCCCTGCTGAAATTTGTCTCTTTAAAAAAAACATATATATATATTTTTTTCTTCTTCTTCTCACTAAATTCATAAACCCCCACAGCCAAATATCTTCCCACGGCTATGCTTGTAGTCCATGCTCCGACAAATTGAGGCTGTTCCGACGGCAAAAGGGGGTGCAACTCAATATTTGGACGGTGTGACTAATATTTTGTACACTCAGTGTATATACAACCCATTTTTCATGTTTTACCAAGTATATTTTTCACTTTTGAATAAGCTATCCAAATGTCTTCATTTGGGCACAGTGAATGAATAATGTATAGGCTATATGAAGTATTCAGCAAGGGCCTCATATGCGTAATGCATGGCTGGTATGTGTGGGCTGAGAGGCATGGGACGTGGGGTGTAGACTAACAATGTAGGTCATCTGTGTGTGTGTGTGTGTGTGTGTGTGTGTGTGTGTGTGTGTGTGTGTGTGTGTGTGTGTGTGTGTGTGTGTGTGTGTGTGCGTGTGCGTGTGCGTGTGCGTGTGCGTGTGCGTGTGTGTGTGTGTGTGTGTGTGTGTGTGTGTGTTGACCCGGCCCAGTCCTTTCTAGTCTACAGTACAGTACTCAGTGGTAGGGAGCCCACATCGCTATCCAGGCTGGTCTCACTCCAAGGGCAATAGTCCCTCAACCTGTTTGTGTACACAAGATGCCTATATATTACAGCACATACTTACTATATACATGACTTACCCTCACTAGCAGGACAATGCATTATTAGGAGGATGTCCTCGTATCTTTTTAATCCGCTGTAGTTCATTTGATAAAAATCTCTGAAACTGGATACACTTATCTCCCTCACTAGCTTTAAGCACCAGTTTTCAGAGCAGCTCACAGATTACTGCACCTGTACATAGCCCATCTATAATTTAGCCCAAACAAATACCCCTTCCCCTACTTTATTTATTTATTTTGCTCCTTTGCACCCCATTATATTTATTTATACTTTGCACATTCTTCCACTGCAAATCTACCATTCCAGTGTTTTACTTTCTATATTGTATTTACTTCTCACCATGGCCTTTTTTGCCTTTACCTCCCTTATCTCACCTCATTTGCTCACATCGTATATAGACTTATTTTTCTACTGTATTATTGACTGTATGTTTGTTTTACTCCATGTGTAACTCTGTGTTGTTGTATGTGTCGAACTGCTTTGCTTTATCTTGGCCAGGTCGCAATTGTAAATGAGAACTTGTTCTCAACTTGCCTACCTGGTTAAATAAAGGTGAAAAAATAAATAATAATAATAATAATGATCAGACCTGGGTTCAAATAGTATTTGTTCCATTTATTATACTTTAGATGTGCTTGATTGAGCTTACCTGGCACAATGGAACCAATGCAATAGTCCTTAGTGTAAAACCCACCCCTCTGGCACTCTTGACAGGCTCAATCAAACACAATACTTTATGAACCCAGGTCTGGTAATGATGCTTTCCTTTGGCCCGGAATAGCTTATACGGTTTTCTTAATGACCAACTACCTCCCTCTACTGCTCTCCTGTGGAACTGCATGTACCATAGTTCAATTGAGTGTGTATTCAGCTTCGTTAGAATTCTATCTGGTATGAATTATATCAGCCTTACAGTTACCATTTTGTGCCCTTCCTTGAGGGCCTTCTGTAAATGTTTGCTATTGGCACGATATTATATTAAGGACTGTGTAGAGAGAGTAAATCATCCAAATTAACAGCTACTTCCATACCTGGATAAAAAAAACAGGTCACATGACATGACAAAGAAAACACTTCAGATAAGGTTGTTAGGGAGGTAGGAACCGTTCAGATAGGGAGGTATGCACATAGACAGAGAAATGAACACAAGCATACACACACACACACACACACACACACACACACACACACACACACACACACACACACACACACACACACACACACACACACACACACACACACACACACACACACACACACACACACACACACACACACACACACACACACACACACACACACACTGAGGAAGGCGCTGACTGTATACTGTATAGCATGCAGTATACAAAAGACCACTCGAGGTGCTTGGTTCTGTCTTCAACTAAAATGGAAGTCGGTGACTTTTGACCTTTGTGACACCGTGGGCAGTTGGCGAAAGTGTGTGTGTGCGTCTGTGTGTATGTGAGATGTACACCCCCCCCCATACACACACACACATACACACCATTAACCCCCTCTCTGTCCCCTGCTCTCTGTAGGTAAACTCTCTGAACAGTGTGAGCAGCAGTGAGGACATCAAGCCTCCTCCAGGCCTGGCTGGACTGGGTCACATGAACAGCTACGGCTGCATGAGCCCAGGGTCCATGTCCAAGCACATCTGTGCCATCTGTGGGGACCGATCCTCAGGTAAAACAGCAGACTATATTATAGCTAGGCCCAAGACTAAGGCCCAAGACTAAGGCTCAAGACTAAGGCCCAAGACTAAGGCCCAAGAATAAGGCCCAAGACTAGACAATACCACGAGAGCTTGGGACTAGAAGGTTCCATCTGTAAAAGAGAATTTGAAGATAATTGGGTTTAAAGTTGCAAACCCCTCATTGGTTTGAATGTCAGCAATTTTATATTTTATTATTTTGAATTTACTAAGATAAATTGGGATATTTAGAGTACTATATTGGTAGAGAACATTGAACAGAACAAGGCTGTGTTAATAATTTCATTTTGACAAAAATGCAGATAGAGCCTTATGGTCCCAAGCTCCTGTCATGCAGGTGAATGAGGACCCAAAAGCGACTTGGCGAAAACAGAGTTTTTAATCCAGTAAAGTTACTTTACAAACAAAAGGCATAATACTACTCGTAATGACGAGAACAGACTGGAGACTTGATCAAGAACTGCAGGTTGCCTCGGGAAGGCACTTGAACGTAGCAGACTCAGACACCTGCTCACCACGCAGCATCTGAGGGAAACACGACACGACAGGGCAATACATAGACACAGCACGGTGAACAATAGACAAGGATCCGACAGGGCAGGAACGGAAAACAAGGAGAGAAATAGGGACTCTAATCAGGGAAAAGGATCGGGAACAGGTGTGGGAAGACTAAATGATTGATTAGGGGAATAGGAACAGCTGGGAGCAGGAACGGAACGATAGAGAGAAGAGAGAGCGAGAGAGTGAGAGAGGGAGGGGGAGAGAGAGGGATAGAAAGAGGGAAAGAACCTAATAAGACCAGCAGAGGGAAACGAATAGAAGGGGAAGCACAGGGACAAGACATGATAATCAATGACAAAACATGACAGTACCCCCACTCACCGAGCGCCTCCTGGCGCACTCGAGGAGGAACCCTGGCGGCAACGGAGGAAATCATCAATAAGCGAACGGTCCAGCACGTCCCGAGACGGAACCCAACTCCTCTCCTCAGGACCGTAACCCTCCCAATCCACTAAGTATTGGTGACCCCGTCCCCGAGAACGCATGTCCATGATCCTACGTACCTTGTAAATAGGTGCGCTCTCGACAAGGACGGGAGGGGGAGGGAAGACGAACGGGGGTGCGAAGAAAGGGCTTGACACAGGAGACATGGAAGACAGGATGGACGCGACGAAGATGTCGCGGAAGAAGCAGTCGCACAGCGACAGGATTGACGACCTGGGAGACACGGAACGGACCAATGAACCGCGGAGTCAACTTACGAGAAGCTGTCGTAAGAGGAAGGTTGCGAGTGGAAAGCCACACTCTCTGGCCGCAACAATACCTTGGACTCTTAATCCTGCGTTTATTGGCGGCTCTCACAGTCTGTGCCCTGTAACGGCAAAGTGCAGACCTCACCCTCCTCCAGGTGCGCTCACAACGTTGGACAAACGCTTGAGCGGAGGGAACGCTGGACTCGGCAAGCTGGGATGAGAACAGAGGAGGCTGGTAACCCAGACTACTCTGAAACGGAGATAACCCGGTAGCAGACGAAGGAAGCGAGTTGTGAGCGTATTCTGCCCAGGGGAGCTGTTCTGCCCAAGACGCAGGGTTTCTGAAAGAAAGGCTGCGTAGTATGCGACCAATCGTCTGATTGGCCCTCTCTGCTTGACCGTTAGACTGGGGATGAAACCCGGAAGAGAGACTGACGGACGCACCAATCAAACGACAGAACTCCCTCCAAAACTGTGACGTGAATTGCGGGCCTCTGTCTGAAACGGCGTCTAACGGGAGGCCATGAATTCTGAACACATTCTCGATGATGATTTGTGCCGTCTCCTTAGCGGAAGGAAGTTTAGCGAGGGGAATGAAATGTGCCGCCTTAGAGAACCTATCGACAACCGTAAGAATCACAGTCTTCCCCGCAGACAAAGGCAGACCGGTAATGAAGTCTAGGGCGATGTGAGACCATGGTCGAGAAGGAATGGGGAGCGGTCTGAGACGACCGGCAGGAGGAGAGTTACCCGACTTAGTCTGCGCGCAGTCCGAACAAGCAGCCACGAAACGGCGCGTGTCACGCTCCTGAGTCGGCCACCAAAAGCGCTGGCGAATAGACGCAAGAGTGCCTCGAACACCAGGATGACCAGCTAACTTGGCAGAGTGAGCCCACTGAAGAACAGCCAGACGAGTGGAAACAGGAACGAAAAGGAGGTTACTAGGACAAGCGCGCGGCGACGCAGTGTGCGTGAGTGCTTGCTTAACCTGTCTTTCAATTCCCCAGACTGTCAACCCGACAACACGCCCATAAGGAAGAATCCCCTCGGGATCAGTAGAAGCCACAGAAGAACTAAACAGACGGGATAAGGCATCAGGCTTGGTGTTTTTGCTACCCGGACGGTAAGAAATCACAAACTCGAAACGAGCGAAAAACAACGCCCAACGAGCTTGACGGGCATTAAGTCGTTTGGCAGAACGGATGTACTCAAGGTTCTTATGGTCTGTCCAAACGACAAAAGGAACGGTCGCCCCCTCCAACCACTGTCGCCATTCGCCTAGGGCTAAGCGGATGGCGAGCAGTTCGCGGTTACCCACATCATAGTTGCGTTCAGATGGCGACAGGCGATGAGAAAAATAAGCGCAAGGATGAACCTTATCGTCAGACTGGAAGCGCTGGGATAGAATGGCTCCCACGCCTACCTCTGAAGCGTCAACCTCGACAATGAATTGTCTAGTGACGTCAGGAGTAACGAGGATAGGAGCGGACGTAAAACGTTCTTTTAGAAGATCAAAAGCTCCCTGGGCGGAACCGGACCACTTATAACACGTCTTGACAGAAGTAAGAGCTGTGAGAGGGGCAGCAACTTGACCGAAATTACGAATGAAACGCCGATAGAAATTAGCGAAACCTAAAAAGCGCTGCAACTCGACACGTGACCTTGGAACGGGCCAATCACTGACAGCTTGGACCTTAGCGGAATCCATCTGAATGCCTTCAGCGGAAATAACGGAACCGAGAAAAGTAACGGAGGAGACATGAAAAGAGCACTTCTCAGCCTTCACGTAGAGACAATTCTCTAAAAGGCGCTGTAGAACACGTCGAACGTGCTGAACATGAATCTCGAGTGACGGTGAAAAAATCAGGATATCGTCAAGATAGACAAAAACAAAAATCTGTTCAGCATGTCTCTCAGAACATCATTAACTAATGCCTGAAAAACAGCTGGCGCATTGGCGAGACCAAACGGCAGAACCCGGTACTCAAAATGCCCTAACGGAGTGTTAAACGCCGTTTTCCACTCGTCCCCCTCTCTGATGCGCACGAGATGGTAAGCGTTACGAAGGTCCAACTTAGTAAAGCACCTGGCTCCCTGCAGAATCTCGAAGGCTGATGACATAAGGGGAAGCGGATAACGATTCTTAACCGTTATGTCATTCAGCCCTCGATAATCCACGCAGGGGCGCAGAGTACCGTCCTTCTTCTTAACAAAAAAGAACCCCGCCCCGGCCGGAGAGGAAGAAGGCACTATGGTACCGGCGTCAAGAGACACAGATAAATAATCCTCGAGAGCCTTACGTTCGGGAGCCGACAGAGAGTATAGTCTACCCCGAGGGGGAGTGGTCCCCGGAAGGAGATCAATACTACAATCATACGACCGGTGAGGAGGAAGGGAGTTGGCTCGGGACCGACTGAAGACCGTGCGCAGATCATGATATTCCTCCGGCACTCCTGTCAAATCGCCAGGTTCCTCCTGAGAAGTGGGGACAGAAGAAATGGGAGGGATGGCAGACATTAAACACTTCACATGACAAGAAACGTTCCAGGATAGGATAGAATTACTAGACCAATTAATAGAAGGATTATGACATACTAGCCAGGGATGACCCAAAACAACAGGTGTAAAAGGTGAACGAAAAATCAAAAAAGAAATAGTCTCACTGTGGTTACCAGATACTGTGAGAGTTAAAGGTAGTGTCTCAAATCTGATACTGGGAAGATGACTACCATCTAAGGCAAACATGGGCGTAGGCTTGTCTAACTGTCTGAAAGGAATGTCATGTTTCCGAGCCCATGCTTCGTCCATGAAACAACCCTCAGCCCCGAGTCAATCAAGGCACTGCATGTAGCACCCGAACCGGTCCAGCGTAGATGGACCGACATAGTAGTACAGGATCTAGATGAAGAGACCTGAGTAGTAGCGCTCACCAGTAGCCCTCCGCTTACTGATGAGCTCTGGCCTTTACTGGACATGAATTGACAAAATGTCCATCAAATCCGCAATAGAGGCACAGGCGGTTGGTGATCCTCCGTTCCCTCTCCTTAGTCGAGATGCGAATACCTCCCAGCTGCATGGGCTCAGTCTCTGAGCCAGAGGAGGGAGATGGTTGCGATGCGGAGCAGGGAAACACCGTTGACGCGAGCTCTCTTCCACGAGCTTGGTGACGAAGATCTACCCGTCGTTCTATGCGGATGGCGAGAGCAATCAAAGAGTCCACACTGGCGGGAACCTCCCGAGAGAGAATCTCATCTTTGACCACTGCGTGGAGTCCCTCCAGAAAACGAGCGAGCAGCGCCGGCTCGTTCCAGTCACTAGAGGCAGCAAGAGTGCGAAACTCTATAGAGTAATCCGTTATGGATCGATCACCTTGGCATAGGGAAGCCAGGGCCCTAGAAGCCTCCCTACCAAAAACTGAACGGTCAAAAACCCGAATCATCTCCTCCTTAAAGTTCTGGTAATTGTTTGAACAATCAGCCCTTGCCTCCCAGATAGCTGTGCCCCACTCTCGAGCCCGGCCAGTAAGGAGTGAAATGACGTAAGCAACCCGAGCTCTCTCGCTAGAGTATGTGTTGGGTTGGAGAGAGAACACAATATCACACTGGGTGAGAAAGGAGCGGCACTCCGTGGGCTGCCCGGAGTAGCAAGGTGGGTTATTAACCCTAGGTTCCGGAGGCTCGGCAGGCCAGGAAGTAACAGGTGGCACGAGACGAAGACTCTGGAACTGTCCAGAGAGGTCGGAAACCTGAGCGGACAGGTTCTCCACGGCATGGCGAGCAGCAGACAATTCCTGCTCGTGTCTGCCGAGCATGGCTCCTTGGATCTCGACGGCAGTGTTACGAACGTCTGTAGTCGCTGGGTCCATTCTTTGGTCGGATCCTTCTGTCATGCAGGTGAATGAGGACCCAAAAGCGACTTGGCGAAAACAGAGTTTTTAATCCAGTATAGTTACTTTACAAACAAAAGGCATAATACTACTCGTAATGACGAGAACAGACTGGAGACTTGATCAAGAACTGCAGGTTGCCTCGGGAAGGCACTTGAACGTAGCAGACTCAGACACCTGCTCACCACGCAGCATCTGAGGGAAACACGACACGACAGGGCAATACATAGACACAGCACGGTGAACAATAGACAAGGATCCGACAGGGCAGGAACGGAAAACAAGGAGAGAAATAGGGACTCTAATCAGGGAAAAGGATCGGGAACAGGTGTGGGAAGACTAAATGATTGATTAGGGGAATAGGAACAGCTGGGAGCAGGAACGGAACGATAGAGAGAAGAGAGAGCGAGAGAGTGAGAGAGGGAGGGGGAGAGAGAGGGATAGAAAGAGGGAAAGAACCTAATAAGACCAGCAGAGGGAAACGAATAGAAGGGGAAGCACAGGGACAAGACATGATAATCAATGACAAAACATGACACTCTCGAGCTGGGTACCAGAGTTTTTCCCTTGACAGGTTGGATGGTAAGGAAAACAACTCTGTCCCTACTACTAGTATACCATACCCCCTTCATCAGTATACTGTATCTACAGGATAACAAATCCAAATAAACATTTCCACGAGAAATGCTACAATAGATTATTTTCACTCACTAACACCAGATAGTATTTTTAAGCAATAAGACACAAGGGGGTGTGGTATTTGGCCAATATACCACGGCTAAGGGCTGTTCTTAAGCACGACGCAACGCCTTTAGCCGTGGTATATTGGCAATATACCACAAAACCCCAGAGGTGCCTTACTGCTCTTATAAACTGGTTACCAACGTTAGTAGAGCAGTAAAAATAAATGTTTTGTCATACACGGTCTGATATTCCACAGCTTTTAGCGATTCAGCATTCATACAGTTTATAAAGCTCCTCAACTAAGCATACCATCCACACCAACACTGAATCACCCAACAACAGCAGCTCATGTACAGTAGGAGCTGATCTGATCAAGAGAATAATTTGATTTCCTGTTCCGTTCTTCCAGGGAAACACTATGCCGTGTACAGCTGTGAAGGCTGTAAAGGCTTCTTCAAAAGAACCATCAGGAAGGACCTCACTTACACGTGTCGAGACAGCAAGGAGTGCCTGATCGATAAGCGCCAACGCAACCGCTGCCAATACTGTCGCTACCAGAAGTGTCTGGCCATGGGCATGAAGAGAGAAGGTGCGTGTGTTTGTCTCCCCTGTGCGTATGTGTGTGTTTGTTTCTCTATGCAGGCAGGTGTGTGTGTACTGTGTTAGTGTATGTAAGTGTGTGTGACCCCCCCTGTGTGTGTTCGTGTTTCTCTGTGCAGCTGTGCAGGAGGAGCGTCAGCGGGGCCGGGACAAGAGTGATAACGAGGTGGAGTCAACCAGTAGTTTCAACGGGGACATGCCGGTCGAGAAGATATTGGACGCGGAGTTGGCCATCGAACCCAAGACTGAAGCTTACATGGAGGCCAGCACAGGCAACTCTGTAAGCAAAGCTCTGTCTCTCTCTCTTTCTGTCTGTCTCTCTCTCTCTCTCTCTCTCTCTCTCTCTCTCTCTCTCTCTCTCTCTCTCTCTCTCTCTCTCTCTCTCTCTCTCTCTCTCTCTCTCTATCTGCCTCCCTCTCTCTCTATCTGCCTTCCTCTCTCTCTCTCTCTGTCTCCCTCTCTCTCTTTCTGCCTCTGTCTTTTGCTTTCTTTCTTTCTTTCTTTCGCTCTCGCTCTCTCTCTCTCTCTCTCTCTCTCTCTCTCTCTCTCTCTCTCTCTCTCTCTCTCTCTCTCTCTCTCTCTGTCTCTCTCTCTCTGTCTCTCTGTCTCTCTCTCTCTCTCTCTCTCTCTCTCTCTCTCTCTCTCTCTCTCTCTCTCTCTCTCTCTCTCTCTCTCTCTCTCTCTCTCTCTCTCTCTCTCTCTGTCAATTCAATTCAATTTGCTTTATTGGCTAAATGTACATGTTATATTTTTGACAGTTTATCAGGAAATGCAGCTACATCTCAGGTTCTGCTGTGGTGCAGTGGTTGCACAGCCTTTCCTCTACAGGGAGCCTAGGTTTTCCTGTGTCTACCCTTCTCAATGGCAAGGCTGTGCTCACTGAGCCTGCACTTTGTCAAGGTTTTTCTCAGGTTTTGATCAGTAACCGCGGTCAAATGGTTAGCCATGGTGTACTGACTATTTAGGGCCATACAGCAGAGCCTGGACCTTGATTACACACAGGTGGATTGTATTTATCATCATTAGTCATTTAGGTCAACATTGGATCATTCAGAGATCCTCACTGAACTTCTGGAGAGAGTTTGCTGCACTGAAAGTGCACGCCCAATTTTTCAGTTTTTGATTTGTTAGAAAAGTTTGAAATATCCAATAAATGTCGTTCCACTTCATGATCGTGTCCCACTTGTTGTTGATTCTTCACAAAAAATACAGTTTTATATCTTTATGTTTGAAGCCTGAAATGTGGCAAAAGGTCGCAAAGTTCAAGGGGGCCGAATACAGGCACTGTATGTGACTATTTGAAGTTTCATTCCAAAACATAATATATCCATCTTCAGAAATGTTGGAAAATTCACATGAATTAAAACACATCTTGTGAAAGAGAGAGAGCTATTATTTTTTTCATCTTACCATGACATGGGCTGGTGAAAAGAAAGCCTTGGCCTTCTGGGTGGCGCAGTGGTTACGGGTGCTGTACTGCAGCGCCAGCTGTGCCACCAGAGACTCTGGGTTTGCGGCCGGTTACGACAGACCCTGGGCGCGAGCCTAGCGTCATCCGGGTTAGGGAGTGTTTGGCCGGTAGGGAAATCCTTGTCTCATCGCACACCAGCCACTCCTGTGGCGGGCCCGGTGCAGTGTGTGCTAACCAAGGTTGCCAGGTGAACGGTGTTTCCTCTGACACATTGGTGCGGCTGGCTTCCGGGTTGGATGGCGCTGTGTTAAGAAGCAGTGCGGCTTGGTTGGGTTGTGTATCGGAGGACGCATGACTTTTAACCTTCGTCTCTCCCGAGCCCGTACGGGAGTTGTAGCGATGAGACAAGATAGTAGCTACTAAAACTATTGGATACTACAAAATTGGAGAAAAAGGGGTAAAATTCGAAGAAAAGAAAGACTTGATTTTGTTTGAAATATATTACAAGGTAATTTTATTTATTTGTTTCAACTATATTTGATCAAATAGCCGATTTATTGTATCCACCAGTTGACAGTGTATACAATGTGTGTTTTCCTTTTGGACATTTAAGCAACTTTTAGAACAATTTTATGGGGGGTGTACATGTTTTTTCATTAGGATAAATCAAGGGCAGTTTTTGTTGTTGATTATATACACTTTAGGGTATGAATTAAGAAATAATAATGCCATTGTCACAATTAATTTGCCAGTTAAGGATGGATTGATTCTTATTGTCGGAGTGACACAGCCCGCTGTTTGCAGCCTCTGTGTGTTTGCAGCCTCTGTGTGTTTGCAGCCTCTGTGTGTTTGCAGCCTCTGTGTGTTTGCAGCCTCTGTGTGTTTGCAGCCTCTGTGTGTTTGCAGCCTCTGTGTTTGCAGCCTCTGTGTTTGCAGCCAGTAGCCTATTACTGTTTCCTCTCGCTGGATCTTGGATCTCTCCTGTTCATGAGCTTGTTTAGAAAGTGTCCTCTTCGGGCCAAAAGCAACAGATATCACGGGCTCCAAACTGTCGAAGGGACCCATAATAATCTAAAGGTCCACGACACTCAAGCGCTCAAAGCTAAGGTAACACTGGGTAGCCAGCGAACGGACAGCTGAGAGTGACAGATGTCTATCTCTGCATCTGGCTGACTAAACCAGGGGTTAGCCTAAATGAATAATTTAAGCTTCTGATTATGTGCCAAAGTGTGTAAAAAAATATTTTGAGAAACCAAATTTAAGACTGAACAGATAAATATAATGGAAATGATTTGATAACTGACTCACTTTTGTGCCAGCCGCAAAAACGATATGGAACGTGAGAAATGCATCTGGACAGTGCATATAGCCAGTCATACACAGAGCGTTCAAAACATTAGGAACACCTGCTCTTTCCATGAGAGACTGACAAGGTGAATCCAGCTGAAAGCTATGATCCCTTATTGATGTCACCTGTTAAATCCACTTCAATCAGTGTAGATGAAGGGGATGATTTTTAAGCCTTGAGACAATTGAGACATGGATTGTCCATACAGTATGTGCCATTCAGAGCATGAATGGGCAAGGCAAAACATTTAAGTGCCTTTGAATGGGGCATGGTAGTAGGTGCCAGGCGCACCAATTGAGTGTGTCAAGAACTGCAACGCTGCTGGGGTTTTCACGCTCGACAGTTTCCCGTGTTTATCAAGAATGGTCCACCACCCAAAATGACATCCAGCCAACTTGACACAACTGTGGGAGGCATGGGCCAAAGGCGGTGCAACTCGATATTAGGAAGGTGTTCCTAATGTTCTGTACGCTCAGTATATTGAGAGTTGGGCTAACTTTTAGAATTTTGAATATTGTTATAATTCTATATATTCAGTTACATTGCTTTTTTTTATATTCCCCATGTAATGTTAATGGGGTGATAACATGGCTGACATAGAGTTTTGCAGTGTCATGTATAAATGCATCATAATGCTCATTACTAGAGGGGTTCTGTCATAAACCCTCAAAGTTCCAGAATGCTGTGAAAATGGCAGCCATATTGGTCAGGGGGAAAGTCAAACCAGTCTATTGTTATGAATGGCAGTAGATGCATAATCCTGATTTTACTTATGCAGGAAAATAAAAGTAAGGCATTTCATGTATCAGAAATTGTGTAATATAATTAGTGTCAATCTAAAATATTATCATATAATTTTAAATACAGTTTATACGGGTTTATAAAAAAAGATATATATATATTTTTTTACATGTAAACAGACCATACATTTCTACATTTGTATTTAATTGGAAAGCTCCGAGTGCTATTATATGATACAATATCAATATTTGCATTTACAGCTATCATTAACTGATTTCAGCCAGTGTATGGCTGTGAAAAATGTATGGAATCATTTCTCAACAACTGGCTGGCTAGCTAGCTAACAAACACAGTGCATATAAATTCTTCAAATTCATTGTTTCACACACTATCTTATCACAGCACTGGCAAACAGCACTGACATAGTTGGTTGACAAACTCCCTGACCACATGTCCATTCTTGTATTCCACTTCCCAATTATATTATTCACTGGAGCTAACATGGCTGCCATAGAATGTTGTAGAGTGTCATATAAATGGATCATACTACTCTTTAAACACGTGGCTCTGGACATAGTGCTTTTCGGTATGAAACAAGTGTGTCCGATATGTCGCTTAGCAGAAAAACCCGTTCGAAAGCACATATGAAGTAAATGTTTTAAAAGAACATTTGTTCCATCTATACTCCGTTTCCTCTTTCATAGTCGATTTACTGAATGTTACATGTGTGTCTTTGTCTGTCTATCCGACAGATGAACGACCCGGTCACCAACATCTGCCAGGCAGCAGACAAGCAGCTATTCACCCTGGTGGAGTGGGCCAAAAGGATCCCCCACTTCTCTGAGCTGCCCCTGGACGACCAGGTCATCTTATTACGAGCAGGTAGACTCCAGCTACAGCACAGCTCACCAACCAGATCACCATGCATGTTCACTTCCCATAGTGCTTTACTTGCGGCGGTAAAACAGTACAGTATGTTTCATTAGCGTCACCCACCCATTACCTACTATTACACAGACACGCCCTCACCCCTCTGGACGAGTACATTGTTCTAGTCACAATCCAAGTTAAACTCACCAGTTAACCACTGTGCATCTCCCTCTCTGTCAGGCTGGAATGAGCTGCTCATCGCCTCGTTCTCCCATCGCTCTGTGACAGTGAAGGACGGGATCCTCCTGGCCACAGGCCTCCATGTCCACCGCAGCAGTGCCCACAGCGCAGGAGTGGGCTCCATCTTTGACAGGTCCGAGAAAAATACCTTTGTCAACAGTGATACTCCCTGACGTTTGGAATATGGATACCATAGACCGCAATGCATAGCCGACACTGTAGCGTCATCTTCTGTAACACGGTTAAAAATCTTGACCTGGTATTTCTACAGCAGTAGACATGTCTGTACTGAATAGTGTTTTTTTTTTCCCATGACATGGTCTTTTCTTCCCGTGTTGTGGTCTCCAGAGTGCTGACGGAGCTGGTGTCTAAGATGAAAGACATGCAGATGGACAAGACTGAGCTGGGCTGCCTCCGAGCCATCGTCCTCTTCAACCCAGGTAACTACAATCAACGAGGAATACAACAGAGGAGGCTCATTCCGGAGAGGAAGAGGAGAGTGGTCACCCTCGTTCATTTGAGCAGTCCCGATATTCATCCAATTGGCCAATCCGTTTTTTTTCCCCCAACATCATTTCAACTTTCTAAGTCACCAGCCACCATGTGTTACAAACTCATTACAATCACACTTCAGGAAGATATGCCGTGTTTGACATAGACTGTGTGCACAAGAGTAAGTTCCTGTCTATGAATGTTCTCTGCTTCCAGATGCCAAGGGCCTGTCTAATCCTACAGAGGTGGAGGCCCTGAGAGAGAAGGTGTACGCCTCGCTGGAGTCCTACACTAAACATAGATACCCAGAGCAGCCTGGCAGGTCAGTCTCACACCGTCAGCTTATTTTAGTGTCTGTTCCTTTCACGCTCGATCATGCACACTAATGTCCAGCCATTCAGCAGTATCATATGTCTCACTCAAAGGCTCTTCTGATGCAGCTGTTGAAAGCACAGGAGGTTTTAGGCACTTTAATTGGGGGAGAATGGGTTTCTGGTAATGACCGGAGTGGAATGGTATCAAATAGATCCAACATGGTTTCCAGGTGTTTGATGCCATTCCTATTCTCCATTTCAGGCCATTTTTATGAGCCGTTCTCCCCTCAGCAGCCTCCATTGGCTGAAAGAAACTAAATAGAGGCTCTAATTTCTTCATATTCCTTCTCCACTTTAAGATATGTCAAAATACATCTTTATGGTTTGTGTGTACCATTAAAAATCATGAATAGACTCTGAAATGACACCCCAGACTAGAGTAATTTTATATTTTATCTCCTCTCCCGGTCAGATTTGCCAAGCTGTTGCTGCGTCTGCCTGCACTGCGCTCCATCGGCCTCAAGTGTCTGGAGCACCTCTTCTTCTTCAAGCTGATCGGAGATACGCCCATAGACACGTTCCTCATGGAAATGCTTGAAGCGCCGCACCAGATCACATGACACGAGTTGTATCCATTGTAAATACCCCCTGAACCCAATTCCCAGATCCCCTTACCCCAGAGTGCAACTGCTATGAAATCAAACTTGAGAGTTCTTAACTTGCATATTTTGTACCAACCACAATTAATAATGTGAAAATAAATGTTCCTATTGGTATTTTAAGAAAATGCAACACTGTAAAAGGTGAATTCGAAAGGATTTTTTTTGTTGTAAATAGAAGAGTATTAATTATCAGATCTAGCAACAACTGAATGCAACATGAAGTCTTATTTTATTCAGTGATGAATAGTATGAAATACAATGTCACTAGCATAGAATGTCTGTGGGAATAAAATACAAAAGACGACTTTGAACGTGATGTCAAGTCATTGTGCCTCGCCTTCAACGTTTATTCTTAACCTCAATCTGATTTGATTTGAATTTCAGTTAGAAAAGAGAACACGACTAAATAACTCACATTCTATACACACATGTGTGGCAGAGAAGGATCCCAGCAGAGTTTATGAACAGAACCTTACCCTTCAAAATAATCCAGATGTCTGTTTTTATTTTATTTTTTAATGCGATACACTTTTAATAAAGCCAATGCTATGCGGTAACATCATGTGCGGCGTCCTATCGTAAATCTCCTTTGCATTTGTGAAGTAACCTATCAAAAGAGAGCACAAGCAGCGTTGGAAAGCATGAGTATGGGAAATGCGTGGAAGTCCCAAACAGTAGTAACACATGGAACCCCAGTTGATTTTATAACGCCAGTGGACCAACCAACAGCTCTCCTACTTGCCATACCTCCATTTGTGTTTCATTAGTGAAACTGTAAAATACTAGCTAATTACTCTTCTGAAATTAGAGAGGTGTCTCATAAACAGTCTGAGTTACACACAAAGTAAGGACACGTGTGTATCGCTAACTACTGCTCTTGTAAGTTACAACATGCAAGGTACATAATATTTTGTCACAACATTGCTCATCTCCTTTGTTTCATAAGTAGACTACAGTACACATGAGTATTTTATACATTTCAAAGGTCGTAGTGAAATCCTTCTTTCAAGAGTAGTGCCACATTTCACAGACACTCTTATCCAGAGCAACTTATAGGAGCTATTAGGGTTAAGTGCCTTGCTCAAGTGTACATTGACAGATTTTTCACCAAGTGGGCTAGGGGATACGAACCAGCAGACTTTTGGTTACTGGCCCAACCGTCTTAACCAATAGGCCGCCTGCCACCCATACAGAAATACAGAGGTCCCTCTGAATTATAACTATTGATCTAAGACTAGTTTCTTGATCGCCATGACCAAATGCCAGCCATATTATTTAGATAGGACCATTTTGCTGACCTTGTTCACATGGAAATAGGCTATAAGCTGGGGACCAGAGTTTTTCACGGTTGTGTCACGAGGTCAGGAAAAACTCATGGCCCACCAGCAAGGCAGACACACAGGCCACACTGAACTGTGCTGTAAAGTATAGCAGCTTGGATAATTCAGATTGACAGGAAGCAATGGGCTGAGCCTGTGACCTTCACCTCACCCACTACTGTGAGTCCAGTCCAGAGGCGGACCGAGACAGACGTCATGACAAGCTCTGGATGCCTTGCCAGCCAGTGTTCCTGTGTTCCTGTGGTCTAGAGGCTGAACAGACTTAAAACTCTGGGACAACTTAAAAAATATTGTCTGTAAGGCAAGCAGCTGGATAGCATGGCCTAATTAGCCCTCCAACACACAGCTTCTACAGACCACCTTTTACAAGACTCTAAATTGTTTCTTAGTTTTTTTTGACAGGGAGTCAATGCTGAGACCAAGGTCTCTTTTCCAGATAAGCCCTGTATAGCACCACAATACACATCAAGAAGCACATTCATATACACAATAGAATACACGTTATTATACACAACAATACACGAAAAGCAAAACGCAATCATAAAAAAACAGGCACCTTTTCCAGTATAAAGGTCCTCTAACAACCGTCTGAAATGCCCTAGAAGCACCAATTCCTCCCATTTTCAAATGCATTGTAGATCATTCCACACGCAAGGCGCAAGGAAGCCAACGGCTTGATCTATCTAACTCCCTAGACACCAAAGGAGTCTCCAGTCTCCATCCCTGTGAACAGGTTTTTGTAACTTATGATTTGAAATCTTAACAGTGATGTCAGGTAAGTCGGAGGTCTGTGGGAGCAGGGCTTCGTAAACAAAAGGAGCGTAATGGTGTGATTTAGGTGACTTCAACGAGGTCCAGCCAACCTTCTGGTAAAGAATACAGTGATTAGTCATAAAACTGTCTCCTGTGATAAAACGAAGGGAGCTATGAAAACAATGGCAGCTGCACTTTGATAAGTAGTATCACCATAATCAAGAACGGGTAGAAAGGTTGACCTGCACAATCTGCTTCCTGCTGACTAGAGTGAGACAAGATCTGTATAAAAAAAAATAGAAAAAAAAATAGAAAAAAAGTACAAGAGAGAATCAGTCTTTTTGAGGTCAACAATCTGTAGCATTCAGCGTCTTTCATATGTTAACCTGCCGCTGTTAGGTCTAGGCTTATTAGATCTTGTCAACTCATACACAATTCGGAATCGAAGATTGTTGTTTTTGGTTAAAGGCAAGTGTTTATGTGAAGCCAAGAGCATGTGCTAAAGCATGTGTGTAGAGTGTGGGTGTGTTTAAGAGTGCTCTTTGAAGCGCTCCCTATTTTCATTCTTAAAACGTATGGTCTCGTACAGACGTTTTGAATAATGTCTACAACATGTTCGTAGGAGGGGGTTGAAGACATTACCTCAGAACAGAACCAGGAGAGAATAATGTTCAATCTTGAATGGACTCTTTTGTTCCAACCGCTCCACAAGCGTCAAGAGGTCGGCCACCTCACAAAGAAGCCGCTGCTTAATTAGCACTTGTTTTTTCCAATCACGGATGGTAGTGAGAGTAACTTCTGTGTTGGGGTACGCCTCTCATTGTTATTGTGGCAAGACCAAATGACTGGAAGATCTTGTGTTGTACATAAGACCTACTCTGAGAGAGATGAAGGCCACAATAAAGGTGTGCTAAATTATATACGTTCAAGTCATAGCACACAATTCAGTTGCTACATCATCACTTGGGTCCGGGAGATTTTCCTGACCAGATGACCTGGCAAGGGACAAACTTTAGGAGCCCACTTCACGTGGTCAGGACAAATTCAGGACCCCAATTATCACATTATAGAGGATTTGAATTTTCTTAGTAATGGCGCATCATGTTCCAGTGAGTTACTGGAAAGAACACTATATTCCAGCCAAAGAATATAGTTAAAATATCACGTAAAGAATCTACATCTGTTCTTTCTGTTGCTTAATACAGTATTATCATATTGGTTTAATGTTCAAACCCTGAGAGTGAAAGCTTGACCACGCTCTGCGGTCCAACCACATTGTGAATCACATGAGAAAAATCCAACATTTTAACCATCTGAGGTTGTTTGGCGAACTTTAATAAAGATAATAGCAACCAATTAAACGTGTAGTTGTTAGAGTCCACACAGAGTTGCAGGAACAACCATGCAGGTCTGGTTAACAGAAGGAACGTGGTGTGTTTTTTGGGGACCCTTGTAAATGCAAGTTCGTCACCTCGCTGTGATGTCATCGTTGTCTATGGCCACAGATGCTCTTCCAGTTTTTTATAGCACGCCTTAACACGCCTGGCCAGTCTAGTTCTACTTCCTGTGAGTGCGTAGGAGGTCTCTGCATCATTTTGTGGTTTTAATTGGGGCTGTATTTGGACTAATTAAAAATGTCCTGCCCTAGCTGTCACTCCAGAAGCAGCCGTTCACACTATATAAAGGCCATTGGGAGTTAGGGAGAGCAAGGTGAGTTGACTGGAGTTGACTTGTGTGAAGGTGATTGCCTTTCTCTTATTTTCAGTTTATAATCTTATCATTATTTCTATGTATTTCAGGGACCTATGAAGAAGAATATGTGAAGAGAGCGCATTCTTGTTTAGTTATGGTTGGACCATTGGAATGTAACTTTGTAACACTCCGTTATGAATAAAATCAAAGGGGAAGATGTTTTTTCCCCCCCTAGAAAAGGACAAAGAAAGGTATTTCATGCGCTTGTATCTCTATTCTAGTTGAGACTGAAACTCATGATGACTGCATCATCGCTGCTGGCTGCCCTCGTGGTGGTGACCTGCGCTGCTCTTTTGCCATTCTCTGCTGCTCAAAGTAAGAAGCCATTGTCTGGTACAGGGGCCACATTATGTGCTGAATATGTTGTGACACTGTCAATGTCAACATTTCTGTAAGTCGCTATGGACCTTTTTTCGTGTACAGTGATTGTTGTTTCTGAGCTCATCCCCAAGTCATCCATCAATGGTGTAGGTAACAGGACCAGAGTGTGTGTGTTGGTGAATATCATGGTCCATTTCTTCTCTCTTGCAGGTGAGTCGTGCAGTGGTAGGTGTGGTGAATCGTTCAGACGAGGCAGGCTTTGTGAGTGTCACCCAGGCTGTGTCCGCTATGACACCTGTTGCCGTGACTACCAGAACCACTGTGGTAGGAACAACAACTATCTTCACGAAAATACTAATGACAGAATATCCACATTTCATCATGATATCGGAGTTAGTTCAACTTAACCAGTACAATGCAACCAATAATCAATTGAATTTGTCTGTCCCACAGAGAACAGGCCTAAAGAACAATGCCTATGTAGTCAATTATTAATAGTGAGTTGATGGGTCGAATTGAATGGCCCATGTTCTAATTGTAAAAAAAAAAAAAAGCACAAATATCACAATACTTTCTTCTGTTTTAGATGCCACTACAACTCCACCACCAACTCAGAGGATCAAGCCCGATGCCAAGAAAAAGGCAACAGGTTCAGTTACTATCTTTGTCTTTGTAGCAAAGTAACTGCATGATTCAACAGATCTTGTGTACCCTGATTATACTGTAGGCCAAACAGTCTCTGGATGCTAGGTTAGAGTGGGCCATTTTAAACAGTAGAAACATTAGCTTATTGCAATGAATCTTCTTTAGTGCCTCCCAAGAACAAATCCATCAGCGAGACAGAATTGATGAGTCTCAAATCTACCAAGAAACCTTCAAACAGCGAGAGCGAGGAAAGCAGCCAAGGTACGTGTGTACCTGCCATGTTGTGCATTTTAGATGGGGCCCTGATTTTCTACTGACCGTATGACTGCCAGGGAAAACTCAGGGCTTTCCATTGGCTGTGTGATAACCAATGGCATAGAAAGGCTTCAGAATCCTACAATAGACTGAGGGAACAATAGTGTCAATCGTCAAATAATTTAACCAAGGCAATGCTTGTGGACTGGAAGAGCAGCTAGCCTCCATTTGGTTACATGAGCTAATCAGTGACTGATTGTGAGAATGTAACCCATAACAGGCCTCTTTAGGCTATTGACAGGGTTGCGTAGGTTACTTTCTAAATGTAATGTGTTACTCCCCAACCCTAGCTATTGGTGTATGGAGGTCAGATGAGATAAAAACGATAATTGTACTGTTACTTGCAATAGTTTCCAGGGGCTGATCTTGTGTATCTCTACGCCCTCTGCGTCTCAGTACACAACCGTTGTTCGATTTATTGTGTTTTTTTTTTTGTGTTTTCAGAACAGAGCCAGACCGTATACCCTTCTCCATCCGACCTCTTCCCTGAGACTCAGGACTATGGTAAGTTTAGGCTATCGGTGGTGCTCTTGTCCATCATTGACACTGTCAGAACACGGCAACAGAGAAGTGAAGAGATTGAGAACTTTGTCAGTAGACAAGGAGCTTGTGCTGAGCAACACGATTGATTAAGAACAACAGCTACCAACATGCTAGACTCAGTCATTGTTTTATATTTTTCTATGGTAGGTTTACCCCCGTGGATTCCTGTAACCAGTTTGTGTGTTTCACACAGATACCAACGACCCTTACCCTGGATCCAGCAGCCCGAAGAGCCGGAGTGACTATTCTCGTTTCTCTGAGGACCCAGCTTCCCCTTTGAGCCCTGACTTCTACCCTCTGACTGACAGCTTCAATGTTCCCAGCTCCACCGCCCCAGATACTGTCATGGATGGTGAGAGCTCATACAATTGTGAAACATACAATATGGCAAAGTGTTTGGTTAAAGTATTGTCTGAGAAAGTGACAGAAAGGCTGGTTATTATTAATGTTTTGAATTAGTCGAGCGACAAGGGCAACGTTCTTAATGCATATCAGTAGACTTAGGAGAAATCCAAAGTTTTCTCTGATAGCTGATGCATTGTGTAGTAGTTTCTTTGCCAGCTTGTGTTTGTTTGTATGTACGTGTTCTAACATCCTTCATCTTACCTCCTGTGAAGCTCTGAGTGATTCAGCCACCAGTCTCTTGGAGGGCATCTCCCTCCTCCTCCCTACACCCATGGCCACCACTCCCTTGGCCCTGGCTTCCTTCACTGGTCAGTTACCTGGATCTGCTAACTTCCCATCCACTGGCTTGCCTATGCCCAGCCAGGGTGGAGCCTCAGCAGGTAATGCTGGCCCCCTGGCCCTGTTGTCTGGACCTCCCCTGCTTCCTACTCTGGCAGATATTGCCAAGGCCTTGGGACTAAAGAACCACATCACTCTGGCAGACATAGCCAAGGCCATGGGCCTCAACACTCCCAATGACCCAATCATTTTGGCAAACATAGCCAAGGCCTTGGGGTTCAACAACCCCAATGATCCTAAACCTCCCCAAAACCCCAAGAACTCCATCCTTCTGGAAGACATAGCCAAAGCCATGGGGCTTAACTCCCCCAATGACCAAATCACTTTGGCAAACATCGCCAAGGCCTTGGGGTTCAAGAGCCCCAATGATCCTAAACCCCAGCAAAACCCCAGCTCTCTGGCAGACATAGCCAAGGCCTTGGGGCTCAACTCCCCCAAGGACCCCATCACATTGGCACACATAGCGAAGGCCTTGGGGTTCAACAACTCCAATGACCCTAAACCTCCCCAAAACCCCAACAACCCCATAACTCTGGCAGACATAGCCAAGGCCTTGGGGCCCAATAGCCCCAATGACCCCATCACTTCTGCAAACATAGCCAAGGCCTTGGGATTCAACGACCCCAACGCTCCTAAACCCCCCCAATACCCCAGCTCTCTGGCAGACATAGCCAAGGCATTAGGGTACAACAACATCGACCCCATTACTTTGGCAGACATAGCCAAGGCCTTAGGGCTCAAAAAAGCAAACAACCCCTTCACTCTGGCAGACATAGCCAAGGCCTTAGGGCTCAAAAACCTCAAAGACCCCATTACTTTGGCAAACATAGCCAAGGCCTTGGGGCTCAAAGACCCCAGCACTCTAGCAGACATAGCAAAGGCCTTAGGGTTCAACAAACCCAATGACCCTAAACCCCCCCAAAACCCCAGCTATCTGTCAGACATAGCTAAGGCCTTAGGGCTCAACGGCCCCAATGACCCAATCACTTTGGCAAACATAGCCAGGGTCTTGGGGCTGAACGACCCCAACAAACCCATCACTCTGGCAGACATAGCCAAGGCCTTGGGGCTCAATGTCTCCAGCAAATTGTCAGACCTAGCCAAGGCCTTGGGGGTCAAGAACTTCAACAAACCCATCACTCTGGAAGACATAGCCAAGATCTTGGGATTCAAAAACCTCAAAGATCCAAACACTCTCCAAAATCCCAACACTCTGGCAGATGTAGCCACGGCCTTGGGTCTCAGTGACCCCAATAAACCCATCACTCTGGCAGACATAGCCACAGCTTTGGGACTTAATGACCCCAGCACTCTGGCAGACATAGCCAAGGCCTTGGGGCTCAACGACCCCAACAAACCCATCACTCTGGCATACATAGCCAAGGCCTTGGGGGTCAACAACCCCAATGACCCTAAACCCCTCCAAAACCCCAACAAACCTATCACTCTGGCAGACATAGCCAAGGCCTTAGGGCTCAAAAACCCTAACAACCTCTTTGCCCTGGCTGACATAGCCAAAGCCTTAGGGCTCAAAACCCCCAAAGACCCCATCTCTTTAGCAAACATAGCCAAGGCCTTGGGGCTCAAAGACCCCAGCACTCTGGCAGACATAGCCTCGGCCTTAGGGTTCAACACCCCCAAAGACCTTAACCCCCCCCAGAACCCCAGCTATCTGGCAGACATAGCTAAGGCCTTAGGGCTCAACAGCCCCAATGACCCAATTACTTTGGCAAACATAGCCAGGGCCTTGGGGTTGAGCAACCCCAACAAACCAATTACTCTGGCAGACATAGCCAGGGCTTTGGGTCTCAATGACTCCAGCACTTTGGCAGACATAGCCAAGACCCTGGGGGTCAAGAACCCCAACAAACCCATCATTCTGGCAGATATAGCCAAGGTTTTGGGATTCAAAAACCCCAATGACCCTAAAACCCCCGGAAACCCCAACACTCTTGCAGATGTAGCCACGGCCTTGGGGCTCAGTGACCCCAATAAACCCATCACTTTGGCAGACATAGCCACGGCTTTGGGACTTAATGACCCCAGCACTCTGGCAGACATAGCCAAGGCCTTGGGGGTCAACAACCCCAACGACCCTAAAAGGACCAACACTCTGGAAGACATAGCCAGGGTCTTGGGGCTCAACGACCCCAACAAACCCATCACTCTGGCAGACATAGCCAAGGCCTTGGGGGTCAACAACCCCAATGACCCTAAACCCCTCCAAAACCCCAACAAACCTATCACTCTGGCAGACATAGCCAAGGCCTTAGGGCTCAAAAAACCCAACAACCTCTTTACCCTGGCTGACATAGCCAAGGCATTAGGGCTCAAAACCCCCAAAAACCCCATCTCTTTAGCAAACATAGCCAAGGCCTTGGGGCTCAAAGACCCCAGCACTCTCGCAGACATAGCCAAGGCCTTAGGGTTCAACAACCCCAAAGACCTTAACCCCCCCCAGAATCCCAGCTATCTGGCAGACATAGCTAAGGTCTTAGGGCTCAACAGCCCCTATGACCCAATTACTTTGGCAAACATAGCCAGGGCCTTGGGGCTGAACGACCCCAACAAGCCAATTACTCTGGCAGACATAGCCAAGGCTTTGGGTATCAATGACTCCAGCACTTTGGCAGGCATAGCCAAGCCCTTGGGGGTCAAGAACCCCAACAAACCCATCACTCTGGCAGATATAGCCAAGGTTTTGGGATTCAAAAACCCCAACGACCCTAAAACCCCCGGAAACCCCAACACTCTTGCAGATGTAGCCACGGCCTTGGGGCTCAACGACCCCTACAAACCTATCACTCTGGCAGACATAGCCACGGCTTTGGGATTCAATGACCCCAGCACTCTGGCAGACATAGCCAAGGCCTTGGGGGTCAACAACCCCAATGACTCTAAAAGACCAAACAACCCCAACACTCTGGCGGACATAGCCAAGGCCTTGGGGCTCAACGACCCCAACAAACCCATCACTCTGGCAGACATTGCCAAGGCTTTGGGACTCAAAGACCCCAGCACTATGGCAGAAATGACCAAGTCCTCGGGCTACAACGACCCCAACACAGGTCTACCAGGTAGGGATGCTTTGTAGATTGGATACTATGTTGTGTTTCTACATCAGTAACCTTTATAATGTCTACTGCATCAATTGAGTATTGATTTAATGTGCATGTAATCAGTGTCAAGTAGGTATTTAACAATTAAACAGTAAGTTATACTTATTATATTATACAGTAAATGACAACATTAAACATTGTTCACAATTTTAATGGCTTCTCCCGACACGGACGTGAACTCTTTACTCTAGATGCCGACAGTAACCCAGACCTCTGCAGTGACCTGCCCCTCAACGGATTGACCACTCTGGCCAACGGAACCATTCTCATCTTCAAGGGTATGTGTGTGTGTGGAGCATAGTGGCCTAGCTCGTGGCTTGCTCTTGGCTAGCTCTGTCCTATCTCACTCATTACTTACTGATCAAATACTTATGAAGGTCAAGTAGCTTTTCCAAAGCAGCAAAAACAAATATGAATAATTGTCTGCTACTTTCCTTTCCTGAAATAGCATAACAATCCGTAGCCTAAAACCCTAAAAGAAATAGTTACTTGATGCATCGTTTCCTAATGATTGTGGTTCTGTTGCCCCCAACCAGGTAATTTCTTCTGGACCATAGATCCCATCACCAAGGACCATGGGCCAGCTCACAACATCAGAGAGGAGCTAGGCATCCCCTCCCCCATCGACAGTGCCTTCACCCGCACCAACTGCCAGGGAAAGAGCTACATCATCAAGGTACTGTAGAACTGCCGGGGAAAAAACCTAGACCCTGGGAAAAGCTCAGATAGTTGGGGTAGTGGAGATGCATGCCTAGGTGGAACCTAATGACCTAAACACTTTCGATGGGATTGGGATATTGTCACACAGATCCTTTTCACATAGCCTATATAATGTCCCCATCTCTTGTCCATCTCAGGGTGATGACTACTGGAGTATGGACAATGGCAACATGGAGCCTGGTTACCCCAAATCTGTTGCCTCTGGTTTTCATGGTCTGACTGGCACCATCACTGCAGCCCTGCCTGTGCCTTCTACCAGGAGGAGGCCTGAGTCTGTCTACTTCTTCAAGAAAGGTAAAGGAGAGCTTGAGGATTACCACTACCTAACCTACTCCCATTGCTTAACATGATGAGTTACACCAATGAGTTCGCTATACTCAATCCACATCCATTTCTTTCTCCCACAGGAGGCACCATGCAGAAATACTCGTACCATGCTGGAAGTAGCACTGTCTGTGGCAAGAAATCCACGCCCAGCGCAAAGAAACGCCACACTCGCCAAACAGAGATGAGTCTGGGAGCCGAGATCAACATCAAGCTGGCTCTGAAAGGCTTTCCCTCCTCAGTGACCTCAGCGGTGTCTGTCCCCAGCCCCAAGAAGGCCGACGGATACGACTACTTCCTCTTCGCTGGACGTAAGTCTTCGACAATGTTCACGATGTACTGTACATCTGATAACCAAAAAATCTATTACATCAGCAAAATACTGTTTATGGGTCTTTCCAGAAACTCGGGTACCAGTGAGGATTCAATCAAATTCACGAATTGATTTAAAACCTATATTTAACCGTTATCATGGTTGGTGTTCTGACAATTTGTCCAAAGTCATGTGACATGAAACATTTACTTTTCTGTCCTTGCATTTATGGCAGTGTAAGTTGTCGTCATGTCATATATTAAGCATTAATCAGTTAAATTAATGAACTTGAACCCTGTATCTAGCAGTCGGACAGTTTTTGGTATAGAGATCTCAGACATGCAGTGTAATTACTTCACATTTTGTGTCTCCTTACGTTATGGGGTGAAAACAGTTAATGGGCACACAAATCCAAAACAATATATGCACTGCAAAATTGAAAGATTCTAACCCGAAAGGGTCAACTTACCTTCATACGTAAAACATAAATTGATATGGTCATTTTAACGTGGTTCAATAATTATGCATAATACTTGTTGGATGCGCATTTGGTGTCCAGTTGATATACTAGCATGCTAATAAATACCCATAGACTTACAGTCATTGCGCTAACGCTAGTTAGCATTGGCTCACGGAACTTACCTCAAACTTCCTTCATACGGGGCACAGACATCAAAATGGTATCCAAAAGTTCATCTGACTCTGGGGAAGTAGAAAAAGGGCCTAATTGACAAAATCTCAGAGTATCCCTTTAAAGGATTATCCTAGGCCTATGTTGATGTATAGGAGGAGTTATGGGCCAACATGCATATATTCACTTGTACTCCTCTAAGTACACATGTGGAATGGCATGAAAATCTTTTTGATTTAAAACCATTTTGAAATGTTGAACCCAATGTCAGACATTGGCCCCATTATTTATAGAAAGACACTTATACAGAAAATAACAGTCCAAAATAAACAAGTCATGATCCAGTACGATAATGAAGTATTACTAATATATTCTGCTGCATTTGTCAGATGCGTAAAACATTGCCTTGACATGCAATTCTTAAATATCCTGTGCAACTGCAGCTGTTCTGTTTAAAAAAGGGTCTGGTAAAACTTTAAGTCAATATGTTAACACGAACACTATTCCCTTTTTTAGCTCTGTACTTCAACATCAAGATCTCTGGTGATCTGCCTGCTCTGGCCAAACCAGACAATACTGATCCCCGCCAAAACTCCATCAAGAAGTGGCTCAAGTGTATCTAGAGCATTCCCTATGGATGGACCAACAACGCACAGAGCACACCTATGGCAACCATTTTCTTTTTTTACATATTAGGAAAACAAAAGCAACAGAACAATTCTTCTTCTTGAAAATAAATTAAGAAAATGTACACTTTTAAAGCACATGGTATCTGCTGATACAAAATTGGGAAGAAAGAATCTAACCATTGCTCTCTCTCTCTTATGATCACAAATTGGTAGGATTTCTTTTATTAGACTAAGACACTATGATTGAGACTTGGGAGTAAGGGAATGGAGCAGTCCATGATGACATCATTAGCAGGGTAGGTTTCCTCTACCGAAAGGGAGTCTTCAAGCCCATACCTTGAATGGAAGGGGTGAGAAGAGAAGAGCCATTAGACATCATCCAAAATTGCCACTTCAAGAAGTTTATAACTCTCCATTGTGTTTCTTAAGCTCGGCTCACTAGAGCTTCTTTGAATGTTGTTTTGATGTGCATTGAAATAGCTACCACTCTGAACTCAAACATCAGCTAAAACGTTTGACAAGACATCACGTTAAGACCACACCAGGGGGGGTTAAATATCTCTTGCATGACCGCAACCCTGCTCCAACCATCCTTGTGTCACATGTAATCCGACAAGCCAAACAAAAGTATACAATGTGTCCTTTGTGTCGCTTACTTTCTCTGGCTTTATCAGACTAATAAAATAAAAAGCTTCTCATCTACTTTGATGTGCCGTGTGTTTCTATGACGTAAGAGTGCGGTGGCAATGCCACTGCTTTAGTTGAATGGAATCATACCATGTTGTTCTGGGTTAAAAGTGGCTTCAAGACTTAAAAAGTCAATGGGGATGAACGCTCGTCTCCTCTGGGGAGATGGCTGCCTGCGTCCTTTGGCTGTCGTCACGGGCAGAGAGTGCTGGGCAATGGGGCGGCCGGAGGGCTTGGCCTTCACACTGCTGCTGTCGAGAGAGAGAGTGAGAGTGAGAGAGTGAGAGACAGAGAGAGAGACAGCGATAGAAATAGGTTGTAAGCAGGGATGAGAGATGGTTAAGATAAGGGAACAAGAAAGAGAGACTGAAAAGAAAAAGTGTGTGGGAGAGTTTAAGACAAAGAGAGACTCTGAAAGAGGGAAAGCTGTACTGACCGGCCGAGCTGGAGGTGGGCTCCTGGCTTGTGGAAGAAAGACTGGCATCGTCTGACGGCTGGACAGAGTCCATCTCAGCCTGGCTATCCATTGACGCTTCACCACTGGTACTGAGAGGAGGTAAAAGTGTGTATGAGAAACACAAATACAGTGTTTGTTACTTTACAGCCTTATTCTAAAATGGATTAAATCTGTTTTTTTTTCTTCATCAATCTACACACAATACCCCATAATGACGAAGCAAAATCTCGTTTTAAGAATGTTTTGAAAATTCATTACAAATAAAAAACAGAAATATCAAATTTACATAAGTATTCAGACCCTTTACTCTGAATATTTGGCAGCGATTACAGCCTCAAGTCTTGTTGGGTATGACGCTACAAGCCTGGCACAACTGTATTTGGGGAGTTTCTCTCATTCTTCTCTGCAGGTCCTCTCAAGCTCTGTCAGGTTGGATGGGGAGAGTTGCTGCACAGATATTTCCAGGTCTCTCCAGAGATCTGGCTGGGCCACTCAAGGACATTCAGAGACTTGTCCCGAAGCCACTCCTGAATTGCAGACATCCTCTGTGGGATAAACAACCACAAGGACACTAAATTAGTCAAAACATTTTTTGCACAGCTGATTCAGAGTACATTTTGAGTATTGTATTTGAATATCAAGCTTGTTAGTACAGGTTACATCTGAATATCTGTATCTATGTCTGAAAGCCCATGTTTTTCTGGATGAGGTTCTTACCTGTGTGGGTTGGGGTCCCAGGCCCAGCACAGGACCAGGAGGCTGAATGTAGAGGACTGGGGGCAGGGGGGCAGCGCGGAACGGACTGGGGCAGGCAACCCTGACGGGGGTCCAGGCTGAGGCTGGGGATGGAGGAGGTAGAGAAGGAAAAGTTGGTAGTGGTACTAGGGATAGACTGTAGTAGTTCTCTTGGGGGGGGGGTCAGACATGGCCATGGGCAAGGCCTCGTGGTGCTGCTGCTCCCTTCACCTGGAAGCAGAGGAAAGGACTCATGTCTCAGACTCTGATACGGCAGACACTAAGTCACACATGTCTGCCTGAAGTTTCTATTCACTTCTATACTATCTGTTTATTTTCCCAGCATGGAAAGTGAAAGATGAATTTGACACAATACGGCATCCTGGGGACAGTATACCGTCTATTGCTGCCCTGGGGACAGTATACTGTCTATTGCTGCCCTGGGGACAGTATACTATCTATTGCTTCCCTGGGGACAGTATACTGTCTATTGCTGCCCTGGGGACAGTATACTGTCTATTGCTGCCCTGGGGACAGTATACTGTCTATTGCTGCCCTGGGGACAGTATACTGTCTATTGCTGCCCTGGGGACAGTATACTGTCTATTGCTGCCCTGGGGACAGTATACTGTCTGTTGCTGCCCTGGGGACAGTATACTATCTATTGCTGCCCTGGGGACAGTATACTATCTATTGCTGCCCTGGGGACAGTATAATATCTATTGCTGCCCTGGGGACAGTATACTATCTATTGCTGCCCTGGGGACAGTATACTATCTATTGCTGCCCTGGGGACAGTATACTATCTATTGCTGGCCTGGGGACAGTATACTATCTATTGCTGGCCTGGGGACAGTATACTATCTATTGCTACCCTGGGGACAGTATACTATCTATTGCTGCCCTGGGGACAGTATACTATCTATTGCTGTCCTGGGGACAGTATACCACCTTATGCTGAATCAATAATACCGAGCCACTCCTCTCAACTTCCTGGCTGTCAGACTGTGTATGGGCATGGCAGTGGCCGTGGGGGTGGGTACCGTGACGGGAAACATGGGTCGGATGCTG
Source organism: Oncorhynchus gorbuscha (assembly GCF_021184085.1). NCBI lineage: Eukaryota > Metazoa > Chordata > Actinopteri > Salmoniformes > Salmonidae > Oncorhynchus > Oncorhynchus gorbuscha. Next base: position 12,194,538 of record NC_060194.1, on the reverse strand, counting down.
GCTCTGGGGGTGGACTTGCTCCCAGGCATCGGGGAAGATTTACTGGGGGCACCTCCCGACACCGGGGTGGGCTTGATGTTGGCGGTTGGGGTGGGGGGCTGCTTTGAAGAGCCACTGTTTGGTAAGAAACGGGAGAAACAAACTATGGTGTTAAGAGTTGGGTACGTGTCCGTAATTTTTTACTTTTGATTTCAAAGCAGTATTTCCTTTAAGTGTGTATGATTCAGACATATTTCTACCATCCCCTGTCTACAGCTTGGTTAGTCCTATTGGCTGACCTGCCTCTGTTCTAGAGCTCTCTACTGAGAGAGAGTGTGTGTGTGTGTGTGTGTGTGTGTGTGTGTGTGTGTGTGTGTGTGTGTGTGTGTGTGTGTGTGTGTGTGTGTGTGTGTGTGTGTGTGTGTGTGTGTGTGTGTGTGTGTGTGTGTGTGTGTGTGTGTGTGTGTGTGTGTGTGTGCAGTGCCTGTACCTTATTGTTACCCTGGTATTGGGGCTCGTCCCTCTGAGGTTGTTAAATGGGGTGGTCTTTGAGTTCTCTGATCTCTCGATCCTGTAGGTGGAGACGGCCCTCATACCGGGACTTGAGGGAGCTCAGACGCTCCTCCCGCTGCAGCTTCATATCCTCCACCTCCTTGGCCAGCTGCTCCTTTGTAACTGGGACACACACCGATACACACACACACACACACACACACACACACTCACACACACACACACACACACACTCACACTCACACACACACACACACACACACACACACACACACACACACACACACACACACACACACACACACACACACACACACACACACACACACAATACTTCATTGAATCAAATGATCTAAATATATCTTAGAGGTCATGACACAAATATCCCAGATAGTTCTCACGTCATTCAAATCATTTCTTTAAATCTGGACTACAAAAACATGCGACAGACATACACTGAACAAAAATATAAACGCAACATGCAACAATTTCAAAGACTACAGTTCATATAATTGAAGTAAATGCATTAGGCCCTAATCTATGGATTTCACAACTGGGAATACAGATATACATCTATTGGTCAGATACCTTTAAAAAAACATAAAAAGTAGGGGCGTGGATCAGAAAACCAGTCAGTATCTGGCGTGACCACCATTTGCCTCATGCAGCGTGACATCTCCTTTGCATAGAGTTGATTAGGCTGTTGATTGTGGCCTGTGGAATTTTGTCCCACTCTTTAATGGCTGTGCGAAGTTGCTGGATATGGGTGGGAACTGGAACACGCTGTTGTACAAGTAAATCCACAGCATCCCAAACATGCTCACGGGTGACATTTCTGGTGAGTATGCAGGCCACAGAAAAATGGGACATTTACAGCTTCCAGGAATTGTGTACAGATCCTTGTGACATGGGGTTGTGCATTATCATGCTGAAACATGAGGTGATGGCGGCATATGAATGGCACGACAACGGGCCTCAGGATCTTGTCATGGTATCTCTGTGCATTCAAATTAGCAGCGATACAATACAATTGTGTTCGTTGTCTGTAGCTTATGCCTGCCCATAACATAACCCCACCAGACGGCACTCATCCGTGATGAGATTCATCCATGAAGCACACTCTTCTCCAGCTTGCCAGTGGACATTGAATGTGAACATTTGCCCACGATGCCAAATTGCAGTCAGGTCAAGACCCTGGTGAAGACGACGAGCACGCATGTGAGCTTCCCTGAGACAGTTTCTGACAATTTGTGAAGAAATTCTTCGGTTGTGCAAACCCACAGTTTCATCAGCTGTCCGGGTGGCTGGTCTCCGGCGAAGAAGCCGGATGTGGAGGTCCTAGGCTGGCGTGGTTACACGTGGTCTGAGGTTGTGAGGCCGGTTGGATGTACTGCGAAATTATCTAAAACTTCATTGAAGGCAGCTTATGGTAGAGAAATGAACATTACATTTTCTGGCAACAGCTCTGGTGGACATTCCTGCAGTTAAATAAAGGTTAAATAAAATAAATAAAAGTCAGCATGCCAATTGCACACTCCTTCAACACAGCTCATGAAACCAACACTTTAAATGTTGCGTTTATATTTCTGTTCAGTATATAAACATTCACAAACATCCAGACGGCTATGTTTGAGGAGACTGACACTAATTCATTCACTACATAAGGAGATCCATACAGTAGGGGTCAAAGTCATCATGTTGCATAGTTTGACAAATGTGTGCCAAAATAGTTGTTTAATACCACTATATGTTGTTCATTGTGCATAAGACAATATAACCAACTAGCTTTGTGAATTACTGTTGAGCTGGTTGAGCTTCTGCTTGGAACCCATGGAGGCCTTCATGGTCTTCTCCTCCTTGGCGGCCATCTGTTGCCGTAGCGGCTTCTCCGGGGCCGTCTTCTCCTGCAGCTCCTGTCTCAGCCCGGTCACCTCCCCCTGGGCCTGGGCAGACTGCTCCGGGAAGCGGGTCACCTCCTGTCTCAGCCCGGTCACCTTCCCCTGGGCCTGGGCACACTGCTCCGGGAGGCAAGTCACCTCCTGTCTCAGCCCGGTCACCTCCCCCTGGGCCTGGGCAGACTGCTCCGGGAGGCAAGTCACCTCCTGTCTCAGCCCGGTCACCTCCCCCTGGGCCTGGGCAGACTGCTCCGGGAGGCGGGTCACCTCCTGTCTCAGCCGGTCACCTCCCCCTGGGCCTGGGCAGACTGCTCCGGGAGGCGGGTCACCTCCTGTCTCAGCCCGGTCACCTTCCCCTGGGCCTGGGCAGACTGCTCCGGGAGGCAAGTCACCTCCTGTCTCAGCCCGGTAACTGCCCTCTAGACCTGGGCAGATTGCTCCAGGAGGCGGGTCACCTCCTGTCTCAGCCCGGTCACCACCCCCTGGGCCTGGGCAGACTGCTCCGGGAGGCGGGTCACCTCCTGCTTCAGACGCCCCATCTCCATGTCGCGCTCACTCACCGTCTAACAGGTTGATGGAGAAGAATACTTTATTCATCCATACGAGACATATGTGCCTGCTGCTGTCATTATAGGGGCTTTTGGGGGTCAATTGTTTTGTAATGATGTATGGTGAGTGAGGTACAGTAAAAAGACAAGAGGGATGATCTAGAACCAGGGTGGACAAGAACCATGACAAACAATCATGCCCCTTCTCTATAAAAAAAAACACAACTTCTTTTTTTTTTTTTACAATCAAAGGTTCATAACTTTAGTCTTTGATATGGACAATATGACAGTACCTATCTGATCATAACGGATGGTTCTCTAACAAGCAACTTCAATGGCTCCATACATACTGTGTAGGTCTACAATTACCTTCTGCATGCTAACTTTACTTGACTCTATGAAGGCACTGGCTCCATACACATAAAGTACATTACTAGTACCTTCTGTACGTCCTCCAGTTGTCCCTCCAGGTCTTTGATTGTAGTCTTGGGCCTGGCTGAGGGACTTCTTCAGGCTCTGGATCTCCTGGTCCGAGGCCTGCTGAGCCTGCTGGACCTGCAGTTGAGCCTGCTGGACCTGCAGTTGAGCCTGCTGGACCTGCAGTTGAGCCTGCTGGACCTGCAGTCGAGCCTGTTGCACCTGCAGTTGAGCCTGTTGCACCTGCAGTTGAGCCTGTTTCACCTGCAGTTGAGCCTGTTGCACCTGCAGTTGAGCCTGTTGCACCTGCAGTTGAGCCTGTTGCACCTGCAGTTGAGCCTGTTGCACCTGCAGTTGAGCCTGTTGCACCTGCAGTTGAGCCTGTTGCACCTGCAGTTGAGCCTATTGCACCTCCTCCTGGGCTGGCTTGGCTGCTGCTTCTGCCAGCAGCTGATAAGAGATGGATGGGAGGGGGAGAGGAGCATAGCATTAGAATGGAACAGAATTAGTCAGTCAGTAAAGGTTTGACTGGCCCCTGTCATTGTAGCTGCACACGCATGTTACAGCAAGTGCATGTACAGCTTAAAACAAGTTCAAACATGCAGGATCAGCAAATGTACACACAGGCATGCAAACACACACACACACGAATCCACGATCCCACACAAACACTACCCCCACTGCACCCTCCCACACATCTTGTCATGCTGCATCTACAGCATCTCGTACAGGGTCTTGTAACGGCGGCCGCTCATCTTGACCTGCGTGATGGTCTTGGCCTTCTCCTGGATGTCCAGGTTCTTGGCGTCCAGCTCCTTCTTGGTAGCTTCCCTCTCGGTGGTCACCTTGCACATGGTCTCCCTCAGGTTCTGTACCGGGCTCTGGTCACTGACGCGTTGGTCCTATGGAGGAGAGGTGTAAGTACAGAGTATGTACAGAGTGAAGTGTGGAGAATTCTGGATTAGAAAATTACTGGACAAAAATCTTTTGGACAGAAATCTCCTGGACAGTTTATAATTGAGTTTATAGTCGAGTTGAGCCTACTTAACTACTGCATTTCGATTCGGTTTCTGAATTTGACTTGGAAACTGAATGAATTGTTCCCAACCTGTGTGTGTGTGTGTGTGTGTGTGTGTGTGTGTGTGTGTGTGTGTGTGTGTGTGTGTGTGTGTGTGTGTGTGTGTGTGTGTGTGTGTGTGTGTGTGTGTGTGTGTGTGTGTGTGTGCGTACATGTCTGTTTTATCATTCTAAAATGACACATAGAAACAGAGTGAGTGGAGAATTGCATGTCACAACTTATCTGGGTGATTTTTGCATTTTTTGCATTAAAGTAAATTTAAACTCCTCTGTGCCTCAATTGGTATGCATGACTAAGTCGATTTGGATAAAACTGTCAACTAAATGGCATTTATTTATTTAACTCTGCCATTGTTAATGGTTTCAATGTGAAACAGATTTTACTTGATGCACAGTACATCCAATCATTTGACCCTTTCGTTAACATGGTAATTCTGAAACATACAAATACAATTTCAACCACGGACCATCAAATAATTGGCATATATATTACTCTTACAGATTTTCCAAGTGGGCAAGGATATTGGAAATGTAATCAAAGCTGATTGGGTGATAATTTGTTTTTAATTAGGACAGAAGAATTGATAACTGACTTTTTCCTCCAACAGTGCACTTAAATGTGCCTTTTAGAGGCCATGCAATTCAATACTCATCTCTACAACAAAAGCAATTTAGATCAAAAGAGTCCATATTAACAAAGGAAACAGAAGGAATAACAGTACAGATAGATGGCAATAAAGATTGTATCATAGAGGCTGAGAAAAGTTAGAGGAAAAACAAAAACAATGGAGGAATTCATTCAAGTATATTATATATTATAAAAAAAGTCATATATTATAAAAAATAAAGCAAACTGGATAGAATATAGGGAAAAATGCAACAAATTATTTTTCAATCTTCAACATAGAAATGCTACCCCCAAAAATGTATTGAAACTTGTTACATGACTCACAAAATGATATTTTGAAAGAGGAAGTAAAGTACTTGAAGAATGTTTTCGTTTGTCCCCTAATCTGAAGTTAATTGTACGGATTTTTTTTCTTTTAATAATGTAAAATGAACATCTGCACAGAAAGACTCATGTGAAGGCCAAGTTACAGAGGAGGAACATCTTGATGCAATTAAAGCCTTTAAGGCTGGGGAACACTCCAGGGTTGGATGGCATACCAGTGGAAGTACACCAAACCTTTTTTGACACACACTCAGAGAACCATTCTTAGCATGTTTTAACCACTCCTATATAAATGGTAGATTATCAAACACGCAACAAGGTCGGATTTCATTATTACTGAAAAAGGACCCAAGTGGTAAATATAAAGATCCAGTCCATTTAAAGAATTGGAGGCCTCTTACACTTCAGTGTAATTCTAGCAAAATGAATAGCACATGGATTTTAAAAGGTATTGTCGGATATTATTCAGTTTTTTTTTTACATGGACGATACTTTGGAGATAATATAAGAGAAGTACTGGAAACAATAGAACACAATGAAAAATCTGGGAAACCAGGCCTGGTGTTTATAGCCGACTTTGAAAAGGCTTTTGATAAAGTATGACTGGAAAGTATTCAAATCCCTTGACTTTTTCCACATTCTGTTACGTTACAGCCTTATTCTAAATTTGATACAATACATTTTTTTCTTCATCAATCTACACCCAATAATGACAAAGCAAAAACAGGTTTTTATCAAATACTGAAATATCACATTTACATGACTATTTATGTCACACCCTGACCTTAGAGAGCCTTTTTATGTCTCTATTTGGTTTGGTCAGGGTGTGATTTGGGGTGGTAATTCTATGTTTTTGTTTTCTATGATATTATATTTTTATGTTTATGTAAAAATTCCGGAGTTCTAAATTGAGCAGCTGCTGAAAAATGAGCTCCTGTATTTATTGAGATTTAAATGTTTTTTTAGAGTGAAGTACATCGAAAAAATCAAGAGAAAACTGCAAGACTCAATAGAAGACAAAACAAGGAACAAACTAAACAAGACAGGCTTTTGAAAAATTAACTATTTTTTTTCATAAAATTGTACAGTTATCTTAGCTAGGTGAATTGCTAGCAGAATTGTTTACTTGTTGCTAAGCAGTTGCTAGGGACTCTCCTGGAAGAAGCTAGCTAGCTTACAAAGAATAACAACAAAAAATATCTAGTTAACAGAAGAAAGGAAGACAAAATAAGGACAAAAGAAGGACAGAAGAAAAAGGAAAAGAAAGAGGACAACAAAGTGAAACAGTCAGCACTTCTATTGCAACTTCGTATTTCGTCGTCCTAACGTAGTCTACACTGCTATCTGCCCAGCAGCTAGCCAGCTAGCAAACGTCCACCGTCTACCGAATAGCAGCACTGTAGAAACTATTACACTCAACTGAACGACTTGATTAGTGTAGTGTTAGCTAGCTACATAGTTGTCTTTGCTGTCTTCGTATCCAAGATAATTGTGTAGTTTAGAGCGTGTAGTCTTAGAGTGATTATCTTAATTTACCGAGGTTAGCTAGCCAGCTATTTGTCGTCCTTAACGTAGGAGACACTGCTAGCTAGCCAACAGCTAGCCAACGTCTACTGAATAGAACTTCTGCACTCAACAACCCGGTCGCATTCCGCTTCGCTCCACAGGTAGTATCACATTTTTCATTTCATTTCATTACAGCACAACGGTTTGATTTGTTTGATCGTAGCTAGCTACATAGCTAGCTACATAGCCGTCTGTGTATCAAAGATAATTGTGTAGTCTAGAGCGATTTTCTAGGTTAGCTAGCCAGCTATTGTCGTTCTTTTAACGCAACATAACGTAATCAACAGTGCTAGCTAGCCAGCTAGCCCCCCGAATAGCAGCACTGTAGAAACTACTACACTCAACGGAACGACTTGATTAGTGTAGTGTCAACAACGCAGCCACTGTCAGCTAGCCTACAAAGTCAACAACGCAGCCACTGCCAGCTAGCCTACTTCAGCAGTACTGTATCATTTTTAATAATTTTAGTCAATAAGATTCTTGCTACGTAAGCTTAACTTTCTGAACATTCGAGACGTGTAGTCCACTTGTCATTCCAATCTCCTTGCATTAGCGTAGCCTCTTCTGTAGCCTGTCAACTATGTGTCTGTCTATCCCTGTTCTCTCCTCTCTGCACAGACCATACAAACGCTCCACACCGCGTGGCCGCTGCCACCCTAATCTGGTGGTCCCAGCGCGCACGACCCACGTGGAGTTCCAGGTCTCCGGTAGCCTCTGGAACTGCCGATCTGCAGCCAACAAGGCAGAGTTCATCTCAGCCTATGCCTCCCTCCAGTCCCTCGACTTCTTGGCACTGACAGAAACATGGATCACCACAGATAACACTGCTACTCCTACTGCTCTCTCTTCGTCCGCCCACGTGTTCTCGCACACCCCGAGAGCTTCTGGTCAGCGGGGTGGTGGCATAGGGATCCTTATCTCTCCCATGTGGTCATTCTCTCTTTCTCCCCTTACCCATCTGTCTATCGCCTCCTTTGAATTTCATGCTGTCACAGTTACCAGCCCTTTCAAGCTTAACATCCTTATCATTTATCGCCCTCCAGGTCCCCTCGGAGAGTTCATCAATGAGCTTGATGCCTTGATAAGCTCCTTTCCTGAGGACGGCTCACCTCTCACAGTTCTGGGTGACTTTAACCTCCCCACGTCTACCTTTGACTCATTCCTCTCTGCCTCCTTCTTTCCACTCCTCTCCTCTTTTGACCTCACCCTCTCACCTTCCCCCTACTCACAAGGCAGGCAATACGCTCGACCTCATCTTTACTAGATGCTGTTCTTCCACTAACCTCATTGCAACTCCCCTCCAAGTCTCCGACCACTACCTTGTATCCTTTTCCCTCTCGCTCTCATCCAACACTTCCCACACTGCCCCTACTGGATGGTATCGCGCCGTCCCAACCTTCGCTCTCTCTCCCCCGCTACTCTCTCCTCTTCCATCCTATCATCTCTTCCCTCTGCTCAAACCTTCTCCAACCTATCTCCTGATTCTGCCTCCTCAACCCTCCTCTCCTCCCTTTCTGCATCCTTTGACTCTCTATGTCCCCTATCTTCCAGGCCGGCTCGGTCCTCCCCTCCCGCTCCGTGGCTTGACGACTCAATGCGAGCTCACAGAACAGGGCTCCGGAAGGCCGAGCGGAAATGGAGGAAAACTCGCCTCCCTGCGGACCTGGCATCCTTTCACTCCCTCCTCTCTACATTTTCCTCCTCTGTCTCTGCTGCTAAAGCCACTTTCTACCACTCTAAATTCCAAGCATCTGCCTCTAACCCTAGGAAGCTCTTTGCCACATTCTCCTCCCTCCTGAATCCTCCTCCCCCCCCCCTCCTCCCTCTCTGCAGATGACTTCGTCAACCATTTTGAAAAGAAGATCGACGACATCCGATCCTCGTTTGCTAAGTCAAACAACACCGCTGGTTCTGCTCACACTGCCCTACCCTGTGCTCTGACCTCTTTCTCCCTCTCTCTCCAGATGAAATCTCGCGTCTTGTGACGGCCGGCCGCCCAACAACCTGCCCGCTCGACCCTATCCCCTCCTCTCTTCTCCAGACCATTTCCGGAGACCTTCTCCCTTACCTCACCTCGCTCATCAACTTATCCCTGACCGCTGGCTACGTCCCTTCCGTCTTCAAGAGAGCGAGAGTTGCACCCCTTCTGAAAAAACCTACACTCGATCCCTCCGATGTCAACAACTACAGACCAGTATCCCTTCTTTCTTTTCTCTCCAAAACTCTTGAACGTGCCGTCCTTGGTCAGCTCTCCCGCTATCTCTCTCAGAATGACCTTCTTGATCCAAATCAGTCAGGTTTCAAGACTAGTCATTCAACTGAGACTGCTCTTCTCTGTATCACGGAGGCGCTCCGCACCGCTAAAGCTAACTCTCTCTCCTCTGCTCTCATCCTTCTAGACCTATCGGCTGCCTTCGATACTGTGAACCATCAGATCCTCCTCTCCACCCTCTCCGAGTTGGGCATCTCCGGCGCGGCCCACGCTTGGATTGCGTCCTACCTGACAGGTCGCTCCTACCAGGTGGCGTGGCAAGAATCTGTCTCCTCACCACGCGCTCTCACCACTGGTGTCCCCCAGGGCTCTGTTCTAGGCCCTCTCCTATTCTCGCTATACACCAAGTCACTTGGCTCTGTCATAACCTCACATGGTCTCTCCTATCATTGCTATGCAGACGACACACAATTAATCTTCTCCTTTCCCCTTCTGATGACCAGGTGGCGAATCGCATCTCTGCATGTCTGGCAGACATATCAGTGTGGATGACGGATCACCACCTCAAGCTGAACTTCGGCAAGACGGAGCTGCTCTTCCTCCCGGGGAAGGACTGCCCGTTCCATGATCTCGCCATCACGGTTGACAACTCCATTGTGTCCTCCTCCCAGAGCGCTAAGAACCTTGGCGTGATCCTGGACAACAAACTGTCGTTCTCAACTAACATCAAGGCGGTGGCCCGTTCCTGTAGGTTCATGCTCTACAACATCCGCAGAGTACGACCCTGCCTCACACAGGAAGCGGCGCAGGTCCTAATCCAGGCACTTGTCATCTCCCGTCTGGATTACTGCAACTCGCTGTTGGCTGGGCTCCCTGCCTGTGCCATTAAACCCCTACAACTCATCCAGAACGCCGCAGCCCGTCTAGTGTTCAACCTTCCCAAGTTCTCTCACGTCACCCCGCTCCTCCGCTCTCTCCACTGGCTTCCAGTTGAAGCTCGCATCCGCTACAAGACCATGGTGCTTGCCTACGGAGCTGTGAGGGGAACGGCACCTCAGTACCTCCAGGCTCTGATCAGGCCCTACACCCAAATAAGGGCACTGCGTTCATCCACCTCTGGCCTGCTCGCCTCCCTACCACTGAGGAAGTACAGTTCCTGCTCAGCTCAGTCAAAACTGTTCGCTGCTCTGGCTCCCCAATGGTGGAACAAACTCCCTCACGACGCCAGGACAGCGGAGTCAATCACCACCTTCCGGAGACACCTGAAACCCCACCTCTTTAAGGAATACCTAGGATAGGATAAAGTAATCCTTCTCACCCCCTCCCCCTTAAAATATTTAGATGCACTATTGTAAAGTGGTTGTTCCACTGGATGTCATAAGGTGAATGCACCAATTTGTAAGTCGCTCTGGATAAGAGCGTCTGCTAAATGACTTAAATGTAAATGTAATGTTTTGGCCGGGTATGGTTCTCAATCAGGGACAGCTGTCTATCGTTGTCTCTGATTGTAAACCATACTTAGGTAGCCCCTTTCCCTCCTTTCAGTGTGGGAAGTTAACGTGGTTTGTGGCAAATAGCCATTAAGCGTCACAGGTGTTTTGTAGTGTTTTTGTCGGCGGCATCCTAAATAAAAGGAATATGTACGCTCACCAAGCTGCGCTTTGGTTTAGTTCTTTCGACGGCCTTGACAATTCGGAACCTTTACTCAGTACTTTGTTGACGCACCTTTGGCAGCGATTACAGCCTTGACTCTTCTTGGGTATGACTCTACAAGCTTGGCACACCTGTATTTGTGGAGTTTCTCCCATTCTTCTCTTCAGATCCTCTCAAGCTCGGTCAGGTTGGATGGGGAACGTTGCTGCATTTGCTTTGTCATCATGGGACAGTGTGCATTGATTGATGGATTTTAAAAAATATATATATTTTAGAATAAGTCTCTAAAGTAACAAAATGTGGAAAAAGTCAGTGTCTGAATACTTTCCGAATGCACTGTACATTCTAAATGATTTAAATGGGTCTTTCTCCATTCTGATTGTTTTATACTGTTTAACTTTAACCAAAAATAATTTCCTGCATTTTCTGCACTCATTTGAGATCATTTCCACACTGCCACATACGGCTGCACAATATTGGCAAAAAATCTAGACCTGATTTTTAACCAAATGTTGAAATTGCGATTTGACTTGCGATTTAGATCAAAACACTTGGTTGAACCGTTGGAGCTATGGAAATAGAATTATTATTTTAATTATATTGTTAAAATATAATAGTGGGCACTTTGAATACAGTATTGTTTGACATGAGAACGAATGAAAATGCCAGTGGGAGTTATTGTGACATGGTAGGAACCAAAGTTTTGGTCTGTGTTTCCTAGGGGACCCTATAATCTTTGGCTACAGTAAATGTTTTCTCTTAGCTACTTCATGTAACTAACATAGTGATGCTTTACCTAATCCTCTTCGGTTTAGAAAATACTGTTACACTATAAGCTTGATAATGTTGGTTGTCTTTTATAAAAATAAAGAATTGTATACAAATTGTGATTAGTCTTTTTTTCTGTGAGGTGTGTGTACTGACCTGGCCATCTCAGAGAGCTGCTGGATGCGTTTGAGGTGGGCCTCCCTCTCAGAGTGCAGCTTCTTGTTCTCCTCCTGGCCCTCCCAGAGTGGGAAACAGGGGAGAGGAGAGTTGGTGCGCGAACGCAAAACAGCAGGGAAAAATAAGCACATCATCAGAGGTCAATGGCCAATTTTACAGAACAAACTGCACCATGACAACAAACAACTTCACCTGTTTTAATGCAACGGAAAATTGACAACGCTATCTCTACAAGCATATAACTACTATTTAGTTACAGACCCCAGCTGTGTGTGCAATGACATCAGACCACTGTCCCCGATATCGACAGCAGCTCAAAAGCCTCATGTCTTTCTTCCTCTCAAGTCTCACCTGTAGTTGTTCCTCTCTCTGCATTGAGGCTCTCCTGTAGCTCCTTCAGCGCTCGGTCCTGGTGTTCAACTCGTTGTTTGTAGCGCAGTGTCGCCACCTCGAACTGTGTCTCTGCGACCTCCATTCTCACGACGCACAAACCTGCAGGAGGGAAAGGTCAGAGCAGGTTTAACAAACTGCTTACTCACTAAAGTACTGGAGCTTAGTCTTGGACTTAAAAGCATGCTTAAAATGTAGAATACTTTTTTTAACTAGGCTTAATCTAGTCTGGGAAACCGTCCGTGGTGTATAACGTCTTAGTGTGGTATTACTTTTGCAATCAGGAAATTCAGATGACTGCAGATTTAGTATAATTGATCATTATTATTTATTGTGTGTCCCTTTCAGATAATTTGTCTTGCACCTCAACAAACAGCACAGCATCACCAATAGGTGAATAAATACATACATACAATCACAAGCAATATATGTGTAATAACACACATCTTTTACAGGTCAGCACAACCATGTATCAAGTACTGGATCTGTAAAGGAGTTGGCACAGTAAGAAAAGTCCTATCCCCATCTACTACCTGATGATCTCCAGGACTTGTTCCTGGGACTTGCCCTCCTCGCTCTCGATCAGGCTCTCGATGAGGACTTACCCTCCTCGCTGAAGGACAGGTAGAGGCTGGGACTGGGATTTAGCTATGGTCGGAGATGGACCAGTCACCAGAGCTTCAAACACAACCACATGAAGACAAACCAGAGAGAGAATGCGATGTAGTGGTAACAGGCCACTAAAAGCATTTTCAAAATGAGAAGGTTGGTAATGAAAAGTCCTATTGCATTTGCAATAACAGTTGCTGTCCTGAAATGTCTCAGCCATACATTCTTTATTGGATGACACATACTGTTGAGATTCCCCAACAGAACCCAGCTCGCAGTGCCAAAGCCTACCTCCGAGTGGCACTCTGATGGGAACCCTGGAGCTGGTCTAGCCCTGGCCTAGACCCCGACCCTGCAGGCCCTGGTTTTGACCCCGATTCTGCTTCTCAATGTGGCTGAGCTGCTGCCTCAGTAGGTTCGCTTGCAGCTCAGCGTTCTTCAACAGCTCCTTGGTCTTCTGGTACAGAGACCACTGGGCCTCCAGCTGCTTCTTGGCCTCCAGCAGTTGAGCCTGAGGGAGTGTAATAAAAATAAGAATTGGTGGAGGAAGGAGGAGGAAGGAGAGGGGGCCTAAGTGATGTGATCATAAAAGCCACTGAAGATCTAATTATGTTCTTGGTCATTTCCAGAGCGAAAGGGTTTGTGAAGGAGAAACGGGATGAAAAAGCGACAGAGATGAGATAAAGGGGACAGAGAGGAAAGTCCTGTGTGGCTCAGTTGGTAGAGCACGGTAGAGAAATGTAATTTGCTCTGGATAAGAGTGTGTGCTAAACAACCAACATGAATGAAGACAAACACTGTCTGAAAGAATGAGGAAAGGAAAATAAATTGGGTGGTGAGAAAAAAATACTTGAGTCTATCTGTACTTCTTGGTTGCGGCCCAGCACGTGCCTCTGCTCTACCTCCTCAGCCGGTTTCTTCTTAAACTGGGGGAGCTCTCTCTCCAGTCTCTCTATCTGGCTGTTCAGACACTGCCTGGTCTCTGTCTCTGTACACTCCATCGTCAGCTAGGGGACAAGAGCAAGGCAGGGATGGAGATGGTTTCTTAACAATTATGGGAAGGGTGGATTGGACTTGAAATGGGGGGGTGAGTATGTGTGTGCCTGGTTAGACTTGACTTGGGTATGAGCAGTGTGGTGTATGTGCGTACCTGAAACAGACTTGAGGTAGGTGTGTGTGTGTGTGTGTGTGTGTGTGTGTGTGTGTGTGTGTGTGTGTGTGTGTGTGTGTGTGTGTGTGTGTGTGTGTGTGTGTGTGTGTGTGTGTGTGTGTGTGTGTGTGTGTGTGTGTGTGTGTGTGTGTGTGTGTGTGTGTGTGTGTGTGTGTGTGTGTGTGTGTGTGTGTGTGTGTGTGTGTACCTGGTTAAACCTGGTGTGTGTGTACCTGGATAGATTTGAGGTTGGTCAGCAGTAGGTTTTGGTTGCACTGCTCAGCCATCATGGCCCCCTTCTCCTGGTTCAGTCTGGACTGCTGATAGAGAGAGGAAATGGAGAGGACGTGGGGGGGAGAAATGATCGCACTCAATTCTTGTCAATCATAAAGGCCAAAGTTGACTTACTTCCTCCTCACATTCCTCATCCAAACTGTACTATCCCCACCTGGCCCAACCATGACCTCCTAACTCCTAACTGACACGGTCAGTTTCTCATAGGCAGCCCAGAGGTCCTGGGTCATGGTGTGGATGTTCTGCTCGTGTTTCTGAGCCGTGGCGGCCATCTTCTGGCTCTTCTCGTGCAGCTCGGCAATCTCCCGCCTGTAGCCGTTCAGGTTCTCCTGCAGCATCTTATACCTGACAGAGAGAAAGACAAACTTGGTTTGATTTACTTCAGCACATGGTCACTTCTTCCTAAAAAAAAGATGTATGAGATGGGTGTGTTCAGTGCATTCGAATAGGGAAAGTGGTAAAAGATCAATAGCCATATTTTCTCGGAATTGTCCAACATAAGTCGGGTGGAGTACTGAAAAAGCAATACTGAGCATACACATCAGTATTGTCATTGGATTTTTCTTATTGCCTGGTTGTGGTTTAAGTTGTATTAAATTACCTCTTGGAGGCGAACCCCAGTTGTGTGGAGAACTTTGCCTTCTGGAAGGGGACCTCAGACAGATGCTCTTGGAGCTTGACGTTCTGCTCGTTCAGCATTTTGTCGTTTTCCGCCTTCTCATTCTTGTACTTGGTGAAGGAGTTGTTCAACCGGAACGACGTTAGATCACCGTCATAAAAATTGTGTATTTACATGTTCGTTAAAGAGGTAGGTAGTGTACAGTGAATTAAAATGCCTGATGCAATAACAAAATGTGGTAAATGTATGTCCTTACTGAATATTTAGGGGTTCACAGTGAAACTAGAGGCCATGAGTAACTTGGTCAAAAAGATTGGCACTGATTGGCCTATAGGTGGTGCTGTAAAACTTTGATGTAGGCTCTTTCCTCACACTGAACACATTTGCCTCAAGGACCGGACCCATAAGGTCTGTCAGGAAAGATTTTCCTCCATCTTAAACATTTTGGAAAACCTTTGAAAGACATATCATAACCCATCATCCAAATAACACCACATAAGGAGTATAGACCCATGTCTTGACTTAGTTTGAGATGGCCGAGTTATTGATAAATCAGGAAATCAGATTTTTGGTGTCCATTTAAATCCTTTGCAAATCCCCTCCACAATGGCCTATCAAATTGAAACCTTTTTAGGTTCGTCAAATCCATGATGAACCACGTTAAATTTGCCATTCGTAGATTTCAAAATTAAGGAAACTAGCCACCTACGGCCCAACAGGACCTGAATATCGACCCACTCTCCTCATCACACTCTGCCTTCCAGTTAGCTTACTCAAAGCACCACCTCATGTTAATCTGCATACACACACCCATATTGACCTTACATCGAACCGGAAAATGATCACTCCCTATCGTGGATTCTATCATCACTTCCCATTCACACCTCCCAGCCACCGCCACAGATACCAATGTCAAACCCAAGTATGTCTCTGTACATTGATTCTCCTCCCCCTCTCATCATTAACACATACTAATCCCCTGTAATCCATACATTCCTCAACTATGTTCCCATGATTATCTTCATGCTGACTTTCCCATATTTCATTATGGGCATTAATATCCCCACACCATATGACCTTCCCACCCCTCCCTATACATCCCTTCAAACTGTGGTAACACGAGAGGTTTTCAGGGGTTGTATAAATGACCTTAACAATGTAACCTCTATTCCTACATAATTTATACCCCACACATTACAATTTCTGTATCTCCAATACACTATACGCCATCCCCTCTTTAACTAACGAACGCAGCGCAACACCCACCCTACCCCTCAACTCTATCACGCCGTTCCGAAAACCTACGTTATCAATAAGCGACAAATAACATTATAGGAGATTGAGGGTGCGTTCGTAAATTCACTCTGGCTAGCTAGTCCTATTTCAGAGCACACTTGTCTGAGTGTGCCAGAGCGCATAATAACTGATTAATTAAAGAGCTTTCAACACCCGTTGAATATGGCGGTGTCAGTAAACGTCGGCAAAAAAAGCATAATTAAATTGTTGCCAGCAGCACAGTTACAGTGACCAACGCTCTGGATATCATGAAAACAGTCTAACCAGATCTGATAGGACGAGTAAAATGGGTCAGAGTGAGGTGTTCTCTCATTTGTGTCTGAGAGTAGCTAGCAAGATAGCTAACTTTAGCCAGTTAGCTTGGCTGCTTGACCTCCGCTGTGAGGACAGAAAGTTCGGGTCAACCTTTACTCCTCAGCCACAGTTTCCAGTGTATGTTCCAAGAGAGAAACGCTCTGAATTTACGTTTGCCCAGAGCGCACTGGCACTCCACAGTGAATTTACGATCATACCCTAAGTATCATCCAATCAGAAGTAGCTTTGATAATATGGTCCAATCATCTTCCTCGGGTGCAGTGACGTAGATTTCAAGCGACGTCACACGTATCAACATTTATCTGCTGCTGGAGCTGTTCATGAAGTGAACTTTCACGTCAATCTGGTAGCTATAACAACGAATTTAAGCCTACATTTGAGTGATTTGAAGATTCACCCATAACACAAAACGGTGCGATTGTCAAACCTCTAGGATTTGGTTTGGTTTGAAAGCCAAGTTATCCATCCACTGAGCCAGACTGAGCTAACTAGTGAGCTAACGTTAGCTAGCTAACAGCTGTGGTGAAATATATAGCTAACTAACGGTAACGTTAGCTAGCTAAATGAGCTTCTGTGTCAAGTTGTTCTGCTAAACCAATTCACTAGTTATTTGAAATACTCTGCCGTGCTATTTAGATTTTGTTGTTGTTGTGTTTGACGACTTTTGAATATAACATTGCAGAGCATCACTTGACATCTTCATGATGGAACGTTAATGTGTAGTCCTTGTCTTTCCCCTCTTTATCCTGTAGTCAGAATGGGCAGAGGCTACATAGTGGAGGATGTGGTGGAGAAATATCTGTCCAATCTCAGTGTACCAGGTGCATCTTGTGTCACAGGGCTTCTCATTGGCCAGGTAAGGTTCACTCATCATGGATCTTATACATGCAACAAACCAGTCTCCTGTCATTCACTACAAGTACACACTGTAGCAAAACGTTTTGCAAGGGGTATAGTCACTAGCAACCAACAGAACTAAACGGAATCAAACAGTGAGGGACCTACCAGAATTTGTCCAATAGGAACACATTTTTGTTTAAACACTTTTCAGTTTGGAGTAAATGGTTTCCTTTGCAAAAACATTTGCAACTGTTTGCTTACGGTCTTCCTCTAAATGAATACACCCCAGGTTTTAGTCCGTTTTTTTGTCTTCTGTTTGGTGTCTACTGAAAACGACCCAGGTGTTTTCCCTCACAGCCCGATTTGACCAAAAAATTGGCTACTTTTTCCAGAGGGCCTTGAGTTTTTCCTATTTAGGTCACGTGACTAGGAACACCTCTTGGTCCGAAGTAGGACATTCTTGTCTCTTTTGGCAGAGTTCGTCCCAGAGAGACTTTGTGGTGCTGGCTGTGAGGACACCTCAGAAGGACACAGAGGGACAGGGGTCTCCGTCGGTCAGCAGGGGAGCTGGGAACTCACTGGAACACCTGGACGTGGAGTGGGTCACCGAGCATGCCAGACAGGTAGATGATGAGGATAATGCAACTTTTATGAAAACATCAGGTCTTCTACTTGGTTCACATAACATTACACAGTCTAAGCATTGTGAGCAATCACTTGTATCTCAATCTCACTCTGTCATAATGTATAATAATGTATGTTTTCTGAAGGTCTCCCGGATGTTACCGGGAGGTATGTCAGTTATTGGTGTGTTTCTCGTCACCCCACCTGAGCTGTCGAAAGAGGCTCAAAATACATTGAGACGGGTAAGACGACACAAACTTAAGCTGAGGCAAGATTGTTGGTATTCCTTTTGATAGAGATCATACATATTTATAACAGGAACTGTATTGATAGAAAATGGGCCTCTAGTTTAAACTAGTGTGTCTTTTGCAGTTGATCTTTGCGGTGGACAAGCATATATCCAAGGGACGGCTTTGGAGTCTAACAGAGGAGGACGTAACAGAGAAGGTCACACTTCACATCTGCTCCAAAACCAGGAAGTATCCTTAACCGCTCCAACTGATGGGTCAAATTGCTCTCAATTGCATCATCTGTTTGCTGCCCAAAGACAATAAACAATGAACAGTGGTTTCACTATAGTCCGTAGTAAATGTGATGACACCTTTACCGAGTTGTGTGCTTAATACAAGGAGAACCCTTAGCGTTGGAAAACACCTTTAACTCCACTCTCTCAGAGTCGTTTGCAGAACATATGATGTTCGAGATCCCAAGGTGAGTTCATAGGTGTGACAGTATTGCCTTTTTTAAGCGGTCAATTGTCCTCTACTTGCTCTTTTCTGTATTCATATTCAGCCTAGAAAAATACTACAAGTCTTAACTGCATTCTGATTGGTGATTTCAGAGTTCTGCCAAGCCTGCTGATTGGAAGTACCAGTCGGGGGTGTGTACTTCCTGGCCATTGTTGACATGCTCAGTGGGACTGAACCTGGTGTTCCCTGTGTTAGAGATGCATGTCTTACCACAGGACATGGAAAAGTGTATGAAGGTGAGTGGGATATATTGGGTGTCAATTACGTGTAAATGTATTGTTATGGTACCCTTATGAAGCGCCATAGGAATGCTTATAACACCCGTATTAAGCTTGTCAGCATTACGTCACTATGTGAGAGATTAACAACAGTACATTTCAGGAAATGCCTGGTGAGGTCTTCTTTAGTGGAGCTCACTTTGAATCTGGCGTTCTCAAACAGGACAGTAGATTGAAATGTCAATTCTAGTGGAACCAATCATTTTGGTTTTGTGTGATTTCAGGAGGGACTTCAAACGTGGGCGAAGCA
This sequence comes from Oncorhynchus gorbuscha, assembly GCF_021184085.1. NCBI lineage: Eukaryota > Metazoa > Chordata > Actinopteri > Salmoniformes > Salmonidae > Oncorhynchus > Oncorhynchus gorbuscha. Next base: position 12,175,367 of record NC_060194.1, on the reverse strand, counting down.
GATTGAAGATGGGCTTTGCCTCATCAATGGCGACGCGATGCCTGGCGAGGTGGAGCTACTGGGGGGGCAGGTAAAACGCAGCGTTCCTTTTTGGGTGGCACAATGTCGCTCATAGAAATAGATCACGGCTTTTAACAAGTCTATGTTTTCTGCTCAGAAAAAGAATGCAAAGGCTGTTCAGCAGACGTTTCGAGCCCAGATCCTCATCCCGATGGTAAGAATATCATTAGTAGGGAGTTTTTTGTTGTTGTTGTAGCCTATAACAAGGGCTCAGAGTTGTTCCTTGCTGAAGTTGATTTGTGTGTGCCTGTGCGTTTGTTTGTGTGTTTATGCTTCTGTGAGTGTGTGCCTAATTTCGTGTGTGTATCATAGATTGAATAGAACAAACGTGCCCATTCAAGTCAATTATGACAAAATGGGCTGGACTGGCAGCCATTGCGAGTGTACCCATAGGAGCAATGCACAAAGTAAAAGCAGGAAGTGTACCCTTTAATCTGTGCTGTGATTTGTTGAGTCAACTCAACTGACATTACAAAAAATGCATTACATTTACATTTAAGTCATTTAGCAGACTCTCTTATCCAGAGCGACTTACAAATTTACATTGCATGAGCCACATTGCATCAGTTGGCATCATTTAAATGAATGTTCTTCATTACCATGGTAACCCCAGCATCCGTTGATAGAACATTCAAAATTAACATGGAAATGATTACATCACAATACCAGTCAGCCATTGTAAGTGTATCCATTAGTTTATCGGTTAAAATGCCCAGGGTTAGAGGTTCCAATCCCGTTCTATTCATTTCTATGTTGTGTATATAACATCCGGTCATCTCTCGCCTCAGGCGGAACCCCAATCAGAGCGGAGGTTGACGGGGTCTGTGAAGGTGTGCAGTGGGTCTCTCACCCTGAAGGGAATGGTGCAGTGCAGGGCCTACCTCCACAGCAACAAACCCAGAGCCAAGCACGCTACAGAGGTACTGCACAACACACACACACACACACACACACACACACACACACACACACACACACACACACACACACACACACACACACACACACACACACACACACACACACACACACACACACACACACACACACACACACACACACACACACACACACACACACATATACACAGGACATTGGCAACCAGAACTTTCTCTAAACCAGATCTTGCACACTATCCAGCTCTTAGCAACTGAAGGTTATTTGGATATACACATACATTCGATCTTTCACATTTTTCTCATGCCTTGTCCTGATAGGTCATCAAGAGAGATGTCATCAACACGGTCTCTAGCAGAGTGGAGATGTTCCTGGAAGATCTTTTAATGGAGGGAGATGACAAAGGCACAGTATTCGTTTTCTACTTTAGCTTGGGGGTTAGATAAATATTGTTCGTATTACTTAACGGAACCGAACTGAACTGCAGTGCTTTCAGTGTGCTTAGCAAGCTATGCAGATCAACCACAAGGTGGCACTGTTGACCATTCACTGGTTGTGCTATACTCACTGTCCCACTTGTTCTCCTGCATAACATCATTGAGGTGCAGTAACCAGTCAAAAGTTTGGACACACCTACTAGGGTTTTTCTTTATTTGACTATTTTCTACATTGTAGAATAATAGCGAAGACCTCAAGACTATGAAATAACACATGGAATAATGCACAATATATCGGTAAGCATATTGGAATCAGCCGATATTAGCTAAAAATGCCAACATCGGCATCATCCCGATGTCTAGTTTAACGCCGATGTGCAAAACCGATGTCAAAACGGACGTGCATACTTATAGGTAGGTAGAGGACGTAATTACGCCACAAAAAAATACAGCTCTGCACAGAACAAAAGCAGAAAAATACTAAGCGCACACTTCCAACAACTAAACAAGTTCAAGTCAAGCAGTCATTTGAAAGAGTACGAAAATTTCAGCACGACAACTCAAAAGGTGAAATCCATTAACGGCAAGATAATGGAATTCGATGCCCTTGACAATCAACCGTTCTCTGTCGTGGATGATGTTGGCTTTCGCCAACTTTTCGAGCACCAGTACACACTACCAAGTACACACTCTTTTTCAGATGTTTGCCCTACCGGAGTTACACAGTATTGATGAAACGTATGGGCGTCACTGCTATTAGCTTCACAACATTTGGACCATCGATGTCCGCCCCATGAGCATGCTGAGTCTGACAGCACATTGGGTCAACGAGGATGTCCTTGCCGTGTCTGAATCCTGGCTTAGGAAGGCCAACAAAAATTCTGAGATTTCCATACCCACCTACAACATTTTCCGTCAAGATAAAACTGCCAAAGGGGGAGGAGTTAGTTTGCAAAGTTCTGTCATACTTTCCAGGTCTATGCTCAAACAGTTCGAGCTTCTAATTTAAAAAAGGAATCTCTCCAGAAATAAGTCTCTCACTGTTGCCGCCTGTTATAGACCCCCCTCAGCTCCCAGCTGTGCCCTGGACACCATATGTGAATTGATTGCCCCCCATCTATCTTCAGAGTTCGTTCTGTTAGGTGACCTAAACTGGGATATGCTTAACACCCCAGCAGTCCTACAATCTAAGCTAGATGCTCTCAATCTCACACAAATTATCAAGGAAACCACCAGGTACAACCCTAAATCTGTAAACATGGGCACCCTCATAGATAATTATCCTGACCAACTTGCCCTCCAAATACACCTCTGCTGTTTTCAATCAGGATCTCAGCGATCCGCTATGGGTCCGCGGTCAAATGCCCACCCCTCATCACTGTCAAACGCTCCCTAAAACACTTCTGCGAGCAGGCCTTTCTAACCGACCTGGCCCAGGTATCCTGGAAGGATATTGACCTCATCCCGTCAGTCGAGGATGCCTGGTCGTTCTTTAAAAGTAATTTCCTCACCACTTAAATAAGCATGCCCCTTTCAAAAAATGTAGAACTAAGAACAGATATAGCCCTAGATTCACTCCAGACCTGACTGCCCTTGACCAGCACAAAAACATTCTGCAATAACATCGAATAGTCCCCGCGATATGAAACTGTTCAGGGAAGTCAGGAACCAATACACACAGTCAGTTAGGAAAGCAACAGAAATGTGCATCCTGTAGCTCTAACTCCAAAAACTTTTGGGACACTGTAAAGTCCATGGAGAACAAGAGCACCTCCTCCCAGGTGCCCACTGCACTGAGGCTAGGTGACACGGCCACCACCGATAAATCCATGATAATCAAAAATTTCCATAAACATTTCTCTACGGCTGGCCATGCTTTCCTCCTGGCTACCACAACCCCGGCCAACAGCTCCGCACCTCTCGCAGCTACTTGCCCGAGCTTCTCCTTCACCCAAACCCAGATCGCAGATGTTCTGAAAGAGCTGCAAAACCTGGACCCGTACAAATCAGCTGGGCTAGACAATCTAGACCCTTTCTTTCTAAAATTATCCGCCGTCATTGTTGCAACCCCTATTACCAGTCTGTTCAACCTCTCTTTAATTTCATCCGAGATCCCTAAAGATTGGAAAGCTGCCGCGGTCATCCCCCTCTTCAAAGGGTGACACTCTAGACCCAAACTGTTACAGACCTATATCCATCCTGCCCTGCCTTTCTAAAGTCTTTGAAAGCCAAATTAATAAACAGATCACTAACCATTTCGAATCCCATCGTACCTTCTCCGCTGTGCAAACTGGTTTCTGAGCTGGTCACGGGTGCACTTCAGCCACGCTCAAGGTACTAAACGATATCATAACCGCCATTGATAAAAGTAAGTACTGTGCAGCCGTCTTCATCGACCTGGCCAATGCTTTCGACTCGGTCAATCACCGTATTCTTATTGGCAGAGTCAATAGCCTTGGTTTCTCAAATGACTGCCTTGCCTGGTTCACCAACTACTTCGCAGATCGAGTTCAGTGTGTAAAATCGGAGGGCCTGTTGTCCGGACCTCTGGCAGTCTCTATGGGGGTACCACAGGGTTCAATTCTCGGGCTGACACTTTTCTCTGTATATATCAACGATGTCGCTCTTGCTACGAGCTTCAATGCCATACAACACTCCTTCCATGGCCTCCAACTGCTCTTAAACGCTAGCAAATGCATGCTTTTCAACTGTTCGCTGCCCGCACCCGCCCGCCCGACTAGCATCACTACTCTGGACGGTTCTGACCTAGAATACGTGGACAACTACAAATACCTAGGTGTCTGGCTAGACTGTAAACTCTCCTTCCAGACTCATACCAAACATCTCCAATCCAAAATCAAATCTAGAATCTGCTTTCTATTTTGCAACAAAGACTCTTTCACTCACGCCGCCAAACTTACCCTAGTAAAACGGACTATCCTACCGATCCTCGACTTTGGCGATGTCATCTACAAAATAGCTTCCAATACTGCAAATTGGATGGAGTCTATCACAGTGCCATCCGTTCTGTTACCAAAGCGCCTTATACCACCTACCACTGCGACCTGTATGCTCTAGTCGCCTGGCCCTCACTACATATTTGTTGCAAGACCCACTGGCTCCAGGTCATCTACAAGTCTATGCTAGGTAAAGCTCCGCCTTATCTCCGCTCACTGGTCACGATAACAACACCCACCCGTAGCACGCACTCCAGCAGGTATATCTCACTGGTCATCCCCAAAGCCAACACCTCCTTTGGCCACCCTTCCTTCCAGTTCTCTGCTGCCAGTGACTGGAACGAATTGCAAAAATCGCTGAAGCTGGAGACTTACATTTCCCTCACTAACTTTAAACATCAGTTATCTGAGCAGCTAACCGATCGCTGCAGCTTTACATAGTCCATCTGTAAATAGCCACCCAGTCTACCTACCTCATCCCCATATTGTTTTTATTTACTTTGCTGCTCTTTTGCACACCAGTATCACTACTTACACACCATCATCTGCTCATCTATCACTCCAGTGTTAATCTGCTAAATTGTAATTACTTTGCTACTATGGCCTATTTATTGCCATACCTCCTCATGCCATTTGCGCACACTGTATATAGACCTTTTTGTTTTATTGTGTTGACTGTACACTTGTTTATTCCATGTAACTCTGTGTTGTTGTTTTTGTCGCACTGCTTTGCTGTATCTGTTCAGGTCGCAGTTGTAAATGAGAACTTGTTCTCAACTAGCTTACCTGGTTAATTAAGGTAAAAGAAAAAAAATTGTACTGAGGAAAGCCGTATTGTATGCTCAAGAATGTGCTGGTTCTCATACTGCTGCTGCCATTCTAATGGCATTTGAGAACATGTTTGAAACTTGGAAACATGAACACACTCCTAGATCCATTCGAACAACTAACTCTGTAAATAAGCTAAACAACTGTGTCTGCAGCAGACGTGATACCCTCTGTCATGGTATTGAAACATAGACCGAAGAAGAGACTTGCTTGGGCCAAGAAACATGAGCAGTGGACATTAGACTGGTGGAAATCTGTCCTTTGGTCTGATTAATCCAAATTTGAGATTGTTGGCTCCAACCGCCGTGTCCATGTGTGGCGCAAAGTAGGTGATCAAATGATCTCCGCATGTGTGGTACCCACCGTGAAGCATGGAGGAGGAGGTGTGGGGGTGCTTTGCTGGTGACACTGTCTGATTTATTTAGAATTCAAGACACACTTAACCAGCATGGCTACCACAGCATTCTGCAGCGATACGCCATCTCATCTGGTTTGGGCTTAGTGGGACTATCATTTGTTTTTCAACAGGACAATTACCCAACACACCTCCAGACTGTGTAAGGGCTATTTGACCAAGAAGGAGAGTGTTGGAGTGCTGCATCAGATGACCTGGTCTCCACAATCACCTGACCTCAACCCAATTGAGATGGTTTGGGATGAGTTGGACCACAGTGATGGAAAAGCAGCCAACAAATGCTCAGCATATGTGGGAACTCCTTCAAGACTGTTGGAAAAGTATTCCAGGTGAAGCTGGTTGAGAGAAGGCCAAGAGTGTGCAAAGCTGTCATCAAGGCAAAGGGTGGCTACTTTGAAGAATCTCAAATATAAATATATTTTGATTTGTTTAACACATTTTTGGTTACTACATGATTCCATATGTGTTATTTAATAGTTTGTGTATTCACTATTATTCTACAATGTAGAAAATAGTAAAAATAAAGAACCATTGAATGAGTAGGTGTGTCTAAACGTTTGAGTGGTACTGTATATACCTCCAAACAATGACAAATCAAATACAGAACAATGACTCATTTATTCCTATTAAATATGTAGCTAAGTGTACATAATGATTGTTCTGCTCTCCTCTCTTCGGCAGGGTCAGTCGGTGTACAGCAGATGCTCCCTCGCAGAGTGTTTGCCCCCGTGCCCGGAATGAGCCTGTGTGTGTGTGACTACATGTTCCCTGACGAGTGTGTGTCCGATGTGAGTGACCGTCTCAAAGAGATGCTGGACTGGGAGACACCCGAGGACAGCATAGACACCTCCCAGGAGGCCGTCCCAGGTGGTTTATCATAATAACCAGGGGTCAGGGGTCAATGTAGCAGGCGGCCATAACTGTATACTACTACAGTATCACCTGTAATCTTCCAGTGACCTGGTTTGAGTCACTAAAGCCCATTGTGTAAGTGTTAGTTACTCCCTATGAGGAATGAAACAGGTATTCCAACCGGAACCAGAGTTGTTATCACTAGCCTGAGATGCATACAATCACACCGAAAGAATGTATATTTCTTTACTCACCTGCATGACTAAATGGTAACATATTTCCCCACCAGGACCCACAATGTTGTGGGAAAACCTTATTTTCAACTGTTTCTATTTGGTCATGTGAGGAAAGACCCATATTTTATGATTGTCATTACTCATTCTTCAAACAAATGCTATTTTCTTGTTATGTTGGTTAAGCGGTTATATCATATGGATTATTTTAGCTTCCTCAACTGAGTTTTGAATCTCCATTTTCTATACTTTCCATACTACTATTTGTCTTCAATTGAGTGTAAGGTTGACATTGTATGGTGAAAATGTCTCATATTTAGAAGCTCCTACGATTGACCTAAAGAACACGGTTGTTCAGAAGAACCTGAAGGCTAAATCTACCCTTGACGCTCGTCCTAAGACACCCTCTGAAGATCCCACTGAAGCCCACAAAAGCCACAAAACATATTACGCTGGTATGTCCTTTTTAAAATACTCTCTTCAAACAGCCATTTCGTCAGAAATCAGGAGGTACAATGGTCAGAAAAAACACCTGGCTCTGTTGTATGTAAAGGCGTGTACAGGAAGCTTTGTGGTTATTATGTGAACCTAACACCTAACCCAAAATATGAATCAGCATCAGGTATGTAGCATGGCTTTCTCTTCACTCACCCGGATACCTTTGTGTCATTGTGTAGGTGTTGCCATGGCAGCCGCAATCGCTCTCCTAGCAACAGGCACCTCGCTGATCTACCTGAGCGACTAACGGTGGAGGCACAGGACACACACACACCACGAGAGCTGTTGTTATGCTCAGTGACTTAATCGCTTTGATTAAATAGATTTTCACGAAATTGAGTTGACATGGTTATTATAAAAGTATATGCAAGCTGTATGTTTGGTATTGATAATTCAACATTTTATTTTTCATATGAATTGTAAAGCAGAATTGTGTAGAGACAAAAATAAATAAATACAGTTCGTTTTGATTTATTTTGTTTCAGTTGTAAAAAGGTTTCACAAAGAAACATGTGTACAGCATATGATTTAATGTCTTTCAGTAAGTATGTCTAATGCCATATATTCAAAATTCCCCTGCCATATTATGGGGGAAATGGACCCACTTTTTGTTGTTCAGTTCATTCAGTCATCAACAGATATTCTGATGTGTGCCAATCATAAACTTTCGGCTCTGTCCTCACATATTGCCTCAGGCCAACCGTAATCGAACCTCTCCTCAACCACAGTGCTGGCACAGCGAACAACGGACATGTCAGAAGTGCTTAAGAGTGTCTGGATTCAACATTGGTTTTTTTTGCAATGACTTAGTCCTACGGTATGGTCTTGTATGGTTATGCTTGGTATGATGGGCATATTCTATGCTTTGATCCTCCCAAAGGATCGTTCATGCTTGGCCTTAATATCGCAAATACTGTATTTTATGTGTTTCTCTATGACGGAATTGAGCAGAATAAAGAAGTCCGTTCAAAGTAACTCACTTTTGGTGTGTGTTCTATTCATGTTAAATGATGTTAGTTAATAGTAGTAAAACGATTAGACAGAGAAACCAACCAACACTTCCATGCGGAAATACTGCTTTTAATGACTGACTTGGGGTTAACACTTTATCCCTTTTAGATTTCAAACATCATGAAAATATAGCAGAAAATACAATGACATTGGTTGACAATGGTGATAAACAAACCTAAGCCATAAAATGGGGTACATTACTCCAACCATAAAATTGGCTGCATTACTCTGACCATAAAATGGGGTGCATTACTCTAACCATAAAATGGGCTGCATTACTCTAACCATAAAATGGGGTGCATTACTCTAACCGGATCACATACTGTGACGCCAACACAACCTCACACAAAGATTGCGTAGTCATATACTTATCAATCATATACCAATACAATGGTTAAAACGAAAAGAAAAAAGCATTTCGTAGTGATACATATTGAGCTAATAATGTCTGTTTGAAATCTGTAGCTTTTCTCAAGTTAATGGACACTGCCTGTGGTAAACTGAAGCTGACTGGAGGCTGTTTAAAAAATATTGCATTACAGTAGGCTAATGGGTCCAGAAATGTGCACTGACTGTCACTGACTCCCTATATAAAAATACAAAAAACCTTACTCCACCTCAACACCTGCCTCCTCCTCATCAGGACAGGCCACAAACTCCTTCTCGGGCAGGAGGCCGTATTCATTGAGGAACGCCTCGATATCGGCGGCGAAGAACTCCTCGCTGAGGTGCTGTGTCATGGACAGGAAGTTTCCTAGTAGCTCACCTGCCTTGTAAACCAGCATGGCGGGCAGCACGTCGTCTGAGAAGCGCTCGCTTGCACCCGTTGCGGCGGCCTCGATGCGGCAGAACTTGATGCTGGGGTACTCGGTGGCCAGGCAATCTAGGCAGGAGTTGAGCGCCTCGCAACCTTTGACTCCGTCCTTGTAGATGTGGACGACTACCAGGGTGAGCCGGTGCTCCTTCTCAATGACCTCCAGGAAGGCCTCGCCATTGTCCAGCTCCACCACGCTGTCAAACGTTGGCCCAAAGCTGAATCGCTCGTGCATCTCCTTCATGCACTGCTTGCGGTACTTTCGCAGGCCCTTCTCATCCTCCTCTGCGATCATCTCGTACTCCTGGACACTCATCTGTCAAGAAAAAGTGATAGGGGCTGAGTCAACGCTCATGCATATTATGTATGGGGGCTGAAACACAGAAGTAGAATTGACTTGAATGGAAAAGTCCCATCTAGTCATTTTATTTCTATGGGTTAAAATATGTCACGTAAACACATCTCGATTCTCAAGAGTTTTGCTAGACATATGCCTCCCTCTGTGGTCAAGTCTCTTAGTGTCTGACCTTGTGGTTGTGTTTGAACGCTGACTGACCTTGCGATTGAGTCTGTCGTGGACATCATCGCTCTGGGGGTTGGATATCTGTCTGAGGAGTGCCTTCTTGCTGGGAGGGGTGTCCTGGTCCTCACACTTAAACTTCCTCCAGTCATTGATTACACCCTTGGGGCCTTGCAGAGGAATTGAGACATGTATAGTACACTAGAGAGGCTGATGTCATTTAACTACATCTCTAGAATGTGCTGATAACGGCAGCCATACTGTTAAGGATGCATTACAAATGTCAAACTCTAGTGTTCTATTTGTAATTCTATGGATTGAGAGGGGTCGATCAACAGGTGAAAACAAGAACAGAGGTTAACAGAGAAAAGTCTGTGCATCAGAAAGAGAGTTTATACAGACTTCACTCTCATTTCAATTGAAGTTTAGATGATATACAGTGGACCTAATAAAGAGTTCACGAAAAGGGTGGACAGTTGATGACGTGTCACCTGTTTGGATTGCTGGCACCTCATCTTCAGCTGGTGTTGGGCTTGACATACTGAACCTTCTGAATGAAGAGACAAAATCCTAAAGATTAGCAATGGAAACCGTTTTCTTATCACCATTTCGTCAAAGAGACTGGCTCGTAACAAAACCGTAGCTTTGCATTGGTTCGTCGGTGTACTGTACACTGCAGCATGTTGTGATTGTCAGAGACATTCAGAGGGAGCCAGGTTGAAGCAGTATTATCAGATTATGATTAGGTCTAATACTTAGGGTTTTCTAAGACTGTATTAATTCATGGGCCTGCGTGTGTGACACAGCTGGGACCTAAAGATGACAACGTGTCACATGTACGATACACATAACCACTAAGCCAAAGCCTAGGGATTGGATGAGGAGCCAATGCAACTCTTCAGGTGTAGCATCTGAAGAGGCCATAAACAAGCTTCTTTACAAGCCTATGCTTCAGAGTGTGTGTCTTGTGTTCCTAGGCCAACTCAAAACAATGTGTCAAATCGAACTCTTACTAATCCTGGCCCTTTGTGATATAGGACACCCTGCCCCAAAATCTCTCTTTCTCCCTCTTCAACATTACAGCAACTACATTACAACATCTCTTTAACCGGAAACCTTCGTCATTGACTTTCTGTGTGCGTTGTCACTCAATTTGAAAAGCTACTTTGGCCTTTAGGGCCACCGTAATACAGAATGAACTCCATAATTTCTAAAAAAGCAAACGTTTTACTTCATCTTTGATGACAATACAATAACTGCCAACACTAATTGTTAGATTCTTACAAAACATATGTCAATGTACACCGAACAAAAATATAAACGCAACATGTAAAGTGTTGGTCCCATGGTTCATGAGCTGAAATAAAAGATCCCAGAGAGTCTCCATACGCACAAAAAGCTTATTTTGCTCAAATTTTGTGAACAAATGTGTTTACATCCTGTTAATAGACATTTCTCATTTGCCAAGATAATCCATCCACCTGACAGGTGTGGCATATCAAGAAGCTGATTAAACAGCATAATCATGTGCACCTTGTGCTGGGAGCAATTAAATGCTACTAAAATGTGTAGTTTTGTCACACAACACAATGCCACAGATGTCTCAAGAGTTGAAGGCGTGCGCAATTGGCTTGCTGACTGCAGGAATGTCCACAAGAGCAGTTGGCAGAGAATTTTATATTAATTTCTCTACCATAAGCCGCCTCCAACATTGTTTTAGAGAATTTGTCAGTATGTCCAAATAGCCTAAACCGCAGACCACATGTAACCACACCAGCTCAGAACATCCACATCCGGCTTCTTCACCTGCGGGATCGTCTGAGACTAGCCACCCGGACAGCTGATGAAACTATGGGTTTGCATAACCAAAGAATTTCTCCACAAACTGTCATAAACCGTCTCAGGGAAGCTTATCTGTATCCTCGTCGTCCTTACCAGGTGTCTTGAACTGACTGCAGTTCGGTGTTGCAACCAACTTCAGTGGGCAAATGCTCATCTTCGATGGTTGCTTGCACACTGGAGAAGTGTGCTCTTCATGGATGAACCCTGGTTTCAACTGTACCGGGCAGATGGCAGACAGTTTGTATGACGCCGTGTCGGCAACTGGTTTGCTGATGTCAAAGTTGTGAACAGAGTGCCCCATGGTGGCGGTGGGGTTATGGTATGGACAGTCATAAGCTATGGACAACAAACACAATTGCATTTTATCGATGGCAATGTGAATGCACAGCGATACCGTGACGAGATCCTGAGGCCCATTGTCGTGCCATTCATCCGCTGCCATCACCATGTTTCAGCATGATCATGCACAGACCCATGTCACAAGGATCTATCTGTACACAAGTTCTAGAAGCTGAAAATGTCCCAGTTCTTCTATGGCCTACATACACACCAGACATCTCACCCATTGAGCATGTTTGGGATGCTCTGGATTGACACGTACGACAGTACTTCACACAGCAACTTCACACAGCCATTGAAATGGAGTGATACAACATTTCACAGGCCACAATCAACAGCCTGATCAATTCTATACGAAGGAGATAATGTTGCGCTGCATGAGGAAAATGGTGGTCACACCAGATACTGACTGGTTTTCTGATCCACACCCCTACCTTTTTTAAAAGGTATCTGTGACCAACAGATGCATATCTGTATTGTTGCATTTATATTTTTGTTCCGTGTGTTTTGGTGTGTCTTGCACGTTGTCATTGTGTCCAAGGTAAACTCCCAGCTCATTTGTCCTCCAAGTTGGTGTTGTCCCATAGTAAGTTACAGAATAGTCTTTAGGTATACAGTACATGCACAGGGAAAGCATTTCAGTGGTTCCCATGACATTGGCATGAATTGTGATTATGGACCCCTGATGTTGTCTTGTAATTGCTCTGGTGACATGACCTTGAAATGTTGAAATCACTCTACAGAAACAGAATAGAGTAGGCCAAATGTTTCCCACATGTGTCCTCTCTAACATTATGGACGATCACTTCAGATTTCATCAAATCTTTCATTCGTAGTTGATCTCCCTCAAATCCAAGTGGAGAATTAGACCACGTCATTCCACTGCTCTGTCAAGTAGAATCAATATGAATTAATAATCAAACGATAGCAGCAGCTATGCTTACCTGTGTGGTTCGCTGCACTTCCTCTTCGCAGGTTAGTCTCCTTATAGTCCTGACCAGGTTCGTTGTTGCCTGTGCGTAGGAATGGGTTTCGTCTGAAGACAGCTGGGGGGAGGCTGTGTGGAATTAGACGTGAATTAATAATCAATATCATCATAGTGACATCTCTCCCATGTCCTATGGTGACGTGTATAATAGGATTAGGAATTAGACCTGCTCAGAGAAGAGTATATGTGTTGTGGGAGAGCGACATGGAGAGAGCAACAGAGGGGTGGTTGAGGGGTGTAGATGATTTTCTGTCGGTATGTGATGTGCACTTTTTCTCAATGTATGTGATATGCTAGACATGCATTGTCATGAAAAAAAAATTGCAGTATGGGCCACATCCATTCATAATGTTCAATCTGCAGAAATTACATTGTGGAGGCCTATTGTACACCATGCAAGAACGGCACTACCTCAGATTGGCTGCGTGCCTATATCCATAGGTATAAAAGGCTTATAGGGTCTTACAGTGTGTGTTGTGCGTCACTGGGTTGTGCGACAGGTGTAAGGACCGTGTTTCTTTACTCTGGGATTAGAGCTCAGATTCAGGTGATTAAGATAAGTGAAATCTGAAACCAATCATTTCAAATGACCAGAGCAGTAGTCAACACTAGGTGGAGATAAAACTCTGTAGATATGGTCAGCTAGGGGCAGGCTCGTCCATCAGTCACTCTTGCAATATCTAGAACGGAAAACAGGAAATTGTCTGGCCTTTATTGTACCCAGTCTATATAAGCAAGTAGGAATCTAATTACATTCCATGCATTTTGTGAAATGGCTGATAGCACAGGCGTGGCATGTAGATTACAAGTTGCCGTTTCAAGGCATGCTTTTAGTACAAATGCAAGGCAAAAAAAATATTTATTTAATCACCTACAACCCAGTCAGTCAGTACCTGGCACGGTGACATACAGGATTTCTGCCTCTTGAGTTGCGAAAGATAAGAAAGTCTAGGGATGCAGGATATAGAAATCTAATTGAAAAAACCCTGTGAGGTTTTAATGGAATTTCCCAATTTTATACTTCGTCACCCCATCTGCCGTTAAAAAGTGAATGTGACAGTATATGTCTGTGTTACTCAGCAGTGAAAAGACACGGACTTAGATTGCAAAATGAAGGGGGATGTGGGAAATGACGCTGCACCCCCCTTTCTCTGACCTCATAGCTGGGACCAGAAATCTAAACAGCCCTCACAGGTCAGGAATGTTCCACTTATCATCACGGGGGCCCCAGGAGTGACCACAAAGACAAGTGAATTTATTGCATGAGCAGATAATCCAAACTTCCCCCATCCTCTCCCATTAACTGCTCCACTAGGTGGCAAAAGTGTCAAGATAATATTTTTTTAAAACAGCGATTGCAAGTAGAGCTGGGATAAGTTTGAACCTTTGAATGCTTTATAATAGTGGTAATGAATTATGACACAAAATCAGCCTTGGGTGAAACGCTGAACAAAGGCACCTGTACAGCATTGCTCGGTGGGGAATGCAGAAGTTAAGTCACGTCGATATCTTGTTTCGGCTCGTTATATATTTCCTTCATGTTGCTATGAGACACCTGCAGAATAGGACAATAATGATCACAGAGTCAAGACCCAACTTGCCAGGGCCATGAAAGGGAAACCTTGCCAACAGTGACATAAGTCAGTCATAGAAGACAAGGACATGTTCTCATGCATAGTTTAGAGTGTGTTACAAAAGCACAATATCGTCAACACAGCCCCCGGCTGGATACGTCACAATAGTTTATTTTCATCTTGTGAACATGCTCAACCAAATAATCCTCTCTGGTTGTGTCACTGCGTCACTGTTGATGTAATGTAAAGCAAACATTCTGCAAACATCTGAGAAGCACGCAGAGTCAGACTACTTCCAGAGTGGGTTCTTACAAGGTCAAGATGGCCTGGACCCAAAACGGTTTGTGCTGTCTTGTCAACTCCTTATGTTTATTGTCAGTTTACCATGGGTTTACTATGGGTTGGAGAGACTGCACGAACAGATCTGGGACCAGGCTACAATGATCGGGCCTGCTACAACTCTCTTGCTGGCCATTGTTTTCATGTTGGGATATTTGGGCAAACACTACCATGGTTTTATTATTCTGGAAACTCACGAAAGCATAGTTGGATTCACTCACACAATGGACGTGGCAAAAAGCTACACAATCACCATGGCAACCTCGGTTTTCAAACACCCCCCCCCTCCACCCCCAATTTTAACAGTTTCCCAGAACAGCCGACATGGACATTTTCACTTCTGCAATTTTGTGTTCAACTCCAAGCATAACACGTACTGAATCCAGAAAGTTGAGCAAAGTGAGACAGTCCAAACGTTTGATTTGACGAAACATTTAAATTCAGTCTTCTAGCGTCTGTGAATCACCAAGAACTACAAGAGGAATCACAACTGTCTGTATGGAACAACATAACCTACTGTAACAAGGTGACAGAGGTTGCGAATGGTTCAAATGAGACCACATTGGCGTAAGTAGCAGAAGTGACATTGGACTGGTGCCTGGTGTCTATGAGTCAATGTGAACCAGTGGTACAGGGACTCTGACAGACTTGCTATTGAAATCTATTGAAGGGATAATAGAAGGATTTAAATGAGCTGTTCCCTCTTTGGGACCGTGATTGATTGCACGGGTGTGTGATTAGACATTATTGGGTATCGTGGGAAACGGATGAATCCTATATTAGAATAGAATGATTCTATATTCAGTCAGTAAGCATGTGTTTTGTTAGGCCTCTGGAAATGATTTTCCCAATCCTTCTTTAAATCACAGTATCACACATGCATTGCAGGGCAAAATAAATAGTTGATTATATGATGAATTTAACTAATCTAGTTCAGATTGAATTTCCTTCCTAGACCACATGATTCATACCAGGTTCCACCTAACCACCACCCAGTCACATTTATGAGAGATTCTGTTGGCGTAAACTGTTGCCCTCATTTTCGCTGTGGCTCACACAGATCCTTTCATGTCAATGGGATGCAGAGTATATGGTGGTCGAGACGATACCGATTGCGTCTTGCCTAAAACCAGGCGTAATCCTCAGGCCCAGAAATGGATTGAAATTTTAATATATATATATATATATATATATTTGACCTCAATTCAAACCAAAACCATTACGGCTGTCAAACCTGAAGTTGTATTGCTTTCTTCAAAACAGTCGGATACTGATAAATCTGTCACTGGCAATTATTTCACACTGTCGTGGGACCTGCTCTCTCAGACCTGGACAAACGTCTACATACACACGGCAGACTGACAGATGGTTTTCATACAGGATCATTGCTTACCGGCATGTTGCTGTAATAACATCGGAAACAGATGTGGGGGGAAAAAAGAGGCGGGTGGAAAGTTACTAGGGGGGAAGCCTTCCAAAACGTTGTCAGTGGAAGCTAAGCACAACTGCTCGGGGTTTTCTTACTAGCTTTCTAATAACACTGTAGTAATATTTAATATGACAGGTTTGACATATTACATCATTTTACTGATAAATGTTCAATGAGTAAATTTCCTACTTCATAATCAGATTTTAGTGGGAAGACAATTGTGATTTTCTCCATAACAAAATAGCTCATTGTCCTTATACAACCCTTACTGTCATGTTGGCTACACTACGGCAGCAGAGTATTTGGGGGGGTTCTCACTCTGTCCTCTGCTCTTCCTGCAAGAAGTGACATTTACAAGACGTGAAGAAGCCCTACCTCTTTAATGAGTATCATAAACAACTCACGGCGCCTCCGACGCCCCCCCCTCCCCCAAAAAGGACCTTCTCTTTCTCTTTTTCTACAAGTGTTGTCTTTGCTGATAAGTACTTGAGGGAAAATGTACGTGATATGTGGTTGTGTGTGACGTGTGACTCGTGGTTGTGTGTGACGTGTGACGCGTGGCTAACTGAAGAGGAGCGCACAAATTCTACATCGTCGCTCTAGATAAGAGCGTGTGCTAAATTACTAAAATTCAAACAACAAAAAATATATCATAATGTACAGACACAAAATGTATACTGACATATCTTACACGTTGTTTTCTCTTGTTGCTTGTTGTTGTTCCTTTGACCCATTGTTTATGCCTGCAACACGAACTCATCAGAGTCACACACTCAGAGAACACATGCAGTTGTCTTGTGGACTGTATTAACAAAAAAAAGACTGCTCTGTCTTTGATGATAGCAACCAGTTCTTATCATTGTATCAGACTTTTCTAGGTCTCTATTCTGTTTGATTGTGTGCCAGGATCAGTTTCAGTCTGTCTGAATGAGGACACCAGTGTCACGTTCTGACCTTTATTTCCTTTGTTTTGTCATTATTTAGTATTGTCAGGGCGTGAGTTGGGGTGGGCAGTCTATGTTTGTTTTTCTATGATTTGGGTATTTCTATGTTTCGGCCTCGTATGGTTCTCAATCAGAGGCAGGTGTCATTAGTTGTCTCTGATTGAGAATCAGACTTAGGTAGCCTGGGTTGCACTGTTTGTTTGTGGGTGATTGTCTATGTTGATGGCTTGTTTCAGCGCAGCTCGCATTAGCTTCACGGTTGTTATTTTGTTTACTGTTTTTGTATAGTGTTTCAGTGTTTTCTTTATTAAAATTCATGATGAACACATATCACGCTGCATTTTGGTCCTCCGATCCTTCTCACCTCTTCAGATGAAGAGAAGGACGACCGTGACAACCAGATTGTCTTGAAAATATACAATTTGTTGATGCGCATATCTCAGATTGTAACGCATTTGAATTATATGTCCCTTCCTGGTTGATTTCCAGGATACACACATTAACCACAAGTATTTCTTTGTTGATGTTTTGTATTGATCAGAATAGCCTGGTTACCTTACACTGTCACCATCCTGTCACCTTCTCCATACAGGTGTCTACAATAGGTGTCACTGGTGTGTTGTAATTGTCATGTAACAACTGAGAATTATTCAGGCTTCGGCATGAAGAAATTGGAGATACCTCAGCGGTGAGTGTTGCTAATACGTGTGTGATATGTTTGTCTACACAGCCAGGCACAATTCTCACAGTCCAGTGTATGAACTGCTGGTGAACTGCTGATGATCTGCTGATAGGGCCTGGGTGATTGACAGAGCGCTGCAATGCAGTCACCCATCTCAGTGGGAATCTCTCTTTCTACCTGTCTATCTTTCACACTCTCCTTTTTTATTCTCCCTCGCTGACATTTAAAAAAACAATTTTTTACCTCTCTTTCTCCCACTCACTCGCTCTCCCTTTCTCTACTTCTTTCAAGCACAGATGGGACCTTTCTATGACAAGACAAACCACAGCTGTTGTTTTTGCCTCATTGCGTAACTCATTCAAGGAACGTGAATGTTTCCTTTTCTCATTTGTAATTCCTGGTGTCACAAGTCATCAAAAGGTCTGATGTTGTTTTAAATGATTTGATGTGATACTTTATCAACAATACAAAAACATACACATGCAAAGGATGGTCTGATGTTGTTATGATATTACTGTGGCACCTTGTATTGTCTTACTTTTTATGTTATTCCGATAGTAGGCTGTGACCTTTGATTATTTTATTTTTTACATCTACTAACTTGTGGGAATCTCCAGCTCTTTGTGTGTGTCAGATGTCTGGGTTTGTGACAGGAGACTTGTGGCCTACGTAAATGGTGTGTGATATATTCCTATGGCATCTGCATAGTGTTTTCCTAGGGTCTGGATGCAAACAGGCCTGCTGGCTTATATGGTAGTGGAAGGAAGTGGAGGGAGGTGCTTGTAGTAGATAAGGGAGGATGTGCTTGCTCACTGTGTTATCAAATGATAGAATGATAGAATGATTTAATGTTTAATGTTAAATCCCTCCCATTAGTCACTCCTCTAATGTCTGTCCATGCTAATGAGACGCTAAGTAGTTGATTGGTCAGGGAGTGAATGTGTCATCATGGAAAGGGTCAGTATAGGGGTGGGTGACTGAAAGTGTGTCATATGCAGAGGAGGTCCGTAGAGTAGAGCACGCAGCCCCACTGTCAAGTACAGGTAGCATAAACTGACCTTTGTGAGTCTTCCAGCGTAAATAATAACATGCACTAGCTTTAACAAGACCAGGACCGAGAAGACACACGGCTGATAGTCTCTTTTACTGGGAGGTATTTAGACAAGCCAGAACTGAGATGATAAAACAGGTCATAGAAGAATACTACAACCCTTTACGCACAGGAGCACACTCATCACAAACCATAGGAGAACATAGACCCAAACCCCAGACGAGGCACCGCAACGACACAGGATAATGACCCTCCACATCCTCCAATGGAAAATGCAATAAGCCTAATAGCACACGGATAAGAAGTGAAGGTGTATATAGTGGAAATCAACACAAAACCAGACCTAATCTGTGTCCAGGAAATACATGGCTATCGCCAAGCTTAAACGTTAAGATAATGGGATATGAGGGGATATGGAAGGATAGAGAGAGTGGACAAGGGGGAGGATGTGCAACTTTTATCAGGAATGGCCTGTCACACAGACATCTACATTTTAAATTAAGAAACGAAGGCGAGTATGGAAGTCTGATTGAAATAGAGGCACCAACAGTAGTAAATATCTACCTCCCATGTCTCCCATTCTCACAGACGGAGCTAGAAAAGGTGATGGGAACAAACATAGGAAAAATTATTTGGTGTGGGGAATGCGGATTTAAATGCACATAACACTGTCTGGGGAAGCATAACAACAGATACCAATGGCAGAAATGTGGAAAACCTAATTGAAGTTCAGAATCCAACATGCCTCAACGACAGCTCAGTAACAAGCTACAACACTTTTACAAACACGGCAACATGCCTAGATTTAACTATAGCATCCAATGAGCTGGCAGGATTATGCAGGTGGGAAGTATTAAAATGAACAACAATGGGCAGCAACCAAGGATCCAAGGCCTCAGATCAGCTTGGCAAACGGCTGACGATGACCAGACTTCTCTCACCCACAGAATTTATGTTGTAACAAGCCGTCATATCTTGTCAGTCCACTAGGGACTTTTGTCTCTTGTACGTGTATTCTGTGTTATTATTTAGTTACTAAGTAGATAAATAATTAAACCAATTTATGTAGTACTGAATAATCAGCAAAGGCTTGGGTTCTTGCTGATCCAAGAATGTTACTACTGTTCAGAATGAGAACTGATATGAGGTAATGATTAATAAGGGACTGCTATCAATATATAAATTATATATATATATCTCTTCTTGGGTTTAATTCGGGAGACGGTAATTCGTTAAACAACTTCTACCGTGGTGCCCCAAATTACTAATTAATTACTTGTTACATTATTAATTTAATTGAATAAACCATCACCGGGGGCAAACTACCTGCCCTCCAGGACACCTACACCACCCGATGTCACAGGAAGGCCATAAAGATCATCAAGGACAACAACCACCCGAGCCACTGCCTGTTCACCCTGCTATCATTCAGAAGGCGAGGTCAGTACAGGTGCATCAAAGCTGGGACCGAGACTGAAAAACAGCTTCTATCTCAAGGGCATCAGACTGTTAAACAGCCACCACTAACATTGAGTGGCTGCTGCCAACACACTGACTCAACTCCAGCCACTTTAGTAATGGGAATTGATGTAAAATATATCACTATCCACTTTAAACAATGCTACTTAATATAATGTTTACATACCCTACATTATTCATCTCATATGTATACGTATATACTGTACTCTATATCATCTACTGCATCTTTATGTAATACATGTATCACTAGCCACTTTGTTTACATACTCATCTCATATGTATATACTGTACTCGATACCATCTACTGCATCTTGCCTATGCCACTCTGTACCATCAACTCATTCATATATCTTTATGTCCATATTTTTATCCATTTACACTTGTGTGTATAAGGTAGTAGTTTTGGAATTGTTAGTTAGATTACTTGTTGGTTATTACTGCATTGTCGGAACTAGAAGCACAAGCATTTCTCTACACTCGCAGTAAAATCTGCTAACCATGTGTATGTGACAAATACATTTGATTTGATTTGAATAAATAACAGTCATCAGATTAATGAAAGTCACTTCACGACAGTAGTCGGACTGGAACAAGTCAGAAGATCCCCATGTGATGCGCTGGAGGTTTTCCAAAGCCAGCTGGACCAAATACACCAACCAAGAGGAATCCCAGCAATTAAATGGGGAAACAAGACAGCAAGCACGGAGGATTAAAAAGCTGAGGGCCTAGCTCAGACCTTTAGGGCGATCCACAGCTCAATTAGTAATGCCCAATTTTGGGTTGGAAGGCCGATCAGTGGACTAGAGAACTCGGAATAAATGACCTACACCTCAGTCCAATACTCTCACTGTCTATTCCCCCAACATGGCTTCTCCCCTCTCCAAGGGTTGACTTCTCACCACTAGAGATGATTGAGGATGGAAAGGATAAAGTGACCATAGGACAAATGACAAGAGGGATACCTAAACTCCCACTACCCATCAGTAAAAACAGGCAATGCTGCAACCTATTCAATCCCAAAGCTCAACATAACCAGGGGAAAAATAACAGGCCATGTATCAGTTTTCACAACAGAGCTAATGGCCTGCATCCTGGCCCTAACATGTGGTGGAAGAATCCAAACCCGGAGGGATCATTTGACTCAAAATCAACACTACAAAGCATGGAGAGAGACAACAACAGTAACAGGATTTAACATATGAAATCCTTGAAATTCTCCACAGGATCCAGCATTAAACCAGGATTACCTTTCCATGTGTACCGGCACATGTGGAAGTCGGTGGAAATTAAACAGCAGATGAAACCGCAAAAAACACCCTACATTCAAATCTAAACATCCCCATGAGCAAGAGTGAAGTTAAATCCCAAACCAAACTGAAAAATGTCAGAAAGACTGGACAGAAGGAGACGCCTGCATTCCATCCACACATTAGTAAGCACACATCAAAGGGGAGAAAACAAAGGGGCAAAAATCATCCTCAAAAGACTAAGAGTAGGACACTGCAGACTTAATTACTACCTTCATCACAGAGAAACACAACACAAGGCAATGTGAGAAATGCATAGAACGAGAAACCATTGAACACAACCTGCTCTACTGTATGAGTTACACCACTCAGAGAAGAAGCCTCCAAGACACAATAACAAGCATTTTAGAGAATCCTACAAAACACAATAACCAGCCAATCAGATAATGACCCTACAAAACAAAAATAACCAGCCAATCAGAGAAGAATCATACAAAACACTATAACCAGCCAATCAGAGAAGAAATTTACAAAACACAATAACCAGCCAATCAGAGAAGAACCCTACAAAACACAATAACCAGCCAATAAGAGAAGAACCCTACAAAACACAATAACCAGCCAATCAGAGAAGAACCCTACAAAACACAACAACCAGCCAATCAGAGAAGAACCCTACAAAACACAATAACCAGACAATCAGAGAAGAAATATACAATACACAATAACCAGCCAATCAGAGAAGAACCCTACAAAACACAATAACCAGCCAATCAGAGAAGAAATATACAAAACACAATAACCACCCAATCAGAGAAGAACCCTACAAAACACAATAACCAGCCAATCAGAGAAGAACCCTACAAGAACCAGAGGCACCTTATCATTATAATGTTGGAGGAAATCGAATCAAATTTAATTTGTCATATACACCGAATACAACAGCTGTAGACCTCACAGTGAAATGCTTACTTACAAGCCCTTACAATGCAGTTTAAAGATTTTTGTTTTGAAATATAACAAATAATTAAGGAGCTGTAACGGCGTTCTTCGTTTGTAGAAAGAGAGTCGGACCGAAATGCAGCGTGGTGGTTACTCATGACTTTAATGGAAAAAAGCGACACATGAAATAACTAATACAAAATACAAAACAACAAACGGAACGTGAAACCTATTACAGCCTATCTGGTGAAACTACACAGAGACAGGAACAATCACCCACGAAATACAAAGCGAAACCAGGCTACCTAAACACGGTTCCCAATCAGAGACAACGAGAATCACCTGACTCTGATTGAGAAGCGCCTCAGGCAGCCAAGCCCATACAACACCCCTACTCAGCTGCAATCCCAATAATACAAAATCCCCAATACGAAATACAACAACATAAACCCATGTCACACCCTGGCCTGACCAAATAATTAAAGAAAACACAAAATACAATGACCAAGGTGTGACAGGAGCAACAATAAAATAACAGTAGCGAGGCTATATACAGGGGGTTCTGGTACAGAGTCAATGTGCGGGGGAAACGGTTAGTCAAGGTAATTGAGGTATTACAGTATGTACGTGTAGGTAGAGATAAAGTGACTATGCATGGATAATAAACAGAGAGTAGCAGTAGTGTAAAAATGTGTGGTGGGGTGGGGACAATGCAAATAGTCTGGGTAGCCATTTGATGAACTGTTCAAGAGTCGTATGGCTTGAGGGTAAAAGCTGTTAAGAAGCCTTTTTGACATAAACTTGGCGCTCCGGTAACGCTTGCCGTGCGGTAGCAGAGAGAACAGATTATGACTAGGGTGGCTGGAGTCCTTGGCAATTTTTGGGGTCTTCCTCAGATACCGCCTGGTATAGAGGTCCAGGATGGCAGGAAGCTTGGCCCCAGTGATGTACTGGGCCGTACACACTACCCTCTGTAGTGCCTTATGGTCGGAGGCTGAGCAGTTGCCATACCAAGCAGTGATGCAACCAGATGCTCTCGATGGTGCAGCTGTAGAATTTTGAGTATCTGAGGACCCGTGCAAAATCTTTTCAGTCTCCTGAGGACGAATAGGCATTGTCGTGCCCTCTTCATGACTGTCTTGGTGTGTTTGGACCATGATAGTTTGTTGGTGATGTGGACACCACCAAGGAATTAGAACCTCTCTACCTGCTCCACTAACAGCCCTGTCGATAAGAATGGGGGTGTGCTCCTTTTACTGTAGTCCACAATCATCTCCTTTGTCTTGATCACATTGAGGGAGAGTTTGTTATCCTGGCACCACACTGCCAGGTCTCTGACCTCCCTATGGGCTGTCTCATTGTGGTCAATGATTAGACCTACCACTGTTGTGTCGTCGGCAAACTTAATTTACATTTACATTTAAGTAATTTAGCAGACGCTCTTATCGGTGTTGGTGTCATGCTTGGCCATGCAGTCATGGGTGAACACTGAGTACAGGAGGGAATTGAGCATGCACCCCTGAGGGGCCCCTGTGTTGAGGATCAGTGTGGCAGATGTGTTGTTACCTACCCTTACCACCTGGGGGCGGCCCACCAATTACGCTCCTAGCGTATGAGGAATGTGTTTGCTGGCCTCAAAATTGGTAGCCAGCTTGTTTGGCTAGAGTTATCCCGTTTGCAATCCTATTAGCATTGCTTGCTAGTTTGCTGGCTAGCTTCAGAGGTTAGATAGAGTAGTTAGCTACTGCCATCAGTTGTTGTTCTGTTATTATCATATTTAGCCTATTCCACCATTTGTAGAATGCATACTTGCATTTGAATATATCATGGGAAAAGAGAACCCATACACACTGTGGACACGGTAGACACATTTAAATGTAGGTGTAGATGCATGACCCGTTTGGAATTCCATGATCAGAACTCCATAATCAGAATTCATAAGCTACATGAACTGTCAAGTCTAGACACAAAAACAAAAATAACCAGCAAAGGGAAAAATGCTGGAGATCTCCAGAGCCTCTTTCAACTCCAACAGCCTGACAATGACATCTTCAAAGCATTAATACTAATACTAAATAATCCAAACATTAATAATCCAGTGATTGGTCAGTTTTGTGAATGTGTGACCTCGTCATGATTCATTATTCCCTAGACAGAGACGGCATATGGAACAGGGGGTCTAACTGTTCTTTATTTTCATGTCTCTTGTTTAGACATGATTCATCGACCACCCCCACTTCCATATTCAGCAACCCCCTCACTCAACTACAACTCCAGACTGTGGACCAACTTTACAGTATGGGTGTTCTTAACAAGAGCCAGGAGAGTCTGTTGTCTCACTGCTTGTGTCTGCTCCATAGGTCATGCTGCCTTTGGCTAAGAGTCATGCCTCCCAGTATTCCCATATCTTAAATCCTAAAATGAATGTGACTGGAGAGCGAATAAGATTTTCCCTTGCACTTGGAAACACCGCTGCAACAAAGAGGCCTTGGTAACTGAAGTTATTTGCCGTCCTCATGTTATTCACAGATTTCCCATTCCATGCGAGTCTTTGTGTTTGTGTGTACACACGCATGTGGTCGCACAGGGCTGTGTGTGTGTGTGTACAGGATGTTTTTCTGATTGATATTTTCTTAGTCAGATTCTTTTGCAGCTGTGATATTCAAAGTGAGGACAGTAGAGTTGTCAAAGGTTAAAAAAAATAATATATATATGTATATATTTTTTAAATTAAGAGTACAGGTTATTGTATGGTGCAATATACAAACGTGTTTGACAAAGATCATTTGATAAGAGAGATGTTGTTGATGTAAAAATCGAAAATGTCCCTTGCACTTTGAAACACCGCTACAACAAAGAGGCCTTGGTAACTGCTCCAAAGGTTTTTTGTGGTCAAAACCAACTGCTCTTGTCTTTGTGCTGTGCCGTGCAGGCCTACAGTACTCATCTATTACATTACATAGCGTTGATAAGAAGGTGGCTCCAACATCTTAGGTAAACAACGAATAGGTTCCTACAACCGTCATTGTTAGTTCAGGGTGTGAGAGAGCCTTGTGGACTCACCTTGATTTTTTTTATATAAGTGGCCTGGGGTGGCATACATCCG
Source organism: Oncorhynchus gorbuscha (assembly GCF_021184085.1). Classification (NCBI taxonomy): domain Eukaryota; kingdom Metazoa; phylum Chordata; class Actinopteri; order Salmoniformes; family Salmonidae; genus Oncorhynchus; species Oncorhynchus gorbuscha. Next base: position 12,149,883 of record NC_060194.1, on the reverse strand, counting down.
TCATGCTTTTGTCAGGATTTGGCCAGGGTTGTTCCGGTTTTTGGTCACTAGATGCCCCCATTGTGCTTTTTGACCTTTTGTTTTCCCTTGATCCCCATTATTATTTGCACCTGTGCCTCATTTCCCCTGATTGTATTTAAACCCTTAGTTTTCCTCAGTTATTTGCTCTGTGTTTGTATGTTAGCACCCAGCCCTAGTATTCTGTGATCCCGGTGGGCTCTCTTGTGGAATTCTGTTTTTTGTTCTTGTTTATTTATTTTTGAGTATCTTTTGAGGCTTTTTATGCTATACCTACCACCTTGTGGATTTACCTTTTTTTTGTCTTGGAGGATTACCTTTGTTCTTGTGGAATTCCTTTTGAGGTTGTGGAGTTACATGTTTTCCTGAAGGACTTCACTTTTTACTTCAGTAAATACACCGTCTCAAGTACTGCTGTGTCTGCCTCATCTTCTGGGTTCTGCCGACTGTTCGTGGCTCAGTTGGTTAAGTGACTGTTTCTCACTCCGGAGACCCGGGTTTGTAACCGGGTCCTGACAGCTTTGGGCTAAAAACATTTATCAAATGTGAAAAATGGGCCCTGGGGTTGGGAAGCCCTGGTATAGCAGTTAGTACTGCCGCCCCCAGTGTGCACATAGAGGGCCTATAGAAAATCTACACCCCCATGAACTTTTTTCACATTTTGTTGCCTTACAAAGTGGGATTAAAATAGATTGAATTATTGTAAAAGAATAAATAAAAATGTTGGCATTGATCTACTCACAATACTCCATAATGCCAAAGTGAAAAGAACATTCAAATGAATAAAAATGAAATAACTCAAATATTTTCATTGCGTAAGTATTCACCCCCTTTGTTTAGGCAATTAGTTCAGAAGTACGTGGCTAAACAAGTCACATAAATTCAACACACTCTGTGTGAAATAATAGAGGTTGACATGATGTTTAAATGACTACCCCTTCCTCTGTCCACCATACAGTACATACAACATCTTAGTCAGAATAATGTCCCTCAGTCAAAAAATGAATTTCAAACACAGATTCAAGTACAAAGACAGGGGAGCTTTTTGAGAGGTTAATGAAGAAGGGCCGTGATTGGTAGATGTGTGACAATAACAAATCAAACATTGAATATATATTTAAGTATGGTCAAGATAATAATTATGCTTTGGATGATGTACTAAACCACCCAGACACATCAAAGATGCAGTCGTCCTTTTGAATTGGAGGACGGGAAGGGAACTGCTTTGGGCATTTCACCATGAGGTCAATAGGGATTTTAAAACAACTACAGAGTTCATTGGCTGTTCTATGGCTGACGTTTTACGTGTTCCTATCCAATTGTGTTTTTGTTTTTGTTTCTTTGCGTTGTTTGTAACTTAAAAAAAACATATTTTGTACACAACGTTGCTGCTACCGTATCTTATGACTGAAAATAACTTCTGGACATCAGATCTGCGATTACTCACCACGGACTGGCAGAATCCTTTTTTTCCTTTAACGAGTCAGACGAGCCCAACGTCAATGACATACTGCTTTCCCGGGAACAGGCCCAGATATCCGTCATTTGTGTGAAGAGGAGGCGGAAAAAAGGGGCCGGAGGGCAGGCTGCCTTCTGAGAATTCGTAGGCGATCGAATAAACCCCCGCTGCCTTCCATTCTGCTAGCAAACGTGCAATCTTTGGAAAATAAAATTGATGACCGACGCGGAAGATTAAACTACCAACAGGACATTCAAAGCTGTCATATCTTATGCTTCACGGAGTCTTGGCTGAACGGCGACCTTATCAACATACAGCTAGCTGGTTATACGCTGTACCGGCAGGATAGAACAGTGGCGTCTGGTAAGACAAGGGGCAGTGGACTATGTATTTTTGTAAATAACAGCTGGTTGCACGATATCTAAGGAAGTCTTGAGGTTTTACTCACCTGAGGTAGAGTATCTCATGATAAACTGTAGACCACACTATCTACCGAGAGAGTTTAATCTGTATTTTTCATAACTGTCTACATACCACCACAGACTGAGGCTGGCACTAAGACCGCACTCAATGAGCTGTTTCCCCATAAGCAAACAGGAAAACGCTCACCCAAAGGCGGCGCTCCGAGTGGCTGGGGACTTTAATGCAGGAAAACTTAAATTGGTCTAACCAAATTTCTATCAGCATGTTAAATGTGCAACCAGAGTGAAAAAAGCTCTGGACCACCTTTACTCCACACACAGAGATGCATACATAGCTCTCCCTCACCCTCCATTTGGCAAATCTGACCATAATTTTGCTTACAAGCTAGAATTTAAGCAGGAAGCACCAGTGACTCGATCAATAAAAAAGTGGTCAGATGAAGCAGATGCTAAGCTACAGGACTGTTTTGCTAGCACAGACTGGAATATGTTCCGGGATTCTTCCGGTGTCATTGAGGAGTACACCGCATCTGTCATTGGCTTCATCAATAAGTGCATCGATGACGTCATCCCTAAAGTGACTGTACATACTGTACATACCTCAACCAAAATCCACGGATTACAGGCAACATCCTCACTGAGCTAAAGACTAGAGCTGTTGCTTTCAAGGAGCAGGACTCTATAACCCAGAAGCTTATAAGGAATCCCGCTATGCCATGCTTGAACCATCAATCAGGCAAAGTGTCAATATAGGACTAATATCGAATCATACTTCGCCGGCTCTGACGCTCGTTGGACATGGCAGGGCTTGCAAGCCATTACAGACTACAAAGCGAAGGACATCGAATCAAATAAATTCCGCCATATATATGCAGAAATCCAGGTATTCCGAAGGGTTCACATACTTTTTCTTGCAACCGTACATGCAGTAGCAATTAATACAGCTGATGGACACGGGCCTACCAGATGAGCTAAACTACTTCTATGCTCGCTTTGAGGCAAATAATACTGAAACATGCATAAGAGAACCAGCAGTTCCGGGAAGACTGTGTGAGCACGCTCTCTGCAGCCTATGTGAGTAAGACTTTAAAACAGGTCAATATTCACAAGGCCGCAGGGCCAGACGGATTACCAGGATGTGTACTCCGAGTATGCGCTGACCAACTGGCAAGTGTCTTCACTGACATTTTTGACCTCTCCCTGTCCGAGTCTGTAATACCAACATGTTTTAAAAGCTTGAAGAATTTTGTAGAGAAAAATGGACAAATATTGCACAATACAGGTGTGCAAAGTTCTTATGAGACTTACCTAAGCAGACTCACAGCTGTGATCTCTGCCAAATGCGTTTCTAACCAGTATTGACCATAATTTGCAAAAACATTAATTAAAAATCCTACAATGTGATTTTCTGGATTTATTTTTCTCATTTTGTCTGTCATAGTTGAAGTGTAGCCATGATGAAAATTACAGGCCTCTCTCATCTTTTTAAGTGGGAGAACTTGCACAATTGGTGGCTGACTAAATACTTTTTTGCCCCACTGTATGCACTGTATAGCCTACTGCTGTTGGCATGGTAATGAATCCGTCCCACTGCCTGTTTGACATACTCTCCTCTTGTCTTTCCTGTCCCCTCTACTTCCTGTCCTATCTATCAAATATATAGAGAGTTATTTGAAGTTCGAGGTCTTTTAAGACTACTGTAAGGTGGCACACGTGCTTTCCAGGAAGTCAAGCGTTAATGAATTCCTTTGTTTGTGACAACCCAAGCAAAACAGGTCCTCTGTAACTTTCCATAGCTTCAAAGAGACCATGTTATTCATTGGAAATGGAATTAACTTGTGGGAACCTACTATTTAAAAATAATATTTTTTATGTTTATTTATTTTATTTGATTGAATATCCAAACATACAATATACTTGCAGTGAAGCCGCTCAACAACTACACCATACCAGTCATCCGCCAAACTCCCATTCAGAGCGACACACAGAACCATCCAGGGTCAATGCCCTGCTCAAGGGCACGTTGACAGATCTTCAACCAGGCCAAAAGAAAGTGAACCCGAATCCTCCAAGATCCCCCCCAACAGTTCCCCAATAGCTGTCCCTCAACCATTCGAGACCCGTACCACAGTCCTCCCCCCATGAAGAAAAAAATTATAATAAAAAATTAAATGAATTCCATTCCCCACCCCCAAGAACCCCCCAATGCACCAACAATCAAAATAATTAACTAAAGAGGAAAAAAACAGACGAAAACAGCAAACAACAATGCAAAGAACAACAACAACAAAAACAAAGGGCATCAAGGACATCTAAAATCACAACAGTAATGCCAACTGTATATGTTTGTGTGTATGTCTGGCACTATTCCATGTACATGTCTGTTCTTGTATGTGTTTATTTGAATGAGAGTGTGTGTATATGCATGTGTGCAAACACCTGCACAGCATCAGGCAAACCGGTATTAGCTGTAAAAACACTGCCTCTCAGTGTCATTCAAATGTACTTTTTTTCTCTGCTGGTCACCTTCTTCGGATTTCTACGCAACATCTATCTTTCAACTGTGATGTTTAATGTAAAATTTAAATCTAATCAAATACAATCCACAGATTGTGAGTTGAAGATAAATACTTATACCAAGAGTATTAGTATATTAGTAATTGACTGACCCAGTCTCTCCAGATCTCCTAACAGTACTATTTCTAGGGTCAATTTTAGATCAATGCTATGCATTTTCAGCCATTCCTGAACCTGAGACCAGAAACAGGCTACCTGAGGGCAATACCAAAATAAATGGTCTATTGATTCTGTATCCTCATAACAAAATCTGCAGAGTTTCAATGATTTTATGCCCCAAATATTCAACATTTTTTTGGTGGCAAGGTTTCTGTATAATAATTTTAGATGAAAGCACGAAGTCTTGAATATTGCGTTGTTTTATTTATCAACTCATATACATTCTACCATGGAATCGGTACAATAAAAATCTCTCCCCAACTATTTTGCAATCTGTATGGCTAGGATGGCAAAATCCTGGTCCTCAAATGAAACTTGTATACTTTCCTATTTATGCTATTTTTTATTCCTCAACTAGTTTTAATCCTTTATATTGGGCAGACAGACCAGTTCCCTACCTCCTCCCACTGCCTCCCGCCTCCTCCATTTGTGGGGTAATGTTGTAATCAATTGGTTAGTTTGGAATCGTTTGGAAAAGTATTTTGTTTAATCTCTTGCTTTGAAATGGGACCACATTTCCGCTACTGGGTCCATACATACAGCAACGTGTAGCCTCCATGTACACCACAATATATTTCCAGCGCTTTTATGGTTTGCTTGGTTATGGTGATAGCTATCATTTCGTCATTTCTGAACAGCTACTACATGCTACTACGATTTTCCATGTACCCTCTAATGCCTCTTCCAGTATTCAGAGATGGCTATTGCAACTTTCCCAGAAGCGCTGCCTGCAAGTGGACTGTCAGGGTTGCAAAAAAAAGTTAATGCAGAGGGACAGACCCGAGGATGACAGAGGAGTGAAAGGAAAGTGACTGAGCCACTTGGTTCACAGAACCGCGGTTACGTGATTAACCTCCGATGTCCGCTATTAGCAGTTGGACAAACGGAGCGGTTTAGTTTTTCCCTCCATATTTGGCTCTAGTTTATGAACGGTTGGGACTATTAGCTTTCATGACCGCATTCCTGAAACCTGAGACTCTCCGGAACAAGTCGTCTATGTGTCTTTAGTTTCCCTCTACATCGCTCACATGCTGCACATGATAAATTGGAAGGGACTGTGACAAATGAAAACAATGCAAATCTTTATTTCTTACACACATTTATTACCTGATGAACTTCCCGTATGTTTTACCGAAACTTTCCAATGCCTTTCTGGTACATTTCAGTAACTTTTGATGCAATAACAATTGTTACACCTTTCCCATATTCAAGTAATTTGACATCTTGTACTTGGTTAAAAAGGACATAACATGCAATATATCTACACAGCACCAGTCAAAAGTTGGGACACACCTACTCATTCCAGGGTTTTTCTTTATTTTTACTATTTTCTACATTGTAATATAATAGTGAAGACATCAAAACTATGAAATAACATATGGAACCATGTAGTAGCCAAAAAAGTGTTGTATATTTTATATGTGAGATTCTTCAAAGCAGCCACCTTGATGACAGCTTTGAACACTCTTTGTTTAAGATTTTAGCATGTAAATCTTGGTGGGGCAAAAACAAACAACAACATATATGACAGCAAAGCCACAACACTAAACAATACATTAATTGCACTATAACGGTGACAAACTGTGCCCACAAACTGTTAGGACCTACAAAATGCAGTTCCAACATCAGTCCCAACATCTTACCACTGTTACACCTGGCTATCAGCAGAGCCTTGTCTGGAAGCCAAACAGTTCATTCAGCCTCATTTACTGCCTTTTAAAAAAACAACGCAGATATGGCTGACTTGCTTAAACTGACAATTGAAATGTACAAACTATGGCATAAGCAGACGACAAACGTACAAGAGGCAATTCGTAATTCCGATGAAGACATTTCCTCCAGAAAGTGGAGAGCCACACTTATGCAGCTCCACTATGCAATACATTTTTTTTTAAAGCCGCGTTCGACAGGATTATCAACACAGACTGACAAGCTTCTTTGGCAGACCAATCCAAACACCTCTCTTAGCATGTCCAGCGCACTCATTTTCTCAGCCAATTGTGGGTAGTTGGAAGATTGCCAACTTCTTCTGTGGCTTACCCAACAAGGCTCGTAATTTAACCATTTTATTCGTGTTTACAGATGGCATAAACGTTTGTTATTAAGGCACATGAAAGTTCACATGTTCAAGAAGGAATTTATGCCAAAAATGCATTTGGATTTTTTTTTAAATGAATTAACTTTCAAACGGCTCTCCTGTGAAGTCATGACATATGCCTATTTTTCTGAATTGGGTCACATTTCTCTAAAACAGGTTATAGGCTACATGTGCACCACCAAGTCAGAAAAGTAGGTGAAATTAAGAAGGGTAAATATTCCAAATTATTAGGGTGAGGCACATGGGCTACTAACAGCTTACTACACAACATACACTTAGTATTACTTTCTTAGCTATAGTATACATATCTCCCTGGCATAATACATAATTTATGCAGCATCATACAATACATTGTTGGACTCACCTTGTTGTGCTGTGTTCACTTGGATAGGAAGGTGGCACGGCGGTCCTTCATGGGCAAATTTTGTAATCAAAGTCTGGTTTTCTCTGGATTTATGGTGCTTTCAAAACAACTGGGAACTCGGAAAAAACAAGGTTGAATGGTGATTACGTCATTGACCTTCAGGTCGTAGCTCTAGAAAGAGGCCGGATTTACAATTCCGAGTTGCATGACCGTTGAAAACATATTTTCCCAGTCGGAGTTCGTTTATTCCTGACTTCTCAGTTACCTTGAACTCACTGAAGTCAAGTTTTCACAGTTCCGAGTTAACAGTTGTTTTGAGCGCGGCACAAATCATGCTTCATTGACAGCATGGCCAATGTTGAATGTTTATCATTTTAAACTTGGAAAATAGCCCCTTAGTCCCAGATTTGAGACCACACAGCCACTCCACTGAATAGCAGGCTAGTGATTGTTTGCAATGCTTACATTTAGCCACTGTCACTGATTCCTTCCAAACCACTCATTGTTGAATTTTTGATTCCCAATGGCCGATGAGCACCGATACATTTTATCTATAATTTCTGTTCATTATTTCTCTTCATATGACAAGGATAAAAAAATAATTGGCAGTAGATTGTCGACTTGATTCATGATTATGACTGCTAGGTAATGATGTTGACATGATCAGTCCAATCAAAGCTACTGTACATATAACGTAATTTGACATCATCTTATCTGTGGCCAATGTACTTGAGCCTTCTTGGATGGGCACATCTAATGTAACTCTATGAAAGCACCCAAGGGGCGAGAACTTGGCGGTGACGTAGTGTCCCCATGAGTGACAGAACACTGAGCCAATCACGGCGCAACGCTTAATATTTTCTGATGGCTTGCCCCACCACCACAGAAAGCACTGAGTTAGGCTGAAACACCTAAAATGTGCCTTTGTCAAGAAAACAAAAAAGAGACCATGTTTGTATGCGGCTTTATTAATTCAATTATAAACTCAGCTAAAAAAGAAACGTCCCTTTTTCAGGACCCTGTCTTTCAAAGATAAATCATAAAAACCCAAATAACTTCACAGAACTTCATTGTAAAGGGTTTAAACACTGTTTCCCAAGCTTGTTCAATGAACCATAAACAATTAATGAGCATGCACCTGTGGAACGGTCGTTAAGACACTAAGAGTTTACAGACGGTAGGCAATTAAGGTCACAGTTATGAAAACTTAAGACCCTAAAGAGGCCTTTCTACTGACTCTGAAAAACACCAAAAGAAAGATGACCAGGGTCCCTGCTCATCTGCGTGAACGTGCTTTAGGCATGCTGCAAGGAGGCATGAGGATAAATTGCAATGTCCGTACTGAGAGGCACCTAAGACAGCGCTACAGGGAGACAGAACGGACAGCTGATTGTCCTCGCGGTGGCAGACCATGTGTAACAACACCTGCTGGACAGGTACAGGATGGCAACAACAATTGCCCGAGTTACACCATGAACACACAATCCCTCCATCAGTGCTCAGACTGTCCTCAATAGGCTGAGAGAGGCTGGACTGAGGGCTTGTAGGCCTGTTGTAAGGCAGGTCCTCATCAGACATCACCGGCAACAACGTCGCCAATGGGCACAAACCCACCAGACAGGACAGACAAAAAGTGCTCTTCACTGACAAGTCGCGGTTTTGTCACACCAGTCAGATTCGCGTCAGATTGTTTCACCAAGGTCTGTACTCTGGAGCGGGATCGATTTGGAGGTGGAGGGTCGTCATGGTCTGGGGCGGTGTGTCACACCATCATCGGACTGAGCTTGTTGTCATTGCAGGCAATCTCAATGCTGTGCGTTACAGGGAAGACATCCTCCTCCCTCATGTGGTAACCTTCCTGCAGGCTCATTCTGACATGACCCTCCAGTATGACAATGCCACCAGCCATACTGCTTGTTCTGTGTGATTTCCTGCAAGACAGGAATGTCAGTGTTCTGCCATGGCCAGCGAAGAGGCCGGATCTCAATCCCAATGAGCCCGTCTGGGACCTGTTGGATCGGAAGGCGAGGGTCATTCCCTCCAGAAATGTCCTGGAACTTGCAGGTGCCTTGGTGGAAGAGTGGGGTAACATCTCACAAAAAGGACTGGCAAATCTGGTGCAGTCCATGAGGAAGGGATGCACTGCAGTACCTAATGCAGCTGGTGGCCACAACAGATACTGACTGTTACTTTTGATTTTGACCCCACCTTTGTTCAGGGACACATTATTCCATTTCTGTTAGTCACATGTCTGTGGAACTTGTTCAGTTTATGTCTCGGTTGTTGAATATTGTTATGTTCATACAAATATTTACACGTTAAGTTTGCTGAAAATGAACACAGTTGACAGTGAGAGGGCGTTTCTTTTTTTCAGTTTATATATTTATATTTGACATTGTTTGCAAACTGATATGTGACACCTATTAATGCCAAAATAACATACAAAGCAGGCCCCACCTGCAACTGTTTAACACTTTTTTGGTTACTACGTGATTCAATGTGTGTTATTTCACAGTTTGGATGTCTTCACCTATTATTATACAATGTAGAAAATAGTAAAAATAAAGAAAAACCCTTTGAATTAATAGGTGTGTCCAAATGTTTGACTGGTACTGTGTATATATATATATTGCTCGATGTTGCAAAGAAACTATCAGATATACAGCCCCTTCAGAAAGTATTCATACCCCTTGACATATTCCACATGTTATGTTACAGCCTGAATTCAAAATTGATTAAATATATGTTTCCCCTCACCCATCTACACACAACACCCCATAACAGCAAAGTGAAAACATGTTTTTAGAGATGATTGCCAATTTATTGACAATTAAATACAGAAATATCTCATTTACATAAGTATTCACTCCCCTGAGTCAATACTTTATAGAAGCTTCTTTGGCGGCGATTACAGTTTGAGTCATCTTGGGTATGTCTGTATCAGCTTTGCACATCTGGATTAGGGGATTTTCTTCCATTCTTCCTGGCAGATTTCCTCACGCTTTGTTAAGTTAGATGGAGAGTGGCAGTGAACAGGAATTTTCAAGTCTTTCCACAGATTTTCAATGGGATTCAGGTCTGGGTTTTGGCTGGGCCACTCAAGGACTTTCACATTCTTGTTCTGAAGCCATTCCAGCTATGCTTTGGCTATATGCTTGGGGTCATTGTCCTGTTGGAATGTAAAATCTTCACCCCAGTCTAAGGTAATTTGTACTCTGAAGCAGGTTATTTTTCTCAGGAGTGCTTCCACCTGGCCACTCCCATAAAGCCCAGATTGGTGAAGTGCTGTAGAGACTGTTTCCCTTCCGACAGGTTCTCCCATCTCAGCCAAGGAACTATGTAGTTCTATTAGAGTGGTCAATGGGTTCTTGGTCACCTCCCTGACCAAGGTCCTTCTTGCCTGGTTGCTCAATTTGGTTGGACGGTCAGCTTTAGGCAGAGTCTGTCTGGGTAGTTCCATATTTTTTCCAATACCCAAATGATGGAGACCACTGTGCACTTGGAAACTTTCAACACTCTAGAAATGGTTTCATACCCTTTCCAAGATATATGCCTCATCACAATTATATATTGGAGATCTAAGGACATTTCCTTGGACTTCATGGTATAGTTTCTGCTCTGACATGCATTTTCAACTGTAGGACCCTATATAGCCAGTTGTGTTTCTTTCCAACTCATGTCCAAACAATTTAATTGGCCACAAGTTGACGCCAATCAAGTTGCAGGGAAATCTAAAGGATGATCAAAGGAAATTGGATGCACCTGAGCTCGATTTAGAATTTCTCAGCAAAGAGGTGTGAATACTTATGTAAATTGTCACTCCTGCTTCTGCTTCCCCTCTCTTGGAGCGGGAGGGCGCCAGGCTGCCCTTCATTACGCACACTTGTCACCATCATTATGCGCATCAGCGCTCATTGGACACAACAGGACTCCTTCATGTTGTTGATTACCCCTCTATATCTGTTTGTTCCCCAGTTATGTACTCGTGTCAGCATTATAGTCACGACTTCCGCCGAAGTCGGCTCCTTTCCTTGTTCGGGCGGCGTTTGGTGATCGACATCACCAGCTTTCTAGCCATTGCCGCTCCATTTTTCATATCTCCATTTGTTTTGTCTTGTTCCATACACACATGGTTTTCATTCCCTAATCACACTGTGTGTATTTAGTCCTCTGTTCCCCTCCATGTCTTTGTGTGAAATTGTATTTATGTCATGTGGGTATTATTAAGCGCCTTACTTTTTGTCTATGTTCCGTGTTTGGGCACATTTATGTACTTTTGTGCTTTCGTTGGTCCGGAATAAAAAAGTGCGCCTGTTCACTACACTCTGCTCTCCTGCACCTGACTTCGACTCCAGTGCACACCCTTAACAATTATTGTTGCAATGTCATTTTGTTCCCCCCCGTCCAGACGCTGTTCTTGTTTTGTTTGATGTCTTTTTTCCATTAAATGTTCACTCCCTGTATTTGCTTCTCGTCTCCAGTGTCGGTTCTTATAGTAAATGAGATATTTCTGTATTTATTTGCAAACATGTTTTCATTTTGTCAATATGTGGTATTTTGTGTAGATGGGGGAAAAATGTTCTATCGATTTTGAATTCAGGCTGTAACACAACAAAATGTGGAATAAGTCAAAGGGTATGATTACTTTCTGAAGGCACTATAGGCATTGGATCAGAATTTCCACATCAGTGCATCCCTGACTTGGACATCTCAAACCAGATAGAAAGTATGTAGAAATGATAATGGACCTCTAAAATAACTGCCATTTTTGTTTCCCACAAATAGCAAAGAATTTGTGCGTCACTCCGGCCAAAGTTCTTGCCCAACCCCAGGAAGCTGATTGCGCAGGGTGCTGATCACTTGCTTGAAGCTGCAACATGGAACCTTTTGGTTGACCTGATGAGTCAACGGACGTGGCTCCTGGTATATGTCCGTTACGTTTATGGGGGGTCAATTAAGGGAGACTTCCTCTTCTGCAAACCATTGGAAACCAGGACAACAGGAGAGGATACTTTAAAAGTACTGGACAGCTTTGTGACATCACATGGACTTTGGTGGTCAAGATGTGTTGGTATCTGTGCTGAAAGCAAAAGCTATGACAGGGAGACATAGTGGAGTGGTAATGCACAAGCAAGCAGTTGCTCCCGATGCCACTTGGGGACACTGCAGCATCCACCGAGAGACTCTTGCTGCCAATAGAATGCCTGACAGCTTGAAAGCCGTTTTGAAAACTACAGTGAAAATTGATAACTTTGTTAAAGTAAGGCCGCTGAACTCTCGTGTATTTTCTGCATTATACATTATATAGGCAGCGACCATTTAACGCTTTTACAACATTAAGAAGTGCACTGGTTATCAAGGCGCAAAGTACTGACATGTTTTTTTTAAGTGAGAGACGAGCTTAAAGTTTTCTTTACTGACCATAATTTTCACTTGTCTGACGAGTTTCTGACACGACTGAAATATCTGGATGTTTTTTCTCGCCTGAATGATCTGAATCTAGGATTACAGGGACTCTCCGCAACTATATTCAATGTGCGGGACAAAATTGAGGCTATGATTAAGAAGTTGGAGCTCTTCTCTGTCTGCATTAACAAGGACAACACACAGGTATTTCCATGATTGTAAGATTTTTTTGGGTGCAAATGAACTCAAGTTTACGGACAATGTCAAATGTTATATAGCGAAGCACCTGAGTGAGCTGGGTGCGAAATTATGCAGGTATTTTCTCAAAACGGACAACACAAACAACTGGATTTGTTGTCCTTTTCATGCCTTGCCTCCAGTCCACTTACCGATATCTGAACAAGAGAGCCTCATAGAAATAGCAAAAAGTGGATCTGTAAAATTTTATTTAATCAGGAACCACTACCAGATATCTGGATAGGGCTTCGCTCAGAGTATCCTGCCTTGGCAAATCGGCTGTTCAGAAAGTGTTGCCCTTTGCAATTAAGACACTGATGACCTTTGCAACCACGTACTTATGTGAGAGTGGATTCTTGGCCCTCACTAGCATGAAAACTAAATACAGGCACAGACTATGTGTGGAAAATGATTGAAGACTGAGACTCTCTCCAATTCGACCCAACATTGTAGAGTTATGTGCATCCCTTCAAGCATACCCTTCTCATTAACCTGTGGTGAGTTATTCACTATTTGTTTTATTGATGGCTAAATAAAGAGCAAAATTCTTTATTATTATATGATTATTTGTGCCCTGGTCCTATAAGAGAGCTCTTTGTCACTTGCCATGAGCCGGGTTGTGACAAAAACACTCATTCTTATGTATAATAAATGTATCGTATAGTGTGTGTGTGGCAGGCTTATAATGATGGCAAAAAACAACATTTGAAGGTACGCTGACCATGGTGCTAGAGGGGATACGCAGCTGGAGGTTGAATGTTTGAAGTGGTACGGGACTATAAAAAGTTTGGGATCCACTGCTTTATACTGCAAATTGCTTGTTTTGTCACATAAACGGACACTAGGCAAACTATTAGAATTTTAGCATCCAGTAAATGGAGGAGCAATTTCTACAAATTGCACCTTTAACATCAGAGAGGAAGAGGCGAAGCATAAGGCTTGGTGTTTAATTGTAAAAAATGAACAAGATTAACAACATTTAGAGGGATTTTTACATTCGTACCCCAGTAGGGGGGGCTTGACCGCTGTGAAACATCATTCTGCTTTAGCCTCTTGGGAGGTGTAGTTCACAGGGGCAGGGAGAAGATGGAATTTCCAAATTCCTTCAGTATCTCCAGGGCCCAGTTTTTCAAAATTTAATTGGTCAAATTTCGGCAATGAGATTGGATTAAATGTTAGAATTGGATATTTCAAAACTGAAAAATTATATTTTGATTCCTCGAATCAGTCCAATCTGCCATTTAATCAGGACTGCGTTCAGCACAAAAAAAAACAATTAAACGGAAACTGTTCTGAACGACCAGTTGAAAAAAATGGGGAGGGGTTGGGGAACGCTTTCAGAACGATTGTTTATGTCACTCATTGCTTCAAGCCACCCCCTGCCACACCCACCTAACCAGAGTAAACAAACAGTACCTTAAAGTACCTTAATATCTGTCATTCTGCCCCTGAACAGGCAGTTAACCCACTATTCCTAGGCCGTCATTGAAAATAAGAATTTGTTCTTAACTTACTTGCCTGGTTAGATAAAGGTAAAAAAATACAACTTTTAAAAAAAAGTCTGTTCAAGAACGTTTTGGGGAACGTAGAAAACGTTTAATTGAACTGAAGCACCCCTTGGATTAAATGGTGTTTTTGTCCTTTATTCATGTAATTTGCGTATTGATGTTTCCCTATGACAGTGTAGAAGTAGTAATTGAACCTGTCCAGTAGATGGCAAGGTGTAAAAGTACTGACAATCCAGATTCTGTGATCTTGTGGTATCCAGATTGATTTTATCCTGGATAAAAATAAACAAAAGAGGATCACAGAATCTGGATCATTCTCTAAGAGCTTTGCTAGAATCACATTTGGCAGTGATTACAGCTATGAGTCTCTAATTGTCAAACCCTGATCTCTTTCACCTATCTTTGTGCTTGTCTCCACCCCCCTCCAGGTGTTGCCCATCTTCCACATTATCCGCAGTGTATTTATACCTGTGTTCTCTGTTGCCACTTAGTATTGTTCGTCAAGCCTATCAGAGGTTTCCTCCATGCTTCTGTCTGTTTCTAGTTCCTGTTTTGAACGTTCTACCTGCCCTGAGCCTGCCTGCCATTCTGTACCTTGTCACACCACACTGCATTATTGACCTCTGCCTGACCTCGAGCCTGCCGTTCTGTACCTTTTGGACTCGGCTCTGGATTACTGACCTCTGTCTGCCCTTGACCTGTCATTTTGTCTGCCCCCTGTTCTAGTAATACACTTTTGTTACTTCGACACTGTCTGCATCTGGGTCTTCTCCTGAAACGTGATACTAATAGCTTTGCACGCCTGGATTGTACAATATATATATATTTCCCCCTGTTATTTTACCAGGTAAGTTGACTGAGAACACATTCTCATTTACAGCAACGACCTGGGGAACAGTTACTGGGGATGAATGAGCCAATTGTAAACTGGGGATTATTAGGTGACCGTGATGGTTTGAGGGCCAGATTGGGAATTTAGCCAGGACACCGGGGTTAACACCCCTACTCTTACGATAAGTGCCATTGGATCTTTAATGACCTCAGAGAGTCAGGACATCCATTTAACATCCCATCTGAAAGACGGCACCCTACACAGGGCAGTGTCAATCACTGGGGATTTGGGATATTTTTTAGACCAGAGGAAAGAGTGCCTCCTACTGGCCCTCCAACACCACTTCCTGGCATTTGGTCTCCCATACAGGGACTGACCAGGACCAACCCTGCTTAGCTTCAGAAGCAAGCCAGCAGTGGTATGCAGGTTGGTATGCTGCAGGTCAAAACTGTAATTATGCCGCTCAGGAACATTCAATGTCATCTTAGGAAGCAACTCCAGTGTATATTTGGCCTTGTGTTTTAGGTTAATGTCCTGCTGAAAGGTCCATTTTTCTCCCCGCGTCTGTTGGAAAGCAGACTGTACAAGTTTTCCCTCTAGAATTTTGACTATGCTTAGCTCTATTCTGTTTATTACAAAAAAACTCCCTATGCCTTGCCAATGACAAGCATACCCATAACATGATGCAGCTACCACCATGCTTGAAAATATGACGAGGGGAAAGGGGGATACCTACAGAAATGTGTCTTTTCCGCATTTAACCCAACCTCTGAATCAGAGTGGTGCGGGGGGCTGCCTTAGTCAATATCCACATCTTCAGCACCCGGGGAACAGTGGGTTAACTGCCTTACTCAGGGGCAGAACGACAGATTTTTACCTTGTCAGCTTGGGGATTTGATCCAGCAACCTTTCAGTTACTGGCCCAACGTTTTAACCACTCGTGGTACTCAGTGATGTGTTGTGTTGGATTTGCACAAAATATAATGCTTTGTATTTAGGACAAAAAATGCATTTCTTTGCCACATTTTGTGCAGTTGAACTTTAGTGCCTTATTGCAAACAGGATGCATGCTTCCTTCTTTTCACTCTGTCATTTAGTATTGTGAAATAACTACAATGTTGTTGATACATCCTCAGTTTTCTCCTGTCACAGCCATTAAACTCTGTAACTGTTTTAAAGTCACCATTGGCCCCATGGTGAAATCCATGAGAGGTTTCTTTCCTCTCCGGCAGCTGAGTTAGAAAGGACACCTGTATCTTTGTAGTGACTGTGTGTATTGATACACCATCCAAAGTGTAATTAATAACTTCACCATGTTCAAAGGGATATTCAATGCCTGTTTTTGTGTGTTTTTAAAAATCCATCTACGAGGCATTGAAAAACCTCCCTGGTCTTTGTGGTTGAATCTGTGTTTTAAATTCACTGCTCGACTGAAGGACCTTACAGATAAGATTACATGTGTTGGGTACAGAGATGAGGTAGTCATTCAACAGTCATGTTAAACACTGTTATTGCACACAGATTGAATACATGCATCTCACAACAACCAATTCCATGAGCAGCAGCACTTAAGAAGAGGTACTCCTTAAATTGCATTTTTTTAACAAAAAAATGTGATCAGTTTAGTTATTTTAATGCATTGCTGTGTTCTGCCCATCTAGAGGAATTGGAAGAAACTTTTATTTTGTGGAAATAGTTTGGTGAGATTTTGAGAGATTGATCGACTTGGTTCTTGCAAGACTGATCTGCTGAATCATCAGGCAACACAACGAAGGAATGGGATAGGAGGACCATAAACCAGGACAACAACAGGAATTAAGACATAGATAAACAAACACAAAACCAACAGAGGGAGAAAGAGGAAGAATTTCTTAGCGATTTCTGGAGGATAGTTCAGGCCTTGACAGGGAAGCAAGTATTCAGATGAACAAACAAGCAAGCAAAAGAGCACTTGGAAAGGAGGTAGAAACTTTCTGAACATTTGAGAGAGTATTTTCATTTATGTGTCATGTGTTGTTTAATTGAAAAACACATTTAATATATTTTTGTATTATTCATAAAAGTGCATTGGTTGAAAACATAATTTATCTATAGGTGCATTATTTAAACAAGTGCTTTCATCTGTTGGATTCGACATTTTGAACATTGAGATATTAAAGACATGACAGATCAGACGCATAGTATATTAAGGAGTGAGGTCTGTAGAAAGACAGAGTGGCTTTGGAATGTGTTGGGGGACGGGAGGAGAAAACCGTGTTGATACAGGGAAGACAGATGGACATCTGTGGATTGGGTGAAGGAGGGGTTGAGGTTAAGAGGTGAGGTCAGATCCCCTTAAGGGAGTAATAAGGGTTTGGTATTCTGTTACCTTCTATCTGTTGAACCATAAGATGTAAGGATTGGAGAGAAAGAGGAGGGTCTTAAGTGGGATTTATATAACTGTGATGGAGATGAATGTTTTGCTGTCTGAATACAGCTGTACAGAACCTTTGGGAAGAATTACACTTGGTTAAGCTTCTCTAGTGTCCGTGAGTCATTTACTCCAAAAAATAAGAACCTAACACATCAAAAGGCACATAATTCTAGAGCAGAATGCATTGTTTCAGAGACCTTGCCAGCATGTATCCTCAAAATGTTACGAGTGAGTTAGGAAACAAATATTTCTAAAATAATCCCTAGAGACTGAGGGCAGATTTATTCCCGATCAAGGAAATAAAAGGACACGGATAATCCTAATGCTTGGCACACAGCTCTACACAAGACCAACAATGAACTTAAAATGATTTCACCCCCAAATGTAACATTAAAATGTATAATAATAGCACTGTGATGGTTCAAGGTTCGGAGGCCAGTCTGGATCAATTTGTCCACTACTTCGACCAAAAATAACATATTGTTGCTGAACTTAAAATCGCTCCACTGTCAATACCTAACAACAGTCTCCACTCCCTCTGTGCCCCAGTATGAAGTCTCTCCCTCCCTCATCTGCAGTAGACACAGCCCTGAGCATGCCTCTCTGACATGTGACACCTGCAGTACCACAGCATCTTATAGAGGAGGAGATCAGCCTGGTGCGTCAGCATAGGGACGGGATCCAGGAACTGCAATGTGTGCAATGAAAAATGTTGAGGACAATCAGGCTCTCAGGATGCAATTGCACAGACTTAGAGAGGAACTGTCCAGCACAGTCAACACTAGCCACAAGCACAACCTGCAGAAGGAGCTACATGAGCTAAGGCAGGAATTTCTCAGCCACCACCATCCACTCTACAAAGAGTCCCACAATTCCCAGAACCAGGCCAACATCTGAATCAGAGCCTACCAACCAACCAACCAACCAACCAACCCAACCAACCAACTAACCCAACCAACCAATGCACCAACCCAGCTGAACCCCTCCATCCCCATCTCACGGCCTGTAATTACTCCCATCACTCCTTCCATCCTCCAGAGACCTGACGAGAAACCAGACAATGTATTAATGACGGAATAAACTTTTCCCAAATAAAAAGGTGTCATAGTAATGATGCCCCTCAACAGAGAGAGCTATGGAGCTCTTGACCGTGGCCCAACTTTGCTCCCCAAGCCATATCATCATTCACATGGGGACCATTGACCTGCGTGCTCAACAGGAGAGGGTGGCCACATCACTAAGGGAAGTGATAGAGAGGGCCTTCACCATCTACCCCCTTGCAAAGATAGTAATATCTACCCTGCTCCAGAGGAGAGGCTTCCACCCTGCCAGGCTCTCTCGGGACTGTGTGCTATGGCCCATTCTAATCCTGAATGTTGATTGATTAAAACCGAATTCCACAAGTTACCACCGGCTAAATCTATGACGTTAAAATTCCTATTTACTCTGTTCCATCTGACTGCACAATCCACTGTCTCATCAGCCCAGCCAGGCAATTTATAAACTTGATCTCCACTATAAAAAGCATCTAGACATTATCTCACATTTCTTTTAGACTAACATCTTGTTTTCAACAGTGGAGATTTGAACAAACTTTGCTGTCTGTCTCTCTGACATTTGCAACATTGTTTCAATATTCAAATTATATCTCCAGCTTTCCCATAGTATTGAACGTGTCAGGAGTCGTGACGAGACAGACAGATTTCTCAGCCAGTCTAAATCGATAATCAGCTGGCATAAATATATGGATATATACGAAAAAAGGTAAAACAAAACGAAGTGCAGCTAGTTTGCAGTTTTTCCAGCTTCAGTTTGAAGTGATTCTGTTAGCTGTATTGTTGGCTAGCTCTTCTGAACAACAGTGTCCTGACGAGAGAGAAAATCTTCTATGCCAGGTGAAATTGTGCCTCATTAGCTCATTGTTATGGATGTGCTAAATAAATGTCACTAGAAAACAGCTTAAACAAATGCAAATGCAGCTACTGTTGTTATTCTGGTTGCACTGTTTGACGTGACTGTAAGTTAGTCATAGTTGGCTAGCTAGCAAGCAAGGGATAAGAACATTGCCAGCCAGTATGGCAATGGAACATTTAGAACGAATGACTGGGTCGCGTCCATAGATACAGAACAAAAAGATTGAACGACTGGATCGTGTCTCTGCCAACTGAACCAATGGAACAAACGACCAGTCAGCTTGGGTAGCAACCCTACATTTGTGTTGGGACATGTTTGGATTTGAGATAGTATGACTAAATTCATAAAAATAACGTTAATGAAAATATGTCAATCATTATTTGAATATGTTTGTAACCCGTTTCATAAAAGTGATAATACCCTCGAAGCCAGTCTTTGGAGGATATATTGGCACGGTTTTCCAGACCTCGACTTCATCTTGGGCATAAGAACACCCGTTTCAATATATCCTCCAAACACCGGCTTCTCGGGCATTATCACTTAAAAGTACACCTGGCCCACCATCACACCCTCAGCCTGGACTGTCTTTATGATAATTTTCCATTGTACAAAGAGGGAGTCTCCACCTTCGCCAGGACATCAAAGGATGTTGCTCTGGGCAGCCTGTCCACCTCACCCCACAGAAGCAACGGGACAGCCACCAACTCCCTGAGACAAATCAGACCCTCTTTTAGAACTGCATCCATTGGCACCTCACAGAGACTGAAGAACAGTCAGCAACACTGCCCCCCACACCACCCTCCACCACTACTCTCCCAGGACCTGCATGCAGATACACTGAGCTATGCCCAAGCTGTACACAGTCAGAGGCTCCATACAGAGTTTGGAGCATTGCCAGCCACACTGCCCTCCACACCACCCTCTTCAATTGCCTCTACAACCTCCCTCCCATGCTACCAGACCCGTCTGAGTACAGCTCTACCAGATCAGGCCCAAACTCAGATCAGGTGTTACCCATTTCTGGAGCCTTGTGTCAGACACAGAGTATCCACTTCTTAAGCAGTATCCACTTCTTAAGCAGTGTGTGCAAAAGGTGACAGATTTTTTTTGTCAACACTTACTAATGCGAAGCAACATTTTCAACAATGAACACTGTGAAACATAAATAGAGAAACAGACTGACAAATGCACATCTGGATTGCCTCACAAGGATAGCAACAACAGACTATACATTTAGAATGAATTCAGTCAAGGAGCAGAAGGGACATTTTTGCTCGTCCCACTACTGAGGTAACCCTTAACACGGCTCTTATACATGTGATGTAGCCTATTTGATGTGTGCATGTATATATTTGTGATGTGCTGTACATCAAATCAATTGTATGCGCTCTATTGCTCTGAGTTTGCTCTCAATTGATAATTGATCATATTGAAAGAATAAGTACAACAAATTAAAGATCTGTGCTGCCCTCTGAATGATTGTCTCAACCCAAAGTGGCCTCCGTACAAAACAAATGTGAGTAACACTGATCAATATGAACCCAGCAGGCACTTCATTAAAGCCATTAGATGCAGTTTATCGTAGCGCACTGCACCTTATTACAGGCAACAGTTTTAGTTACTCATCACTGCATTCTCTACCAGAAAGTTGGTTTTCCCTCTTTGATGTCACGTAGATTGATTCATTGCGACGTTTTCATTCATAAAGCCCTTTTACAAAAAGTCCCACTGTACCGATCATCTTTACTGAACTTTAGATATACGAGTTACCACACAGGGATGGTTAACTCTGGAAATCCTTCGGTCTCTACGGAGTTAGGTAAATCAGCTTTTAGTTTTCTTATTTGTGCAACAATCTTCAAAATGTTCCTACATTTTATGATTTGGAATGTGTTTGTTTTCTATGACCGTGTTTCTCTTTCTGCTTGCATTTGGTATTTATACTGATGTGTGTATTTGTCTGTAATTTATGTCATTCAGGTCTCATCTGTAAAAGAGACGTTGTTCTCGCTATGACTCCCTGATAAAATAAAGGTTCAATTTAAAAAAAAATGATACTTATTATCTGGCTTGTTAAGCAAATTTTAACTCATTGAACTTATTTAGGTTTGTCATAACAAAGTGGTTGAATACTTATTGACTCAAGACATATCAGCTTTTCATATTTAATTCATTTGTAAACATTTCTAAAAACATGACTCCACTTTGACATTACGGGGTATTGTGTGTAGGCCAGTGACACAACTTCTCTATTTAATCCATTTGAAATTCAGGCTGTAACAACAAAATATTTAAAAAGTCAAAGGGTGTGAATACTTTCTGAAAGAACTGTGTGGCCGGACTCAACGTTTATTGTAAAATGATGTGTTACAACAAACATGCATCTAATCCGTTATTGATCGTCCTTATGTATTAATTAATGCAACAGTGGATCAACTCACCAAAAGACCTGTGTACATCAAGGGTGTGAAGAAAATGCGCAATGTAAAACATTTATCACATAACAAAAATACTAGATATCGAGAGAATTTGAAAAGTCACTCTTCCTCTTCCATTTGGGTTGCCGATCCCTAGTTTAGTAGAACTGACGGAACGTAGTGCCGAGGGAACATAGACATGGTCCCACTTCGACAACTTGCTAGCTCTATCTCTTCTGACGTAAAGAGATTGCTTGCTTCATTTGCCCTGACGTTGTAGACATGCTGCCCCTAATAAGGGATTGATATCAGAAGAAATCAGTCCGTAGATCAGCATGTTTGGTCAACTGTGCTCAGCAGCAGCTAGTGGGAGGTCACTTACTGCACTGACTCTGCTTTGTAATAATTCATGTTTGTTAGCTACTGCTGTATCAACATCTTTATCTGGACAGAAAATACATTGTTTTTCAGAACACAAACCCACCGTGGAAAATGTGACAAATGGTCCCCACAACACCCAAACCTCATGCCTCGTTGTTTCCCAATCAACAGCTACTTATCTGATGAGTTGGTCTTGGAGGTTAATTAACAAGTGCACAGCAAGTCTGCGCCAGCACATTACTATAACAACGCAGATAAGGTGGGATAAATATCACAATTTTAAAAAAAGAAGATTTTAGTCAAGCATTTGCCCTCTCAACATGGATCCTGTTTCTTGAGATGTCTTCTATGAGATGTATATCACTCTCTGTGAACCTTCTGTGGTTCAGGAATGGAGGAATGTTCACAGTGACTCCTGCAGGCATCAAGCTCTGTATCAAGAAGCCTTTGTCAGCCAAAATCATGTCACCAGACGTGAAGATCTTCTCAAACCTCGACCTTCTGGACAATGGCTTTGTCCGACACAGAGCCTAAATACAGATCACTGCAGTATGTGATAACCGCATTAGTTGCAACTCCCAAGAGTATCTTGAAGGGGTACATTGAACAGTACACTGAGTAGGTTTGCCTCTGCAGATCCATCTGACTTGGAGGAGCAACTTCTATGTCAGTACAGTCAATGATCATCCTGCAGTTTCTGCTGGACCCCTGAAAAGACGCATTTAAGCACGTTTGGTTCTTCTCCCGACTTGGAACAGTCTTCATGATGCTACTGAAAAACAGCTTGTAGATCACCTTAATAATGAAAGTGATGGCAACATTGCTGACAGTGCTTGCATAACAACAGAATAGTTGAGCCAGGTGCAAGTTGGTGTAGCTGGGATGCAACTTCATATGCGCCGTAAACAATTGATCCTCAAATGACAGCATCTCGACCCTCCACTTGGCAAAATAGACATCGCAGTCCTTGTAACGTTCAAAGTAATCAACATTTCTTGTCTGGAAGTCCTGTTCCCATCCTAAGTACTTTATCAGACAGCTGTGATGCTGAATACCTGTTGTGGGTATACAGCTGATTCTCCAGTAGGAGAACTGCGCTATAATGTTTCCTCAAGGTGGACCTCAGTGAGAACATTTTGCAACTGTGCAGACAGCAGCCTCCTACATTCTTCAGCAGCCAAGGGGCCTGGAATTTC
Source organism: Oncorhynchus gorbuscha (assembly GCF_021184085.1). Lineage (NCBI taxonomy): Eukaryota > Metazoa > Chordata > Actinopteri > Salmoniformes > Salmonidae > Oncorhynchus > Oncorhynchus gorbuscha. Next base: position 12,126,482 of record NC_060194.1, on the reverse strand, counting down.
ATAGGTCTCGATTTTCATTTTCTACCATGGTAGATGTGTCTGGATCTTCCTCCCAGTTGACATTTCTAACTGATTTCACAGGTCATTTGATTAGTCATGTACAACAGATGTGCTCGTGGAACAAAACTGTTGTATGGGGAAAACATTGAGCCCACAAGTCCTTTGTGAGCTAGCTAGCCAACTTGAGCTAACTAGCCAACCAAGGTACTTAACTAGCTAGCCCACCAAGTGATATTAAGCCAGCTAGTTAACATTAGCTCACTGTTCGAGTAGTCAGACTTTTCTAAGTAGTGACACGCTAGCTAACCAATTACTCTTGCCATGGTGCCGGCCTAACGTTTGAGAGCAAATCTGACTACACAAACGGTGAGTTAACGTTAACTAGCAAGCTAAGTCGTATTCCTGGTAGTAGTGCTGGTAAGTTGACAATAGTTCTTCCCGGCTGTATGTAATAACACTTAAGATCTTCTGGGCTAACAATGTAAGAAATAATACGGAAAAAAAAAAAATACTGCAAAGTTTCCTAAGGACTAGAAGCGAGGAGGCCCTTTATGTCGGCGCCTTCTTTGTAGATTTAATTTAATTTAATTTAAATATCCCTTCCCTGATGGGCTAATGCTAGATAGCATGTCACCACATGAAAAAGTACGACTATACAAACCATGAGCTAACATTATCCAGCTGGCTAGCTCACTAAAGAGGTCACAATAGTCCTTCTGCTAGCCTATTCTGGTTTTCTTCTTCCTTGTAAGAAAGATAATGTACGTTGTACACATAACTACAGTCGGGGGTTATCAAGCAAATTTTCACAAGCAACTAGCTTTGACCTTGTTAGCATATAGCAAACAGGGCTTACCTCATCACACGGCTCCAGCAATGCCTCTCGATTACAGAGGTAAAAAAATATTAAATGCAAATGTACTTATCGGAGTAGTGGTTACAATTTGGTACATAGCACAGAACCATCCTTGCTTCTGATAAACAGAGAGTTATCTACACTGAACAAAATATAAACGCAACATGTAAAGTCTTGGTCCCAACATGTAAAGTGTTGGTTTCTTTAACTGAAAAAAAGATCCCAGAAATGTTCCACATTTACATAAGTATTCAGACCCTTTACTCAATGGTTTGTTGAAGCACTTTTAGCAGCGATTACAGCCTCAAGTCTTCTTGGGTATGATGCTACAAGCTTGGCACACCTGTATTTGGGGAGTTTCTTCCATTCTTCTCAGCAGATCCTCTCAAGCTCTGTCAGCTTCGATCGGGAGTATCGCTCCACAGCTATTTCCAGGGCTCTCCAAGGATGTTTGATCGGGATCAAGTCCGGGCTCTGTCTGGGCCACTCAAGGACATTCAGAGACATGTCCTGAAGCCACTCCTGCGCTGTCTTGGCTGTGTGCTTAGGGTCGTTGTCCTGATGTAAGGTGAACCTTCACTCCAGTCTGAGTTCCTGAGCATTCTGGAGCAGGTTTTCATCAAGGAAATCTCTGTACTTTGGTCCGTTCATCTTTCTCTTGATCCTGACTAGTCTCCCAGTCCCGGCCGCTGAAAAACATCCCCACAGCATGATGCTGCACCACCATGCTTCACCGTAGGGATGGTGCCAGGTTTCCTTCAGACGCGACACTTGGCATTCAGGCCAAAGAGTTCAATCTTGGTTTCATCAGACCAGGAGCCTTTTGGCAAACAAGTGGGCTGTGTGCCTTTAATTGAAGAGTGGCTTCTGTCTGGCCACTCTACCAAAAAGGCCTGATTAGTGGAGTGCTTTAGAATGGCCTTCCTGAAGAGCTCATTGACTTTCAACGTGGCACCGTCATAGGATTTCACCTTTCCAACAAGTCAGTTCATCAAATGTCTGGCCTGTAAGTGCTGTTATTGTGAAGTGGAAATGTCTAGGAGCAACAACAGCTCGGCTGTAAAGGGGTAGGTCACACACGGGACCGCCAAATGCTGAAGCGGGTAACACGTAAAAAATAATCTAGATCACATATGTCAGAGTCAAGGCCCGCGGGCCACATCCGGCCCGCGAGAAGGTTTTTTACATCCCCTGGGATGATCTTGATTTATTATTAGAACCGGCCCGCAGACCGCAGCAAGCCGGCAGCCCGCAGATCTTTTACACGCACCAATACTACATTTCCCACAATGCAACGGTGACGCACCGAGCAGTAGGCTGCTTCATTTCAATATTTATTGGCACAGCAGTTGTCAGCATCACAGTAAAATTAACTTTCAGATACCCATCAAAAATGGCAAAACGGAAGGTGGACACTGAGAACCGGGGGTTTCAAACAAGGTGGGAGTCGGAGTATTTGTTCACGGAGGTAGCTAGAAAACCTGTGTGTCTTCTGTGTGGAGAAAGTGTGGCGGTACTGAAAGAGTATAATCTGAGACGACATTATGAAACGAAACACGCGGACAAAAACAAGAATATGGACATGGAACAAAGGCTACAAAAGGCAGAGGAATTAAAACGAGGCCTCAAATCTCGACAGGCTCTGTTCAAAAAAGCCAAATCACAAGGCCAGGCTGATGTCAAGGCCAGTTTTATTTTGGCAGAAGAGATCGCTAAATCAGCCCGGCCATTTACGGAGGGGGATTTCATCAAAAACTGCATGATTAAAGTTTGTGACGAAGTTTGCCCAGAAAAAAGGCAACTCTTTTTAAATGTGAGTCTGAGCAGAAACACCATTGCCGAGAGAGTAGACCAGTTGTCCATCAATCTAAAAGAGCAGCTTGTGAAAAAGGGAAAAGATTTCATTGCATATTCCTTGGCTGTGGATGAGAGCACCGACATTTCTGACATTGCCCAGTTGTCAATTTTCATCCGCGGAGTGGACTCCAGCCTAAGCGTGACAGAGGAGTTTTTGGCTTTACGTCCTATGCATGGCACAACTACGGGGCATGATTTGTATGAAGAGGTGTCAAGATGTGTAAATGAGATGGAGCTGCCTTGGGAAAAACTCGTGGGTTTGACAACCGACGGAGCACCTGCGATGTGTGGACACAGGAGCGGACTGGTGGAGAAGATACGGGAAAAGATGCAAGAGGAAAACGCGACAGGTGAGCTGACAGCTTATCATTGTATCATACACCAGGAAGCGTTGTGCGGTAAAGCCTTGAAAATGGAGCATGTAATGAGCATCATCACGCGCACAGTTAACTTTATCAGAGCCAAAGGTTTGAATCACCGCCAGTTCAAGGCATTTCTGACGGAGTTAGAAACGCTGAACACCTCCACTCAATTCTGAGGATTTCCTCAGCTCAGAGCCTTACCCCGAACATTGATGAACTTGTGGAAAAGATGGGACACCACCAAGTATCACCCTCAACCTCAAACAAGTGAACATTACTGTGCAATCACATATTTAGAGTTTTTACTCAGTTCAAGTTTAAAAGTTAAAGTTTAATATTTGTTTTCACTGCATGTTACTTCTCCTTAAACAAAGTGTTGTTTTTGATTAATAGATTTTTGCACTTTATTTTATTGTATTTCAATCCAATTATATTTTAAAAATATTTCAGTTGAGTGGATGATAGAAAATTGCTATTATTGTTTTTTTCTTTGAAGTAAATTTAGCCCACTTTTGCTAAAATAGAAAATATAGGCTACTGATGGTGCCTTGAATACCGGTTTCTTTCATTTAATGTTCATGTTATGGGGATTTTTATATAAAGGAAATTTGTCTTTTGTGTCTGTTGAAAATTAAAGATTACTGACAGAGCCATAAGAAAATATTGCTTTATTTATCTGATCATATTGGAATATATTTGTTAGGTTTTCAGTAGGTTCAATTAGGTTCACTAGACTATATGCGTCATTTAAAAAATTTTCAATGAACATTCGAACAGTCCGGCCCTCGGCTTGTAGCTAAATTTTTTATTTGGCCCTCCGTCCATTTGACTTTGACACCCCTGATCTAGATGATTCTGTGCTTTCAACTTTGTGGCAACAGTTTGGTGAAGGCCCTTTCCTGTTTCAGCATGACAATTCCCCATGCACAAAACGAGGTCAATACAGAAATTGTTTGTCGAGACCGGTGTGGAAGAACTTGACTGGCCTGCACAGAGCCCTGACTTCAAACCCATCGAACATCCTTGGGACGAATTGGAACGACGACCACAAGCCAGGTCTAATCGCTCAACATCAGTGCCCGACCTCAGTAATGCTCTTGTGGCTGAATGGAAGTCCCCACAGCAATGTTCCATCATATAGTGGAAAGCCTTTCCAGAAGAGTGGAGACAGTTATTGCAACAAAGTGTTTACAGTGCCTTCAGAAAGCATTCACACCGCTTGACTTATTCCACATGTTGTGCAACAACCTGAATTCTAAACGGATAAAAATACAAATCTCACCTATCCACACAATACCCAATAACGACAAAGTGAAAACATGTTTTTAGAAAGTTTTCAAATGTATTGGAAAATGAAATACCTAATTTACATAAGTATTCACACCCCTGAGTCAATACTTTGTAGAAGCACCTTTTGCAGCGATTACAGCTGCGAGTCTTTAAGTCTCTAGCAGCGTTCCAAACCTGGATTGTCCAACATTTGCCCATTATTCTATGCAAAATTATTCAAGCTCTTTCAAATTGGTTGATCATTGCTAGACAGCCATTTTCAGGTCTTACCATAGAGTTTGAGATAGATATAAGTCAAAACTGTACATTCATTGTCTGCTTGGTAAGCATCTCAGTGTAGATTTGGCCTTGTGTTTTAGGTTGTGGTCCTGCAGAAAGGTGAATTAATCTCTGTGTCTGGTAGAAAGTAGGCTGAAAAGAAAGTAGACTGGACAAAAAAACAGAAAACTTGAGCATGCATAACTATTCACCCCCCCCCCAAATTCAATACTTTGTAGAGCCACCTTTTGCAGTATTTACAGCTGCAAGTCTCTTGGGGTATGTCTCTATCAGCTTGGCACATCTAGCCACTGAGATTTTTGCCCCATTCTTCAAGGCAAAACTGCTCCAGCTCCTGGTGTACAGCAATCTTTAAGTTCCCAATGGGATTGAGGTCTGGGCTTTGACTAGGCCACTCCAAGACATTTAAATGTATCCCCTTAAACCACTCAAGTGTTGCATTTGCAGTAGGCTTAGCGTCATTGTCCTGCTGGAAGGTGAACCTCTGTCCCAGTCTCAAAGACTGAAACAGGTGTCCCTCAAGGATTTCCCTGTATTTAGCGCCATCCATCATTTCTTCAATTCTGACCAGTTTCCCAATCCCTGCCTATGAAAAACATCCCCACAGCATGATGCTGCCACCACCATGCTTCACTGAGGGGATAGTGTCCTCGGGGTGATGAGAGGTGTTGGATTTCCTCCAGACATAGTGTTTTCCTTGATGACCAAAAAGCTCAATTTTAGTCTCATCTGACCAGAGTACCTTCCTCCATATGTTTGGGGAGTCTCCCACATGCCTTTTGTCGAACACCAAACGTGTTTGCTTATTTTTTCTTTAAGCAATGGCTTTTTTCTGGCCACTCTTCTGCAAAGCCCAGCTCTGTGGAGTGTACGGCTTAAAGGGGTCCTATGGACATGTAATTCAATCTCTTTGCAGCTCCTTCAGGGTTATCTTTGGTCTCTTTGTTGTATCTCTAATTAATGCCCTCATTGCCTGGTCTGTGTGTTTTGGTGGGCGGCTCTCTCTTGGCAGGTAAAGTTGTGGTGCCATATTCTTTCAATTTTTTTGAATAATGGATTTAATGGTGCTCCGTGGGATGGTCAAAATTTCAGATATTTTTTTATAACCCAACCCTGATCTGTACTTCTCCTTAACTTTGTCCCTGACCTGTTTGGAGAGCTCCTTGGTCTTCATGGTGCCGATTGCTTGATGGTGCCCCTTGCTTGATGGTGTTGCAGACTCAGGGGCCTTTCAGAACAGGTATATATATACTGAGATCGTGTGACACTTAGATTGCACACAGGTGGACTTTATTTAACTAATTATGTGATTTCTGAAGGTAATTGGTTGCACCAGATCGTATTTAGGGGCTTCGTAGCAAAGGGGATGAATACATATACACGCACCACTATTCCGTTTTGTATTTTTTTACATTTTTTTAAACAAGTAATTTTTTTCTTTTTACTTCATCAATTTGGACGATTTTGTGTATAAAAATCTATTTAAATGAAAGGTTAAATGCAACAAAATATGAAAAAACGCCAAGGGGGATGAATACTTTTTCAAGGTACTCTAGGTGACCTTCGTTGCAAGGCATTAGAAAACCTTCCTGACCTTTGTGGTTGAATCTGTGTTTGAAATTCACTGCTGGACTGAGGGACCTAACAGATAATTGTATGTGTGGGGTAGAGAGACGAGGTAGTCATTAAAAAATCATGTTAAACATTATTAGTCCATGCAACCTATGTGACTTGTTAAGCTTTTTTTTAAACTCCTGAGCCTATTTGTGTCATGTTTTGTCTTATATTGTCTTGTCATTTTGCTTTTCCTTCTGTTCGTTTTCCCCCTGCTGGTCTTTTTAGGTTCGTTCCCCTTTTTTCTCTCTCCCTCTCTCTCTCTCTTCTCTCTATCGTTCCGTTCCTGCTCCCAGCTGTTCCTATTCCCCTAATCAATCATTTAGTCTTCCCACACCTGTTCCCTATCTTTTCCCCTGATTAGAGTCCCTATTTCTCCCCTTGTTTTCCGTTTCTGTCCTGTCGGATCCTTGTATATTGTTCACCGTGCTGTGTCTTTGTATCGCCCTGTCGTGTCGTGTTTCCCTCAGATGCTTCGTGGTGAGCAGGTGTCTGAGTCTGCTACGGTCAAGTGCCTTCCCGAGGCAACCTGCAGTTTATGATCGAGTCTCCAGTCTGTTCTCGTCATTACGAGTGGAATTGTTTTTTGTGCTTTATTTACCGCTCCGATTTGTCTAGGAGTGTTGCATATTTCCTTAACTGGATTAAAGACTCTGTTTTCGCCAAGTCGCTTTTGGGTCCTCATTCACCTGCATAACAGAAGGATCCGACCAAAGAATGGACCCAGCGACTACAGACGCTCGTAACACTGCCGTCGAGATCCAAGGAGCCATGCTCGGCAGACACGAGCAGGAATTGTCTGCTGCTCGTCATGCCGTGGAGAACCTGGCCGCTCAGGTTTCCGACCTCTCTGGACAGTTCCAGAGTCTTCGTCTCGTGCCAACTGTTACTTCCTGGTCTGCCGAGCCTCCGGAACCTAGGGTTAATAACCCACCTTGCTACTCCGGGCAGCCCACGGAGTGCCGCTCCTTTCTCACCCAGTGTGATATTGTGTTCTCTCTCCAACCCAACACATACTCTAGAGAGAGAGAGCTCGGGTTGCTTACGTCATTTCACTCCTTACTGGCCGGGCTCGAGAGTGGGGCACAGCTATCTGGGAGGCAAGGGCTGATTGTTCTAACAATTACCAGAACTTTAAAGAGGAGATGATTCGGGTTTTTGACCGTTCAGTTTTTGGTAGGGAGGCTTCTAGGGCCCTGGCTTCCCTATGCCAAGGTGATCGATCCATAACGGATTACTCTATAGAGTTTCGCACTCTTGCTGCCTCTAGTGACTGGAACGAGCCGGCGCTGCTCGCTCGTTTTCTGGAGGGACTCCACGCAGTGGTTAAAGATGAGATTCTCTCCCGGGAGGTTCCTTCCAGTGTGGACTCTTTGATTGCTCTCGCCATCCGCATAGAACGACGGGTAGATCTTCGTCACCAAGCTCGTGGAAGAGAGCTCGCGTCAACGGTGTTTCCCTGCTCCGCATCGCAACCATCTCCCTCCTCTGGCTCAGAGACTGAGCCCATGCAGCTGGGAGGTATTCGCATCTCGACTAAGGAGAGGGAACGGAGGATCACCAACCGCCTGTGCCTCTATTGCGGACTTGCTGGACATTTTGTCAATTCATGTCCAGTAAAAGCCAGAGCTCATCAGTAAGCGGAGGGCTACTGGTGAGCGCTACTACTCAGGTCTCTCCATCTAGATCCTGTACTACTATGTCGGTCCATCTACGCTGGACCGGTTCGGGTGCTACATGCAGTGCCTTGATAGACTCTGGGGCTGAGGGTTGTTTCATGGACGAAGCATGGGTTCGGAAACATGACATTCCTTTCAGACCGTTAGACAAGCCTACGCCCATGTTCGCCTTAGATGGTAGTCATCTTCCCAGTATCAGATTTGAGACACTACCTTTAACCCTCACAGTATCTGGTAACCACAGTGAGACTATTTCTTTTTTGATTTTTCGTTCACCTTTTACACCTGTTGTTTTGGGTCATCCCTGGCTAGTATGTCATAACCCTTCTATTAATTGGTCTAGTAATTCTATCCTATCCTGGAATGTTTCTTGTCATGTGAAGTGTTTAATGTCTGCCATCCCTCCCGTTTCTTCTGTCCCCACTTCTCAGGAGGAACCTGGCGATTTGACAGGAGTGCCGGAGGAATATCATGATCTGCGCACGGTCTTCAGTCGGTCCCGAGCCAACTCCCTTCCTCCTCACCGGTCGTATGATTGTAGTATTGATCTCCTTCCGGGGACCACTCCTCCTCGGGGTAGACTATACTCTCTGTCGGCTCCCGAACGTAAGGCTCTCGAGGATTATTTGTCTGTGTCTCTTGACGCCGGTACCATAGTGCCTTCTTCCTCTCCGGCCGGGGCGGGGTTTTTTTTGTTAAGAAAAAGGACGGTACTCTGCGCCCTGCGTGGATTATCGAGGGCTGAATGACATAACGGTTAAGAATCGTTATCCGCTTCCCCTTATGTCATCAGCCTTCGAGATTCTGCAGGGAGCCAGGTGCTTTACTAAGTTGGACCTTCGTAACGCTTACCATCTCGTGCGCATCAGAGAGGGGGACGAGTGGAAAACGGCGTTTAACACTCCGTTAGGGCATTTTGAGTACCGGGTTCTGCCGTTTGGTCTCGCCAATGCGCCAGCTGTTTTTCAGGCATTAGTTAATGATGTTCTGAGAGACATGCTGAACATCTTTGTTTTTGTCTACCTTGACGATATCCTGATTTTTTCACCGTCACTCGAGATTCATGTTCAGCACGTTCACGTGTTCTCCAGCGCCTTTTAGAGAATTGTCTCTACGTGAAGGCTGAGAAGTGCTCTTTTCATGTCTCCTCCGTTACTTTTCTCGGTTCCGTTATTTCCGCTGAAGGCATTCAGATGGATTCCGCTAAGGTCCAAGCTGTCAGTGAGTGGCCCGTTCCAAGGTCACGTGTCGAGTTGCAGCGCTTTCTAGGTTTCGCTAATTTCTATCGGCGTTTCATTCGTAATTTCGGTCAAGTTGCTGCCCCTCTCACAGCTCTTACTTCTGTCAAGACGTGTTTTAAGTGGTCCGGTTCCGCCCAGGGAGCTTTTGATCTTCTAAAAGAACGTTTTACGTCCGCTCCTATCCTCGTTACTCCTGACGTCACTAGACAATTCATTGTCGAGGTTGACGCTTCAGAGGTAGGCGTGGGAGCCATTCTATCCCAGCGCTTCCAGTCTGACGATAAGGTTCATCCTTGCGCTTATTTTTCTCATCGCCTGTCGCCATCTGAACGCAACTATGATGTGGGTAACCGCGAACTGCTCGCCATCCGCTTAGCCCTAGGCGAATGGCGACAGTGGTTGGAGGGGGCGACCGTTCCTTTGTCGTTTGGACAGACCATAAGAACCTTGAGTACATCCGTTCTGCCAAACGACTTAATGCTCGTCAAGCTCGTTGGGCGTTGTTTTTCGCTCGTTTCGAGTTTGTGATTTCTTACCGTCCGGGTAGCAAGAACACCAAGCCTGATGCCTTATCCCGTCTTTTTACTTCTTCTGTGGCTTCTACTGATCCCGAGGGGATTCTTCCTTATGGGCGTGTTGTCGGGTTGACAGTCTGGGGAATTGAAAGACAGGTTAAGCAAGCACTCACGCACACTGCGTCGCCGCGCGCTTGTCCTAGTAACCTTCTTTTCGTTCCTGTTTCCACTCGTCTGGCTGTTCTTCAGTGGGCTCACTCTGCCAAGTTAGCTGGTCATCCCGGTGTTCGAGGCACTCTTGCTTCTATTCGCCAGCGCTTTTGGTGGCCGACTAAGGAGCGTGACACGCGCCGTTTCGTGGCCGCTTGTTCGGACTGCGCGCAGACTAAGTCAGGTAACTCTCCTCCTGCCGGTCGTCTCAGACCGCTCCCCATTCCTTCTCGACCATGGTCTCACATCGCCCTAGACTTCATTACCGGTCTGCCTTTGTCTGCGGGGAAGACTGTGATTCTTACGGTTGTCGATAGGTTCTCTAAGGCGGCACATTTCATTCCCCTCGCTAAACTTCCTTCCGCTAAGGAGACGGCACAAATCATCATCGAGAATGTGTTCAGAATTCATGGCCTCCCGTTAGACGCCGTTTCAGACAGAGGTCCGCAATTCACGTCACAGTTTTGGAGGGAGTTCTGTCGTTTGATTGGTGCGTCCGTCAGTCTCTCTTCCGGGTTTCATCCCCAGTCTAACGGTCAAGCAGAGAGGGCCAATCAGACGATTGGTCGCATACTACGCAGCCTTTCTTTCAGAAACCCTGCGTCTTGGGCAGAACAGCTCCCCTGGGCAGAATACGCTCACAACTCGCTTCCTTCGTCTGCTACCGGGTTATCTCCGTTTCAGAGTAGTCTGGGTTACCAGCCTCCTCTGTTCTCATCCCAGCTTGCCGAGTCCAGCGTTCCCTCCGCTCAAGCGTTTGTCCAACGTTGTGAGCGCACCTGGAGGAGGGTGAGGTCTGCACTTTGCCGTTACAGGGCACAGACTGTGAGAGCCGCCAATAAACGTAGGATTAAGAGTCCAAGGTATTGTTGCGGCCAGAGAGTGTGGCTTTCCACTCGCAACCTTCCTCTTACGACAGCTTCTCGTAAGTTGACTCCGCGGTTCATTGGTCCGTTCCGTGTCTCCCAGGTCGTCAATCCTGTCGCTGTGCGACTGCTTCTTCCGCGACATCTTCGTCGCGTCCATCCTGTCTTCCATGTCTCCTGTGTCAAGCCCTTTCTTCGCACCCCCGTTCGTCTTCCCTCCCCCTCCCGTCCTTGTCGAGAGCGCACCTATTTACAAGGTACGTAGGATCATGGACATGCGTTCTCGGGGACGGGGTCACCAATACTTAGTGGATTGGGAGGGTTACGGTCCTGAGGAGAGGAGTTGGGTTCCGTCTCGGGACGTGCTGGACCGTTCACTGATTGATGATTTCCTCCGTTGCCGCCAGGATTCCTCCTCGAGTGCGCCAGGAGGCGCTCGGTGAGTGGGGGGTACTGTCATGTTTTGTCTTATATTGTCTTGTCATTTTGCTTTTCCTTCTGTTCGTTTTCCCCTGCTGGTCTTTTTAGGTTCGTTCCCCTTTTTCTCTCTCCCTCTCTCTCTCTCTTCTCTCTATCGTTCCGTTCCTGCTCCCAGCTGTTCCTATTCCCCTAATCAATCATTTAGTCTTCCCACACCTGTTCCCTATCTTTTCCCCTGATTAGAGTCCCTATTTCTCCCCTTGTTTTCCGTTTCTGTCCTGTCGGATCCTTGTATATTGTTCACCGTGCTGTGTCTTTGTATCGCCCTGTCGTGTCGTGTTTCCCTCAGATGCTGCGTGGTGAGCAGGTGTCTGAGTCTGCTACGGTCAAGTGCCTTCCCGAGGCAACCTGCAGTTTATGATCGAGTCTCCAGTCTGTTCTCGTCATTACGAGTGGAATTGTTTTTTGTGCTTTATTTACCGCTCCGATTTGTCTAGGAGTATTGCTATTTCCTTTAACTGGATTAAAGACTCTGTTTTCGCCAAGTCGCTTTTGGGTCCTCATTCACCTGCATAACAATTTGGGCTTACCACAAAAAAAGCGGTTGAATTGACACAAGATATTTCAAATTCTGTAAAAATGTCAAAAAAGATAATTCTCCATTGACATTATGGGATATTGTGTATAGGTCATTGACAAAACAATCTCAATTTAATCATTTTTTTATTCAGGCAGTAACACAACAAAATGTGGTCCAGGGGTGACATAGTGACATGAATATACGCAATTGAATCAGACTAATACAATTATAATCTTGACAAATCGATTGTCTTTTAATGTTTTCTCAAGTGCCTAACCATTTTAGTTGGAATGTAAATCATGACTTTTGTAACATTTAAGGGGCAATCCGCAGTTGAACCAAAAACAAAACAACAGACAGCCCGCCACTGTCTTTGGTAAACAGCTGAGGGATGTGGCTGGAGACAAATACAGTGTCTTCATACTTTCTGAAGAAAAAAAACGGTATATTTCTACATCCATTATTCACTTCATCCATTTACAATAATAAAGTCTTTGTCTTTAAAATAACAAAAAAAGTATTGACAAATACAGCCCAGCTGTATCCATTCAGTAGCTCAACAGCATACAAGCATTTCTAATAGTTATTTTCTTCAAGTAAATGTAAACTCCTTCAAGTTCCACATTGTATACAGAGTAAACTAACTTGCTTTTGTTCATGTAAGACATTTGTAATAGGTATCCATATTTAAAAACATAATAATTACTTAATAACTTAATAACAACTCAATATTCAACAATACAAAATAAATATTAAATACATAAATTAATCAATAATAAATAACTAAATAAAGCAAATTAAGCTCAAACGAGACCATCTTTAGAACACTGAGAAACTGTGTATTTGTGTACTTGAATAGAACCTAGTGTTTAAGTTATTTAAAGCTCTGAAGTCCTTTCTTTGAACAGAACACCTGGGTTCAAGTCACTCAGGTGTGCCTCACTTGTGTTGACTGACGCCGACTCAAATGCTCTCAAAAAATCAGGCACTTGAAAGGACACCATCGGACAAGAACCCTTGACATTGCTGCACACCAGCCTCTCCAATGAAGCAGTGTTGACGATGTCAAAGCCCACACTCCCGCCGAACGTGCTGGGCATCCAGTATTCCGGCGAGCAAATGGGGTTTCCCAGGAGACCTTTCAGGGAGTAGGGTGCACCCATCTCGACCATAGTCTCCCCGAAAACAGCGTTAGGTCTGGGGCGCTCCACCAGAAGGCCTGGGTACAGCTCCACAGCATCTACATCCCCATATAGAATCTCTAGTTCCGCAGCCAGCTCTGTCTCTCCTGCAACACCAACAGAACAACAAACAAAGGGTTAATAACTCTAGCCTGCTACTCACAAATGTCTATACCACAATGCAGCAAAAGAAAGGCATGCAATACATCCTCACCTCCCCCCCAAAAAATAAGTTGACAAACAAGGTGCATGCTATGACAAGTATGTGTTTTGTTCTTTATGGGAACTCAATGACACAAGTACAGACACCATACACTTGGATCACTCCCTCCCTGCCCACTCCCTCCCTGCCCACTCTCTATCAGCAGCTGTCATGAAGGTGGTAACCATGCCAATAACAAAAGAGCTGGACCAATCCTGTCACTTTATCCAGGGACTACTTCAGTTGCCATGGACCTGTGCTTACTAAATGTTACCTTTCACCTAGTAACTAAGTAACTATTAGATTGAGGATATACACATATCATAATAGGGTGTGTACAATTTTAGTTCTCACCTGTGAGGTCCTCAAAGGAGGTGTAGGCCCTCATGTTGAAGCGTTTTCTGTAGGCGTTGAGGGACTGGTAACGCATGTCTCTGCTGTGCTCCAGGGCCTTAGCTGCCACGCCCACTAGTGCAGGAGGCAGGTTCCGTCCACCAGCCACCTGGGAACCAAAGGGAATCAAGATCCTCGGTCAATATCAACTTTTGACACCTTTTTTTCTATGTAAAAATATCTTGTTTGGGTATGGTGTCTGTTGTCATTCTCGTTAATATATTTCCAGCATTAGATATAGGTGTTGTTGCCCTATGAAGTGAACACCTACCAAACTCCAGTGCCATTATACAGCTCCACTCATTTATTCATTATTTAGCATATAAAGTTGATATAAGAATTGTCACTTAGGCCCCAATGAAAGACTATTGCTGTTAGGATCTTAGTGTCCACTCATTTCCGCTATTCCTCATTGGACCCCACGGTGTCCACCCCACCAGACAACTCACCCTTCCAGCGATCTGCTTGGTGAAGGACTCCACCAGGTTGTTGATGCCGTGCTCTGTGACCAGGGAGTTGTTGAAGACAAACTGCGGGTAGGTGTAGGCGCGGTCCTCAATGCTGAAGGTTTCAGGCATCAGCGGGTGCCAGTGGTACAGGGTATTGAACTCAGCTGCGATACGGTTCTGGTACTGGAAACGCTGGTTGAAGAGGAGCTCCGGGTCGAACTTGAGCTGGAAGTGGTAGCCACTCAGGTGCTGGACATAGTCCTCAATCACGATCTTAATGGTCTCGCCTGCGAGCCAGGAAAGAAGGGAGGGCGGGAGTAAGAGAATGCATGACAACACTCCTTGAGGTTGTTGAGACATTTCTCAATAAACACCTGACACCCAAATCTAGAGTTTTGATCGGTTTTATACAGAGCTGTTTTCATCTGTATGCATTGTACAGTTTCTAGAACATACTTGAATATTGCCATACTTTGATCATATACGATTCCCATTATAAGGACCTGAAGCGTTTATGACCAGTAGGTACAGTATGCGTGTCTACTTTTGGTACTGGTGACTCACCAATTAGGATAAGGCGTGTTGTCTGGAAGATGCGTTCGTCGTCCCATTCGGGATGCTCCTGCCTCAGGACGTCACAGACACGGTTGTGCTCGCGCAGCCAGATGGTGGCATACATCATGAGCCCGGGGACCAAGCCAAAATGCTCATGGCCCACAGCGAAGCGGTGCTCCTCTGGCACTTGGGGTGGGTAGTGCATCTCGGCACCAACCTCCCTTACCAATGGGGGGTAGACCTCGCCGTTCAAAACCCGATACTTCAGTTTGCCATCCTTGAACAGCCTCAGCTTGTGCTGTCTCTCCAGAGTGTCTCCATAAACATGGTTTAAGTCCACCTGAAACACAGATGTAGAAAGTGAGTCCAAACATACCCTCTAAGCCTAAGTTAAAGTCATCCATGAAACAAAATGGAAACATATTTTCATGTGACAGACGCACTATTTGTCATGTATTGTAAATTAGACTTACGCCATGGCCCAAGGCTTTGGTGAAAGCTGGTCCTTTCAGGAAGTCTGATTTGAAGAACTGGTGGGTGAAGTGCTGGGCGAAGAAGGCGAACATGAGATTGGAACCCTGAGGATCCGGAATGAACCGCTTCCTCAACAAAACCTTCTCCACCACGAGCTTGACATCCGGGAGCACTGCTCTTCCTATCAAGAGACAACAAAAAAAAGATGTTAGGAACATAATTGGGTTTCTATCTCAACAAAAAAATGTATTTGGTTACTAAAGACAGTTAAAATAATGTTCATATGACTGCATTATTGTTCCGTCTCCTTTTGGACTCTTGGGAAGTCTGTGACTTTCGACTGGTGGGAATGATTAAGTAGCTCATAGGAGGGGAATTTTTAAGGTTTCCATAATCTCAGGTAAACTGTAAGGAATCCCAAAAGACTGGTTAGGCATGAGCTCATTACCTGCGGTTCCCATAGGTGTAGGGCAGTCCTTTGGCAATGGGGGGAGCGTCCGTGTGTAGTAAGACAGGTTGGAGTAGGCCTCCCAGCTCTTGTAGCCATAATCAGCATTGTAAGTCGGTGGGCTGTCCACCAAATGTGAGCGGGCTATAGAGGCAAAGGCAGAAATATTAATTTTGTTAGGAAGCTGAGCAAAGGCCTAATCTTTTAAATTGAATGTAAAAATAAAAATATTTTCAATGTATAATTTATTTATTTATTCTATTCTTACTTTATCTCCATTACTTCCCATATCAGTAAATATCATATATCCACATAATTAATTGAGTCAACTTTCTTTCATTCATAGACAAATCTTTAATGCAAACTTCTGTAATGCGCTGACGAAAAGGTTTGACTATTTCAACTTACATGTCAGGACATAGCTCATTATAGCGTTTCTCACAAAGGTGATCTTGTTGATGACGTTCCACAACCCTTTGTAGTGAGTAAGGATGTAGTGAATAGTGTTCGGAGCTGGTTTCAATGATATTTTTATCCATGTTAGGAATTCAGCTGCAGAGTGGATAGAAGTGGGAAATATGTATAACAACAATAACGAATAAATCGCGTTAATAAGAATCAAATCAAATCAAATGTATTTATATAGCCCTTCGTACATCAGCTGATATCTCAAAGTGCTGTACAGAAACCCAGCCTAAAACCCCAAACAGCAAGCAATGCATGTGTAGAAGCACGGTGGCTAGGAAAAAGACCAAAACCTAAGAAGAAAACTAGAGAGGAACCAGGCCATGTGGGGTGGCCTGTCCTCTTCTGGCTGTGCCGGGTGGAGATTATAACAGAAGAATGCCCCATTATATCGTTGGAATAATCTGTATTACTGAAAATGTTTTACTTACGAGTTGTGCAGTTCTTTCCATAATATCCAGTCCTTGTGCAGTCGCACTCATAGTTGTCAAAGCCTTTTGAATTACATAACCCCCTGTTTTCACAAGGCTGTGCACAGCAAGGATCAACTGAAAAGATACGGCAAAAGTTTAGAAGGCTATACAAAATTATTATTAATGACTATTTTTTTTAAATTACAAGCATTACAATCTTTAACAAATAATTCAGATAAATCGAACACCTTATGTTCAGTAAAGGTATAATTCTATTATTCACAATAGAATAACTAAAGATGAAAAAAATATTCACATGAGAATCAAAATAAATATGCTCACCTCCTTCGCAGAAGTAGAGCCCCACAGTCAAGAGCAAAATGATACAGATTACTTTATTCATCCCCGAAAGATTCTATTGAATCGCAATCCGGTATAAAATGTCAAATTCCAGTCGACTCCTGCTCACTTCTGGTCACAGTGATTCTGAGGTTCTTGGATGCCTGGTCCATATTTATGTATGAAGCTCATTCCAAGCTCCTACGCAAACTATTACGCTCTTGACGAGGGGAGCCGGGAGGGGAACATTTTAACCAATCATCTTCCTCTTGGAGGTATTTGGTCTATTCTGCATCCAGTCTATTTTGGCATCCACATAGTGAGAATTTAAAACAATAAAACAAAAGTAACGGTATTTACAGTGTATTCAATCACTGAACATTGTTTTTTCGTCTTATTTTATTATATTGTGTAAAGATTGATAAGAAAAGTAACACATTTTCTAAAAACGCATAACAGGCAGAATCTACCGCACATCCAAAATCGATTAGTGAAAAATGAACCACAGGAAAAAGTATCCGCACACTTCCAGATAGATCCAAAAAGTATTTTGATCGTAGCTATACTTTCGGTCAGTTGACCTCTGGTTCTCTGTGTGTCCTTATCTATCACTATGGTTTTTGGAGAAATGCTCCGATGAAGGTCGACTGACCGAAAGCGTAACTACAATCAAAATAAATTAGCATCTGACGTGTGTTGAGACTTTTCCTTGTTTTCCCACTGAAAATTGATAACAAAACTGAAAGAAAGACATCCTACAGCCGTACACTGTTGCGACTAAGTATCCATTGTTATTTGAGACACCAGGCTAATACCACACTAAAGTTTGTCGGCCATAGGGAAGATTTACTTTACCATCATAGGCTATCTGACGCTGTCAACAAACGTTTTGGCACACAATACTAAAGTATTTGGACTTTATTGTGTTTATATCCTCAACAGTTTTTGGTACATGTATATGTATCTGTTTCGGGTTGTAACATTTGTATGTGTTTTAAATTGTTAACCCTCCTGTTATGTTGAGGGTCAATTTGACCCATTTCTGCTTTTGAGTTGTCTAAAATACTAGTTTACCTCTGTTTTTCGCCATGAAATGAAATGACTTTTCCTCATTTAGGGTCATAAACCTAACTTCAAAATGTGGACACACTGATGTGTTGTGGAATGTGTGTAGATTTTGTATTCAAACATGAGTTGGTGCGTAATTTTGACCAAGGAGGCTTTCATGTGTATAGATATTTGCACAGGTCCAAAATAAACAAGTGTCTTTGATGTATTTTGTTTTGACTGGTTCTGGTTGCACTTTTATAATTCTGTTTGGGTGAAAAGGAGCTTTCCCCAAGCTTCTTCTCAGTGCAAGAGCAGCAGATCTCTGACACAGACACTGCAAAAATGAGCTCCAAAAAAAATATGTCAGTCAATGAAGCCTCGTCACAAATTCTGGACTGTGACAGTGAAATAGAAGAGGTTTCAGAGACAGAAGACATTTCAGAGATAGGGGACAATGCTGTTGATGATCCAGATAATGCGTTTTTTCTTTGGTGAAGAGGATTCAAAGGAGGGGTCTGGTATGCCATCCCCTCCATCAGATGAGAGGACATGAAAGTCTAAAGGAGGTACTATAAGGAAGTCAAGGTAGACTGTTAGCTTCCAGTGTAATCAAAATTGTTCCAGGGCCTACACAATTTGCCCCCCCCTCGCCAGGACGGTAAAACCAGCACCACTTGTGTAGAATGCAATGAACACATCTGCAGAAAGCACACATGTGCATTGTGTTCAACATGTGGAGAGAAAGACTGAATGGCTCATTTTGACCAATAGGGTCAAATCACATCCAAATGTTACTGTTACTGGGAATTCAAAAACAATGCCTGCTTAGGGAAACAGAAAAGGCTTGTTTGTGAGAAAGGAAATATGTTTAACAAAAAGTTCTCAAATATATCGTTTTTGAAATGAAATGTTCTTGTATTTCTTTCTTTCTGTAAGGTCTGAGAAGACAAAATAAAGTTTGGTCTGTTTTTACTTGGTTCTTTGACTGTCTTGAGTGTGTTTAAACTGTGTGTGTCAATCAGACCCAATCCACAATGGATGTCATTCCCCCCCCCCTAGCAAAGCACAAGGGTTAAATCAATCAATTGGATATCACATAATAAATAATCATTCATAATTATTTATTAGGGCTATTATTATGGTTATTATTTATATAGCTGTTTTTCTCATTTTTATTCTCATTCATATTAAGACAATATTATTTTACTTTGAAAATGCATTATTGGTAAACTTCCAAAGCAATAACCAGTATGTAAGGCATGGACCATATATATAGAAATCATGGACATTTGTTTAGTAAAAACAGTAGGATAAATATAAATGTTCTCTTCTTTCCTTTTTAAGAGCTTTGTCAAAACGGACCACGTGCATGGACCATATACAGTATGGACGGTCAGACGCATTTGTCGTCATTTGGCGCCGACATGTGGACAAATGTACAACTGTCTTTACGGCAGTGGTGGAAAAAGTATTAAATTGTCATACTTGAGTAAAAGTAGAAATACCTTAATATAAAATGACTGAAGAAAAAGTCAAAGTCTCCCAGTAAAATACTACTAAAAAAAAGTCTAAAAGTACTTGGTTTTAAAAATACTTAAGTATCAAAAGTAAATGGAATTGCTAAAGTGTAGTTAGGTATCAAAAGTAAAAGCAGATATAATTTAAAATTCCTTATATTAAGCAAACCAGACGGCACAATTGTTTTATTGACGAATAGCCAGGGGCACACTCCAACACTCAAACATAATTCACAAACGAAGCATTTGTGTTTAGTGAGTCTGCCAGATCAGATGTACTGTATCTCCACCAGAATTCCCACCAGCTTGGTACAAGGTCGTGAAGTTTCTCATTAGCAGCTTTGAGAAATTCATTGTATATAATGCTCACCCACCTGGGGGCTTTGGCTTAGTTTGACCAAACTTGCCAGGCAGGCTCAGACTCGAGGGGGCAGTGTTGCTTTAGTCGGTCTCTGACCGCATTTATCTATCTGTCTTGGCCTATAAAACAGATAAGGACTTCTCCTTAGTGTGTGGGTTGCTCAGGTGGGTGTCTAGGGTATAGGGTTGGGGACCGTTCCATCATGATAGGACAATAAATGAATAGCCTATTTGTCATTTATTTTCAAATGTATATCCCATATCTGCACAAAATAGAAAACTCTGTCACAACGCCTGCTCACAGACACACATGGGCTCTGGAATTTTCCATTTCCATTTCCCCCACACTTTTCCAATCACAAAAACACACACCCCATATTCAATCACAACCACACTCCTCCCATATATACACCCGCACATACCCACATACTGGCTCTCTATGTCCTCTGTTTATTGTGTTTTTATACCCTACCATGTTGATTCCCACCTAATTACGGGCTTTTGAGTACTTTTGTATTCCAGTTCCTTTATATTTGAAAAAAAGTATTATTTCTATAATTGTCCCTTCTTCTAATGCTGTCTTTTATCCATTTATAAAAATAAATTCAAATATAAATTAATTTACAACATTCCCTATCGAGAAAGCTATAGTGTATTTGTAATTTATGTCTTTAGCAATTTGTTTTGTTTTCCTCTTTTTTTAAATGATGGATACCATGGATAGTAATTGGGTGTTCCATTATTCAAACGTCGTATTATTTCAAATATCCATGCGGCCGCAGGGTAGCCTAGTGTTTAGGGCGTTGCACCAGTAACCGAAAGGTTTCATGTTCAAATCCCCGAGCTGACAAGCTACAAATCTGTCGTTCTACCCCTGAACAGGCAGTTGACCCACTGTTCCTAGGCCGTCATTGAAAATAAGAATTTGTTCTTAAATGACTTTTTTAAAGGTAGTCTTGGTGTCTCAGAATAGTTGGTTATCGATATCGAGAGCTACACGTTTCCATTTTAGTCTACTCACTTTGAAGAGTGGGTAGAGAACTGTGCCGTTCTGCAATTTCCATCAGGAACTGATCATTCATGTCTATTTTTGTGCCAGCAAGTCATTTGCTCAGGCTTTTAACCATTATTTATCCTTAAAGAATGCAAATCTGACTCAATCTATGTCATGCTAAAGTTTGATTTTACTCTACAGTATCACCTGGGATCTGTAGCGTTTTAACCAGGAAATCTTTCACCACACTCGCTGGATCTTCACCCTCATTCCCTTTAATACCGGTAAATACCATATTTTCCCGCCGAGATCTAGTCTGTATTTCAAGTAAGATTTCTCTCAGAGTAACGTCCGTTTCAATAGTACTGACTGCACCTTTAAGCTTGTTTCTTTCTTTCTCTATTGTCGCGTCTTTTTCGTCACTCATCTCAAGTTCAAGTCAGCCCAATATAATTGATCGACTTTAGCAAGTTGGTTTCTTTTCCTGGTGGTGAAAAGCATACCTCCTTTGTGCCAGTCGAGGAGTCTAGTTTTCTTTTGGGGATTGGTTCTCTGTGCTTATTCTTCAACATATTTTGGTGTTGAATGTATTGGTAATATTGGTTGATACATATCTATAGTCTTATCATTTGTTTTGTGTTATCCAGATTGAAGGTTATTTCCCACCAGTATACGAGTATGTGGAGTGAAATGCTAATATTTAGTCAGATTTACAGATATTGAATATTAGGTTTTTATCTTGAGGCATTCTGCTCTGTTGTCTATAGTCCGCCATTGATCCCTATCAACAGAGTAAACGTTATCATATAATTCATGTTTTATTAATTAATTTATTATTATTATTTATTACTTCCCACACTGCCCCTACTCGGATGGTATCGCGCCGTCCCAACCTTCGCTCTCTCTCCCCCGCTACTCTCTCCTCTTCCATCCTATCATCTCTTCCCTCTGCTCAAACCTTCTCCAACCTATCTCCTGATTCTGCCTCCTCAACCCTCCTCTCCTCCCTTTCTGCATCCTTTGACTCTCTATGTCCCCTATCTTCCAGGCCGGCTCGGTCCTCCCCTCCCGCTCCGTGGCTTGACGACTCATTGCGAGCTCACAGAACAGGGCTCCGGGCAGCCGAGCGGAAATGGAGGAAAACTCGCCTCCCTGCGGACCTGGCATCCTTTCACTCCCTCCTCTCTACATTTTCCTCCTCTGTCTCTGCTGCTAAAGCCACTTTCTACCACTCTAAATTCCAAGCATCTGCCTCTAACCCTAGGAAGCTCTTTGCCACCTTCTCCTCCCTCCTGAATCCTCCTCCCCCCTCCTCCCTCTCTGCAGATGACTTCGTCAACCATTTTGAAAAGAAGGTCGACGACATCCGATCCTCGTTTGCTAAGTCAAACGACACCGCTGGTTCTGCTCACAGTGCCCTACCCTGTGCTCTGACCTCTTTCTCCCCTCTCTCTCCAGATGAAATCTCGCGTCTTGTGACGGCCGGCCGCCCAACAACCTGCCCGCTTGACCCTATCCCCTCCTCTCTTCTCCAGACCATTTCCGGAGACCTTCTCCCTTACCTCACCTCGCTAATCAACTTATCCCTGACCGCTGGCTACGTCCCTTCCGTCTTCAAGAGAGCGAGAGTTGCACCCCTTCTGAAAAAACCTACACTCGATCCCTCCGATGTCAACAACTACAGACCAGTATCCCTTCTTTCTTTTCTCTCCAAAACTCTTGAACGTGCCGTCCTTGGTCAGCTCTCCCGCTATCTCTCTCAGAATGACCTTCTTGATCCAAATCAGTCAGGTTTCAAGACTAGTCATTCAACTGAGACTGCTCTTCTCTGTATCACGGAGGCGCTCCGCACCGCTAAAGCTAACTCTCTCTCCTCTGCTCTCATCCTTCTAGACCTATCGGCTGCCTTCGATACTGTGAACCATCAGATCCTCCTCTCCACCCTCTCCGAGTTGGGCATCTCCGGCGTGGCCCACGCTTGGATTGCGTCCTACCTGACAGCTCGCTCCTACCAGGTGGCGTGGCGAGAATCTGTCTCCTCACCATGCGCTCTCACCACTGGTGTCCCCCAGGGCTCTGTTCTAGGCCCTCTCCTATTCTCGCTATACACCAAGTCACTTGGCTCTGTCATAACCTCACATGGTCTCTCCTATCATTGCTATGCAGACGACACACAATTAATCTTCTCCTTTCCCCCTTCTGATGACCAGGTGGCGAATCGCATCTCTGCATGTCTGGCAGACATATCAGTGTGGATGACGGATCACCACCTCAAGCTGAACTTCGGCAAGACGGAGCTGCTCTTCCTCCCGGGGAAGGACTGCCCGTTCCATGATCTCGCCATCACGGTTGACAACTCCATTGTGTCCTCCTCCCAGATTGCTAAGAACCTTGGCGTGATCCTGGACAACACCCTGTCGTTCTCAACTAACATCAAGGCGGTGGCCCGTTCCTGTAGGTTCATGCTCTACAACATCCGCAGAGTACGACCCTGCCTCACACAGGAAGCGGCGCAGGTCCTAATCCAGGCACTTGTCATCTCCCGTCTGGATTACTGCAACTCGCTGTTGGCTGGGCTCCCTGCCTGTGCCATTAAACCCCTACAACTCATCCAGAACGCCGCAGCCCGTCTAGTGTTCAACCTTCCCAAGTTCTCTCACGTCACCCCGCTCCTCCGCTCTCTCCACTGGCTTCCAGTTGAAGCTCGCATCCGCTACAAGACCATGGTGCTTGCCTACGGAGCTGTGAGGGGAACGGCACCTCAGTACCTCCAGGCTCTGATCAGGCCCTACACCCAAATAAGGGCACTGCGTTCATCCACCTCTGGCCTGCTCGCCTCCCTACCACTGAGGAAGTACAGTTCCCGCTCAGCCCAGTCAAAACTGTTCGCTGCTCTGGCTCCCCAATGGTGGAACAAACTCCCTCACGACGCCAGGACAGCGGAGTCAATCACCACCTTCCGGAGACACCTGAAACCCCACCTCTTTAAGGAATACCTAGGATAGGATAAAGTAATCCTTCTCACCCCCCTTAAAATATGTAGATGCACTATTGTAAAGTGGCTGTTCCACTGGATGTCATAAGGTGAATGCACCAATTTGTAAGTCGCTCTGGATAAGAGCGTCTGCTAAATGACTTAAATGTAAATGTAAATGTAAATTAAGTACGCTGTGACAAGTATTGTAAATAATTATGTGTTCCTGGGTGGGATCAAAGGTCATAAGGTCACCCGTGGCAGGCGGGGATACTGACCACTCACTATACTAATGAGGAGCACATGCCTGCCTTACCACAGCGCCACCACTCCTTATGTGAGTCAATCAGTGAAATTCCATTGGCCCGAGCCCACACTCTCCATACGCAACCTCACTCACTATTCACAGCGTTCACACAATTGCTCAGTTCCTTCGGCCCTCCTTCTCCATCCCCCTACACTGTGGAAGAGAAGCAGAGAAAGGGGTTGGGGGGAATGTTAGAGCTCCCCTCCCCTTCCCCTGTTCTACCCAGTGGGAGAGAAGCAGGGGATGGCTGACTGAGTGGCGTGATGTGAGGGTGAAAAGAAATGTGGTTGTGTGGAAAGTTTTATTTCTCAGAGGCTGGCAGGCTGGCAGGCTGAAATGGATTGGCAACATACCATAAGCTCATTATACACACATTCCACATTGGGATGGCCCTAATCCATTGATGGTGTCTCACTAAGGAACCTCTTCCTTTGGGTTGCTTTTAGCTACTCTGCCACTGGCCATATCATGCAACAAAGTGAACCTATACCTGTGGAATGGTTAACCACTTATTTGTATATAATAGATAACAAATAGTATACTGCCCTGTTGCCAATACAGAGATATATTCAAAAAGGGGGCCAGGAAATGCAATGATTCATTAATGGTTTGAATGTGTTTAAAAATCTGTCTTTGTGAACCGGTAGTGTAGCAATGTTTCATGTAAATTAAAGTTATGGGTTCCTGTTTAACAGGTAGACAATGTTGTTTACAAGTATCAAATACTAATAAAGAAATGGGCATCACAAGGACTGGACAATATGTGTGCGATGGTCAATGTTTATTTACATGACAAATGAAACTGCTATTTGCCTTTTAAATTAGTCCTATGTGTGTAGTAACTCAAACTTTTGACAGAATAAGCACACGTAAATTGCATTGTTATTTTTGATGCACTAATATCGTCAAGAAATTAAGATCTGCATTAGAACATTGAGTGCGTGCTTAGTCCCCTCCTGTACTCCCTGTTCACCCACAACTGCATGGCCAAGCACGACTCCAACGCCATACGGGGCTGTAGTGGAGCAGGTTGAGAACTTCAAGCTCCTTGGTGTCCACATCACCAACAAACTATCATGGTCCAAACACACCAAGACAGTTGTGAAGAGGGCACGACAACACCTTTTCCCCCTCAGGAGACTGAAAAGATTTGGCATGGGTCCCCAGATCCTTAAAAAGTTCTACAGCTGCACCATCAAGAGCATCCTGACCGGTTGCATCACCGCCTGGTATGGTAACTGCTCGGCATCCAACCATCACCCTCACCTACAGAGGGTAGGGCGTACGGCACAGTACATCACTGGGGCCAAGCTTCCTGTCATCCAGGACCTATGTAGTAGGGGGTGTCAGAGGAAAGCCCTAAAAATTGTCAAAGACTCCAGTCACCCAAGTCATAGACTGTTCTCTCTGCTACCGCACGGCAAGCGGTACCGTAGTGTCAATTCTAGGGCTTGTGTGTAAGCATTTCACGGTAAGGTCTAAACCTGTTGTATTCGGCGTGTGTGAATAAAATGTGATTGTATTTGTATTGTGGGATTGTATGCTTGCTATGTGTGCAAGAGGAAGGGAACCACATACAGCTCTTGGTAGACCGGAAAGAGATCATTACAAAAACAATGACTCAGCTCTAAGACCTTTTTGTCTGTGAACCAGCTGTCTAGACATATGCTCCTGCATTTCCCCTAGTAAAAACTTCAAAGACTCACACTCTTGTCATTTACTGTAGAAATTGAATGCTGACTCACTGTTTCACCCCTATTTCCTGGTTTTCAAATGTATATTTAATAACACATACTACTAACACTTAAGTGAATCACCTAAACACTCAGTATCCATTCCATTCATAAACTGGAATAAACTGGAGCAGGAATGTGTTAGTTGACTCATGTTATGTCACAGTACCCTCTGTTAACCTAGTTGACTAGGCTGACTAGGCTCTCAACTTAGCATACTTCATTGTCCGCTGATGGTTAGCGGGGTCCTCGTTGTATTGAAAGTGGTTAGGGGTAGGCTTATGGCAGTGGTATGGCATACAGGACTCATAGAACGTCCTACCTCTAGCTAGGAACCCACATTTAAGCAACATGTTTCAATAGGCTTCTTGGGAATTTCGTCATTCCTCATTTAAGCAATACATTTCAATAGGCTACATTGGAATTTCGTCATTCCTCATTTAAGCAATGTGTTTCAATAGGCTACCTGGGAATTTCTCACCTATAATTGAGAGGGAAGTTCCCTCTTCTCTCTCACACCATAGTTTCCGGGTTAGAGCGTTAGGCCAGTAACAAAAATTCTGCTGGTTTGAATTATAGAGCTGACAAAGTTAAAAATCTGTTGCAATGCAGTTGAGCAAGGCACTTAACCCCAATTGCTCCAGGGGTGCTGCAAAATGGTGACCCTGTCTGTGAAGCCACTCTCTGCGGGTGTCTCGGGGGAGTTGGGATATGCAAAAAACACATTTGCATTACACACTTATACAAGTGTGTAACAGGACAAATAAAAGTACCCACCATCTTCAGTAACCCTACAAATGGCTATGAAACTGAAATAAAGCACAGTCAAATCTAACCTTAGAGAGACAGTACACCTTAGAGTGACAGTACACTCAATACATTTGATCTGACACAGCATATTTTTTGCATATTTTTTTATTACTTAAACTTTACCTATCTAGAAAAGTCTGTTAAGAACAAATTCTTACTTACAATGACAGCCTAGGAACAGTGGGTTAACTGCCTTGTTCAAGGGCAGAACAACAGATTTTTACGTTGTCGGCTCAGAGATTCAATCTAGCAACCTTTCGGTTACTGGCCTAAAGCTCTAACCACTAGGCTACCTGCCGCCCCAAAATTATTCACATGGATTTTGTCTAATATACAACGATACCTTGTTTATTTTTATTCTCAAATGGTCACTATGCAACCTCAATAATACTTCTTATTTATGTGGCTCATAGGCTGCGTTCAGACGGGCAGCTAATTTCTGATATTTTTTTCCACTAATTGGTCTTTTGACCATTCAGATCAGCTCTGAAAAAGGGCTGCTGTGAAAAGATCTTATGTGACTGGTCATAAAACCAATTAGTGAAAAAAAGATCAGAAGTGGGCTGCCTGTCTAAACGCATTCATAACGTTTTATTGGTACACCTGTTTAGCAAAAAAAAATATATATATACAGTACCAGTCAAAAGTTTGCACACACCTACTCCCACCTACTCAAGGGTTTTCCTTAATGTTTTACTATTTTCTACATTGTAGAATAAAAGTGAAGACATCAAAACCATGAAATAATACATATGGAATCATGTAGTAACCAAAAACGTGTTAAATCTAAATATATTTTCAAAGTAGCCACCCTTTGCCTTGATGACAGCTTTGCACACTCTTGGCATTCTCTCAACCAGCTTCACCTGGAATGCTTTCACAACAGTCTTGTAGGAGTTCTCACATACTGTATGCTGAGCACTTGTTGGCTGTTTTTCCTTCACTCTGTGGTCCAACTCATCCCAAGCCATGTCAATTGGGTTGACGTTGGGTGATTGTGGAGGCCAGGTCATCTGACGCAGCACTCCATCAATCTCCTGCTTTGTCAAATAGACCTTACACAGACTGGAGGTGTGTTCGGTCATTGTCCAGTTGAAAAACAAAGGACAGTCCCACTAAGCGAAGTCACCAGCAAAGCACCCACACACCATCACACCTCTTCCTCCACGGTGGGAACCACACATATGGAGATCATCCGTTCACCTGCTCTGCGTCTCACAAAGACCCCGAGGTTGGAACCAAAAATTTCAAATTTGAACTCCAGACCAAAGGACAGATTGCCACCGGTCTGATGTTCATTGTTCGTGTTTCTTGCCCCAAGCAAGTCTCTTCTTCTTATTGGTGTCCTTTAGTGGTGGTTTATTTGCAGAAATTCGACCATGAAGGCCTGAGTCACGCAGTCTCCTCTGAATAATTGATGTTGAGATGTGTCTGTTATTTGAACTCTGTGAAGCATTTATTTGGGCTGCAATCTGAGGTGCAGTTAACTCTAATGAACTTATCCTCTGCAGCAGATGTATCTTTGGATCTTACTTTCCCGTGCCGGTCCTCATGAGAGCCATTTTCATCATTGCGCGTGATGGTTTTTGCTCTTGAAATTTTCCGGATTGACTGAACTTCTTAGGGCTAGGCGTCCGATCAGCGGGACACCTGTCGACATCTTCCGGTGAAATTGGAGGATGGGCAATTCAAATAAATAATCATAAAAATGATGTATATTAAACATTTAGGTACATACAAGTGTCTTATAAGTCTTGTACATCTAACTGCATTGTCCGATTTACAATAGGCTTGAGAGCAAAAGTGTGCCATGCGATTGTTTGATGACGGCGCCCCACAAAATATTTTTCAATCAACACCTGACATCACAAATAGCGATTAAATATTCATTTACTTTTTGAAAATCTTACTCTGATTTGCAATCCACAGGGTCCCAGCTACAACATGGCATGGTCGTTTTGTAAGATAAAATCGTTCTTTATATCCCAAAAAGTCAGTTTAGTTGGCGCCATCGAATTGAGTTATCCACTCGTTCAACTTGCAGAGAAAGGAATCCAAAAAGTCATAATATGGACATGGTCTTTTAACAAATAGGTTTATCTTCTGTATACCACCCCTACCTTGTCACAAAACAACTGATTGCAGAAATGCATTCCAGTGGACTACCTCAAGAAGCTGGTTGAGAGAATGACAAGAGTGTGCAAAGCTGTCATCAAGGCAAAGGGTGGCTACTTTGAAGAATCTCAAATATATTTTGATTTGTTTAATACTTTTTTGGTTACTACATGACTCCATGTGTGTATTTCATAGTTTTGATGTCTTCACTATTATTCTACAATGTAGAAAATAGTAAAAATAAAGAAAAACCCTTGAATGAGTAGGTGTGTCCAAACTTTTGACTGGTACTGTATATACAGTGGGGTAAAAAGTATTTAGTCAGCCACCAATTGTGCAAGTTCTCCCACTTAAAAAGATGAGAGAGGCCTGTAATTTTCATCATAGGTACACTTCAACTGAGAAGATGAGAGAGGCCTGTAATTTTCATCATAGGTACACTTCAACTGAAGTTGAAAATCACATTGTAGGATTTGTCATTAATTTATTTGCAAATTATGGTGGAAAATAAGTATTTGGTCAATAACAAAAGTTTATCTCAATACTTTGTTAAATACCCTTTGTTGGCAATGACAGAGGTCAAACGTTTTCTGTAAGTCTTCACAATGTTTTCACATACTGTTGCTGTCATGTTTTGTCATATATTGTCTTGTCCTTGTGCTTTCCCTTCTGTTCGTTTCCCCCTGCTGGTCTTATTAGGTTCGTTCCCTCTTTCTATCCCTCTCTCTCCCCCTCCCTCTCTCTCTTCTCTCTATCGTTCCGTTCCTGCTCCCAGCTGTTCCTCATTCTCCTAACTCACTCATTTACTCTTTTCACACCTGTCCCCTATTTTGCCCTCTGATTAGAGCCCCTATTTCTCCCCTTGTTTTCCGCTTCTGTCCTTGTCGGATCCTTGTATGATGTTCGCTGTTCTGTGTCCTGGTCTCGCCCTGTCGTGTTTTTGTCTTCTTCAGATGCTGCGTGTGAGCAGGTGTCTTAGTCTGCTACGGTCGGTGCCTTCCCTAAGCAACCTGCAGTCTATGGTCGAGTCTCCAGTCAGTCCTTGCTACTACGAGTGGATTTAAGTTTTTCCTGTTTTGTTTTCTCCTTGTTATATCCAGGATTATTACTTTTGTCTTATACTGGAATAAAGACTCTGTTTTCGTTAAGTCGCTTTTGGGTCCTCATTCACCAGCATAACAGAAGGATCCGACCAAGAATGGACCCAGCGACTACGGATTCTTGTAACACTGCCGTCGAGATCCAGGGAGCAATGCTCGGCAGACACAAGCAGGAATTGTCTGCTGCTCGTCATGCCGTTGAGACCCTGGCCGCTCAGATTTCCGACCTCTCAGGACAGTTTCAGAGTCTTTGTCTCGTGCCACCAGCTACTTCCTGGTCTTCAGAGTCTCCGGAACCTAGGGTTAATAACCCACCATGTTACTCTGGGCAGCCCACTGAGTGCCGCTCCTTTCTCACCCAGTGTGATATTGTGTTCTCTCTCCAACCCAACACATACTCAAGAGAGAGAGCTCGGATTGCTTACGTCATTTCACTCCTTACTGGTCGGGCTCGAGAGTGGGGCACAGCTATCTGGGAGGCAAGGGCTGAGTGTTCTAACAATTACCTGAACTTTAAAGAGGAGATGATACGGGTTTTTGATCGTTCAGTTTTTGGTAGGGAGGCTTCTAGGGCCCTGGATTCTCTATGTCAAGGTGATCGATCCATAACGGATTACTCTATAGAGTTTCGCACTCTTGCTGCCTCTAGTGACTGGAACGAGCCGGCGCTGCTCGCTCGTTTTCTGGAGGGACTCCACGCTGAGGTTAAGGATGAGATTCTCTCCCGGGAGGTTCCTTCCAGTGTGGACTCTTTGATTGCACTCGCCATCCGCATAGAACGACGGGTAGATCTTCGTCACCGAGCTCGTGGAAGAGAGCTCGCGTTAACGGTGTTCCCCCTCTCCGCATCGCAACCATCTCCTCCCTCCGGCTCAGAGACTGAGCCCATGCAGCTGGGAGGTATTCGCATCTCGACTAAGGAGAGGGAACGGAGGATCACCAACCGCCTTTGCCTCTATTGCGGTTCTGCTGGACATTTTGTCAATTCATGTCCAGTAAAGCCAGAGCTCATCAGTAAGCGGAGGGCTACTGGTGAGCGCTACTACTCAGGTCTCTCCATCAAGATCCTGTACTACCATGTCGGTCCATCTACGCTGGACCGGTTCGGCTGCTTCATGCAGTGCCTTGATAGACTCTGGGGCTGAGGGTTGTTTTATGGACGAAGCATGGGCTCGGAAACATGACATTCCTCTCAGACAGTTAGGGAAGCCCACGCCCATGTTCGCCTTAGATGGTAGTCTTCTCCCCAGTATCAGATATGAGACACTACCTTTAACCCTCACAGTATCTGGTAACCACAGTGAGACCATTTCCTTTTTGATTTTTCGTTCACCTTTTACACCTGTTGTTTTGGGTCATCCCTGGCTAGTATGTCATAATCCTTCTATTAATTGGTCTAGTAATTCTATCCTATCCTGGAACGTTTCTTGTCATGTGAAGTGTTTAATGTCTGCTATCCCTCCTGTTTCTTCTGTCCCCTCTTCTCAGGAGGAACCTGGTGATTTGACAGGAGTGCCGGAGGAATATCATGATCTGCGCACGGTCTTCAGTCGGTCCAGAGCCAACTCCCTTCCTCCTCACCGGTCGTATGATTGTAGTATTGATCTCCTTCTGGGGACCACTCCCCCTCGGGGTAGACTATACTCTCTGTCGGCTCCCGAACGTAAGGCTCTCAAGGATTATTTGTCTGTTTCTCTCGACGCCGGCACCGTAGTGCCTTCTTCCTCTCCCGCCGGAGCGGGGTTTTTTTTTGTTAAGAAGAAGGACGGTACTCTGCGCCCCTGCGTGGATTATCGAGGGCTGAATGACATAACGGTTAAGAATCGTTATCCGCTTCCCTTATGTCGTCAGCCTTCAAGATTCTGCAGGGAGCCAGGTTCTTTACTAAGTTGGACCTTCGTAACGCTTACCATCTCGTGCGCATCAGAGAGGGGGACGAGTGGAAAACGGCGTTTAACACTCCGTTAGGGCATTTTGAGTACCGGGTTCTGCCGTTCGGTCTCGCTAATGCTCCAGCTGTTTTTCAGGCATTAGTTAATGATGTACTGAGAGACATGCTGAACATCTTTGTTTTTGTCTACCTTGACGATATCCTGATTTTTTCACCGTCACTCGAGATTCATGTTCAGCACGTTCGACGTGTACTCCAACGCCTTTTAGAGAATTGTCTCTACGTGAAGGCTGAGAAGTGCGCCTTTCATGTCTCCTCTGTCACATTTCTCGGTTCTGTTATTTCCGCTGAAGGCATTCAGATGGATCCCGCTAAAGTCCAGGCTGTCAGTGATTGGCCCGTTCCTAGGTCACGTGTCGAGTTGCAGCGCTTTCTAGGTTTCGCTAATTTCTATCGGCGTTTCATTCGTAATTTCGGTCAAGTTGCTGCCCCTCTCACAGCTCTTACTTCTGTCAAGACGTGCTTTAAGTGGTCCGGTTCCGCCCAGGGAGCTTTTGATCTCCTCAAGAAGCGTTTTACGTCCGCTCCTATCCTTGTTACTCCTGACGTCACTAAACAATTCATTGTCGAGGTTGACGCTTCAGAGGTGGGCGTGGGAGCCATTCTATCCCAGCGCTTCCAGTCTGACGATAAGGTCCATCCTTGCGCTTATTTTTCTCATCGCCTGTCGCCATCGGAACGCAACTATGATGTGGGTAACCGCGAACTGCTCGCCATCCGCTTAGCCCTAGGCGAATGGCGACAGTGGTTGGAGGGGGCGACCGTTCCTTTTGTCGTTTGGACTGACCATAAGAACCTTGAGTACATCCGTTCTGCCAAACGACTTAATGCACGTCAAGCTCGTTGGGCGTTGTTTTTCGCTCGTTTCGAGTTCGTGATTTCTTATCGCCCGGGTAATAAGAACACCAAGCCTGATGCCTTATCTCGTCTCTTTAGTTCTTCTGTGGCTTCTACCGATCCCGAGGGATACTTCCTGATGGGCGTGTTGTCGGGTTGACTGTCTGGGGAATTGAGAGACAGGTTAAGCAAGCACTCACTCACACTGCGTCGCCGCGCGCTTGTCCTAGTAACCTTCTTTTCGTTCCTGTTTCTACTCGTCTGGCTGTTCTTCAGTGGGCTCACTCTGCCAAGTTAGCTGGCCACCCCGGCGTTCGGGGTACACTTGCATCTATTCGCCAGCGGTTTTGGTGGCCTACTCAGGAGCGTGACACGCGCCGTTTTGTGGCTGCTTGTTCGGACTGCGCGCAGACTAAGTCAGGTAACTCTCCTCCTGCCGGTCGTCTCAGACCGCTTCCCATTCCTTCTCGACCATGGTCTCACATCGCCTTAGACTTCATTACCGGTCTGCCTTCGTCTGCGGGGAAGACTGTGATTCTTACGGTTGTCGATAGGTTCTCTAAGGCGGCACATTTCATTCCCCTCGCTAAGCTTCCTTCCGCTAAGGAGACGGCACAAATCATCATTGAGAATGTGTTCAGAATTCATGGCCTCCCGTTAGACGCCGTTTCAGACAGAGGTCCGCAATTCACGTCACAGTTTTGGAGGGAATTCTGTCGTTTGATTGGTGCTTCCGTCAGTCTCTCTTCCGGTTTTCATCCCCAGTCTAACGGTCAAGCAGAAAGGGCCAATCAGACGATTGGTCGCATATTACGCAGCCTTTCTTTTAGAAACCCTGTGTCTTGGGCAGAACAGCTCCCCTGGGCAGAATACGCTCACAATTCGCTTCCTTCGTCTGCTACCGGGCTATCTCCGTTTCAGAGTAGTCTGGGGTACCAGCCTCCTCTGTTCTCGTCCCAGCTCGCCGAGTCCAGCGTTCCCTCCGCTCAGGCGTTTGTCCAACGTTGTGAGCACACTTGGAGGAGGGTGAGGTCTGCACTTTGCCGTTACAGGGCGCAGACTGTGAGAGCCGCCAATAAACGTAGGATTAAGAGTCCTAGGTATTGTCGCGGCCAGAGAGTGTGGCTTTCCACTCGTAACCTTCCCCTTACGACAGCTTCTCGCAAGTTGACTCCGCGGTTCATTGGTCCGTTCCGTGTCTCCCAGGTCGTCAATCCTGTCGCTGTGCGACTGCTTCTTCCGCGACATGTTCGTCGCGTCCACCCTGTCTTCCATGTCTCCTGTGTCAAGCCCTTTCTTCGCGCCCCCGTTCGTCTTCCCCCCCGTCCTTGTCGAGGGCGCACCTATTTACAAAGTACGAAAGATCATGGACATGCGTTCTCGGGGACGTGGTCACCAGTACTTAGTGGATTGGGAGGGTTACGGTCCTGAGGAGAGGAGTTGGGTTCCATCTCGGGACGTGCTGGACCGTTCGCTGATTGATGATTTCCTCCGTTGCCGCCAGGGTTCCTCCTCGAGTGCGCCAGGAGGCGCTCGGTGAGTGGGGGGGTACTGTCATGTTTTGTCATATATTGTCTTGTCCTTGTGCTTTCCCTTCTGTTCGTTTCCCCCTGCTGGTCTTATTAGGTTCGTTCCCTCTTTCTATCCCTCTCTCTCCCCCTCCCTCTCTCTCTTCTCTCTATCGTTCCGTTCCTGCTCCCAGCTGTTCCTCATTCTCCTAACTCACTCATTTACTCTTTTCACACCTGTCCCCTATTTTGCCCTCTGATTAGAGCCCCTATTTCTCCCCTTGTTTTCCGCTTCTGTCCTTGTCGGATCCTTGTATGATGTTCGCTGTTCTGTGTCCTGGTCTCGCCCTGTCGTGTTTTGTCTTCTTCAGATGCTGCGTGTGAGCAGGTGTCTTAGTCTGCTACGGTCGGTGCCTTCCCTAAGCAACCTGCAGTCTATGGTCGAGTCTCCAGTCAGTCCTCGCTACTACGAGTGGATTTAAGTTTTTCCTGTTTTGTTTTCTCCTTGTTATATCCAGGATTATTACTTTTGTCTTATACTGGAATAAAGACTCTGTTTTCGTTAAGTCGCTTTTGGGTCCTCATTCACCAGCATAACAGTTGCTGGTATTTTGTCCCATTCCTCCATGCAGATCTCCTCTAGAGCAGTGGTGTTTTGGGGCTGTTGCTGGGCAACACGGACTTTCAACTCCCTCCAAAGATTTTGTGGTTTAGATCTGGAGACTGGCTAGGCCACTCCAGGACCTTGAAATGCTTCTTACGAAGCCACTCCTTTTTTGCCCGGGCGGTGTGTTTGGGTTCATTGTCATGCTGAAAGACCCAGCCACGTTTCATCTTCAATGCCCTTGCTGATGGAAGGAGGTTTTCACTCAAAATCTCACGATACATAGCCCCATTCATTCTTTCCTTTACACGGATCAGTCGTCCTGGTCCCTTTGCAGAAAAACAGCCCCAAAGCATGATGTTTCCACCCCCATGCTTCACAGTAGGTATGATGTTCTTTGGATGGAACTTAGCATTCTTTGTTCTCCAAACACGACGAGTTGAATTTTTACCAAAAAGTTATATTTTGGTTTCATCTGACCATATGACATTCTTCCAATCTTCTTCTGGATCATCAAAATGCTCTCTAGAAAACTTCAGACGGCCTGGACATGTACTGGCTTAAGCAGAGGGACACGTCTGGCACTGCAGGATTTGAGTCCCTGGTGGCGTAGTGTGTTACTGATGGTAGGCTTTGTTACTTTGGTCCCAGCTCTCTGCAGGTCCCCCCGTGTGGTTCTGGGATTTTTGTTCACCGTTCTTGTGATCATTTTGACCCCATGGGGGGAGATCTTGCGTGATGCCCCAGATCGAGGGAGATTATCAATGGTCTTGTATGTTTTCCATTTCCTAATAATTGCTCCCACAGTTGATTTCTTCAAACCAAGCTGCTTACCTATTGCAGATTCACTCTTGCCAGCCTGGTGCAGGTCTACAATTTTGTTTCTGGAGTCCTTTGACAGCTCTTTGGTCTTGGCCATAGTGGAGTTTGGAGTGTGACTGTTTGAGGTTGTGGACAGGTGTCTTTTATACTGATAACAATTTCAAACAGGTGCCATTAATACGGGTAACGAGTGGAGGACAGAGGAGACTCTTAAAGTTACAGGTCTGTGAGAGCCAGAAATCTTGCTTGTTTGTCGGTGACCAAATACTTATTTTCCACCACAATTTGCAAATAAATACATTTAAAAATCCTACAATGTTATTTTCTGCATTTTTTCCCTCGTTTTTTCTGTCATAGTTGAAGTGTACATATGATGAAAATTACAGGCCTTTTTCAGTGGGAGAACTTGCACAATTGGTGGCTGACTAAATACTTTTTTGCCCCACTGTATATATACTTTTTCGTTGCCTGTTTTGCATACTATTTTGGCATTAATACGTGTCACATATCAGTTTGCATACAACGTTTAAAAAAAAAAAAAAAAAGCCGAATACAAACATGGTCTCTTTTTTTTCTTTCTTGAGTAAGGCAGCTCCAAAATGCAGGCGTTTTAGCCTAGCTTTTCACTTAGGTAGAGAGATAGTGTTTTCTTGACCTCTACCACCATCTACTGTTATTTATGAGTACTGCTCCAACTATACAAATCATACATCAACCACTAGAAAGCGCCCTCTATGCGGAAGTGAAGCTGTCAGTGCGAGACAGGAAATTAAACCAGGAATTATTTTACTGTAAAAGGAGCACAGACAGATTGCAGTATTCTTCTTTAAACAACAAACCATATCGTCAAAATGTCGAAAAATACTGATTCGAACCAATTCAGGAAGGTGGACGTTGACGAGTACGACGAGAACAAATTCGTGGATGATGAGGATAATGGAGAGAGTCAGGTCGGTCCAGATGAAGCAGAAGTGGATTCGCTGATCAGACAATATCCTTTTACATTGATTTGATTTAATACGTGCACATTTACATTTGATAAAGTGGCGTGAAGCCGATACAGATTTTCTCCAAAATGTTGCAATGCACAGACCATCTGGCAAGTCGTGGTATGATTTTGCAGAATCAAGTATATGCCTTTGCGCGTGTCACTTCAATTCAGGGCGTGGTGCTCTTATTTATTTGAATCGTTATATATTTGAGGAGAAAATACAATACACGTAGTGCAGTCAGATTTGGTGTTTTATTCAGTAGAAGTTTAGTGGTGGTAGGCCTAAAATTTTGTTACCTGAAGCAGGTTCTGTTTATTACCTCAATGCAGGTTCTGACAAATTGGGGGGTAGGAAGTGGATTCCACAAGTCAGTTAGTCATTGAGTTTCTGAAACATAAAAGCAACTTGATTTGAAGAGGTGAATCAAGCCGACCATGACTGTCTCATCAGTGTTAAACTGTGTTGTCTCTCTGTCTGTGTTCCTTAACACTGTGATGCACAGGCAACCTGATGGAAGCCCTGCAGGCTGTGCTGAAGAATCCTCCAATCAACACCAAAAACCAAAATGTTAAGGTGAGTCTTCATTACAACACAATAGATCCGTTTTGAGCATTAATAACAGCCCAATGTTAAACACAACTTTCCTCTGTGTTCCTCAACATACACTTTGAGGTTCCATCTCCTCAAAACTGAACTGTAGAGTCTGCGGTTCACACATCGTGACATCATACAGAGTCGAGGCATGTGAAAGTGTGTACTTCCTTAGCAGAAGATACTAAAGTGTGTGTTTATAGGATCGTGCTGAGGCCCTGGTGCTTAAAGTGCTGAGCGCCTTCAAGAGTAGTGACATTGAGAAGGCTGTTCAGTCTCTGGATAAGAACGGCGTTGACCTGCTCATGAAGTACATCTACAAGGGTTTTGAGAAGCCTTCTGAAAACAGCAGTGCTACACTGCTGCTGTGGCACGAAAAGGTAAGACTTCTCCTTATTGGTGAATGGCTGGAAGCACTTACAGGGTGTGTGGGCATGCTAAAGCCTGACTAATGATACAGTTGAAGTCGGAAGTTTACATACACCTTAGCCAAATACATTTAAACTCAGTTTTTCACAATTCCTGACATTTAATCCTAGTAAAGATTCACTGTCTTAGGTCAGTTAGGATCACCACTTCATTTCAAGAACGTGAAATGTCTGAATAATAGTAGAGAGAATGATTTATTCAAGCTTTAATTTTTTTCATCACATCCCAGTGGGTCAGAAGTTTACATACACTCAATTAGTATTTGGTAGCATTGCCTTTAAATTGTTTAACTTGGGTCAAATGTGTCAGGTAGCCTTCCACAAGCTTCCCACAATAAGTTGGGTGAATTTTGGCCCATTCCTTCTGACAGAGCTCATGAAACGTTCATCTCTTGGAGACAGAAGGCGTCTCCTTCCTGAGCGGTATGACTGCTGTGTGGTCTCATGGTGTTTATACTTGCGTATTATTGTTTGTACAGATGAACGTGGGACCTTCAGGCATTTGGAAATTGCTCCCAAGTATGAACCAGACTTGTGGAGGTCTACAATTTTCTTTCTGAGGTTTTGGCTGATTTATTTTTATTTTCCCATGATATCAAACAGGTTTGAAGGTAGGCCTTCAAATACATCCACAGGTACCCCTCTAAGAGACTCAAATGGTGTCAATTAGCCTATCAGAAGCTTCTAAAGTCATGACATCATTTTCTGGAATTTTCCAAGCTGTTTAAAGGCACAGTCAACTTAGTGTATGTAAACTTCTGACTTCAACTGTATTCTTGTGGGAAGCTGCTATAGACCACCAAGTGCTGTATGTGATATCAACAGAGAAGTATATTTTCTGTGTGATTTTAAATGTTGACTGGCTATCATCAAGCTGCCCACTCAAGAAAAAACTTCAAACTGTAGCCAGGTCTTGTAAACTGGTTCTGGTTCAGGTTATCAGTCAACCTGCCAGGGTATTTACAAACAACACAGGAATGAAATCTTCAACATGTATCCAAATCCATAGGATGTAGTGATCACAATATAATAGCCATATCTTGGAAAACCAAAGTTTCAAAGGCTGGGCCTAATATAGTGTATAAGAGGTCATACAAGACGTTTTGTAGGGATTCATATGTTGATGATGTAAATAATATTTTCTGGTCTGGGGTGTGTAATGAGGAGCAACCTGACGCTGCACTTGACACATTTATGAAATGTTATTATTTCAGTTAATAATAAGGATGCACCTGTTAAGAAAATGACTGTAAAAACTGTTAAGTCCCCTTGAATTGATGAGGAATTGAAAATTGTATGGTTTAGTGGGATGAGGCAAAAGGTGTGGCAAATAAGTCTGTCAGCCCAACTGATTGGCAGTAGTACTGCAAATTAAGAAGTCATGTGACAAAGCTGAATACAAATACAAATAAACTGTACTATGAGACGTAAATAAATGATATAAAGATAGATAGTAAAAAAGCTTTGGGGCTCCTTAAATGACGTTTTGGGGAAACAAGATAACACGGCTCCATCATTCATTGAGTCAGATGGCTTATTTATCACAAAACCCACTGATATTGCCATCTTATTTAATGACTTTTTCATTGGCAAGATAAACGTCAACAAATGCTGACACTACACATCCAAGTGTATCTGACCAAATTATGAAAGGCAAGAGTTGTACTTTTGAATTCTGTAAAGTCAGTTTGGAAGAGGTGACAAAATGATTGTTGTCTATCAACAATGACAAGCCACTGGGGTCTGACAATCTGGATGGAAAATTACTGATGCTAATTGCGGATGATATTGCCACTCCTATTTGCCACATCTTCAATTTCAGACTACTAGATAGTGTGTGCCCTCAGGCCTGGAGGGAAGCTAAAGTCATTCCACTACCCAAGAATAGTAAAGCCCCCTTTACTGTCTCAAATAGCTGACCAATTAGCCTGTTACCAACCCTTAGTAAACTTCTGGAAAAAATTGTGTTTGACCAGATACAATACTATTTCACAGTAAATAAATTGACAACAGACTTTCAGCGTGCTTATACGGAAGGCCACTCAACAAGCACGGCACTTACACAAATGACTGATGATTGGCTGAGAGAAATTGATGATAAAATGATTGTGGGGGCTATTTTGTTAGACTTCAGTGCAGCTTTTGACATGAATCGATCATAGTCTGCTGCTGGAAAAATGTATGTGTTATGGCTTTACACCCTCTGCTATAATGTGGATAAGAGTTACTTGTCTAACAGAGGGTGTTCACAGAGGGTGTTCTTTAATGGAAGCCTCTCAAACATAATCCAGGTAGAAGCAGGAATTCCCCAGGGTAGCTGTTTAGGCCACTTGCTTTTTTCAATCTTTACTAACAACATGCTTTGAGTAAGGCCATTATATCTATGTATACGGATGACTCCACGCTATACACGTCAGCTAAATGACTGCAACACTTAACAAAGAGCTGCGGTTAGTTTCTGTATGGGTAGCAAGGAATGTTAGTCCTAAATATTTCCAAGACTAAAAGCATTAAATTTGGGACAAATCAATCAATCCCTAAACCATAAACCTCAACTACATATCATAACGAATAATGTGGAAATTGAGCAAGTTGAGGTGACTAAATTGCTTGGAGTAACCCTGGATTGTAAACTGTCATGGTCAAAACATATTGAAACAACAGTAGCTAAGATGGGAGAAGTCTGTCCATAATAAAGTGATGCTCTGCCTTAACACTATCAACAATGCAGGTCCTGCAGGCCCCAGTTTTGTAGCACCTGGACTACTGTTCAGTCGTGTGGTCAGGTGCCACAAAGAGGGGGGCCTCTGAAAATTGTAGTTGGCTCAGAACATGGCAGCACGGCTGGCCCTTAAAAGTACACGGAGAGCTAACATTAATGACATGCATGTCAATCTCTCCTGGCTCAAAGTGAAGAGAGACTGACTTCCTCATTACTTGTTTTTGTAAGAGGTGTTGACAAGCTGAAGGTACAGAGCTGTCTGTTTTTAAAATACTAGCACACAGCTCGGACACCCACGCATACCCCACAAGACATGCCACCAGAGGTCTCTTCACAGTCCCCAAGTCTAGAACAGACTATGGGAGGCGCACAGTACTACATAGAGCCATGACTACATGGAACTCTACTCCACATCAGGTAACTGATGCAAGCAGTAGAATCAGATTTAAAAAGCAGATAAAATACACCTTGTGGAACAGCGGAGACTGTGAAGCAACAAGCATAGGCACAGACACATGCATACACACACACGATAACATATGCACACATTTTTTAATACATTTTTTATTTCACCTTTATTTAACCAGGTAGGCTAGTCGAGAACAAGTTCTCATTTACAACTGCGACCTGGCCAAGATAAAGCAAAGCAGTGCGACACAAACAACAACACGGAGTTACACATGAAATTAACAAACATGGAATACACACGTACACGTGGATTTTGTGTTGTAGATATGTGGTAGTGGTGTATGGGCCTGAGGGCACTCACTTAGTGTGTTGTGAATTCGGTATTGTATAACTGCCTTAATTTTGCCAGGCCCCAGGAAGAGTAGCTGCTGCCATGGGGATCCCTAATAGATATGCTAATTGACTGAACATTCCAAATTACCATGGCAATTATGCATCGTAATATGAATATGCAGCCAGCGATCCGCAGTATCCAAGGTACAGCATCCTATCAACTGCGCCGCTGCGCCTATAGTCTATGGCGGGTCTGTGCGTCAAATCTTCAACAGCAGTCAGCAGATCTCATGACCCGCTGCCCTGTTTTCCCCAACTCTTAAACTAAGCTTCAAATCCTTTCAAGTAACGCCGTCAATTAGAGCAAGGTACATAATGAGTCAAACAAGCACTAGGCCTAAAACATAAGCAACAAACGTGAGCTGGTAGATTAGTCAGCCTACACGGGAGAGGGGGGGGGGTTCCCACGGGGGACCAGTACGAGAGAAAAGTATGAAGATGTGTGCACTCACTACCATTGCTCACCTTTGACCCCCTGACACCAGACAATGACGCGGTTGGTTGAATGACATCCTGTGTTTGTGTCCCACCAAGTCTCCACCAGCTGTCATTTTAAAGTGGATCACTATCCTTTTATTTTATTTTTTGATAAGAGCGTCTGCTAAATGACCTAAATGTAAAATGTAAAAATGCCTATCAAAACATTTAATTGTAAATGGAAGTGCCACGATCCCAAGGGAAATAGGCCCATGGGAGGAATATGAATTGATATTAATTTAAATATTGTACCTGTAATGCCCCACCGGACAAAAAAATGACCTGTGGGAGGTTTTTTCTATATCCAGAGACCAAAAACCTGAACAGATGAACGCATTTTTTATTTGCAGACGGGGGTGAACTGCATTGCAATTATGCATCACTATAGTCATTACATTCTAGGCTTCTGTTTTTAAATAGATAGGCCTACCACGAACCCATGTTGTTCATGTCAAAACATGCGACACCTACACACGCGGCAGCGAGTGGGCATGACGCACATCTCACAGACGTCAGTAACGGTCCAGAAAGCAAGTGCCTCCAAAAACCGCACCCTAAAACACGTTATTTTGAGAACGTTGTCAGTCTATCCAGAGACACCAAAAGCTGACCAGATAAACACACAAGCTATTTGATTAGCAGGAGAGAGGAATTCCATCGAGTGATGACAAACCTCTCCAGTGGGTGTCCCGCAAGCTGCTGATATAATGCTGTTCTTTGCATTCACTGTGTTCATACTGTGTGTCTTTCTCTGTGTGTTCTAGGCTCTCTCTGCAGGAGGAGTGGGCTCCATCGTGAGAGTGCTCACGGCCAGGAAAACTGTGTAGGGCTTGTACTGGACCTGACTGACTGACCGCTGGGACCACTCACTCTGGGGATGTGCTGGCACTGGAAACCCCCAAGGGGGCGTGTGTTCATAACGCGTCTCAAAGCAGGAGCACTGACCTAGGATCAGTCTGGCCTTTTAGATCCCAATGAGTAAGAATACACGGACGCTCTTGAGACGCTTTATGAATGTGCGCCCCCCCGGAACTGGTTTTCTCTCTGCGCTTGAAGGAAGCTCGCAGACATCGGACAGCCTGTC
Organism: Oncorhynchus gorbuscha; assembly: GCF_021184085.1. Classification (NCBI taxonomy): domain Eukaryota; kingdom Metazoa; phylum Chordata; class Actinopteri; order Salmoniformes; family Salmonidae; genus Oncorhynchus; species Oncorhynchus gorbuscha. Next base: position 12,084,017 of record NC_060194.1, on the reverse strand, counting down.
TCAAACGGCCCCTTCGTAGTCCTAAAATGCTTAACGATATTCCAACGTTTGTCAAAATGTTGTTGTTGTCAACGAAGTTGAGAAATACTTATATTGAAAGATTCACGTCATTGTAACGTCGTAAGGATGACATGTGCTATTGTGTCATTTTCCTAGATAAATATTGTGCTATTGTCATGGTGGGTAGGATGGTACCGTCAAGTAAGCTTTCATGCCCTCTAATGCAGAGACCAGTTTGTGTGCGATTACGCTGGAACAAGTTAACCTGGTCCCAGATCTGTTTGTCATCTATAGCCAACTCCACTGGGCATTAATAATATACAGCACTAACAGATCTAGGGCCAAGCTAGGAACGAGCCCTTTGGAATGTAGTGATGGAGTGATGTTATCACTATGATCCTGGACACATGTCTCAGAGGGCCTCTTCTTTTCTATAGCCAATTTACAAGTATAGAAAAATATCCAAATGTCTTGGTAGAGTTATTGAGGGAATATCACGTTCCTTTAGAACAAGTGTACACATTCTGAATCAAATGACCAAAATGCCTTATTGAAATATTCATTTTTTATATATATGCTGTATAGGACATTTCTGGATTTAATAAACAATCTTACAATTTTTGTTTGTTTTATTTCCCTGAAATGTTTACATTTTTCCAACGTTTCTCTATGGAAAAACAAGACAATGGAAAATGTCTATGAAAATACTGCAGAAAAAAACCCTGACATGCCACTCGGTGTGTTTTGATTGCTTTCTTCTCTTTATTCATATACTGGTATCTTGCAAAGGTTCATTTTGCGTTTCTTCCCTGATCGTTGTTGTCATGGTAACCTGCGAGCCGACCACAGCTGACCCAGGTGGTAGATCACCCAGTCTCATAAAGTTCGTCCTAGATCACTGGTCCGTCTGCCATCCAGTCATGAAGAAGGATCTGCTCTAGAACAGGCCTCTTGGTGGGATCCTGCTGCAGACAGCAGTTGATCAACTCCTTACACTCTGCACCATAAAGGGGAAAAAAATGATAGGATGGTGAGTTTGCCTTTGGGTCCCTATTTTATATATTTTATATTTTTTGTCATTGAGCACCATTTTATGTATCCATAACCACATCTAAATGCATACCCACGTTTACCAACACAAACTCTTTATTTTCTCTCTCAAATGGTCTATTGCACTTGCCTCCCTCCCGCTCACCTTTAGTCAGGCCCTTTTTGAAGCGCAGGCGCCCAGCAATGATATCAGCCTCCTTGTTGAAGGGCAGACGGCCGCACACCAGGCCGTAGAGCAGTACCCCCAGTGACCAGATGGTGGCGTGGCGGCCCTGGTACACACCGCTCAGCACCCACTCTGGAGGACAGTACTCCTCTGTGCCTGAGGGGTGAAACATTATATTTTTTTATTTATCTTTACCACTAGTCATGTCCATTAGGGCACACTGACAAAATGTATTTTTTTAACGATAATGAGCGCTTCTTATTGGACGAGTTTAGATAGTACCTTCCCATTTCCCTCGGTTTCATAGCATTTCCTTGCATTCCGTGCCTACTGAACACGATAACCCTGTCCAGCCATTCTCCTGTTGTGTCCTACCTGAGTAGTCTCTGTAGGAGGATTCTCTCAGAAGGTCTCCGCAGCCAAAGTCGATGAGCTTAACCCGCAGGTTGTCCGTCTGCACCAGCAGGTTCTCAGCCTTGACGTCTCGGTGCAGGACCCCTCGGTCGCGGCAATGCCGAACAGCCAGTACCACCTGCAATAACATAATATATGCCTAAGAAAAGTGTGATTTAGGAGTGACTAGAGATATTTGTCTATGTGATCCCTGCGAGAAATGAACACACAACCTTAGCGTTTCTAGCGCCACACAGATCTCGACCCATCACCTGTATCATGATGATCCTGGCCAGACACTCGTCCACCCGGCCTCCCAGCTCCTCGATGAAATCAAACAGGTCCATGCACGGATAGGGTCTCTCCAGCACCAGGATGAAACGCTCGCCCTCCTCGAACCAGTCCAGCAGGCCCAGCACGTAGCAGCAGGACGGGGGCCGCGAGACGATCTGCATCAGGGCCACCTCCAGGGGCAAGGCACTCCTCTCTCCGGGCTGGAGGTGAGAGGGGTGGGGAAGTTGGAAAGGTGAGGAGGAGAGATGGGATGGAAAGGTTGAGAGGGGGGTTGCCATTAAATGAGGTGTTCTCTGAGAAGGAGAGTGGAGAACAACAACAACAACAAGCGTTCCCTTTATTGAGCGTAAGGACAAACAGAACACCCAACTGTTTCCCAACGGAGAACGCAAGAGGGCGAGCCAAACCCAGACCAAAACCCAGTAGGAGCGTTCTTGTCTTCTTAGACTTACAGTACTTGCCATTGCGTCAACTAAAACAGGCTACTTACAAGCTTTACGTATGGCTCGGCCATTCCTCTGTTCACATACTTTATGGCCACCTGACGGGGTAAAAGCAACATGATATATTCATATAGTAGTGTGCTTTCACTTCTTGCGTTATGTGAATATTGATAGATGAAAATTCTAATGTTTCCTCCTATCTGTTAACTTACTACGACCAGAATTAGAATTCTTTAACCAACTGTTAAAAGCTTCACCTGTTGGCCGTCACTTTTGCGCATGGCGGCGTAGACCGCCCCACATCCTCCTTTACCCAGCATGCTCCCCAGTGTGAAGAGAGACTCAAAGCTACCTGCAACAAAGTTACGCATGAGATAATGCCCAAATCATCACAGATTAGAAATAACAAACTCAAGATTAGATACTGTTTCATGTCATATCCAAATACTAGTTCTTCCTTAGCCTGGTCCCAGATGTATTTGAGCTGTCTTGCCAGCTCCTGTGGTCATTGTCAGGCCCATGGCAAGACAGCACTAACACATCTGGGACCAGGCTAATTCTTCTTCTGCTGAATTGATACTACTTGTAGTCCGGTCTTACTGGGGTTGGGTCCATGATTAAAGATACTGGAGTCTGAGGATGAAGAAGAAGAGGATGATCCTCTATCGTTGGGTAGTGGGTTCTTCAACTGGCCTCTCCTTTGTCGGGTTAGATAGTGGATAACGATGGGTATCTCCGGACTAGTGTTTCTATTGTTCTTATTCCTCTTCCAGCCCTCCCTGGACCACACCCTCTCCACCAACTCCTCACTGCTCTCCTCCTCCTCTCTGGCCCTCTTTCTTCTCTTCCGTTTGGTGTTGTCATCACGCCATCTCAGGTTTAGTCCCTTACCATTGTTCACCAACCCTCCTCTCCCTCCCTTCAGTCCCGAGCAGGAAAGAGCTGCGCTCTCCTTTCCCTCTTCCTCCTCGTCTTCCTCTTCCTCCTGGACTTTGTTCTGTCCTCTCAGGGTTTCCTCTTTTCTCTTCCTCCCCCTCTCTCTAATGGCAGCAGCTTCTCTCTCAAGCTCGGCCTGCCTATGTGGTGCTGGAGCTGGGGCTCTGGGCCTTAGTCTGTAAGTGTACGTTAAGGCTGGAGTGACCCGTCTTCCTACTGTCTCACTCTGAGAAGAAGGACTTCTGCTGGATGTCTCACTTCGACTTCTGCGTCGGCTCAGGAGCGATTCCTCCCCCATGTCCTTGGCTTTGACTCTCTCTCTGGACTTCAGTTTGATCATGTTGGGCCTCATGCGTGGGTTCTTGGCTCGGGATGGGCCGGGAGAGTCTTTGTTGGTGGGTTCGCTCCTACTTGGTTTTGGTTTGGGTCTGGCTCGGCCTCTAGCGTTCTCTACTGGTAAATGGTTGTGTGTTCTGTTGGTCCTTACTCTCAACAAATAAGGGAATGCTTGTTGTTGTTCTTCCTCACTCTCTGTCTCCTGGGTGTGACTCTCCCTGACCCTCAGCCCTGATATCTCTTCAAACAGACAAGCAGCCTGCTTCATCACTCTTCTACTTTCTCTCTCCTTTCTTTCTCCTTCACTCTCTCCAGATGTCTCACTCTCACTGGCAGAGCCAGAGCTGCTGCTGCTACCTTCCTCTTCTTCCTTACTCTCATCACTCACTCCCTCCCTCTCTCTGCAGCTCCCAGGAGATTGGTCCCTCTCGATCTGGGACCTGCGTCTCCTGATAGGGTTGTCTAACCTCCTGCCTTGGGGAGAGTTTCTCCTTCTTCCGCACGGAGACCTGCACCTCCTCACAGAGTCGGCCTCCAGCCTCTTACGGGGAAAGTGTTTCATCCCATCTCTAGAGCCGATTACTGGAGGCCTGCGCCTTCTCACAGAGTTGGCGTCCACTCTCCTGCACTGTGGCTGGGGAGAGTCTCTCCGCTCTGTTGGCTCAGAGGCTCCTGGTGGGCAGGGGCAAGCCGGAGTCCCACGCTTCCCTCTCCCCTCTCTCCCCCTCCTCAGTACTTTCAGTGAGTCTCTGGCCATGGAGAGAGGTCTCCTGAGCCCCCTACGCCTCCCACAGACTGGCAGGGAAACAGAGTACCACTAAGTTTTCTCAGACAGAAACAACCACCTACAGTAGCCTGTTACCGTATGTTTTACCACTATAATCTATAAGATTTGTAGCCCTCGCCTCTTTAATGGCATCTTAAAGAAACTGTTAATTCAGACAGGGTTGACCTTACTAATATTCTGTAAGAGTAAACATATGAATCTACAAAGTAAATGCATAATTCAAACTATTGGCATGTTCTATATATTGTAATAACCAATGATATTGTAATGCAATATTTATTTTCAATTCATTATCTGAACATACCAGGGGCAGTTGATGGATTTGACAACCTCCAAGATGCCATACCTCATGACCCACTGACTTTGTTGTCCTCAAATGGATACAGAGGGATGGTGATGTCACAATAAACCACAGATGACTGTTCATGATGTCATAATGTCTATGGTGACTGTGCTTGGACACAATATGATGTCACAGAGGAGGTTCCACATCACAATTCCATAGTCTGACTACCATAGTAACATATTATTTGCGTTATTTATAAGTCCATCTATCAATAACCCAATGAATGTTACTATGGTAAATAATTTGTTTGAACTTTTATTAAAAAAAAAAAAAAAAAATGTATGTCCCAATCACGTCACTTTTGTGTCCGTGTCGATTAGATTAGAATGTTGATCACACAGTAGCTTATCACTGACTTTGATTTCCAGACCTCAAATGCAACTGTCACCCATACACTGATAGGTGAACTGTACAGTCGTTTGACGTTTAACATCGGTGTACTGTTCCCACTCTCAACACTGACTACTAGGTTCACTGCCAGTTGGTTACAAGCACACTTGATTTTTGTTGCCTCAACTCCCACCGCCTTACAATCTCTAGGAAAGCTGGCAAAGATAGGAACACAGTGAGGGTTCAAGGGGCAGAACCATATTAACTCTCTCTCTAGATCAGGTAGTCCAGAGCTCAGCTGTGCTGTGCCAAACCGACAGAGTGTTAGGGTTCAAGGGGCAGAACCATATTTAACTCTCTCTCTAGATCAGGTAGTCCAGAGCTCAGCTGTGCTGTGCCAGACAGACAGCGTGATAGGGTTCAAGGCCCGTTTTCAAAAAGCATCTCAGATTAGGAGTTCTGATCTAGGATCAGCCCCCCCCCTCCCCCTGTAATACAATCTTCTTCATTATGATCTAAAAGGCTAAACTGATCCTAGATCAGCACTCCTACTCTGAGACTCTCTTAATGAATACTGGCCCTGAAATACACGGTGGGCCATAAAGACTAGGCAGAGGGAATGTGATGTGAGTTCAATGAGTGCGCTGTGTGGACTTTAAGCACATGCTATTGATAAGACCAAACGGTTGAGGAAATGGAATCTTTATAAAAACGATCAGTTCAATCAGTTCCTTGGATGGGATGATAAAGTTTATACCAGTCAGGCAGTTTTCTGAAGCCTCACATTCCTTTTCTTTCTTTTCTGTATTCATTGTATTGTTTCCATGTTTTTTTCAACATGAGAAGATTATTGGTTCTCCTATCAGGTGAGTTTACCTTACACATAATGACTTCGCATGATCCTATGTGCACGACTGTGTTTGTCTCTTGGATGAGTGTATAAGCAGGACAGTCAGGGTGGTCTCACGTGTGGCGCAACAGTGATACCTAGAGGGAATGGAATGGTTGTCAGAGGCCGTCGGTAACCGTTATATTCAAATGGTTGCCGTTGTAATCAACCTTCCTGAACGGTGAATTCGCTTTGTGAATATGAGTCCAGCACGGCAGACAATGATCAACAGCAATGCTATTCAGAATGAAAATACTCTACATATTTCTTCATTTGTTTCTCCCCTTCTCATTTCAGTAGACACACACCTCCTGAATTCTATTAATTGCAGTTTGCCAATGTAATGTTGTCATTCAAAATATAGAATGATCAGATCCGAGAGGTCAAGGAACTCGTCTAATAGGATTTTTTATTTTTCAGTCTTTTTGATCCTAGTTTCCTGTTGTCCTGAGAGCGACTTCCTGTGTGCGTCTGGCAAATGTGTCCCAGTTGATGATGTCTGTGATTTCAAGGACGACTGTGACGATGGTTCCGATGAGGAGTTCTGTGGTACGTCAATCTGAAATCTTCCTCCGGCTTCTCTGCGTACTCTTCAGCTCTAGAGAGCTATTATTCTCTTCTCTCTGCTCAAAACTCTTCGTTCTTCTCGTTCAAAATGCCCGACAGAGGCTGTGGGAACCAGTTGTTTCTTCCTTTGATAAAAAAACAAACAAACACCATTCTGTCTAACAATCAAACACTTTCTATCCCTTTTAGTTTTTAGTCTTAGTGTTTCTCTAGCGTGTCTCAGACTGTTTGCTGCGTCATATTCATTAGGGCACACCGTGCAACAACAACAAAAAAAACAAGCGTTTCTATTGGACAAGTTCAGGTAGTCCATCCCTGTGTCTGCCTGTTATCTTCTGTTTTGTGCCCAATGAATACGACCCTGGTGTCCCCCTCTCAGGGTCGTGTGATTTTGAGCGCCACTCCTGTGGATGGAACGACAGCAGTGTGGGAGTGTACCGCTGGAGGCTGGAGATGGCTAACATCAGCCTGATTCCTGGACAGGACCACACCACGGGATCACCCTGGGGTATATGTCTCAATACACACACTAAGTTCATCTTCATTCCATTGAAATGGACGAAAGATGATCTCAGTGCTGCGTTGCTTTAAGGGAAACCCAGCCCGAGGGAATAGAATGGTCACATAGCTCCATTGTTATGACTGCTGTGTTGTCCATGTGCGTCTTTGTACAGTATCCGTGCTGCCTGCTTGATGTGTGTGTTTATATGTCCCAGGTCATGTTATGCATGTGGAAGGAGACTCAGCAACACACTTTGGCAAGGCCGTGTTGTTGCATTCCGTTGACAAACCAATGGCTTTGGGATGCCATATAAGGTAAGGAGAAATTCTGTACTAGTCAGCGTTTCCCTTTGATTTCCGGCTTTACGGTTTTAATCATTGCGTAACAAAAAGAGGAGGAAGGAGAGTTTGTGAGGTATAAAGTCATAGTTTTTCATCTGGGAAAAAGTTTGTTTTGTGTCTTCTTAAAAGTATTTAATAACCTGATGGTGTATTGAAACAGCTATTTACTAAAATACAAACAAATGCTTTTCTATGTGGTAGCTAGAGCTCATTTACTATTATATCAAGAAACAGTTTAAAATAATATTTGTGGGTTCAGACATGGTCAGAGGTAATTGGCCTTAGCCATTACACCTTAGCCAATAGGTCCAAGCCTCTTGTTGAGGTCGCTACAGTAGCTGTTGTACTAAGGATGCTCTGATATTTTTAGCTTCTGGTACCACCTCTATGATGACTTTAGTGTGTCCACTCGGATGTATCTGAAGATGATCCGAAACACTGGGAGCACAGAATTACTGATGATCTCCAAGCCACAGCAGAATAGAGGATGGGAGAATGCTACGGCCTTCATCGGTAATCAACCAGGAGGTTTCAAGGTTGGCATTGGAAACACACACACACACACACACACACACACACACACACACACACACACACACACACACACACACACACACACACACACACACACACACACACACACACACACACACACACACACACACACACACACACACACACACACACACACACACACACACACACACACACACACACACACACACACACACTTGTACATGCACACTCTTGCTCTCTCTCTATTTTCCTCCCCCCTTTAGTTGGAGTTTTCTGTGGACCCCTCATTCCTTGGAGCTCAGGACATCATGCTGGATGATATCAGCTTTGAGAGCTGTGGGGAAGGGGACATACCTGCAGGCTCCCAACTCCTCACCTGTGACTTTGAGAAGGACACCTGTGCCTGGTAATAACAATAACAACCATAATAAGAATCAATATAATCTCCAATCCTCATAATCATACTCATCATCATCATCATCATCATCATCATCATCATTAAAATAACATTATTCCTGGTGATGTTTAAAGGTACCCAGACCACACTGTTTCCCTTCTGTGGAAGAGAGCAAGAGGAATAGACCACACTACTGGCAGTGGTAAGTCAAGGGTTTGCCAAACCACAGACTAGATCATATCCTAGATGGAGAGATGGAAGGAGAGGTGTTTTAGTCAGGAAATGTAAACAGGATTATTCTCTTGGTGTGTGGTTTTGTTTATTTGATTTATATTTTGGATGTTGACTACACTACACATGCAACAGTATGTGGACACCCCTTCGAATTAGTGGATTTGGCCAGTTCAGTCACAACTGTTGCTGACATGTCTATAAAATAAAACACACAGCCAAGCAATCTCCAAAGACAAACATTGGCAGTAAAATGGCCTTACTGTAGAGCTCAGTGACTGTCGACGTGGACCGTCACAGGATGCCACCTTTCCAACAAGTCAGTTTGTCAAATTTCTGCCCTGCTAGAGCTTCCCGGGTCAACTGTAAGTGTTGTTATTGTGAAGTGGAAACGTTTAGGAGCAACAACAGCTCAGCAAAGTGGGAGGCCACACAAGTTCACAGAACAGGACCGCTGAGTGCTGAAGCGCGTAGCGCATAATATTTGCCTGTCCTCGGTTGCAACACTCACTACCAAGTTCCAAACTGCCTCTGGAAGCAAGATCAGCACAATAACTGTTAGTTGGGAGCTTCGTGAAATGTCTTTCCATGGCCAAGTAGCCGCACACAGGTCTAAGATCACCATGCACAATGCCAAGCGTCAGCTGGAGTGGTGTAAAGTTCACCTCCATTGGCCTCTGGTGCAGTGGAAATGTGTTCTCTGCAGTGTTTAATCACTGTTTCACCATCTGGCAGTCCGACAGACGCTACAGCATGCAATGACATGCTAGACAATTCTGTGCTTCCAAGTTTGTGGCAACAGTTTGGACGGCTCTTTCCTGTTTCAGCATGACAATGCCACCGTGCACAAAGCGAAGTCCATACAGAAATGATTTGTTGAGATCGGTGTGAATGGATCATCATGTCACCAGAATAAGACCATCGATATTTATTGGAAAGGAGCATCAAACTCATCCCCCTGTGAAGTTCATCATAATGTATTTCATCTGTAGTCTAATAAACTGCATGCTTTCCCGAGTCGTAGTAGGAGGCCCACACAAATGGTTTATTAAATCAATATGTGTTCATTGAATGCATTTTCACCGCTATTTCTCACATAATTCATTTTACAGAAACAAAAAGATGCCACGTAGTGAATTATTATTTTATTTTTTTACCAAAGACTGTTCCATTTTTTACAAATCCATACTTTACTTGCATAAAAAAGTTGGATGGAAACCTGGTTAGAGTACAAGATCGTTCTCAACTGTGCGTGTGCATGTGTTAACAGGTTATTTCATGTCCATTACCCCCGGCAGTAAGCTGGACCCCTCATCAACAGCCAGACTCATCAGCTACCCTCAGCCAGCAGGCACAGTGATCTGTGTTAGCTTCTGGTATCGCATGTACGGCAGTGATGTTGGTAAGGATATGTTTTTTAGGCGCCACTGATGGCCAAACTCAATATCTTTGAATTCATTATTTGCAAAAGGCAATTAGTAATTTTTTTCCCGGCCCAATAAAGATACAATTGCGTGGGGAGTTTCAATAGGCATGATAACTCTGACATCAGACTCTGAGGAGGCCAAGGGGGATCAAAGCAGACCAAATGGTGCCTATTGTCACAGTTGAACAGACATGACCCCTATCTGGTTCTACTCCAGGCTCCGTGAGGTTCCTCACCAAGTCAACCAGAGAGCCAGAGACTGTTGTGTGGATGAGACATGGGACTCAGGGGAACAAGTGGCGCTTTACAGACCTTACCTTCACCACTGACACCCCACTACAGGTACATACCGTATGTCGGATCTTAATTTGACCCTTTTCGTCGCAGGAGAATAAATAATCCTGCAGCAGAAGGGTTTGAATGGATGTTTAATATTCAGAATAAATTGACATATTTGTAGGGGGTAGATGTATTTTTTTGTTATAATAAATTGTTCAAGGCAAACAATAGGCCAAATAAATGATTGGTTGCCTCAGTGCCTGTGTGATCCAGTGGTTACAGCCACTGACCCGGCTCACGTATGAGTTTGAATCAGTAATGTATATAAACCCTGGATCAAATCAAATCAAATTTATTTATATAGCCCTTCGTACATCAGCTGATATCTCAAAGTGCTGTACAGAAACCCAGCCTAAAACCCCAAACAGCAAGCAATGCAGGTGTAGAAGCACGGTGGCTAGGAAAAACTCCCTAGAAAGGCCAAAACCTAGGAAGAAACCTAGAGAGGAACCAGGCTATGTGGGGTGGCCAGTCCTCTTCTGGCTGTGCCGGGTGGAGATTATAACAGAACATGGCCAAGATGTTCAAATGTTCATAAATGACCAGCATGGTTGAATAATAATAAGGCAGAACAGTTGAAACTGGAGAAGCAGCACGGCCAGGTGGACTGGGGACAGCAAGGAGTCATCATGTCAGGTAGTCCTGAGGCATGGTCCTAGGGCTCAGGTCCTCCGAGAGAGAGAAAGAAAGAGAGAATTAGAGAGGGCACACTTAAATTCACACAGGACACCGAATAGGACAGGAGAAGTACTCCAGATATAACAAACTGACCCTAGCCCCCCCGACACATAAACTACTACAGCTTAAATACTGGACGCTGAGACAGGAGGGGTCAGGGGACACTGTGGCCCCATCCGAGGACACCCCCGGACAGGGCCAAACAGGAAGGATAAAGCACAGCCTCCACACCACTAATGCAGTAATGAATAGTATTTCACTAAACATTTTCAAGGACAAAATTACACGTATTAAAGTCTTTTTTTGTTGTAGTCGGGACAGTATCATTAGTCATCTCAAAAAATAATACTATAAGGAAAATGTTTTACATATTTTTTTCATTTGAATGTTTAGCTCACATAGTATAATTGAAAAGTCTGCATTAAGGTGTCTGTAATAGAATATATATATGGCAAAAATGGATGTAGACGGGAGGCAGCGCCAACTGGCCCAGCGTCGCCCGGGTTCGTGGAGGTTTTGACCGGCCGGGTTGCACGGTGTTTCCCCTGACACATTGGCGCGAGCAGCGTGTCAAGAAACAGTGCAGCTTGGCAGGGTCATCTTTTGTGGTTCTCGACTTTTGCGTCTCCCAAGTCCGTACAGGAGTTGCAGCGATGGGACGTGACTGTAATGACCAATTTAGGCAGAAAACAACCGACAGGCTACAGACGTTGTTGGGTGTCAGTCTCCACTGAAGACTACCTGTGCTGGAGGACATCTGCAAGATGCTGCTGGCAGGGTTCAATAATCTATTAATGTCAAATCAAATCTTTGTTGTTTGCCGTCACAGTTTACCATAAGGTGTAAAAAAATGACCAAACTAAATGTGTAACTAGTACTTCTGGCTGGATACTTTGTTTACTCTTCCTGGAGGAGCTGCTTGAGTAGTTTCTTAATTGAGTAAATTACAATCTACTTTTACTAAAGTACAGATGTTCAGTACTTTACCCACCTCTGCAAATTATACGTAGCCTAACAAGAAAACGTGGGCGAGCATCCACACTGGAGGAAACTTTATTGTTTATAAGTTTATTGTATAGACACCTGAAACCCCACCTCTTTAAGGAATACCTAGGATAGGATAAAGTAATCCTTCTCACCCCCCCTCCCCCCCCTTAAAATATTTAGATGCACTATTGTAAAGTGGTTGTTCCACTGGATGTCATAAGGTGAATGCACCAATTTGTAAGTCGCTCTGGATAAGAGCGTCTGCTAAATGACTTAAATGTAAATGTAATTGTTCTACAGTAGGCCCAAATCAATCAGCTGAGGGCCCAAATCAGCTCATCCACTCAGCCAGGGAAACAAACAGTAGCCTATTATTGGTTTTCACATCTTTCGTTATGTGGCAATGGATAGGCTAACGGGTAGCCGTCAGAATGTAGATTATTCTAATATAATTTAAAAAACAAGGGGTCTATTGCAACCGCCGATGGCACAAGATGACCGCCAGTTGATGTCTTGTTAAACCTCATTTTCGCTCCCTAAAAGATGATGTTGGTGTTACCTTAGTCAGAGATCTGTGTATAATGATGAGATGCTCATGTCTCCAACCTAACAATGGGACTCGTTGTCCCAAAAGCAGGAATCGCAGGCATCAAGTTTAGGCCTGCATATTACTAAGCCCACTGAAACGCATTGGTCTTATTCTGGACGGATTTTGGTGAGAGTGAGCCCTCTCGCTTTGCCTCTTCCTCTTTGTCTTAGTCCTGCTTGCAACCAAAGTCCTTCATGATACGCTTGCCCTCTGGTTGGTATTTTCATCAGAACAACTTAGTCCTTTTTTATAAACAGACTAAGGGCGACTTACAGTATCTATTTGACAAGCGTTCCGTAAAATGCACCATTGAAAGCATCCTGTATCACCACCTGGTACGGCAAATGCACCGTCTCTACATTTTGACCATATACCATCTGTATTTTTCAATGTATTGTCATGTATTTTGACCACAGAACGTGTGTTTTTCAGTTCATATTGGAGGCTGTGGTGGGTGGTAAGCAAGGTAGCATTGTCATAGACGACATGGTAGTGAGCAGCAGCAGCAATGTGAATGGCTCCTGTCCGGCGGAGAGAGAGTGCACCTTCCAGGGGTCCCTGTGTGGCCTGCAGGTGGAGATGTCTGGAGACTTCACTTGGAACAGAACCACCGGGGCCCTGGGAGCCAACACCTCCAGCCCAGCGCTGGATCACACTCTGGGTACTGAACTGGGTGAGAGAGACACACACGCACACGCACGCACGCACACAAGCAGGCACTCGTGTACACACACACACTCATCCTGTATATGATGGTATGTTTTTGCTCAGGATACTACCTGAGTGCCCAGCTGTGGAACCACCACGTGGGTAGCAGGGGGCGTATGATAACGGGAGTGAACGATGCCACCCCTCGCAGTGGAGAGTGCTGGATGTTTTGGTACCACATGGAGGGCAGGGCCTCAGGGGAGCTCAACATCTATCTGCAGCCCTTCCCAGGCTCCAGGACCCAGACCCTACTGTGGAGCAGGACTGGAGACCAGGGAGATCGCTGGAGACACGGCCGAACTACGGTCCTCAGCCCTGATATACCTTACCAGGTACATGCAGACACTACTGGCAATGCTTTTACTGCTGCTGCTACTGGTGCTACTACTACTGGTGCTGCTACTACTGGTGCTGCTACTACTACTGGGGCTACTACTACTATTACTATTACTACTACTGCTACTACTACTGGTGCTACTACTACTGGTACTAATACTACTGATACTACTACTGCTACTACTACTGGTGCTACTACTACTGGTACTCCTCCTACTGGTACTACTACTACTGGTGCTACTACTGATGCTGCTCCTACTGGTACTCCTCATACTGGTACTACTACTACTGGTACTACTACTGGTACTACTACTGATGCTGCTACTACTGATGCTGCTACTACTACTATTGGTGCTGATACTACTACTGGTGCTGCTACTACTACTGGTGCTACTACTACTATTTCTACTTCTATTACTCTTACTCTACTGCTGCTTCTGCCTCTTCTACCACTATTATTACTATTACTAATGCTACTACTGCAACAACTGCTGCTGCTGCTACTGCTACCACTACTACTACTGGTGCTACTACTACTACTGCTGCTACTACTGCTACTATTATTACTGCTACTACTACTACTGCTGCTACTATGGATTATTTGTAATGGAGATTAAGTAATCAAATGACAAAAATGAGGTAACTGTAATCAGCCCGGACGACTTAAAAACATGTTTAATCAGGATTACAGTTACTTTCTTAAACAGCTAATGACATTGGGGCGGCAGGGTAGCCTAGTGGTTAGAGCGTTGGACTAGTAACCGGAAGGTTGCAAGTTCAAACCCCTGAGCTGACAAGGTACAAATCTGTCGTTCTGCCCCTGAACAGATAGTTAACCCACTGTTCCTAAGCCGTCATTGAAAATACGAATTTGTTCTTAACTGACTTGCCTGGTTAAATAAAGGTATAAAACAAGAAGGGACTTCTTCATCCAATGGAAGACTTCGTCAGCACTGCTGTCATTTTGTGCTCCTGCTGATCGCCCGTCAAGGGTGCGTGGCTTCTTTTGTGTTCCAATTGATTGAATCGATAGGTAAGGCTACCAAACCATTTTACCACAGGCCTGGTCAATCAGAAAGTTGTCTGGACTCCATAGAGTTGCTGCTGTGTAGTGTATTTACAGTTCACTTTGTAGTGTATTTACAGTTCACTTTGTAGTGTATTTACAGTTCACTTTGCAGTGTATTTACAGTTCACTTTGTAGTGTATTTACAGTTCACTTTGTAGTGTATTTACAGTTCACTTTGTAGTGTATTTACAGTTCACTGTGTAGTGTATTTACAGTTCACTTTGTAGTGTATTTACAGTTCACTTTGTAGTGTATTTACAGTTCACTTTGTAGTGTATTTACAGTTCACTTTGTAGTGTATTTACAGTTCACTTTGTAGTGTATTTACAGTTCACTTTGTAGTGTATTTACAGTTCACTTTGTAGTGTATTTCCAGTTCACTGTGTAGTGTATTTCCAGTTTACTTTGTAGTGTATTTACAGTTCACTTTGTAGTGTATTTACAGTTCACTGTGTAGTGTATTTCCAGTTCACTGTGTAGTGTATTTCCAGTTCACTGTGTAGTGTATTTCCAGTTCACTGTGTAGTGTATTTCCAGTTCACTGTGTAGTGTATTTACAGTTCACTTTGTAGTGTATTTACAGTTCACTTTCACTCTGTCCTGAGTAGCGGGAAACAAAATGCTTTCTAATTGAGCAACATTTCAAACCATGAACTTCCGAACCTATTGTCCAACCCAAATGTTATGATAATCCGTGGTTAAGGTTATACACCACGGTATCTTGAATCATGCATTCCTGCTCGGACATGCTAATTAATTTAAACAATTGATTTATTGAATCATACCATTTTAGTAGTCTATTAGATTTAAGTCATTTGAGTGGGTTTAAGATAAGATTATCAGACTACTCGTGTGTTCTATTGCCTGACCCCGCATGACCAGATTTGTTGGCTTGTGCCGCCAACTGAAAGCGTGAGGAAAAAGTTTATTTTGAGCCCTGTGGATGGTCTCACAATATCAAATATAATGTGAATTATAGCATTTGTATGCTTTCACACCAGTCCCCAAATTAGAAATAGCCATGTTACTATATTTTAGTTGCAGTTAAAATATGCCCTGGGTGTTAGAATCGAAAGTAATCGGTTACGTTACTGATTACTTTATTTTTATTTTTCATGTTAAAAGTGATCTGCCCCAACACTGACTTACTACACAACTCAATTGAAATCGCATTGACCCCAACTGTGGTGTTTGCATGTGAAAGCTGAACACATTTTGGTCGTACATGAATTAACACTAGAAGTAATCCACACCGATAGTGTTTTATCACATGTGAACCGTTAAACATCTGATTGAGCGTCATAAATCATCTTCCAATGAAAAGATAAAGAAAAGAGGAGTCTTGCTTTTCTGCGCTGGAGATAAAACAGCTGGCACGTACATGGTTGAGTTTGTCACAAAGTCCGCCATGGTCTGCGATATATAATCTTTGGATAATCTGAAAAAAACAGAAATATACCCTCAACATAATCAGATGCGTTTTGTGCAAACAGTCTGGTGAGTGCTGACGTGCAATCTGCTGTCAGGTTGTGCACTTCAACCCTTCAGTAGACCACTAAAGGTGTACTAGCACACACAGAGAGTCAGAATGAGAGTACGGGGTGATATCAAGGCATCCTATTGGCACCCTATTCCCTAAATAGTGCACTACTTTTGACCAGAGCACTACAGTGGTGCACTATATAGGGAATAGAGTGCCATTTCAGACAAACCCTAGATATAGTATGACTTCTACTCTGGAATTCAGCTGAGGAAACCTTCAGCTGAGGACCACTGTTTACTGTACCCTGTAATCTACTTTCGCACTAATTTACACTTATGAAGCATGGACCCTGTACATATTGTCGTACAATCAAACACAGACCGTTCATAGATAGACTCACTAAGATTACAGCAATGTGTTTCCTGATTGACAGGTCATCTTTGAGGCTGTGGCCGGGGATGGCCGGGAGGGGGACATTGCCATTGATGACCTCACCCTTGTTAATGGGCCTTGTCCGCCACAAGGTGAGTGTGTCAATGAATCGATGACCAGTGGGATGTTAATGTAAAAAACTAAAAAAATACACACAGAAACCAGAAAGGCTCTGAAAGCTATTTTTACTATGTGTGTGTTCTTGAGTTCGTGCATGCGTCCATCCATATGTGTGTGCACGTAAGTCCATCTGTGTGTGTGTGTGTGTGTGTGTGTGTGTGTGTGTGTGTGTGTGTGTGTGTGTGTGTGTGTGTGTGTGTGTGTGTGTGTGTGTGTGTGTGTGTGTGTGTGTGTGTGTGTGTGTGTGTGTTCTGCAGGGTTCTGTGACTTTGAGATTGACTACTGTGGCTGGCTGAACAGTCCCCCAGCTGTGTCAGGAGTGGACTGGGAATGGTGGTCAGGGTCCAGTGGAGGACGCTTCTCTCCAAAAGTGGACCACACCACCAACTCTGGCCAGGGTAGGCTGACGGTGTGACTGAAGGGGTTTGATCCTAGGTCAATTCTGTCTGTGCCATAAGATCGTATTTGACCGCTGAGCTAAAGTCTTAGCTCAACTTTAGGCTTGGGGAGCTTTAACAAGTCCTCAAGCCTGTGTGACCAATTGGGTTTGAGCCCTGGTCGGCCCTGTGCCACAAGACAGCGTTAGCCTTCTGAAGTTTATACCCAGGGCACTGCGTTTCCCGCTGTGGTTTTCGTTGTCTAAAGAAAATGTCTTTACTTGTGTTTGTTGTGGCTCTCCTCTCCAGGACACTACATCATCTTCACGACAGGTGTATTTTCCTCTGGACTGGAGATTACCCAGCTGCAGAGTGAACCTATGGAGGCGGTAGAGAATGCATGTATAGAGTTCTGGTACTTCATGGACATGTGGGGAACCATGGGTAAGTAGCCTAAACTGGCTCTGATATGGCTGTAAATGCTGAAGGATATAATGCAAAACAATAAACCGATCTTGCATGCAGGAGGTTGGCGGCGCCTTAATTGGGCTCGTGGTAATGGCTGGAGTGAAGTCAGTGGAATGGTGTCAAATACATCCAACATGGTTTCCGGGTGTTTGATGTCATTCCATTTGCTCCGTTCCGGCCATTATTATGAGTTGTCCTCCCCACAGCAGCCTCCTGTGCGTGTAATACCATGCCACTATAGGGCCTACTGGTGTCATACATACCAAAAAAAAGTGTGCATTTAGTGTTTGCTTCCCTCCCCAGACCAGATGGAGCTGACAGTCTATGTGAATGAGACAGGTGTTCTACGTTCGATATGGAGCAGATTTGGTCAACTCGACCCAATCTGGTATCAGGCCATGGTGGACTACAACGCTACAGGACCACACCAGGTCAGACAACGGTCAACCAATCAGACAGCGGTCAACCAATGTACCAGTGAGCATTCAAGTAGACATTGTTGGACCATGTGTTTTGTTGCAGATCATATTTTCCACCAGGCGCCCCGGCAGAGAAGATGGAGGCATAGCCCTGGATGACATCCACGTTAGGATGAACCTGACCTGTGCAGAGCTGATCCCAACCACTTCAGCCCCCACCACAGTACCCACCACCCCTCCAGCCACTCCTATGGACTGCACCTTTGAACATGGTGAGGCACAGAGAAGAGGCTTGCTAGGAAATACATCAACCTGGTCCCAGATCTGTTTGCCAACCCCTCCTAGTTTAGCCTGAAGTCTCCTGGAATTGCGGAAGAATTCCAAGAAGATTTACTTAGGTCTGATTGGCATTAAGAATGAGTTGCGGGGAGGGTTCAGCTTCATAAAGGAGCACTGTGAAGGAAGCAATAACATACGCCTGTAAAAGAGAAGATGGGAAAACTACATGAGATGAAAATGTTCCTGTCTTTCCCCATCAGGCCTGTGTAACTGTGTCCAGGAGACCGACGACGCCTTCGACTGGGTCCACTCCCAAGGCCTGCAGGTGGACCAGCCATGGAATGGACCGCTGTACGACCACACGGTCGGAAATGACAAAGGTACTGTTCTGGACCTGAAGAGCTAGCTACTGTCATGGACATTTTACACAGGGACATTCCAAATCAATTTTTAAATCAATCATTGTTTATTATCAGCATGCTGGAGAGGTCACTGTCAAACTTCGATGCATAAAGTACCGGTCTGAAGTGAGCTTCCCCCACGGGGCAGTCCCGTTAGATCTCTTTATATACTGGTTACACGTTACATAGGCATAGTTCATAGGGTTGGTTCCGTCATGCGTCTGGCACCGTCTCCTACATATTCTGGCCGTTCTGCCAGATGGTCCAAAGGAGGGGGTCATGTCGCCTTGTGCATCTGCCACAAGTTTCACTCAAAGTGGCGAAAACTGTCGTTTAAAAAATGGCTGCTTTGTGTCCTGTGTGTGTGACAGGGTTTTACCTGATGGTGAATATGTCTGGTAGCGTGGACGGTGAGACCGCAGTCGTCTCTGTTCCTCTTACGTTCCAAACCACGGACCTCTGCGTTGGCTTCTGGTATTACATGTTGGGACCATCTGTGTCCAACCTGGACCTCTTAGTGCAGACGGTATGTACAGTAGACAGCTACTACAGTATGGGCTGCTTTCCCAGACACAGACTCAACCGGGTCTTGGACTGAGAAGTACTTTCAATTCAGAATACAAATTGAGCTTGTTTTTTAGTCCGGGACTAGGCTTAATCTCTGTCCTGGCCGTATATTTTTTACACAGATGTTTTATAAGGAGTTTTACAACTCTGGGCCTTAGTTACGTTATAATAAACATACAGAATTCTCTGACGACTGCTATTGCCCAAATCATTGTCAATATATGTATTAGTGGCGAGGGGGTTTAGAGTAACAGCCTTCTACAGTTGGTTGAACTGACGGTTGAACAAGTGCCTTTCATCACCAAGCTTTTATGTCATTGTCCTCTAAATTGCACATAACTACCTACTCATCTAATAGTTCTGTTTTTTTCAATGCGTCACCTACAAGAATACTGTAACACTAATATTGTATTACATGGAACTATAATCATTCTCTTCCATGGTAGAAAACATCAAGAACTGTGGTGTGGACTCGCCAAGGCAGCCAGGATTCAGAGTGGATGAATGCACAGGTTCAACTTGGCATAGCAGACACACAGGAGGTATGCACACACACACACACACACACACACACACACACACACACACACACACACACACACACACACACACACACACACACACACACACACACACACACACACACACACACACACACACACACACACACACACACACACACACACACACACACACACACACACACACACACAGTGGTAATGAGGGCTCAGAACAGGGCAGCACGGCTGGCCCTTGGATGTACACAGAGAGCTAATATTAATAATATGCACGTCAATCTCTCCTGGTTCATAGTAGAGGAAGATATTGACTTCATCAATACTTGTATATGTGAGAGGTTTACCTGATGGTACACACACGTGCACATTGACATGTTGAATGCACCGAGCTGTCTGTTTGAACTAATGGTATAAACTGCCTTATTTTTGCTGGACCCCAGGAAGAGTAGCTGCTGCCTTGGCTAATGGGGATCCATAATACATGTACATGTATGATCTGTGGTCTAGGTTCAGTTCTCTGGAAGCAGGAATACCTCTGGCAGTGGGTTTATAGCCATCGATGATGTCACAGTCAAGGAAGGGGCCTGCAAAGATCAACGTAAGAGATGCGTTCATAATGGCTCTATAAACACACTGCCCTGGGAAGCATTTTTTTAACACTGAAAGTGTATATAATTGTTGTTATTATATTGCCACTAATGCACATAGTATAACCTATGTCGATCATATCACTTACTAGAGTTCCATTTCATTCGGTGGGGTTACACCATATCAAACCCATCATGTAGGCAATATATTTCCTCACTGATTTGAGACTATGAGGATATTCTAAATCGGGAGAGAATGGGGAAGCACCAGGGTAATAAGTGTGTGCTTCATACAGATCCGTGTGGATTTGAGGTAGACTCCTGGTGTGACTTTGAGGTAGACGTGAGTCACAAGGGGCGCTGGGGCCGTTTGAGAGGCAGCAAGGACCGATTGGACCACACCTACAGAACTGAGAACGGTGAGTGCTGTTATGGCCCAATATCATTGTTTGGGAAGGGTGGTAGAAAAGGAAGGGATACATCTTTTTTGTTGTTGAACCTTTATCTAACCAGGAAGTCCCACCTGGCCGTCAGGAAGCAGGTCAAACAGTAGTCATTCGTGGCATTGTTTGGCTGCGAATTTAGCTGGTGCAAAAGCGGGATTTGGGCACCCGTTAAAGTGCTGCATAAATCCAATCTATTATAATGGCAATTATCGATTGTCTGTGTCCTGTAGGTTTCTATCTGACTGTGTTGAAACGGAGCTCCGAGGAGACCGAGGTGGCTCAGTTGCTTTCTTCAGAGCTAAGCTCTACCACAGGGATGTGTGTTCGCTTCTGGTGAGCTCAGTCCCTCGCTGTTACCTCCCTCTCCTCCCAACTCACCTCTCCTCACCTTTCTTTTCCCCCCTCACCCCTTAGCCTCGTTTCTCACCTCACTCTCCTACTAAAAACCTCACCCCGCAATCTTCTCATTTCGCCTCTGCCCTGATCTCTCACTCCTCGCCTCTAGGTACTGGCTGCCTGCTGGCTCCACTGACCGTCTGTCAGTGCATGTCCTGAGGAGCGAGGAGCAGGGCCTGGCTCTGTGGCAGCGTTCTGGAGCTCCCTCTACAGGCTGGGAGGTGGCAGAACTCACTGTGTCCGCCCCTAACACCTTTAAGGTTAGCTCCGCTCGCTAGCTACCGCAACACGCATTCTAATTGGCTGTGGAAAGTGGAATGGCGAGTGACTGATGGATATCTTTCCACTTTCTTCTGACTTCACACGCCCACAAACCTCCCATCCCCTCACCCCACACACCGCACACACTCTCAGGTGGTTTTCAGAGCGGAGCACGCGCCGGGCTCTGATTCGACGGTGCAGATTGATGACGTGTCTATGAGGGAAGGAGCCTGTACTCCCACGGGCAGCTGTGACTTTGAGTCTGGCCAGTGTACCTGGGTCAACGAGGCCCGGACAGGCGGACACGACTGGGTACAGGCAGACGGACGCTTCCATGGCCCAGACACTGACCACACCAGTCAGACACCAGAGGGTGAGAGCTTGGACCACAGGCACCGCAGGCAGTTACAAAGAGAAACACGTCGATCGATCCAGGTCAACTAGTTGAAAATCAGGCTAGAATAGGATTCCCTTCCAATTAGACCTGTGAAAGAGAAGATGCTCTCGGATTAACACGGAGATTGTACACACATCGTTTTAGTAGGTTAATGTGGTGCATCAGATACTCAAGCTGAAATGATAGTTGCTGCCTTATGATGATGACTGATGTATACGTATACCTATATTGTGATCTGTTCTCCTATCAGGGAGGTTTTTGCTGAGCCCGGCCCTGCCACAGAACCAGAGCAGTCGGGCCGTGGTGGTCTCCGAGTGGATCCAGTCTCAGACTGAAGCCACCTGCCTTACCATCTGGTACCACATGAATGGCAGGTCAGAGCCTAGACTTACTGGGACTTGACTTTTCTTAGAGGGGAATTTATTTTGTGTGGTGTTCGGTACATTAAAACCACACAAGTTACATACATTCAAAAACCAGAAATACACACTCACCGACCCTCTGGTTGGAGTCATTTACGTTTTAGTAATTTAGCAGACACTTATCAAGAAGCAGTTTAAGGTTAAGTGCCTTGCTCGAGGGCACATCAACAGATGTTTTTTCTTCATCTATAGTCGGCTCGGGGATTCGAACCAGCGACTTTTTGGTTACTGGCCCAACGCTCTTAACCACTAGGCTACATGCCACCGTATGGAACGTTACTATTGTAATGACCTGTATATGAACGACTACTATTGGGATAGCAGGCTCTATATTGGTAAAGTGTGGTAGGAGTAAACATTTCTCTAATAGAATAATTATCGGCCCTCCCTTCATGTGTTTCTTATTGTGCAGTGAGTCTGGGTCCCTGCGCGTGTTTGAGCGCTCTGGTCCAACAAAACAAGAGTTACTGTTTGAGACCCAGTCTGGGGGATCCAACTGGACCCGTTTTTCTGGCTCTGTGGAGAAGTCTGGCCCATTCCAGGTACAGTGACTGAGTGACTGGTTTAACGCTTTGTAAGCAGCTCACACACTGGTCCTGCTCATCTGAGTGTACTTTCTAACCCCTGTCTGTCTAGGTGCTGATAGACGCAGAATCTGGAGACCGTGGATTTATTGCTGTTGATGACATCATTGTAACGCCAGGGCTTTGTCCAGGTACAGTACAAACCATGTGGAAGGCTTTATAACTATAGTTGTAGACTGGTTATGGGAAAATCAAAACAGCAAGGCTAACTGCCCCTGTCCTCTGTCGGCCCTTGTCCCCTACACCTGTTTCGGTCCTCCCATACCCTATTCCATGTCCTTCCATCCCACGTTCACCTGTCCCGACAGACAATGGGACCAGCGGCGACTTTGTGGGGTGCTCCTTTGAGAACGGCACCTGTGATTGGGCGGATGTCAGTGTGGGCCAGTTTACCTGGCAGCGGGGCAGGAATGGCACTACCACGGAAAACACTGGTCCGTCACTAGACCACACCCTGGGCACTGAGCTGGGTAAGACACACACACACACACACACACACACACACACACACACACACACACACACACACACACACACACACACACACACACACACACACACACACACACACACACACACACACACACACACACACACACACACACACACACACACACACACACACACACACACACACATTTAAGACACACACCACCCTTGTAGTTCTACTTGAACTCCCCTCTGTTTACCCTGTATTCCTCCAGGCTGGTACATGGCGGTGGAGTCTAGCCGTGGGGATGTGGACAGCTTTGCAGCGCTGCAGAGTCCCACCATGAAGCAGGCCAGTGCTGTGTGCTCGCTGGAGTTCTACTACCACATGTATGGAACAGGTAAGATGCTCCAACACATCTGCACGCGTGCGTAACAAGTGCTGTGTGTTTGTGCGTGCTTGCACATACGGGTAACTGCCCAAATCAAGGGAACGCCAACATAAAGTGTTTTGATAGTGCGGTGGAACAGCTTCCATACATCGCTATAGATTCTACAAGTGTCTGGAACTCCATATACATTTCATCCTTTGGTGTTTTGTTGTTGCTGGTGGAAAACGGTGTCTCAGGCGGCGCTCCAGGATCTCCCTTAAGGGTTCAACTGGGTTGAGCTCTGCTGACTGAGACGGCCATGGCGTAGGATTGACATCGTTTTCCTGCCTATCAAATCATTCAGGGACCACTCGTGCTCCGTGGATGGGGAGCATTGTCGTCCTATAGGAACATAGCCACGGTAGCCAAAATAATGGCCTGCCCAGCATGATGGGCTGTTAATTGCTTAATTAGCTCAGGAGCTACACCTGTGTGGAAGCACCTTCTTTCAATATACTTTTTACCTGTATGTGCACGTTTTGCGTTTATGCGTGTTTATTAGGGCCGGGATGATACCAGTACCGTGATACTCGTTAGTATCGTGGCAAGGAAACAAAACACAAAGCGGATTTAACTTCTTTAGGAAAACAGACCTAATGTTGGAAACAAACATCATTATGTTGTCATCCAGAGTCACATTTATTTATTTTCCAAGCTATAGCACACAATGTTTTACATACAGCAGGTTTTTAAAGGACCAAAGAGTTTGGTCTGCTTATGTTTACATTTTTGGTATGGGCCGTCGTAGTGTTTATGGGTGTGTGCATTGTGTGTGTGTGCTTGCGTTGATGTAGGTGTAGGGGAACTCCGTGTGCTTCTTCAGGAGGGTTCTAGGACCACTCCTCTGTGGTGGCGGTCGGGGGACCAAGGGGACGCGTGGCGTCGGGGGGGAGGTGATCGTGGGTCGTACCCCCCCATGTGTTCACCCTGTTCTTCCAGGCGACCAGGACCTTCAGTCAGCTAGGGGACATCGCCATCGACGACATCCTCTTCCTCAACTGTAGTCTGCCTGGTGAGCAGCAAACACGCAAAGTGACTGTAGACAGGGGTTGTGGTACTTGTGTTGCAGAGGAAGGGAAACAATTACGCTATAAAATACAATGGCAATATCCTAAGTGGTCAATTGCATTTAGGGGAAGATAGTATAGCAAAACATAACATAGTCTATGTCTATTACAGGAGCTACAGTATATAGATTGAATCTCACTTTGCTCCAGTGCTGATTTTAAAGCAGGTTGAGTGAGTCTTTGCTGGACTGTTTTCTCTCCCCCTCGGAGCCCCAGGACTCCTGTCCAGCTAGACTGTTTTCTCTCCCCCTCAGAGCCCCAGGACTCCTGTCCAGCTGGACTGTTTTCTCTCCCCCTCAGAGCCCCAGGACTCCTGTCCAGCTGAACTGTTTTCTCTCACCCTCAGAGCCCCAGGACTCCTGTCCAGCTGGACTGTTCACCTGCTCTAACCGTGTGTGTGTGGCGCAGAGCCGAGTGTGTGACTACACCGACGACTGTGGGGATGGGACTGACGAGGTCGACTGTGGTGAGTGAGAAGGACCGTTTTGTACGCAGGGAAACCTTGGTTCATACTTTTAACAAAGGACCTGGAGTTTTTCCTGGCCAGGTCACATAATAATAACAAAGAGCTCTAATCGAGTTGGTTGTAAATCCTGAGTGTTTCCTTTCCTCTGTCCGCGTGTATCCAGAAAAGCAGGGTTACGAAGGGCACTGCAGCTTTGAGCAGGGCCTGTGCTCCTGGGAGGAGAGTGAGGTGGACACCCCCGGGGCTGACTGGACCTTCCAGAAGGGAGAGAGCGCCTGGCCTCGACACGGGCCGCCGAGGGACCACACCAAAAACAACGGAGCAGGTAGGTCCATTCGGTGCACTTCGAGACAGATTATAGTGTGTGGATCAGGGAGTTCAAGAATTGCCCTCTGGCCATCCCGGTGGTCTTTCGTCACAGACTTATAGAGTAGCAACGCTCCTGAGAGATTTACTTCAGGGTGCTGAGATTACCGTCCCCCCACTACTGTCGGTGGTGTAGATACAGGCCGGTTCTTTGTGATAGAACGAGGTCGTCTTTATGTTTCAGGGCACTATGTGATTCCCGGGAGCCACCTTACTGAGAAGGGCCAGACATCAGAGCTGCTTTCCAGCACTCTGCTACCCAGCTCCAACTGCACCGTGAGTCGCTCTACGTTCACAACCACTCTGTCAATCGTTATCTATATGGTTCACAATGAACATGAATGTTACACCAGCACATAGAGTTGGCTAGAGGGTGCCAAAGCCAAAGCCACGTGCCAAAGCCTCCTCAAGCTAGTCTGTAGTTCTCTCAGTGAGACGCTGCTCTCTGTCTCTCCCTACAGGTGAGGTTCTTCTACTACAGTCAGGATGAGGAGACGGCCAGTCTGACTATGAGGCTGAGGACAGACCAGGATGGAGCTGATGACACTGTGCTGTGGACCAGAGACTCATCACAGGACTACAGCTGGCACAGGGCAGAGGTCATACTGTTCATACCGGTCAACAGCAAGGTCAGAGAGGACAACACACATACACATACAAACACACACACACAGACATTTGTGACATGGAGATTATTTAGTGTGTATTGCATAACAGATTGGATGGCTCATTGGTGTCAAATTAAAATATAATTTTACTTGTCACATGTTGCTGAAAACAACAGGTGTAGAACTTACCGTGAAATGCTTACTTATTAACCAACGATGCAGTTAAGAAAATCTAATAACGAAAACATTTACTAGATAAACTAAAGGGGGAAGAAAAACAGTAATGAGGTTAAATACAAGGGGTACCTGTACCGGTACAGGTTAGAGGTAATATGTAGGTAGGGGTTAAGTGACTATGCATAGATAACAAACAGCGAGTAGCAGCAGTGTAAAAACAAAGGGAGGAGGGGTGGCAATGTAAATGTAAATAGTCCGGGTGGCCATATGATTAATTGTTCAGCAGTCTTATGCCTTGAGGGTAGAAGCTGTTAAGGAGCCTTTTGGACCTAGACTTGGCACTCCGGTACCGCTTGCCGCGCGGTAGCAGAGAGAACAGTCTATGACTTGGTAGTCTTTGAAAATTCTTTGGGCCTTCCTCTGACACCGCCTAGTATATAGGTCCTGGATGGCAGGAAGCTTGGCCCCAGTGATGTACTGGGCTGTACGCACTACCTACTGTAGTGCCTTACATCTGGATGCCGAGCAGTTGCCATACCAGGCGGTGATGCAACCGTTCAGGATGCTCTTAATGGTGCAGCTGTAGAACTGTTGAGGATCTGGGGACCCATGCCAAATCTTTTCAGTCTCCTGAGGGGAAAAGACGTGGTCGAGCCCTCCTCACAACTTTCTTGGTGTGTTTGGACCATGATAGTTTTTTGGTGATGTGGACACCAAGGAACTCGAAGTTCTCAACCTGCTCCACTACAGCCCTGTCGATGTTAATGGAGGCCTGTTCGGCCTTCCTTTTCCTGTAGTCCACGATCAGCTCCTTTGTCTTGCTCACATTGAGTGAGAGGTTGTTGTCCTGGCACCACACTGCAAGGTCTCTGACCTCCTCCCTATAGGCTGTCTCATCGTTGTCGGTGATCAGGCCTACCACCGTTGTATCGTCGGCAAACTTAATGATGGTGTTGGAGTGGTGCTTGGCCACGCAGTCGTGGGTGAACAGGGAGTACAGGTGGGGACTAAGCACACACTCCTGAGGAGCCTCCATGTTGAGGATCAGCGTGGAAGATGTGTTGTTCCCTACCCTTACCACCTAGGGTCGGCCCATCAGGAAGTACAGGATCCAGGGTCATTAGCTTAGTGATGAGTTTGTGGGCACTATGGTGTTGAACGCTGAGCTGTAGTCAATGAACAACATTCTCAAATAGGTGTTCCTTTTGTCCAGGTGGGAAACGGAAGTGTGGAGTGAGATTGAGATTGTGTCATCTGTCGATCTGTTGGGCGGTATGTGAATTGAAGTGGGTCTAGGGTTTCTGGAATGATGGTGTTGTTGTGTGCCATGACCAGCCTTTCAAAGCCCTTCATGGCTACCGACGTGAGGGCACAGGGACTATCGTGGTCTGCTTGAAACATGTAGGTATTACAGACTCGGTCAGGGAGAGGTTGAAGATGTCAGTGAAGACACTTGCCAGTTGGTCAGCACATGCTCTGATCACATGTCCTGGTAATCCATCTTGCTCACATCGGCTTACTTGGTGTGTGTGTATGTGTGTGTACGTATGCTTGTGTGTCTGCAGATTGTATTCCAGTATAAGAGAGGAGATAACCACATTGGTCTGGTTGCAGTTGATGACGTTTCCTTCTTCAAGGAGTGTGTCCACGACCCTAACAACAGCCAGCTGCCAGTCAACCCACCTTCCTCTGTCCCTCCAACTAATCCAGCCACACCCACTTCCTCAGTCCCTCCCACCACCAGTCCCTGTACGTTTGAGAGTGACCAGTGTCTGTGGAGTGACACCAGCGAGGGCGTCAACAGATGGCAGAGACAGGAAGCCGGAAACCACACAGTACCAGAGACGGACCACACGACTGGCACAGGTAACTACAATGGACCACACACACCGACCATACACATGGCCACAACCACCTACTAATGACAACGCAACAGCACATGTAAAGCCATTTAACATAAAGGTGTGTTCTGTTATTTTCATTTCACCAGTGACAACTCGATCGGTACTATTAACACAATCAGCCTAGAAAAAAAACGATGGTTACGTTCCTCAACACAGTTTAAAAAGCAAGTGTAGCAGCGGCACTTTTGACAGGAAATGAAAGTTACAGATTGCATGTTTTAGGCCTTTTCCTTCTCCCTCCTACTTTGTGTATAGGCTTCTACATGTCAGTCAATTTCAGCCAGTCCCAAATCGAGGCTCGTCTCCAGAGTCCCACCCTCCCATCCTTGTCCCCCTACTGCCAGATACTGTGAGTGACAGACAGGACAGCTAGTAGGCTGATGCCACGAGCCCTACTTCGATGTCTACCTGTGGATTTTGTCCTCCGTTTTATTCAACAATATTTTATATTATAGACTCACAGACCATGTATTAGCATCTCTCTCTGCCCCCCTCTCTTTCTCTCTATTTACCCCACCCTTCTCTCTCTCACTCTCTCACTCACTCAGGTTTCACTTCCAGATGCGCGGTAAAAGTGTAGGTTCTCTGACTGTTCTTCTGCAGGAGGCTGAGGGCAAAGAGGTAGCACTATGGTCACGCACACTCACCACCGCCCCCCAGTGGAGACCAGAGCACCTGCCCCTAGGTCAACATCTGCTGCCCTACAAGGTGTGTGTTCCCATATACCCTTTACTAGCTTTGTTGATATGACTCCATTGGGCCGTACAGTGAACTGGCACGGTACTTCAGTGGAGCCATAAAACCACATGTTTAGGTCCAGGAGTCATTTTTAACCAATCATGTTACTAGACCAGGAAAAACTCTGGTCGCTACTCGACTCTACTAGGCAGAGATTATTCTGTTCTCAGGTCAGGCGCTCATGCTAGTTGACTGTACTGACGTAATTGTCTGTCCTCTCAGGTAGTGTTCCGAAGTTTGGCCGGGGAGAGCCTGTCAGATGTCTCCCGTGCTGTTGCTCTGGACGATATCTCCTTCCTCAACTGTGACACATCCTACCAGCCACCAGGTAGGGTTAGGACTGGATCAGTTTAGCCTTTTAGATCATAAGGAATAAGACTAGGTAGACAGGGGGGTGGGGGGGGGCTGATCCTAGATCAGTGCTTTGAGAAGCTTTATGAATACAGGCCGAGGCCACATCATGTCACTGGGTCACTATTTGACTTTTCTCTCCCCAGCCCTGTCTGCATATGACTGTTCCTTCGAGAGGGACCTGTGTGGCTGGATGCGGGGGGCAGAGGAGGAACAGGACTGGCAGGTGAAGTCTGGTCCTACAGACACCCCAAACACTGGGCCTGCTGGGGACCACACCACCACCACTGGTCAGTCAGTCCCTCAGTTGCATCACATCACCACTCAATGTACTCATTTCATGATGATGTACATTAAAACACACCCTGTTTTAATTTGATATTTTATTGCAACATAAAAGCATCTCTCAATGTTTGATGCTAGTGATATAGTAGGCTGTGGTTCTTCCCTCACTCTTTCTGGTACTTTAAAGGGGTAGTGTAACCAATGATCATGATTACATCAAATCTGGACAATATAACGTAATATTATGGAACTGTTGCCATTTTTTAATGTTGGCATAGTCAGCAGGGTGCTTTCAATTTCTTCAATGGTTCCACCCTGTGTTAGAGGAATTCTAAATTCCTATATGTTTTGTAGCCAAAACCAAATTTGCACTCTCTCTATTTCATTATGAGTTGTAAATTCATTAATTATGCATGAAATAGATCGAGACCAGTCTTAAAAGTCAGGTAATAGAGTTTAATTCAAGAGAGTACTGACTTAAAATACAAAGAACATTACATTTTAAGGAGAGAACATAAAATGACGTCATCAGTTTCTCACCCTCTCTCCGATCCACTTCAGATCTGGAGACTGTCTTCTACTCCCCTCATAAAACAAACATTCCAATCTGTCTAAAAGATATACTTTTCTCCACAAATGGAACATCAAACAAACATTCGTATCTATCTGAGAAGATATATGCCATCCCCCTCCCTTAAACCCGCAAGGTACAGACAATTAATTTGTTTTACCTACATTTTCGGTCCTAGTTTAACCAAGAACCCATACATTTCATACCATAACATAATAGTATTAAAATAGATGGTTCTAATTTAAATGTATACATAATTAATCATTTCAACCATAATTTCCTCCAACACCCTGTTGCATAATTCAATGGTTTCCTCAATGTTAATCAGTGTGTTGTTTAATTCCTAGGGTATTACCTGTACATCGAGAGCTCTGCTCCCAGC
Organism: Oncorhynchus gorbuscha; assembly: GCF_021184085.1. NCBI lineage: Eukaryota > Metazoa > Chordata > Actinopteri > Salmoniformes > Salmonidae > Oncorhynchus > Oncorhynchus gorbuscha. The sequence continues at coordinate 12,053,429 of NC_060194.1, read as the reverse complement.
ATTGTTGGTAGTGTTGCTCAGCTGAAGTCCCAGTTGCTGCCCCCTGCAGGGCCCCAGGGGTACTGCCTCTCTTTCTGGTACCACATGTTTGGGCCCACAGTAGGATCACTCAGGATGGTGCTACACACCACACAGTCCCGGCTAGGAACACTGGTAAGAACAGAACCTGGATCAGAGATTAGGAGTAACATCTAAATCTCCCCCTGTCTTTACCCATGACCTATAGGTAATATCAGTGATCTATATCATCTACCTGCTCTCCTGTCTTTATCTATAGGTGTGGTACAGGGGTCGCACTCAGGGGGATGAGTGGCGGCTGGCCCAGAGTCATGTGACCTTACAAGAAGTCCACTTGGTGGTATTGGAGGCCTCGGTGGGCGGGGAGGCGGGGGACATCGCCATCGATGACATCACCTTCACCGCGGGACCCTGTGCCCCATCAGGTACCCTTCATCATAACTTCATTCTGTACACTTAGTATAACTCTTCTTAATGGTGTACTCTGATACAAGTCCTAGCATGCATTTGTTAGCTTTTATGTATGTCTGTATATGTTAATATACCTGTATATTTCCGTATATCATTAATTATATGTTAAAACACTACATGACCTAAAGTATGTGGACACGTGTTCGTCTAACATCTCATTCCAAAATCATGGGCATTGATATGGACTTGGTCCCACCTTTGCTGTTATAACACCCTCCACTATTCTGGAAAGGCTTTCCACTAGATGTTAGAACATTGCTGCGGGGACTTGCTTCCATTCAGCCACAAGAGCATTCGTGAGGTCGGGCACTGATGTTGGGAGATTAGGCCTGGCTCGCAGTCAGTGTTCCAATTCATCCCAAAGGTGTTCGACGGAGTTAAGGTCAGGACTCTGTGCAGGCCAGTCAAGTTCTTCCACACCGATCTCAACAAACCATTTCTGTATGGACCTCACTTTGTACATGGGGGGGGGGGGCATTGTCATGCTTAACAGGAAAGGGCCTTTCCCAAACTGTTGCCACAAAGTTGGAAGCACAGAATCTAGAGTGTCATGGTATTCTATAGTGTTAAGATTTCCCTTCACTGGTACTAAGGGGCCTAGCCTGAACTATGAAAAACATCCCCAGACCATTATTCCACCTCCCTCCGCCAAACATTACAGTTGGCAGTATGCATTCGGGCATGTAGCATTCTCCTGGCATCCGCCAAACCCAGATTCGTCCGTTGGACTACCAGATGGTGAAGCATGATTCATCACTCCAGAGAACTAATTTCCACTGCTCCAGAGTCCAATGGCGGTGTGCTTTAAACCACTAGCCGATGCTTGGCATTGGCGTGGTTATCTTAGGCTTGTGTGCGGCTGCTCGGCCATTGAAACACATGTCATGATCTCCCAACTCACAGTTCTTGTGCTGACGTTGCTTCCAGAGGCAGTTTGGAATTCAGTATTAACCGAGGACAGATATTTACGCACTTCGTGCTTCAGCACTCGGCGGTCCCGTTCTGTGACCTTGTGTGGCCTACCACTTTGCAATTTGACCAACTGACTTGTTGGACAGGTGGCATCCTATGACGCTGTCACATTGAAAGTCATTGAGCTCTTCAGTAACACCATTCTAATGACAATGTTTGTCTATGGAGACTGCATGGCTCTGTGTGGCTAAAATAGCTAAATCCACTAATTTGACGTCCACATACCTTTGCATATTTTGTGTATATTTTGTATATCTTAAAATATTTTTTTGCTTTTAGACCTGTGTGACTTTGAGGAGAGCAGTTGTAACTGGCTTCAGCAGGCTGATGATGACGGTGACTGGGTCAGGGGGTCCGGGTCCACACCTAACCCTAACACCGGTCCGGACTACGACCACACCACCAACACCGCCACTGGACACTACTTCTACCTGCCCTCATCTGGGGTTGACCAGCCTGGACAGACAGCCAGGATGGCCTCCCCACTTTTCCCTGCAGGTGAAAGGGATATTCTGCGTCCCATTGCTCTACCCTTCTGCTCTATGTGCACTTGTTCACTTCCCTTCATGGAATTAAAAGGAAAGGGCTGGTGGAAGTTTGGTATGAACCCATGCCATCCCCAATGCTGTTCATTGCGTGGGGAAGAGTGGACAAGTGCACACTTGTGCACACTGAGAGAATCAGTGCACACTGAGAGAATCAGAACGCAATCATAGACTGGCAACCATCTCCTAGAGATGACAGAGGTTCGGTCTTAAATGATAAACTATTATTTCACTTGCATATAGTGTACTACTTTTGAGCAGATCCTAAAAATATTAATAAGAATATTTGTTACGTGTCTGTTTGTGGCGCAGGTAAAGGGTTGTGTCTTCAGCTGTGGTACCACATGTCCGGGAGGGGCATGGGGACGCTGAATGTGTACCAGTGGAGTGAACAAGGGGCCCTGGTAATGCTGCTGTCCCGCTCAGGGGACCAGGGGGCTCTGTGGAGGTTTGCCCAGGCAACGCTGCAGCTGGACAGGGACAATTACAGGGTGAGCCCCTGTCTTGACGCTGTGGGATGCCGTCCTAGACCAAACACACTGATGATTGCTATGTGTCGAAACCCAATGTTTTTAGTTTCTATTCCCATACTTCTCCAGCCTAACACTTACTGTAAATAATCCTGTTTAAGGTGGAATCCTACTACTTGTTCTACACTTGTCTTGTGTGGTAGTGCTTGCAGACGATAACGGATTACAAAGGGAAACCCAGCCATGAGCTGCCCTGCAACACAGAACTCCCAAACGAGCTGAATGTCTTTTATGCTCGCTTCAAGGAATATAACACTGTGCCTCGCGCGAAAGCACATGCTTTTCCGGATAACTATATGATACCGCTCTCCGTGGCCAATGTGAGCAAAATGTTTAAACAGGTTAACAATCACAAGGCTACCGGGACAGATGGAATACCAGGGCGCGTTCTCACAGCATGTGCAGACCAGCTGGTAGGTATCTTCAGACATTTTCTATCTCTCCTTGTCCCAGTCTGTAATCCCAACATGTCTCAAACTGACCGCCATTGTCCCTGTTCCCAAGAGCTCCAAGGTAATCAGCCTAAATGTAATTATGAAGTACTCTGAAAGGCTGGTCATGACACACATCAACACCATCATCCCAGACACCCTGTACCCATTCCAATTTGCATACCTCCACAAAAGATCCACAGATGACGCAATCTAAATTACATTTCATGCTGCCCTCTCCCACTTGTACAAAAGGGGAAATAACTATGTGAGAATGCTGTTCATAGACTACAGCTCAGCGTTCAACACCATAGTCCCCTCCAAGTTTATATCACCAAGTTAGGGACCCTGGGACTCAACCCCTCCACCTGCAACTGGATCCTGGACTTCCTGATGGGTCAGCCCCAGGTGGTGAGGGTAGGCAACAACACCCCTGCCATGCTGGCCCTCAACACGAGGGCTCTTCAGGGGTGTGCTTAGTCCTCTCCTCTATTCCCTGTTCGCCCATGACTGTGTGGCCGCGCACGACTCCAACACCAAAATCAAGTTTTCTGATGACACGATGGTGGTAGGTCTGATCACCGACCGTGATGAGTCAGCCCACAGGGAGGAGGTCAGAGACTTAGCAGTGTGGTGCCAGAACATCAACCTCTCCCACAAAGTAAGACCAAGGAGCTAATCGTGGACTAAAGGAGAAAGATGGGAGAGCAGGCCCCCATCCACATCGACAGGACTATTGTGGAGTGGTTCAAGAGCTTTAAGTTCCTCGGTGTCCACATCACTAAGGACTTGATCCGCACACACCCACACAGTTGTGAAGAGGGCACGGCAGTGCATCTTCTCCCTCAGGAGTCTGAAAAGATTTGGCATGAGCTCTCAGATCCTCAAAGTTCTACAGCGACACCATCGAGAGCATCTTGACTGGCTGCATCAGCGCTTGGTATGGTCATTTCACCACCCTTGACCGTAAAGCGCTACAAAGGGTGGTGCGGACAGCCCAGTACGTTACTGAGGCCGAGCTCCCTGCCATCCAGGACCTCTATAACAGGTGGTGTCAGAGGAAGGCCCGTCTGGCAAACAGTACCAGAGCATCGGCTCTCGGACCAACAGTCTCCGAGACAACTTCTACCCCCAAGTTATAAGACTGCTAAATAGTCAATAAGTCAATTAATGGTACACAAACTATCTGCACTGACTCCATCTTGCACTGTTTTGCACTGACCCTACGCACACTCACTTTATATACTCACCATATATTGTGACCAACCTCCTCTATTCGGTCTTATGAAGCAAATTTTTTTTTCAACATTTCTTTTACATACATACAAGTAGAGACTCAGCTACAAAATGATATATCATACACTACAGTTGAGGAACAATGGGAAAGTAATTCTGCTTTGAAAGTTGATAAACTTGTAACCCCACTTTTGAGCAAATTCCCTTGAATATTTTTGGTACACCTACTGGAGAGCTGTTCTTTGTCTACACCCATTCAGAATCTTAAGCTTTAGTCCCACCCACCTCTAAGGATTCACATGTGAGGCCATGTGCTAAACAGAGTGAGTAAGGTAGTGTTAGTTAACAACGAAAGATTTCAAAACTAAAAGTGATGAAAGTCGTAGCCTACAATAAGGAAAAACTCCAGGTAAAAAATACACCTCATGTAGTCCTTGGCCTATATCCTAATCTGACTTTGTAAGTGTCCAGATCAAAAATATTGTATAAATATTTTCTAATAATTAGGTGATGCTTACCCAGACACACTTGTTAAATTGATGGGTCATGTGAAAGAAATGCTTTAACCCCCCACCAGCCACATCTAGGTAATTGGTTGGATCACTATTGTCTAGACATGTTCACAAAATTTTGATTAAAAATTAATAATTACGTTAAAATGCCTCTCCTGTGAAGTAGTGACGTGCGACATACACCTAGCTTCTTGAAACGGGTTACACTCAATCCCACACTGTCACTCCCACACAAATCCCTCACACATTCAAACACTACATACGCACACACACATAACACACACACATATCAACACTACGTAAACAAACCTACATGCACACTCATTCACTTTTACACTAATCGTTTCCTGCTGCTACTCTGTCCTTTATTTAACTTGTATTATTTTCTATCTGGATGTCGAGTCACTTTACCCTGCCTTCATGTACATATCTATCTCAAATACCTCGTCCCTCTGCACATTGACCTGGTGCTGGTACTCCCTGTATATACAGTAGCTCCACATTGACCTGGTAATCCCTGTATATAGCTCCACATTGACCTGGTAATCCCTGTATATAGCACCACATTGACCTGATAATCCCTATATATAGATCCACATTGACCTGGTAATCCCTGTATATAGCTCCACATTGACCTGGTGCTGGTACTTCCTGTATATAGCTCCACATTGACCTGGTACTCCCTGTTTATAGCTCCACATTGACCTGGTGCTGGTACTCCCTGTATATAGCTCCGCATTGACCTGGTACTCCCTGTATATAGCTCCACATTGATTTGGTAATCCCTGTATATAGCTCCACATTGATTTGGTAATCCCTGTATATAGCTCCACATTGACCTGGTAATCCCTGTATATAGCTCCACATTGACCTGGTACTCCCTGTATATAGCTCCACATTGACCTGGTAATCCCTGTATATAGCTCCACATTGACCTGGTACTCCCTGTATATAGCTCCACATTGACCTGGTACTCCCTGTATATAGCTCCACATTGACTTGGTAATCCCTGTATATAGCTCCACATTGACCTGGTACTCCCTGTATATAGCTCCACATTGACCTGGTAATCCCTGTATATAGCTCCACATTGACCTGGTAATCCCTATATATAGCTCCACATTGATCTGGTGCGGGTACTTCCTGTATATAGCTCCACATTGATCTGGTGCTGCTACTCCCTGTATATAGCTCCACATTGACCTGGTAATCCCTGTAGATAGCTCCACATTGACCTGGTAATCCCTGTATATAGCTCCACATTGACCTGGTAATCCCTGTATATAGCTCCACATTGATCTGGTGCGGGTACTTCCTGTATATAGCTCCACATTGACCTGGTACTCCCTGTATATAGCTCCACATTGACCTGGTGCTGCTACTCCCTGTATATAGCTCCACATTGACCTGGTACTCCCTGTATATAGCTCCACATTGACCTGGTAATCCCTATATATAGCTCCACATTGAACTGGTGCGGGTACTTCCTGTATATAGCTCCACATTGACCTGGTACTCCCTGTATATAGCTCCGCATTGATCTGGTGCTGCTACTCCCTGTATATAGCTCCACATTGACCTGGTAATCCCTGTAGATAGCTCCACATTGACCTGGTAATCCCTGTATATAGCTCCACATTGACCTGGTGCTGCTACTCCCTGTATATAGCTTCACATTGACCTGGTACTCCCTGTATATAGCTCCACATTGACCTGGTAATCCCTATATATAGCTCCACATTGATCTGGTGCGGGTACTTCCTGTATATAGCTCCACATTGACCTGATACTCCCTGTATATAGCTCCACATTGACCTGGTGCTGCTACTCCCTGTATATAGCTCCACATTGACCTGGTACTCCCTGTATATAGCTCCACATTGACCTGGTAATCCCTATATATAGCTCCACATTGATCTGGTGCGGGTACTTCCTGTATATAGCTCCACATTGACCTGGTACTCCCTGTATATAGCTCCGCATTGACCTGGTGCTGGTACTCCCTGTATATAGCTCCACATTGACCTGATGCTGGTACTCCCTGTATATAGCTCCGCATTGACCTGGTGCTGGTACTCCCTGTATATAGCTCCACATCGACCTGGTGCTGGTACTCCCTGTATATAGCTCCACATCGACCTGGTGCTGGTACTCACTGTATATAGCTCCACATTGACCTGGTGCTGGTACTCCCTGTATAGCTTCACATTGACCTGGTGCTGGTACTCCCTGTAGATAGCTCCACATTGACCTGGTGCTGGTACTCCCTGTAGATAGCTCCACATTGACCTGGTGCTGGTACTCCCTGTATATAGCTCCACATTGACCTGGTGCTGGTACTCCCTGTATATTGCTCCACATTGACCTGGTGCTGGTACTCCCTGTATATAGCTCCACATTGACCTGGTGCTGGTACTCCCTGTATAGCTCCACATTGACCTGGTGCTGGTACTCCCTGTATATAGCTCCACATTGACCTGGTGCTGGTACTCCCTGTATATAGCTACACATTGCCTTGGTACTGGGACTCCCTGTATATAGCTCCACATTGACCTGGTACTGGTAATCCCTGTATATAGCTCCACATTGACCTGGTACTGGTACTCCCTGTATATAGCTCCACATTGACCTGGTACTCCCTGTACATCGCTCCACATTGACATGGTACTGGTAATCCCTGTATATAGCTCCACATTGACCTTGTACTCCCTGTATATAGCTCCACATTGACCTGGTACTCCTTGTATATAGCTCCACATTGACCTTATACTCCCTGCATATAGCTCACATTGACCTGGTACTCCCTGTATATAGCTCCACATTGACCTGGTACTCCCTGTATATAACTCCACATTGACCTTCTACTCCCTGTATATTTCCTCCACATTGACCTGGTACTCCCTGTATATAGCTCCACATTGACCTGGTACTTCCTGTATATAGCTCCACATTGACCTGGTACTCTCTGTATATAGCTCCACATTGACCTGGTACTCCCTGTATATAGCTCCACATTGACCTAGTACTCCCTGTACATAGCTCCACATTGACCTGGTACTCCCTGTATATAGCTCCACATTGACCTAGTACTCCCTGTATATAGCTCCACATTGACCTGGTACTCCCTGTATATAGCTCCACATTGACCTGGTACTCCCTGTATATAGCTCCACATTGACCTGGTACTCCCTGTATATAGCTCCACATTGACCTGGTACTCCCTGTATATAGTAATATAATATAATAATATAATAATAATATATAATAATATATGCCATTTAGCAGACGCTTTTATCCAAAGCGACTTACAGTCATGTGTGCATACATTCTACGTATGGGTGGTCCCGGGGATCGAACCCACTACCCTGGCGTTACAAGCGCCATGCTCTACCAACTGAGCTACAGAAGGATCCACATTGAGCTAGTACCCCCTGTATATAGCTCCACATTGACCTGGTATGGGTATTTCCTGTATATAGCTCCACATTGACCTGGTATGGGTATTTCCTGTATATAGCTCCATTCTTGTGTATTTTATTGAATTCCTCTCATGTTAGTTACTATTTTATTTTTTACAATAACTTTTATAATAATCAATAAAACTGCATCTGTGGGAAAGGTTCGTAAGCAAGCATTTCACTGTGAAAGTCTACACCAGTTGTATTCAGCGTGTGTGATGAATACAATTTGATTTGATTTAACCATCAAGCTCTTGAATATGTGAAACAGGTGAGTTATTTCAGGGCCACAACAAAATTTTGAAACATCTGGGGGTCCACAAGGATTCATTTGAAGGTCGCTATACATGACGGTGATTTTGTTCCTGGTGGTTCTCATAGCTATTACCCGGTTTCAGATCATTGTGGAGGGGGTGAAGGGGAGCAGTGATGAGGGAGACATGGCCTTTGATGACATCCTGGTGACCAACAGCCCCTGTCCTCCCCCTGGACGCTGTGACTTCCAGACCAACCTGTGTGGCTGGACCAACATGGCCATGGCAGGGGTGGATGAGGGGGACTGGCTGAGGGGCAGAGGGGCCTCACCAAACCCTAACACTGGACCCAGTGTGGACCACACCACCAACTCCTCCCTAGGTGAGCATGTGTTGTGGTCAGTAGGGCACAACGTAGCAAAATGTTTTCAAACAGAGAAATCAAATTAGCGTTCTTAATGTTAACGTTCTGGTATGATTGTCTCTGTTTTCCAAACATTTTGAAAGTTTTTGTGTTACGTGTACCTGTCCTGTGGGGGAAAACACAGGGGACGTTGCTGACGTGCAAACGGCTGTTTAATTAGAGAATTTGTTACAATTCGGTTAGGTTTAGGGCACATGTGAAACACAAGGCCCGCGGGCCGAATCCGGCCCATGACACATTTCTATCCGGCCCACGCAACGATTTGGGTTGTCAATTAATTTTGGCCTGCTTCCATACAGCCCGCAATGCATTGCACTACAAGTCACAGCCAATGTGCTGCACGCCAAATGGCCACACACAACAACCCTCCTCCCAGACCTACACACAAGCCAGCCAGTGCGCTGTCTCATATCATCACTAATGGCACTAACCAAATCTTTTACCGGACTGAAAGTGTAAACTTGTTGTAGGCTAAATGGTCATGCCAAGTTTGGGTTCCAACGGGCCCTTTTCTGTAGCCCACAACTACAAGACATAATGGGGAGGTTTCCTAGGTACAGAAATAAACCTAATCCTCGACTAAAAAGCAAGATCAATGTAAAATCTCCATTGAAAGTACTCTTTAGTCCAGGATTAGGGTTAATCTGTGTCCGGGAAACCGGCCCTTTGAGTGCACCATTCAGCAGAGGAGGCTGGTGGGAGAAGCTTTAAGAGGACAGGCTTATTATATTTGGATGGAATGGAAAAGTGTCAAACATATGGAAACCACATGTTTGACTCCGTTTCATTTATTCCATTACAACCATTACCTGTCCTCCTATAGCTCCTCCCACCAGCCTCCACTGCCAAACAGCAAATCTGCATTCAACCTCACCGGTGATCCATGCAGTGCAAAAAAACTGAAAAATGTTGTTTTAGGTTTAAATGTTACAACAACCTAGGTATGTTTTTGTTATTTTGAGTTATTCAATTGTTTTTGATTAGGGTCGCAGAATATAGCCTAATGCACATCTGCAAGCAGCAAAGGCTGGACAAATAGTATTTATTACTTTTTTTTACATGTCAAATATGCTATATACAGCATCCTGTGTACATTATAAAAGGCCATATGTTTTCTAATAGAACAATGGCCAGTTTAGGTCGTAGTTGTATGATTTTAAAAAAAAGTGTTTTAACAAACATAATAGGCTATGTCTGGCCTGTGATTTTTTTTCTTCCCAGTATGGCCCTTGCACTGATTGAGTTTGACACCCCTAGGTTAGGGGTTTGGTTAAAGGGACAGCCCGACTAACCAAAATATATAACTGACACTTACCTTAACCCTAACATTAAAGGGATAGTTTGGGATTTTGGCAAGTTCCATTTATCTACTTCCCCAAGAGTCAGACGAGCTAGTGGATACCATTTCTATATATCTGCCTCCAGTATAAAGGAAGTCTGAGGTAGATTCGCAAGCCAATGCTAACTAGCTTTTAAAAGCAATGACTGGAAGTCTACATAGACTTCCAGTCATTACGCTAATGCTAATTAGCAACCTCTTTCAAACTGCACGCAGATGCATAGAAATGGTATCCACGAGTTCATCTGACTCTTGGGGAGTAGATAAATGGAACTTGCCAAAATCCCAAACTATCCCTTTAAGGTTAGGTTTAAGGTAAGTGTCAGTTCTATATTTTGGATAGTCTGGCTGTCAATGGGATGCTGGTCAGAAAAGGCCCGTTAGTTTCTCCCTTTCCTGTCTCCTCCCAGGTTACTACCTGTACGTGGACAGTTCTGTTGGCCAATGGGGGGACAGATCCATGCTGGTCAGTGAGATACTGCAGGCGGACAGCAGGGGCTACTGTCTGACTTTCTGGTTTCACATGTATGGCCCTCACATCGGGACCCTCAACCTCTACCGCAATGACAGGTGGGTACGATCGTGTTGTCTTCGGAAGGATAGAGGGACGGACAGTTTGGACAGTGGGTGGATGGATAGATTGGTGGACGGGGTGTATGAATGGTAGATTGATTGGCTTATTGATCGGTTGATTCTTTCATTCCCCCAGGAAACAGCATGCTAGTGGAGGTGCTGCTGATGTCTTGTGGACGGAGTCAGGCAGCCAGGGAGACGTGTGGTTGGAGGGCAGCGTATACGTGGATTATACACAGCCATTCTGGGTAAGTGTCTACAGTCATACGTATTAAGTAACTCATTTAAGTCTTCAGGGAGGCTTTATATGAAGCGGTCGTTGTAGTGGCCAGGAAAGCATACAAGGATCTTCTTCCATTTTATACGTGTGTTCTCCATGTATGTTTTGTCCCTGGTTTGATTAAACATCACTGGACTACCGTATTAGTGTGTGACAACCTGTGTCAGGAACCACCATTCCCAGGCTTCCAAGCCAAATCATTAACAAGACTTGGAAGCACGGTCATGTGAGACTGATGTGTCACTAATTATACTCTATATGTCTGTGATTTATATAAAGGCTGTGTCTTGTCCCCTCCACAGTTCGTGTTCATGTACTGGAGGGGCCGGGCCCCCGGCGGTGACGTGGCTCTCGATGACATCACCATCCAACCTGGTCACTGCTACAACACCGTACCCACGGACACTCCAACTCCAGATAGTAGGCCTCTCCTCTGTGTTGTACTAGACTGCACTGCACTATACCGTACCACACTGCACTGAGCTGTATTGTACTGTGCTGTACTGGACTGGGCTGGACTTGTTCTGGACTGGAACGTCTGATCAATGGTCCCTCAGCCCCCCAGGTTTAGACATTTGGTGTGGTGGGCAGGATGGTATTAGAATGAGTTTACTAACAACCCTGTTATGACGAGGGTGTTACACTGATGTACGGACTTTTGAACTCTGTAATGTGTTCCTGTGCCGACAGATTCGTGGGCCATGTGGTTGGGAGTGGTTCTCTCTCTGCTGGCGGTGGCTGTCATCGCCGCTGTTCTCTTTGTCCTCCCACGGAAATGCTCCACCAAGTATGTCACGATGAGAATTATGATCAAGTTGTTAATGATGAGTTGGTGATGTCTTTCGTGGTGATGAGAATGCTGCTGCTGCTGCTGCTGCTGACGATGATGATAGCAGTGACGATGACAATGAGAATACATTTGTGATTCCAATGTAAAAACAGATCCAATGATATCTGATCACAACAGTGGTAGAAATAATTCAGTGATGTCTCCCCCACAGCCTACCTGAACCTCTGGAAAATGTCCACGTTTTCGATCTTAGCATCGTAAGTAGAATTACATGAAATTACTTTAAATAACATAAAATAGCGAACATCATCCCAAAATCATATTCTATACTGTTAAGAGTTATGACAGTCAATGCCATCGTGGAAACGAGTGTTTGAGAGCCATATTGGCCAAGTCGTGCTCTGTCTAGGACTGTAATGAAGAGACTCCATTTTTATTTCTAGGGTTTAGAAGTCGGAAGGGAATCTGAGCTGTCATTCTTCAACACCTTGTATGATCCCTCTTCAGACCCTGCAGAGTTCAGCGAGGTTAACTCTGATGCTTGAGGAGGAATATCTCTAAACCGTTCTCATAACTGTTCTCATGAGCTCATAACAACACAAAGTTACGATATACACTAGGGAGAGCGGTTGAAAATTAGCTGGCCGGCTAAAACCATCCCTTTTACAGAAACATTGATTAATGTGCACTATCCCTGTAAAAAAATAAAAATAAACTCAAACACTACTAAGTACAGTGTCAACTGAAGTGAATAAGCTACAGTTTGTATCGAACAGTATTCATATTATAGCCTTAGGAAAGCTCGATTGATATACAGCACCAGTCAAAAGTTTGGAGACACCTACTCATTCAAGGGTTTTTCTTTATTTTTTCTTTTTTTTTTACTTTGTAGATTACAGTAATGATGGACTGTCGTTTCTCTTTTCTTATTTCAGCTGTTCTTGCCATAATACCTTGTCACAATTCAACTGGTTGTCTCAAACACATTAACGAAGGAAAGAAATTCCACAAATTAACTTTTAACCAGGCACACCTGTTAATTGAAATGCATTCCAGTTGACTACCTCATGGTTGAGAAAATGCCAAGAGAGTGCAAAGCTGTCATCAAGGCAAAGGGTGGCAACTTTGTTTAACACTTTTTTTGGTTACTACATGATTCCATATGTGTTATTTCATAGTTTTGGTGTCTTCAATATTATTTTACAATGTAAAAATAAAGAAAAACTCTTGAATGAGTAGGTGTGTCCAAACTTTTGACTGCTACTGTATGTTCATTATTTTATGCTCTGGAATTGCATTTACCATAGTGACAAGAGGACAATGTTGATCAAGATCAATAGCTAAGTTAAAAAGTGGTATATTCATAATGACATTAGATAAACCAACAAACAGAAATCTTTGTATCTAGAGTAAGATAGGTTTTTTTTTGCACTTTACTGTAATAAATGTTTATTTACAAGTTTATTCTTCTGTCTTTGCCTCTCTAACCTGCAATAAGACAACCATCTCATGCCCCATTCCCAGCCCTCTCTCCAAGCCTCAGTCCTCTCTCCAAGCCCCATCCCTAGCCCTCTCTCCAAGCCCCAACCCCCAGCCCTCTATCCACCCCCATCCCCAGTCCCCAGACCTCTCTCCAAGCCCCAGCCCCACTATCCATCCATCCCCAGGCCCTGGCACAGACATGGTAGCAAACACCCAGACTCCCCCATGCGGCTGCATGCCTAATGAATCGATGATAGGCTTTCTGTGGTGCAAGGGCATGTGTATCTTTGCTTTAGCTAATGGATACATGTTTATTGGTAGGCCTATTTGTTCATCATTTTCGTTAAGCTTATTTCACGAAGCTATACATGGTGTTTCAATGCTATCATATTTACACTGCTGGTGGCAATGATGTAATTACTTGTTCAGTAATTACATTTGGAAATTCAAACCTTGCAGATTGTAAAATAAATGTTTGCTGCAACTAATACTAATCAGCTACCATGAGATGTTTTATAATATGCACCTGTCCTGTGTAGGCTGCATGACATGAGCCGCCCCCCGTGCTCTCTCCCAGCTTGGATGGAAAGCTGTTGTGCGTTAAAAAAAAAACAGTTTAACAATGCCAAATAATAGTCAGTCCACCTTCAAAACACTAGCTTCCTGGGGATTGTTTCTTAATTCAGTACACTATCTATAGCCATCTATTGTATTTAGATGCTATTTATAAACTTTGTATAAAAACTACACAGCAGCTAATGGTCATCCTCAATAAATACAAATAGCCGAACAATGAGGAAAAAAGTAGTTGGCTCGAGGATAAATGAAGCAACTATTTATTGTTGAACTCGACATATTTTTTTCTGGCTAATAGCCTACACAAATGGCCTGCAATATTCAGGGTAAATGACATGAAATCCAACTTCAGAGAATTCCCTGGAGAAAACAAATTCACCATGGCCTGTCTGTCCAGGATGCGGGCCCGACTGTTTTCTATACCGAGTATTGCCAACCCAGACAGTCTTTCCTGAAACATTGTGCATTGTATGCCTATGTCCACTGTGATGCACACAATTTAAACGTAGTTTTGAATGGTGCGTGCGAAGACATACCAGAGGTAAAGGACTGCTGATATTTACGACCACACAACACAAACGGAGGTTCACCAGAATGAACAAAATCGCAACCCTCTTTTTTTTGTCCACTAAACATGATCATCTGTTTGCATCTGCCAATGTATTGGCTGTCCAGTATCCAGACGACCTGTACAATTAATCTCTTTCCGTAACGTGTCGAGGCCGGCAATTAAGGAGAATGAATTTGAAGCCCAACTCCCTTCGGCCCAGTTTCCCTGAAGTTTCCCAAGGTAATAAAGCAGTTTTTTTTTACCATCCTGTAACTGTCGCTTCTGCGGAGAGATTGTTTTCTAAACTAAAACTCATGAAGAACTACCTCAGAAGCATTAGGCTCTTGTTCTGATATGCCTTTTGAGCACCTGTGTAAGCTCCACTCATTACACAGGGTAGCCTTGACCTCGCCATTTGTCAACCGATATCCTCTTGTGCGTTCAATCAGTATTTTATTTTTTATTTGTCAAGACCCGAGTCACTTTTTCAGTCATATTCTGATAGAGGAAAATATAGAATATACACATGGAACAACTGTTAGAACTGTTTGTTTAGTGCAAGGGTATTTTAGAGGCAGGCTCACATATGGAACCTTATGAGATGTTTTTTATGGGTTTGAATTATACAGGTGACTATTTCTATTCAAAAGATAAAGGGTTCTTTATGTCTAATATGGTATGACCTTTTGACCTTATCATGACTGGCTCCCAAGGTCTGATCAGCCTCGGGGGAGAGTCATTTGTATAATGAATGGGGTCATATTGAGTTACTAGTATTAAGGTAAATTCATTAGAAATGAAGCAGTTTTGGTTGAGGGTTAGAATTACTGTTTGAACCGCAAATGAGAAAGTGGTTCAGGATTCTGTCTTATAACATTAGCTGTGAAGTTTTTTGAATGGGCTATTGGGGATTTGGTATTGTAACAGAGAGAAAGTCATATTTATCATTGAGAATAAATAGTGGAAGATAACATATTTAGAGCCAACAGGGCAGGGAAGAAATTGAGATATTTTTGTTTGGTTTTAACACTCGGTTACAGGAGTGTCAAAAGACGGGGGGACATTACCTGTGTAATAGGGGAGGGTGTCCGTATGATAACCAACTTGGGACAGTTTTGGGACTGGAGAAAGGGGATCCCACAAAGGTGGATAGGCTTTCCATAATATGGGGGAAACCTGGGAGCACTGTTGAACTTTGTAAAGGTGATGAAATCCTACTAACCATCAAAACTATTAAGCTCTCTGATGCAGGCACTTGCACCCCCGGATTACAAAGGACCGGGACAGACACGGTGGGTGTGTTTTCTATTAAGGTACTGCCAAAACCGGAGGTCTCAGACGGACCGGGGCCAGACACACTCCTCTATCACCCCTGGACCGAACCTGTCACCACTATGCTAAAAATCCCATTCAGGTAATTAATGTTAGACTATTCAGCTATTGATCAATGAGGCACGGAGACTGGTTTTGATGGTAGGGACAATTTGTGGCTGTCTTATACAGAATGGACTTGCTTAGAATATGCTTCTTGCTAGTCAGGGGGGAGTCTACAAAATGTTCAGTGAACAATGTTGTACGTATATCCCTAATAACACCAGTCCAGATGGTAGTATATCTAAGGGCCTTAAATGGGCTATCTGCTGAGATGAGGACCATGGCGGGGGTAGAGGAGTCTGACTGTCCACCTTGGTTGGGAGACTGGTTTGGTAAGTATACCGGTATGGTGGTTACTGGATTTCTGACCCTAATTCCTGTATTATTTACTGACTGAGGATGACCCATGTATGTTTGTTCTCCCTGTCGTGAAGGGTGGTATGGTGCCCACCTGATGCTGGATAAGAATAGCTGAGAGGACCAGATGGGTTATAAGAATGCTTTGTTCTGCTTTACTCTGTTTTCCAGGACCAAAGTTTTATTCCACACTTTGCAACACATATTAAACCCATGTTATTGTCGGATAGAATACTGAGGTTCCCCAAGGAGAGGGCTTGTTAGTGTAGGAAGGATTTTTAATATGGTTAGCATCTATTAGATTATACGTTTTTAAATAGTATTATATTTAACAGGAATATAGGACATCTATGAGGAGTTAGGATTATTGTTGGGATTAAGATAGATTGATTAAGGAATTTGGAGAAAAGCCGCTCATAGACATTTTTTTTTCTAAAAGAGGGTCCATGGGTTTGTAGTTCCCATGTAGTTCAAATTTGGAAAACATGAGAAACATACAGAGGAGCCCTCCCACGCACCGCAGAGACCTTGAAGGTGGGAGAGCAGATAAGTTAGGGGGGTGCAGGAAGAGCAAAGATAACATAGTGGGTAAATAAGTTTCTAAATGGGTCAGAATGGGAGCTGTAGATAGAGGAGGTATTTGGCATAAAGGGAATCTACCTGTTTTACCTAAGTCACTGTTTAAATATGCTGCTGTATTGATACATGGGCAAAGCCATGTATCAACAGGGGGGATGGTAGGAATGGTTAAACAGCACTTTGTAGCATATGGAATAACTAACTATTTTAAAAACTTTTGCTCACGGTGTACTAACTAGGAGTGAAAACAAGAAGTGGTGTTTAACAATAATTGATAAATATACCAAATGGGTGGTAGAGCATTATGTCAGGAGATAATTCCGCGATTTGGATTACCAGAAGTAATTGAGCATATAGGTCAGAAATTGGATATAAATATGAAGAAACATAGTTCTTATCACCCCCAAAGCGCTGGCCTTATCGAGAACATGAATCGATCGGTAAAAGGTTGATTAAGGAAAACACACCTAAGTACTGGAATGAACGGGATAAAATGCCTGCCCATAGTGTTAATGACTATTAGAATAACCCCTGATAGGGAGGGGCTATAACCCCTGATAGGGAGGGGCTATCTCCATTTTGGTAGACCCTATAGAGTGCCCCAATTAGGGCGATTAGAAATAGAAAGCAGTATGGTGGGACACATGAGGAGGTTGTTCATTAATCAAACACGTATGTCAAAAGTTTTATGCCCAGCAGGAGAATTAGAGGGAGGTGGCACACGAGATTCAACCAGGAGACTGGATCTGGATCCAATCATTGAAGAAAAAAAACTGGAAGCAGCCTCGGTGGGAGGGACCATTCCAAGTACTACTGGTGACTGCCTTCGCGGTGAGAATAGCCGAAAGAGCTACCTGGGTACATGTCACACATTGTAAGGGGGTGAGTCATACTGGCACTGTCGATCGGTCACAGGGGAAGGAGAGGAACCGTGACCCATATGGAACGGGGGTCAAACTCCTTCTGAAGATTCCCTATACCTGACCTTTCCCCAGCTGTGAGCGTTCATAGAAGTGAAGTGATGGCTTGGCCTCTGGCTGTTGATATGTTCTCGGGGAGAGGGTGGGGCTTCACGTGTGCACTGACCGTCCTGAGCTGTTTTATTGTGGGGGCCATATTCCTGATTCACCATGATCCCCCGGAAAGTGCCAAAGAGGATAATTTGACTCATGTGCTAGATGAGGGAAATGGGATGTTACCTAAGATTCTCTGAAGGTCACTGAAACAAAATAGTAAGGAAGTGAGGGTGGAATTGGGCAAGGATCTCTCAGTAGAATTTTGTGTAGATCAATTGGGGTCATTCACCCCTTGGCAGTCTAGAACCATGGGACTCTATGGGAAGTATTTGTGTAAATCACCGTGTAAGTCGTGGAGCCAGGTCATAGCTCACACTGAAAGGGATGGCTATGTAAACCCATACACTCAATTTGGGACCAGGTAAAGTATAGTAAGGGAATGGCATGTATGGTAAAGCTGTTCATGAAAGCAGGAATGCCAAGTAATGATAGCTGTATTGATTTACACTATTTATATCCCCAGGTTCCATTTAAATCAAGACTTCCTCCCTTTACCGTGACGAGAGGAGAATATTACTGTTTTGCCAGATACAGTACACACGGGAAATACGTGGGGGAAGTTGGTACCTGCAATAAGACAGAGAATATTACCACTGACGAGACCATGTCTGATTTGACAGGCTGGTTGAACTCTGGAGATTTCAAAATGTTGAAGGTGGCCAGGGCTGACATCTGGTGGTTGTGCAGGGGAATTAATTTGTGGTCGGTATTACCGACTGATTGGACTGGGCTATGCGCTCTAGTACATTTAGGAATGCCTTTACACTCATACAACACCAAGACGTGAAGTTAGCCAAAACGAGAGAGATGCTCCATCTGGGTCTTTTGACGACAGTATATATTGATAACATTGGGATTCCACGAGGTGTGTAATTATAGTTATGGTAATCAACAGCGCTTTAGCAGGAATACCAAAGGTGTTGTTAAAGGTTTTGTAGAACAGACTGAAGCAACCAGCTGGAAGACCTGACAGAATAGAATTGCATTAGATAAAAGGAGGAAGTGGGCGTGATAATCAGGACCATGTCTTACATCCCAGGTAGCACGGCTCCGGACGAATCAGTGCCCGAAGCCTCAGCTGGTTTGACCACCCTGGCTCACGGGTTGGCAGAAACTCTGGGGTGGATACTTCTCTGAACTAAATTGGGTAGACAGTATTTATGGAAAAATGTGGTGTTTTGGGCTGTATCAACCTGTATGACTGTATTAATTTTATGCGGCTGTTGTCTAATTCCCTGTGTGCGAGGCCTTGTTTCCAGGACTCTGGAAAGATCAATGACCCAACGGATGGTGCGTTATGGGCCGATTCCAGATTCTGACCTGTGTAGGACTGGAGGCATGTCTACAGAGGAAGTGGACGAATCCGGATCTGTCATTTGTGGGGAATTTATGTTTGATGAGAATAGTGTTGACATGAAGGGGAATTAGATTGTAATTTGTTTCAATGATTAAACTGTTTTTTTGATGAAGATTGTAAAAAGAAAAACAAAAAAGAATCCTGGAAGGAAGAGTTATGATTCTGATGTAGATTTAAAAACAGTTGGAGTTAAGGTTAGAATTGATTAATGAAATGTGGAGGGTTGGATAAACATTTATAATTGATTTGTTGATTATGTGTCTATTCATATGATAATCTGATGAACCTCTATAAAAAGGTTAGATAAGCTCGTTTATACTTTCATTTTTTATGATTAAATAAAACTAGATGTAGAATTGAATGTATAATATTTGATCAAAGGGAGGATTGATAGAGGAAAATATAGTTTAGATGATCAATTATGTATACTTTAATGATTAGAACCATTCATGCTAATACTATTATGTTATTATTTGAAAAGTATGAGTTCTTAATTGTACTGTTACTAAAAATGTAAGCAGAAATTAATTGTGTCTGTGTCTCCTGGGAAAGTTGAGGAAGGAGGGATAAGATAGGTTTTCAAACAGATAAGAATGTTTTGGTTGGATTCCATTAGCAGAGAGAAGTATATCCTTTAGACAGGTTGGAATGTAGTTTATGTGGGGAGTGAAACTATCTCCAGGACCGAATACTACGCCATTGTAATGCTGGGAGAGGGTGTGAAACTGATGACGTCATTTTATGTCTTCTTTCTTTTAAAATGTAATGTTCTTTGTATTTTGGGTGAGTACTCATCAAGAATAAATGCTGAACTTGTTTTTTAAGACTGGTCTCTTACTAATTCATGCAAATGATAAACTTACAACTTATCATGAATTAGAAATGAGTGTGAATTAAATTGGTTTTGGCAATAAAACATAAGGGAATTTAAAATTCCTCTATCATATTCCTAAAGCCCAATAAACAAACACTTAGCCTCCTACAGCAGTACATACATATGGAAAGGAAAAGGGTTCATATGAATGACACTTTGAAGGGTTACTAGAAAATAGATATCTATGACAGGCGCATGGGCCCCCAGAGCTGCGAGGGTGTCTGGTATGCCAGTGGCAAGACATTGGCACATCATTCTTAGAAAAAAAAGGGTTCCAAAAGGGTTCTGCGGCAGTCCTCATAGTGGACAGAAGTATTTTGGGTTCCATGTAGAACCTCAAGCTGTGAGGGGAAAATGATTGTTTGTGTGCACAGGCACATTTACTGTAGGTTGTCTGCCTCTGACACTAGCTGAGGATCAAAGACGTGGGTTTCTTTATTACTGTACATTGATCCACGTGTATTTGACGGGGGGCTTGTACCACGATGAAATAATACACACCATAAACACGTGATAGAAAACCACAGCTACTGTTCGTGTGTATTAATCCATTTGTGGTATAGACTTCCGGGGTGAACACAGTCCTTGGCAGTGTGATATTCAGTGTCGTGTTGCTTAGTCTAGTCAACCGATGCTTATTTATCATGTGGCTACTGTTAATGGTGCAGTAGATCACCACGACCAAGTGGGAAATATACAGAATCACAACAACAATACTCTCAATGATAACTCCAATGTAGTAACCTGGGTAACCGAGAGTTGACATATTGATATCTTTTATTTCATCTTGAAAGCTACAGTATTATGCCAAGGCTCACTAGTACACAACTGTATAAGGCCAGCATTCAGTATTAATGAGATACAGTATAGTGAAGAGGTCCTGTGTTTGGCTGTGGGAGGAAGTACAGTATGATCCATCTCTCTCTCTCTCTCTCTCACACACACACACACACACACACACACACACACACACACACACACACACACACACACACACACACACACACACACACACACACACACACACACACACACACAGACACACAGACACACAAAATAGTACAGAAAGAGACGGTCCTATATGTACTCAGCACGGCCACGGACTCACTGTTTTGGGACGTGTGCACATGGAGTTTCCAGCGCTTACAGTCAGGCTCCAGTCTCTTATTTTTTTATATATTTTTTTTAACCTTTATTTAACTAGGCAAGTCAGTTAAGAACAAATTCTTATTTTCAATGACGGCCTAGGAACAGTGGGTTAACTGCCTGTTCAGGGGCAGAACGACAGATTTGTACCTTGTCAGCTCGGGAATTTGAACTTGCAACCTTCCGGTTACTAGTCCAACGCTCTAACCACTAGGCTACCCTGCCGATTGTACCAAGTGGATCTGAAGTATTTAATGGTCTAAGTATTTGACTTACAGTTCCGTGATAAAGTATTTGCCCCCTTTCTGATGTTCTGTTCTTTTGCTTACTTTTTATACTGAATGTCATCAGATGTTCAACCAAAATATTAGCTCATGGGAACCTGACTGAACAAATAACACAACAACGGGATACTTATTTCACAAACAAAGTTATGTAGCACTCAATGCCCCTGTGTGAAAAGTAGTTGCCCCCTTACACTCAATAACTGGTTGTGCCACTTTAGCTGCAATGACTCCGACCAAATGCTTCCTGTAATTGTTGTTCAGTCTCTCACGTCACCGTGGTTGATGTTTGGCCCACTCTTCCATGCAGAACTGCTGTAACTCAGCGACGTGTGGGTTTTCCAGCATGAACTGCTCCTTTCAAGTCCTGCCACAACATCTCAATTGGGATTAGGTCTGCACTTCCACTAAGCCATTCCAAAACATAAAATGTGTGGCTTTTTAGCCATTTTCATGTAGACTTGATTGCGTGTTTTGGATCATTGTCGTTTTTGCATGACCCAGCTGCGCTTCAGCTCGCAGACCGATGGCCTGACATTCTCCCGTAGAATTATCTGATACAGAGCAGAATTCATGGTTCCTTCTATTAAAACAAGTCGTCCAGGTCCTGAGGCAGCAAAGCATCTTCAAACCGTCACACCACCACCATGCTTGACCGTTGGTATGAGGTTCTTTCTGTGGAATGCTGCATCAGTACTAAAAAAAAAGGACAACCTGGAACCTTACATGTGTGGTTGGGTGTGCTAGTGTATGGTTATAACCAACATTGTCTCTGTGTGTGTCTGTCCACTAGACACAGCCTTGGTGTTCCAGTGGGACCAGGTTCACCTGCACGACAGTGTCAGTCAGTGCCGGTTCACCTTCCAGACCTCTATGCACAGTGAAGGAAGCATCGTCTTCGCCTACAAGGAGGGGAATTCCCCTCTGGAAGTCATACATATAGACTGACGTTGGTGTGCTTGTTCTTGTGTTTAGGTTCCTATTGACATCAGTAAGGTCAGTGCAGTGAACCACCCAGTCGAAGTGGGCGTCTCCGACGCGCTTGTGGTGCTTCATGAGACTGAGCAGACACCCAGTGAGTATCAACGTACTTTACTAATCTACTGTCTCTGTGTGTCTCTTCTCCCTGCATCCCTGGTCCTCCATTATGATTAGAACACTATGCCTGACCGCAGTCTGACCACCATTGACCACCTACATCATTATGACAGATGTCCCCCGGAGGACCGTCTATGAGTACCACAAAGTGGGCATCCTTAAGTCCAAGATCTCCAACTCCACTGCGGTCGAGGTGCTTCCTCTGCCCAGTAAGTCAAAGTCTGCCGAGCTCTTTACGGTAAGATCCACATGGTTATTGTTTGTGCTGGGTTGGAACGAAAATGTTAAATTTTCGGGGTACTCCAGGGCTGTATTAATTTGGCACAACACAGACTGAAACGGGGCGGACTAGTTGAACTTATGCAATAAGAAGCATTTTAGTTTTCCTTTGCAAAACATTTTGCTCCAGTGTGTTCTAATGAATATTGCTCTGGCCTAGGGTTCAGGAGATGCTGTTCTATTGGAAATGCCTTCTTCCTTCGTCTCTCATTGTGTGTCCAGTTCTCCAGCTGTGGTCATTTTGTCTCTTCTGAGATCGGCTTCAACTGCAGCTCGTATAGTGGACTGCAGAGGTAAATAGTGAAGTCCAAGTAAAGGTTGTTGCCATTTGTAGGTAGAGAATACACTGTAATGTTGCTGTGAAGAACCCAAAAGAAAAAAGACCAACCTATCTCTCCCATATCAGCTCTGTGTTTTCTCATAGTTGCTGTTCTCTCCTAATCAGGTGCTCCAGTGGCTGGCGACAGACATCGCCAGGACTGGGTAGACTGAGGCTGCCCTGAAAAGAAGCTTGAACGATTCACTATTCAATTCATTAGTTTTCTTCTGCTTCAAGGAAACTCATTCAAAACTGGATACTAATTCACTCCGTCTTGATTTCACAGGGGGGGAAAACAGAGCTGAGTTCAGATGGTTCACACCAACACCACGCCACCTTACATTGTTACTCTCACTCACACAACAACCACTCCAGTTGCTACGACAACCACAGTGAGACAACGGACTGCCACTTTCATCGCCACGACTACCTCCACCACCGCCACCACTACTACTGCAACCAGACCCAGCACCACGGTCTCCACCGCCCTGCCCTTCACCAGTGCTCGTCCAGTGTGTTAGTAGCACTACATATCTGGCACACTTTCTGACCAAAGGCATTCTCCCCAAAGCGTGCACTAGTTATATTCCTCCTCATGGATTTACTGTAAAAAGGACTGAATTGCGTGAAAATCCCACTTGTGTGAAAATGTGTCCATGCTTGCCAAAGCCAATCCAAAGCTTCTAAACCCATGATGTGGAGTGAAGAGTGTGCACTCCAGGGAGACGGGTATAGAATGGGAGTTGTGCTGAGGTTTGTGTTTAGCTCTGGCTGCTCAAGAATGTAGTGATGGTATGCATCTATATGTGACTCTGGTGTGAACATTGGCTGCAGCCCTCTGACTTGCCATGAAATGATCACTAGGTGTCCAAACAAATCCTTTACCCATCTGTATGTTGTTTTGTTCTTTCAGATCACACAAAGAAGTGGTTGCCAATCTTATTCTAATGAATAATACATATGATCACGATAGGCAGGGCGTGCACTTTTGGGACTGTTCCATTGGTTCCATTAGGCTGGGCAAGCAATTAGCGAGCGCACCGAAAGTACTTGAATGAACGCCAATATTATTTTGACCCAGATCTGAGCGGCAGCCCAGCAAACTGAACATTCCGACAATGTTAGGTAACGTCCCAGCTTGTCCCCCTCCACAACACATCTAATTTAATATTATTTATGCTAAACATATTGTGACATTTAGGACCTTCATCAGACAGAACATCAGATACCCGGTCTTCCGGGTTGGAGCGAGCGGTCGCATCGACACTTCGCTCCACAGGTAGTATAACTTTTTCATTACATTTCATTACATTTCATTATAGTACAACGGTTTGATTTGTCTAAATCTTAGCAATTTCTTCTTAGCTAGCTACATAGCCGTCTTTGTATCAAAGATAATTGCATAATTATCGTATTTCGCCGTCCTAACGTAGTCTTCACTAGCCAGCTAGCTAACGTCCATTGATTAGCTGCACTAGAGAAACTATTACACTCAACTGAACGACTTGATTAGTGTAGTGTTAGCTAGCTACATAGCTGTCTTTGCTGTCTTCGTATCCAAGATAATTGTGTAGTTTAGAGTGTGTAGTCTTAGAGTGATTATCTTAATTTACCGAGGTTAGCTAGCCAGCTATTTGTCGTCCTTAACGTAGGAGACTCTGCTAGCTAGCCAACAGCTAGCTAACAGCTAGCCAACAGCTAGCCGACAGCTAGCCAACAGCTAGCCAACGTCTTCTGAATAGACTCAACAACCCGGTCGCATTCACAGGTAGTATCACATTTTCATTTTATTTCATTACAGTATAACGGTTTGATTTGTTTGATCGTAGCTAGCTACATAGCTAGCTACATAGCCGTCTTTGTATCAAAGATAATTGTGTAGTCTAGAGCGATTTTCTAGGTTAGCTAGCCAGCTATTGTCGTTCTTTTAACGCAACGTAACGTAAACAACACTACTAGATAGCCAGCTAGCCCCCGAATAGCAGCACTGTCGAAACTATTACACTCAACGGAACGACTTGATTAGTGTAGTGTCAACAACACACCCACTGCCAGCTAGCCTACTTCAGCAGTACTGTATCATTTTAATCATTTTAGTCAATAAGATTCTTGCTACGTAAGCTTAACTTTCTGAACATTCGAGATGTGTAGTCCACTTGTCATTCCAATCTCCTTTGCATTAGCGTAGCCTCTTCTGTAGCCTGTCAACTATGTGTCTGTCTATCCCTGTTCTCTCCTCTCTGCACAGACCATACAAACGCTCCACACCGCGTGGCCGCTGCCACCTTAATCTGGTGGTCCCAGCGCGCATGACCCACGTGGAGTTCCAGGTCTCCGGTAGCCTCTGGAACTGTCGATCTGTGGCCAACAAGGCAGAGTTCATCTCAGCCTATGCCTCCCTCCAGTCCCTCGACTTCTTGGCACTGACGGAAACATGGATCACCACAGACAACACTGCTACTCCTACTGCTCTCTCTTCGTCCGCCCACGTGTTCTCGCACACCCCGAGAGCTTCTGGTCAGCGGGGTGGTGGCACCGGGATCCTCATCTCTCCCAAGTGGTCATTCTCTCTTTCTCCCCTTACCCATCTGTCTATCGCCTCCTTTGAATTTCATGCTGTCACAGTTACCAGCCCTTTCAAGCTTAACATCCTTATCATTTATCGCCCTCCAGGTTCCCTCGGAGAGTTCATCAATGAGCTTGATGCCTTGATAAGCTCCTTTCCTGAGGACGGCTCACCTCTCACAGTTCTGGGCGACTTTAACCTCCCCACGTCTACCTTTGACTCATTCCTCTCTGCCTCCTTCTTTCCACTCCTCTCCTCTTTTGACCTCACCCTCTCACCTTCCCCCCTACTCACAAGGCAGGCAATACGCTCGACCTCATCTTTACTAGATGCTGTTCTTCCACTAACCTCATTGCAACTCCCCTCCAAGTCTCCGACCACTACCTTGTATCCTTTTCCCTCTCGCTCTCATCCAACACCTCCCACACTGCCCCTACTCGGATGGTATCGCGCCGTCCCAACCTTCGCTCTCTCTCCCCCGCTACTCTCTGCTCTTCCATCCTATCATCTCTTCCCTCTGCTCAAACCTTCTCCAACCTATCTCCTGATTCTGCCTCCTCAACCCTCCTCTCCTCCCTCTCTGCATCCTTTGACTCTCTATGTCCCCTATCCTCCAGGCCGGCTCGGTCCTCCCCTCCCGCTCCGTGGCTCGATGACTCATTGCGAGCTCACAGAACAGGGCTCCGGGCAGCCGAGCGGAAATGGAGGAAAACTCGCCTCCCTGCGGACCTGGCATCCTTTCACTCCCTCCTCTCTACATTTTCCTCCTCTCTCTCTGCTGCTAAAGCCACTTTCTACCACTCTAAATTCCAAGCATCTGCCTCTAACCCTAGGAAGCTCTTTGCCACCTTCTCCTCCCTCCTGAATCCTCCTCCCCCTCCCCCTCCTCCCTCTCTGCAGATGACTTCGTCAACCATTTTGAAAAGGTCGACGACATCCGATCCTCGTTTGCTAAGTTAAACGACACCGCTGGTTCTGCTCACACTGCCCTACCCTGTGCTCTGACCTCTTTCTCCCCTCTCTCTCCAGATGAAATCTCGCGTCTTGTGACGGCCGGCCGCCCAACAACCTGCCCGCTTGACCCTATCCCCTCCTCTCTTCTCCAGACCATTTCCGGAGACCTTCTCCCTTACCTCACCTCGCTCATCAACTCATCCCTGACCGCTGGCTACGTCCCTTCCGTCTTCAAGAGAGCGAGAGTTGCACCCCTTCTGAAAAAACCTACACTCGATCCCTCCGATGTCAACAATTACAGACCAGTATCCCTTCTTTCTTTTCTCTCCAAAACTCTTGAACGTGCCGTCCTTGGCCAGCTCTCCCGCTATCTCTCTCTGAATGACCTTCTTGATCCAAATCAGTCAGGTTTCAAGACTAGTCATTCAACTGAGACTGCTCTCCTCTGTATCACGGAGGCGCTCCGCACTGCTAAAGCTAACTCTCTCTCCTCTGCTCTCATCCTTCTAGATCTATCGGCTGCCTTCGATACTGTGAACCATCAGATCCTCCTCTCCACCCTCTCCGAGTTGGGCATTTCCGGCGCGGCCCACGCTTGGATTGCGTCCTACCTGACAGGTCGCTCCTACCAGGTGGCGTGGCGAGAATCTGTCTCCTCACCACGCGCTCTCACCACTGGTGTCCCCCATGGCTCTGTTCTAGGCCCTCTCCTATTCACGCTATACACCAAGTCACTTGGCTCTGTCATAACCTCACATGGTCTCTCCTATCATTGCTATGCAGACGACACACAATTAATCTTCTCCTTTCCCCCTTCTGATGACCAGGTGGCGAATCGCATCTCTGCATGTCTGGCAGACATATCAGTGTGGATGACGGATCACCACCTCAAGCTGAACCTCGGCAAGACGGAGCTGCTCTTCCTCCCGGGGAAGGACTGCCCGTTCCATGATCTCGCCATCACCGTTGACAACTCCATTGTGTCCTCCTCCCAGAGCGCTAAGAACCTTGGCGTGATCCTGGACAACACCCTGTCGTTCTCAACCAACATCAAGGCGGTGGCCCGTTCCTGTAGGTTCATGCTCTACAACATCCGCAGAGTACGACCCTGCCTCACACAGGAAGCGGCGCAGGTCCTAATCCAGGCACTTGTCATCTCCCGTCTGGATTACTGTAACTCGCTGTTGGCTGGGCTCCCTGCCTGTGCCATTAAACCCCTTCAACTCATCCAGAATGCCGCAGCCGTCTGGTGTTCAACCTTCCCAAGTTCTCTCACGTCACCCCGCTCCTCCGTTCTCTCCACTGGCTTCCAGTTGAAGCTCGCATCCGCTACAAGACCATGGTGCTTGCCTACGGAGCTGTGAGGGGAACGGCACCTCAGTACCTCCAGGCTCTGATCAGGCCCTACACCCAAACAAGGGCACTGCGTTCATCCACCTCTGGCCTGCTCGCCTCCCTACCACTGAGGAAGTACAGCTCCCGCTCAGCCCAGTCAAAACTGTTCGCTGCTCTGGCCCCCCAATGGTGGAACAAACTCCCTCACGACGCCAGGACAGCGTAGTCAATCACCACCTTCCGGAGACACCTGAAACCCCACCTCTTTAAGGAATACCTAGGATAGGATAAGTAATCCCTCTCACCCCCCCCTTTAAGATTTAGATGCACTATTGTAAAGTGACTGTTCCACTCGATGTCATAAGGTGAATGCACCAATTTGTAAGTCGCTCTGGATAAGAGCGTCTGCTAAATGACTTAAATGTAATGTAAATGTATTGTTTATGCCTACATGGAGTAGTTACACATTTTAAGGATTCTTCTCTTACACAGTTGTTTGTGCACAAACCTCCTTTCAGTTCTGTGCTTCCCCCAGAGGCGGCTGGTAGGCTGGCCTGCTATAAAGCTGACATCCTGTCAGAGCTCGCGGAACCCTGCATACTCCGAGGTGATACGCAGGGCGCTGTAGAAGGATGGTGTGGTGGTCATCGACCCCAAACAAGGGTTCATCATCTCTGACCGAGACCTCAGGGAGAGCTTCATGGACGGCTAAGACAGTTTCAATGACCCCGACCAGAGAATACGCTTCGTGTCAGACCAGTGCTGACTAGAACTAACCGGATCTGACCAGAACTAACCAGACCCCTGACCATTCAGGGGGCTTTGGGGAGGAACTAGTATTTTATACTGTGGAAGGAGAATGTATGCTATCGCTACCTCGCAGTCTAGTGAAGGTGCATGAATAGAGGAACAGACGAAGTTTGTGAGACAATTCAGACACTTGGAGGACAAATTGAAGTTTGTGAGAGAATAAAAACACGCTTTGGCCTTCTTCAGTTCTTCCGTGGAATTTATTCAATGACCTTTTATTCAGCATATGACAACCTCCAGGTTGATTTAAAAAGCAATGAACGATATAAACTAAGAATGTCATCAGCATGATGACCAGGTTTTGTTTTCCTGGTGGTCTACACTACTACAGTCTGCTGGAGATGGAAATTGCGGTGCCACAGGAGTCTCATGCCTATGCAGAGTTGACTGAACTCAACTACAGTGACAGAAAAAGCTGGAACAATGTACTAATGATTCTCTACTGTAAATATGCTTTACCCATTGTCATTTTCATGACATTTGTAACATTGCTAATTTGTGTGAGAATGCTGTGATTGCAGAGGACTGGACACAAAATAAATTAAACGGGACAGATGAATTGACCTATTCCTCTCCGGTCATTAAGTGATGTTTACTGTAATGCATACCTTAGTGAAGGTAGGATGCTGTCGAGTGTCTATGAAAAACAAAGACAGGAGCACTGCTTGAGCGAAACAAGTAGATGTTATAGGAAGAACCCATTGGAACATAAACTGTTGTATGTTTGTTTCCATAAAGATGGATTTTATTTCTCCAGAAGCCCTGTGTGCAGATCCCCGGCTCCATCATCACCGGTGGTGCCACTTCCTCCTCTCAAAAACCCAAACCAAAAACCCAAACAAATGTCTTTCCTCATCTCTTTAACCTAAAAGGTTAGGCAAGCTCTGTGTGTGGATGAATCTCAAGATTGATTACTTCAAAGTCTTTAGTTCATGACTTTGTTCCCACACTTGTAATAGTGGAAGACAAGTAGCTAGCCTTCACATTGAAAGGTCTGTCTGTAGGAGCACAATGATAAGCCACAAGTTACTTGACTGATTATTTTAATGTGCACTATAATTTACAATGTAAAATCAAACATCAAATGTACAAGGTTAGAAAGAACTAACGACCATAGCCCTTTATTGTGGGACTTTCTGTTTACCTGAAAATACAAAATGACGTATTACGCATATTCAACAGATACTTAACATTAGACAAATCATTGATGATTAAGGATGTAATTTGTAAACTAACTCATATGTAATTGTTCCCATAATAATGATAGACTATTAAACATGTTAAAGGCCCCGTGCAGTCAAAAAAGTGATTTTTTTCCTGTGTTTTTTTATATGCATTTCCACACTGGGGTTGGGATAATACTGTGAAAATAATGATAATGTGCTTTTAGTGGAAAGGCTGTTTAAAAAGAACACCTGCAATTTCTGCCTGTTTTTGTGGGATGGAGTTTAGGCCTGCCTGGTGGCATCACCAGGTGGTAAATTAGTTAACAGACCAATAGGAAATGTCAGTTAGTTATCAAATCAAATCAAATCAAATTTATTTATATAGCCCTTCGTACATCAGCTGATATCTCAAAGTGCTGTACAGAAACCCAGCCTAAAACCCCAAACAGCAAACAATGCAGGTGTAAAAGCACGGTGGCTATTAACAGCTGCCAATAACAGCTAGTTTTCAGTTTTCCCCCCTCCACTCCCACACAGTCCTAGCTAAATTCTTGCTTGAGAAATTTCTATTCGCTAAGAAGATATTTTTGTTTGTTTTAAATTCAAATGGTAAAAAAAAATCACAGTTAACTACTTAAATGTTTCCCAGAAATGATTTTACATTGAGATAAAAATGGCTACATTTGCCAGGAGCAACACAGCTTGTTAGTGTCCGTTCTCTTCATTACCTTATATGGCTATATGGTTACTGATTGGTCAAAAGGTCCAATAATAAAGAAATTATTGACATGTCACTCAACAACTCAACGACAAATATTCTATACGAAACCAGCTTTGTTTTTAACTTCATCCATTTTTTTTTACATAAAGTATTTACTATTTTTTTTAAATCTCATAAAAAAATCTACAACCCTCGTCTATGTCCACAGTGCCCAAATGAGTGGTAATACTGTCAGTCTGTACTCGGCATTGTCCTGATGGTTGGTTAAAGGCAGGTAGCACTGGTGTGAGGGGAAGCTAGAGGTCATGACAGGGGTCAACATGCCTGATCAGTCTGGCTTAGGTTTCTTTATCTGAAAAAAGATAAGATATGTGGGTCAAAATACAGAACATATACAGTATGAGACCACACACTATTGAATACAGGAACTAATGTGTTTGTAGTACATGTGTAACTATCATGGCATGCAGCATATATATATATATATATACTGGTACTGCTTGTGTGTGTGTGTGTGTGTGTGTGTGTGTGTGTGTGTGTGTGTGTGTGTGTGTGTGTGTGTGTGTGTGTGTGTGTGTGTGTGTGTGTGTGTGTGTGTGTGTGTGTGTGTGTGTGTGTGTGTGTGTGTGTGTGTGTGTGTGTGTGTGTGTATATATATACAGTACCAGTCCAAAGTTTGGACACACCTGCTAATTCAAGGGTTTTTATTTGTACTATTTTCTACATTGTAGATTATGGCATCATGTAGTTACCAAAAAAAGTGTTAAACAAATCGAAATATATTTATATTTGAGATTATTCAAAGTAGCCACAATTTGCCTTGATGACAGATTTTCACACTCTTGGCATTCTCTCAACCAGCTTTATCAGGTAGTCACCTGGAATGCATTTCAATTAACAGGTGTGCCTGGTTAAAAGTTAATTTGTGGAATTTCTTTCCTGTCAAGTTTCTTCAAGTGCAGT
Source organism: Oncorhynchus gorbuscha (assembly GCF_021184085.1). Lineage (NCBI taxonomy): Eukaryota > Metazoa > Chordata > Actinopteri > Salmoniformes > Salmonidae > Oncorhynchus > Oncorhynchus gorbuscha. The sequence continues at coordinate 12,021,730 of NC_060194.1, read as the reverse complement.
TCCAAAAACCATCAAGGGCTATGATGAAACTGTCTCTCATGAGGACCGACACAGGAAAGGAAGACCCAGAGTTACCTCTGCTGCAGAGGACAAGTTCATTAGAGTTAACAGCCTCAGAAATTGCAACCTAAATAAATACTTCAGAGTTCAAGTAACAGACACATCTCAACATCAACTGTTTAGATGAGACTGCCTGAATCGGGCCTTGGTCGAATTGCACCAAAGAAACCACTTCTAAAGGACAACAATAAGAAGAAGAAAACATGAGCAATGGATATTAGACTGGTGGAAATCTGCCCTTTGGTCTGATGAGTCCAAATTTGAGATTTGTGGTTCCAACCACCGTGTATTTGTGAGATGCAGAGTAGGTGAACGGATGATCTCCGCATGTGTGGTTCCCACCGTGAAGCATGGAGGAGGTGATGTGAGGATGCTTTGTTGGTAACACTGTCAGTAATTTATTTAGAATTCAAGGCACTCTCTCTTCTATTATTCTACAATAGAACAAAAAGAAGTTTTAAAAAATGAATAGTAAAAATAAAGGAAAACCCTTGAATGAGTAGTTGTTTCTAAACTTTTGACTGGATTATGGTTCATTGTTTACCTAGCTAGCTAGCTAATGTTAGCTGGCTAGCTAGTTAGCTAGCTAATGTTAGCTGGCTAGCTCGCTAGCTAACGTTACATGTATGATATTATTATTTGTATCTCAGAGTAATTTGCTTGGCTAGCTATAGCCAATGTTAGCTAGCTTCTTGAACCTGGTTGGTTAGCTACTTGCATATTTGCGCTCTGAATGCTCCAAGAGCGAAACGCTCTGAATTAACGAACGGACAATCTGGCAGCACAGTTGCAGTCACCAACGCTCTGGATAACATAACAGCCTAACCAGCTCTGCTAGGGCAATTAATGTGAAGTGAGCTGTTCTCTCATTTGTGTCTGGAAGTAGTTACCAAGTTAGCTTGGGTGATTGGCTGCTGTTGTTTCCACAGAATGCTCAGATTAATCCTTAAAGAGATGGGTGGGGCTAAAGCTTAAGAGGGTGTGAACGATGCTAAATGGGTGTAGACAAAGAGGAGCTCTCCAGTAGTAGTACCAAAACAGGCCATTTTCTCAAAAGTGAGTTTACAAGTTTATCAATGATCAAAGCAGAATGACTTTCCCAATGTTCTCAACTGTAATGTATGATATACCATTTTGTAGCTCTAAATCTCTACTTTAATCCAGTGTAAAATTTTGCTTCATAAGACCGATTTGAGCTGGTTGGTCACATATCTCTAACCCTTCAAGAGTGGAGCAGGTAGTCGCCTCCTCTCTGCCGTGACGAGACCAACATTTGTGGCTGCAGAGAGTCACGTGACACTTGATAAGTTGTTGTTCGAAAATCACAAGATATGTTTATAATTGCTAGTGAGTGACAAGTAGGGCCAGGAGTTGTTCCTGACCACATGACCTGACCAGGTAAAACTCCAGGTCCTAGTGCTAAGTGACCTGGTCTGGTCCAGTACCTTAGGCAGTTTCTTGGGCTTAGTGAAGCGGTTCTGTGGGACCACGTTGAGACCTGCATTCTTCAGAGCCGTGATCCTGGCTGCAATGTCCGACACCTACAACAAAGTGCGTAACGTTAACATGAATATTCTCTCACTCAGATCAACTTAAAAGGACTTAAAAACACCATTGAATGTATATGTTTGTATGTTTTCAGGCAAATATCCACATTATGGACATCTTTCTAATTCTTTCTTTCAATCATTTTATTTTTTCTAGTTTCATTATGTGACAATCACCAACATTCAAACATACAATAACATACAATTTTCTAGTTCTAATGTCATCATACCCGAGGTAAAACCAGAGGTAAAATCCCCCGCTTTCTCCTTTTTTCCAAAGCAAAAGTCTGCGTCTGAAATGCCACAAAGGGCTCGGGTCAAAAGTCGTGCACTACATGGAGAATAGGGTGCCATTTTGGACACGAACTAGCTAGCTATGAGACACAGAGGGCATCCAGACTTGAACACACCTGGAGGTCAGACTGATGCACTTGGGCGGCAGCTGATGCCACCTGCTCCTCCAGGTAGGACAGCTCCAGGTCAGAGGTGGAATTGTCGATGGCCCGGGCACACTCCTCCAGGTCGTCCAGCTCCGCCTCCAGGCCGTACGCCGTGCCCGCCGCCACATACACCTGAATGGCACAATTAATTTGGTACAGACAGATAGACTGACTGTTGGCATTTCAGTTTTATAACATTAACAGAGGTTAGCATCACAGTGTTCTTGAACCCACAGGGAATGTGAAATATAGTGCCTTTGGAAAGTATTCAGAACCCTTGATTTTGTGACGTAACGGCAATCTTCTAAAATAGATTAAATAAATATAAAATCCTTAGCAATCTATACACAGTACCCCATAATGACAAAGACAAAACAGTTTTTTTTAAAGAAAGTTTGCTCATTTGTAAAAAATGTAAAACAAATACCTTATTTACATAAGTATTCCGACCCTTTGCTATAAGACATGAAATTGAGCTTAGGTGAATCCTGTTTCCATTGGTAGATTCAATTAATTGGACATGATTTGGAAAGGCAAACACCTGTCTATATAAGGTCCCACAGTTGACAGTGCATGTCAAAGCAAAAACCAAGCCATGAGGTCAAAGGAATTGTCTGTAGAGCTCCAAGACAGGATTGTGTCGAGGCACAGATCTGGGGAAGGGTACCAAAAAATGTCTGCAGGATTGAAGGTCCCCCAAGAACACAGTGGCCTCCATCATTCTTAAATGGAAGAAGTTTGGAACTACCAAGACTCTTCCGAGAGCTGTCCGCCTGGCCAAACTGAGCAATCAGGAGAGAAGGGCCTTGGTCAGGGAGGTGACAAAGACCCCGATGGTCACTCTGACAGAGTTCTAGAGTTCCTCTGTGGAGATGGGAGAACCTTCCAGAAGGACAACCATCTATGTAGCACTCTCAGTCCTTTATGGTAGAGTAAAAGACACATGCCAAAAGCTACCTTAAGACTCTCAGACCATAAGAAACAAGCTTCACGTCTGGAGGAACCCTGGCACCATCCCTATGGTGAAGCATGGGGGTGGCAGCATCATGCTGTAGAGATGTTTTTTCAACGACTGAGACTGGAAGACTAGTCAGGATCGAGGTAAAGATGAACGGAGCAAAGTACAGAGAGATTCTTGATCAAAACATGCTCCAGAGCCCGGACTTGAACCTGATCGAACATCTCTGGAAAGACCTGAAAATAGCTCTGCAGCAACGCTCCCCATTCAACCTGACAGTGGTTGAGAGGATCTGTAGAGAAGAATGGGAGAAACTCCCCAAATACAGGTGTGCCAAGCTTGTAGCGTAATACCTAAGACTCAAAGCTGTAATAGCTGCCAAAGGTGATTGAACAAAGTACTGAGTAAAGGGTCAGAATACTTATGTAAATGTAATATTTCAGTTTTTTTATTTGTAATAAATTTGCAAAAATGTATTTTTGATTTGTCATTATGGGATATTGTGTGTAGATTGATGACAGGGGAATTATATTTTTTAATACATTAGAATAAGGCTGTAACCTAACAAAATGTGTAAAAAAGTCAAGGGATCGGAATACTTTCCAAAGGCACTGTGTGTTAAAGGTTATACAGACACAAAGACAGACAGGTCTTACATTCTCCTCCAGTCTGCTGAGCTGTTCACCCAGCCTCTTGGTGTCAGTGTTGAGGAGTAGTGAAGGGGTGTAGGGAGGAGAACAAGTGTAGTCACCCCCTTCCACCCCCTGGAGTAGGTCCTCTGTCGCATTCAACACCGTCAGCACCTCAGTGGTGATACTGCGCAGTGACATCGCCGAGTACCTCTGCACACACGCAATTGGATTTACACACGTTTTATGCAATCCCTAAAAGCCTACGGTCTGTGTGGAACACATCCATTCATGAGAGAACAACAGTTTTAGACAAGCAGAGAAGAGCCAAAGTGTCAAGAGAAAGAAAGAGTGTTTGACTGGTTGACTGCATATGGTGCTACCCCTGTTGCCCAAAGCACGGTCAAGTTTCCAGTTTGTGATCGCACCTCCTGTAGCAAAGGATCTGGAGTGTGTTTTCTAGGTCCTAATTGATATGACTATCCTAACACAGAGTAATGGGAGGCAGGACAGAGGGGGGGAAAAAGAAAGGCAAAGTAGCATAGAGGAGCAAGCACACAGTTAGTGTTACAGCTGTTAGTTGCTTTGAGGTTAGAAATGTCGAAAAGGTAGATCCACAGAATTACATAGCATTTTAGGCATCTCTATGGGTAAAGCTAGGTGCTTTTCGTTTCTTACATTCTGGATCTCCTCTGAAGACAGTATCTCCTCCTGAACACAGGGGGCGCTCTCTTCTGGGTCCTTAGTTCGGTTGCTCTCAGTTTCTTTCTCGTCTGTATTCTTCTCAAAATTCTCCCCTTCTCTTTCCCCAAAATCATCCATCTCCTGCTCGATTGTTTGCTCCTCTACCTCCCCACCTTCATATCCCCCTCTTTCTATTCCCTTGCTTTCTTCTTGCAGGTCTCGGGAAGTCTCGCTCTTTGTCTGGTCTGATACTTGTTCCTTTCTCTCATCTAAATGCTGTGGTCGGATGCTTTTATGGGTCTCTGTTTCAGCCTGCCCATCTTTCTCTCGAGCCTCTTTCTCACCTCGCTCCACGACACACTCTACTGTCTTATCCAAACTGTCCCTTTCTCTTTCCTTCCCTCCAGCCTTCTCTTGAGGTTTGACTCCAGTCTTATCTAAAGTGCCAAACCTGTCTGACAGCTGTTCTAACATTAGCATCTCATTAATTAGATATTCATCTATCTCTTCTTCTTTCTTAAACTTGCTTTCTCCAACCTTTGTTTGGTTCTTATCCTCTTCTCTCCCTTCTCTTTCGGGGTTCGCCACCATCTCTCCATCCATCTCTACCTCCATCCCACCCAGTGTGTGCTCTAGGTTGCTGATTATTTTGTCAAACATCACCTCTCCCTCCACAGTGTCCACACTTTCTGTTGTTTCTCGCTCTCTTTCTCCCACTTCTGCCTCTCCCATCCCTCCTTCCACCTTGCTCTCTGCTTCCACTGCCCTCTTTCCTTCCTTCCCTCCTTCAAACATCCTCTCCATCATCCTCTGTACCTTCATGACTCCCTCTTCCACTACCTTTGTGTCCATCTCTTCGCTTTGCAACTCTCCCTCTTTCTCACTTTCATCCTCAAAGTCAAAGAGTCTGACGTCTAGTTCTCCGATGCTATCTCTCCTCTCCTTGTTCATCCTCCTCCCTTCCACCTCCATCCCCCCCAAGTACCAGGGCTTCTCTCTCACCCTCTCCACCTGTACCCTCCTCCTCTCTCCCTCCATCTCTCCCCATCTCTCTCCATGCCACTTTCCCTCCTTCTCTCCACATCTCTCTCTGACCCAGTCCGCCACTCTATTGGACAACTTAATTCGGTCTCCTTTTCTCCCCTCTTCCCTCTCTCCCTCGTTCCTTCCCACTCTATCCAGTTCATCTTCCGTAGAGGAGAATTGGGACGCGCTAACGAGACTGGCCAGATCTCTCAACTTGGAGGTCAGTTCCTCTTTATCTCCCTCCATCTCCCACAGTGCCTCAGCGTCAATCTCCTCCCGCTCTACACCCCCTTCTCCTCCTCTCTCCTCCCTCCCTTTCTCCATCTCTTCATCATAGAGATCCACTCTACCCAGCTCGTCCTCTGTTGATGACAACAGCGCGTCATTGACCTGTCTAGCCAGTCTGCACCGTTCGTATGTCAGCTCTTCCTTCTCTCCCTCCCTCTCTCCTTCTCTCTGCTCCTCCATCTCTCCATCGCTGACACCCACTCGGTCAAGCTCTTCCTCTGTTGATGAGAAATGTGTGACTTGGCTAGCCAGCATACGCAACTTTACGGTGTGCTCCTCTCTTCCTTCTCTCTCCCTCTTTTTTGTCCTCTCCTCCACCCGCTCTCTCTCCCATTCTCGCTCAACCCTACCCACTCTGTCCAACTCATCTTCAGTGGATGAGAATTCTGTGCCTCTGACCTGACTAGCTAGCTTGATTAGTGTTGACTTCAGCTCTCCTCCTCCATCTCCCTCCCTTTCTTTGATCCTCTTCTCCTCCTCACCCTCTCCCACTCTCCCTCCTTCCATCTCGATTTCTATATGCCATAACCGCTCCTCCTCCTGAGTTCCTTCTCTCCTTCCCTCCCTTCCTCCCTCGTCCTCTCCCGATCTGTGCAGTTCGTCCTCAGATGATGAGAGGTGTGCGAGGCCGACTTGGCTGGCCAGCTCTCTCAGTCTGATGGTCAGTTCCTGCTCAAGATTGATGGTCACTCCCATGGTCTCTCCTCCCTGGCCTTTAGGAGCCCCGCAGCCGGGGGCCTCCCCCTCAGGACCCCGGGGTTCAGGGGTCAGCGACCTGGAGGTCAAGCCTCCATCCAAAGTCAGAGTGTCTGGGGTGACTGCGCCAGATTGGCTGGTCTTTTTCACACTTAGTTTCTTGGCCAGGGAATTCAGTAGCGTGCTGCTATACTCCTGTTAACAGCAGATAGAAGACATAGAAGCAATCAGAGAAATAAAATGGATGTCTAACATGATAAGGGAAATAAGTGTGATTGAGGTCATAAGTGAAAGTGACAGACTGTCTCGCTTTACCTCTCCTCTTCCCTCCCCCTGATCCTTCTTAGTCCTCTTCCTCCTTCGCGTCCTCCTGACTTTGCCCCCCTCCTCCAGCTCATCAGCCCCGCTGCTCTCAGCCTCCATCCCCTCAGGGTTAAAGTTCACGTCGAAGATGCCCGGGCGGGATGACCGACGTGAAGAGGGGGTGCACCGGTGCTCCACAGGCACCTTTCTCTTCAGGATGGCGAGCAGAGCCTTCTGGGGCTTCGGCCCTTGACCTCGAATCTGATCTTCTCCTACCTCAGATTCAGAGTTGAGGGTGTCCGTGCTGGCGTGGTGGTCCAGCAAGGGTGAGGGGAGGCTGTGCTGCTGGTCGTCAGAGGCCTGAGAATCTGGTGCCTCTGACCCCTGGTTGTTGTTGGCGTTTGTCATTTTCCTGCGTATCTCCAGCAGGGCGGCGCCCCAGGCCCCCTCTCCCCCCTCGGCGTCGTCTGAGCCCATCTCATCGTAGGCGGAGATCACACCGGACTCCTTCTCCAAAACGCTGAATACCAGTGACTTCCTCTTGGTCAGCAGGCTGGGCCGAGACAGCTGTGTGCTCTGCTGGGCGATCCAGTTCCCGTCTGGGCTCTTCAGCACTGAGGACGCACCTCCGGACACACACACATCAGGGTAGACAGATGCCACACACACACACACACACACACACACACACACACACACACACACACACACACACACACACACACACACACACACACACACACACACACACACACACACACACACACACACACACACACACACACAGGGGAGGATGCATTTATCCACCAGTCTTTTACTACAGTACATCAACAATAGGTCATTCTGTTTGTTTGTTTTCCCCCTATTGAACTGTACAAAGTTGCATGAATGTACAGTGCCTTGCAAAAGTATTCATCCCCCTTGCCGTTTTTCCTAATTTGTTGCATTACAACCTGTAATTTAAATGGATTTTTATTTCGATTTCATGTAATGGACATACACAAAATAGTCCAAATTGGTGAAGTGAAATGAAAAAAAAAAATACTAAAAAACAGAAAAGTGGTGCGTGCATATGTATTCACCCCCTTTGCTGTGAATCCCCTAAATAAGATCTGGTGCAACCAATTACCTTCAGAAGTCACATAATTACTTAAATAAAGTCCACCTGTGTGCAATCTAAGTGTCACATGATCTGTCACATGATCTCAGTATATATACACCTGTTCTGAAAGGCCCCAGAGTCTGCAACACCACTAAGCAAGTGGCACCACCAAGCAAGCGGCACCATGGAGACCAAGGAGCTCTCCAAACAGGTCAGGGACAAAGTTGTGGAGAAGTACAGATCAGGGTTGAGTTCTAAAAAAAATATCCAAAACTTTGAACACCCCACGGAGCACCATTTAAATTATTTAAAAGGGGAAAGAATAGGGCACCACAACAAATCTGCCAAGAGAGGGCCGCCCACCAAAACTCACGGACCAGGCAAGGAGGGCATTTATCAGAGAGGCAACAAAGAGACCAAAGATAACCCTGAAGGAGCTGCAAAGCTTCACAGCTGAGGCTAGAGTATCTGTCCATAGGACCACTTTAAGCTGTACACTCCACAGAGCTGGGCTTTACGGAAGAGTGTCCAGAAAAAAAGCCATTGCTTAAAGAAATAAAATAAGCAAACACGTTTGGTGTTCGCCAAAAGGCATGTGGGAGACTCCCCAAACATATGGAAGAAGGTACTCTGGTCAGATGAGACTAAAATGTAGCTTTCTGGTCATCACGGAAAACGCTATGTCTGGCGCAAACCCAACACCTCTCATCACCCCGAGAATACCATCCACACAGTGAAGCATGGTGGTGGAAGCATCATGCTGTGGGGATGTTTTTCATCGGCAGGGACTGGGAAACTGGTCAGAATTGAAGGAATGATGGATGGTGCAGGGAAATTCTTGAGGGAAACCTGTTTCAGTCTTCCAGAGATTTGAGACTGGGACGGAGGTACGCCTTCCAGCAGGACAATGACCGTAAGCATACTGCTAAAGCAATACTTGAGTGGTTTAAGGGGAAACACTTAAATGTCTTGGAATGGCCTAGTCAAAGTCTAGACCTCAATCTAATTGAGAATCTGTGGTATGACTTAAAGATTGCTGTAAATCAGCAGAACCCATCCAACTTGAAGCAGCTGGGGCAGTTTTGGCTAGAAGAATGGGTAAAAATCCCAGTTGCTAGATGTGCCAGGCTTATAGGGACATACCCCAAGAGACTTGCAGCTGTAATTGCTGCAAAGGATGGCTCTACAAATTATTGACTTTGTGGGGGTGAATAGTTGCACGCTCAGGTGTTCTGTTTTTTGTCTTATTTCTCCTTTGTTTCACAATTAAAAATATTTTTTATCTTCAAAGTGGTAGGCATGTTGTGTAAGTTAAATGATACAAACCCCCAAAAAATATATTTTAATTGCAGGTTGTAAAGGCAACAAAATAGGAATAATTCCAAGGCGGGTGAATAATTTTTTGCATCTTGAAACTGTAATTGTCTAGGACATGGAAGACAAGCAAATAAATAATTGAAAAAAAAGTGTAATTTTGAAAATGATTAAGCTATGTGTGTGGAAAGACCGTTGTAATGGTGCGTGTGAATAATGACTAGCAGAGTTGCAGTGGCCAGCAGGGTCTTACTGGAGTTGTCCAGGCGGTCAACACTCTTCCAGTTGGCCAATCCTGCCGCTCCTCCCTCCTTTTTCAGCCCATGCTGAGAGTCCTGGGAAACCCCAGAGCACTGCATCATAACGTTGTCATCCAGCAGCGAGAAGGCAGAGTGAGACCGCTGAGACAAATACAAATAATGAAATAGTTGAATCTCTAAAGAGGGGTAAATATAATCAACATAGGCCACACTGTATATACTGTAAATATAAACATGTTCTGTACTGATCTTATGTGAGAGACTGGGTTTTGAACCTGGGTCGACTGCATGCCGCAGTCAGCCCTCTGAGCTAAAGCCTAGGCAAGGCTACTGATCACGTTAGGTAGTTCCCTTACACTCCGTACTAACCCATATAGAGGCCTTGGCACGGGCTGATGTGGTGCGGGAGATCTTGCAGCTGGGGGAGCTTGAAGCCAAGGGCAGGTCACCACTCTGGTTGTCGGGGAGCCAGTCCAGGTCATAGTCTGGCTTCATCTCAGCTAGATTCTTCCTCCGCCGGATGATCTAGCATGAAATAAACTGAGTTGAATTAAATTGTATTGAAATGAATTGAAATTAAATGAAATTGGACATACTTTCTGCACAATGGTTGTGGCCAGTTCCTCAATCAGCTCTTCTCTGTGGTCTCGCAGATACCTTGCCTCGCTCTGCTTGTCCTAGTCAGAACAACAACGAAGTCAGCCAGACAGTCAATAAGATGTTTACTCTTTTTAGACAACTCCATCCTGCAGAATATGTTACCTGACTGTCGGTGTGTCCCTCTGCCTTGGCGATGGCCTCGTCGATGGCCTCCTCTGCCACCCTCAGTGCCACCGTCAGGGTCTCTGCCATGCTGTGCTCTGAAAAGGGATGGGGACATAACCAAGAGGTTTCTTTAGATTAAAGTATGTCTTGCTATACACTCACCAGCCAGCAGAGGGGGGTAGTCTGTCTTGCTAATGGTTTGTTTGTCTTTTTGGAATACTTTTTTATTTTATTTTATTTTTGTAATTGTTATTTTTCAGAGGGGGGTTACATGTACAACAAAACAAAAAATGAAGGTAACCCCGATTCATTGATCCATTATAGAGATCAGTCCTTTCTGGAGCCCAGATAATTTATTTATAAATCCCATCATTAGATGATTCGGTAGCTGACCTAAGTTGTAAATATGGGAGAAAAAAAGAAGGAATTACCCGGTAATGTGAATGTATTTTTCAAATCTTGGAAAGTTCTCAAACCATTACTGTCCATGATATCAGTAATGGTTCGGATTCCACATTTGCACTACTCAGGGGATGCAAAAGGCCGCCCTCCAGATCTCAAGGCATTGTTGTGAAATATTGGAGGACAGGCATGACATTTTGATTTTCAGTTACATTGTTTTTCAATTTTGCACCAAATAGAAAGTGTGAGCAATAGTAGCACCAAATCGTAATTTACATTAAGGGATAGATCAGTGAAGATCACCTCTTCCGGGGCAATCTCTATATACTCAACCAGGAGGCAGAATAATAATGTCTGGAACAATTTAAGATGGGGAAAAATGCTAGAGCCTGGAAATACAATTGAAAGTTTGGTGAAATATAGTCCTCCTACGTCTTTCCCTCTTTGTAAATGTACAAATTGTATCCGGGATCGTTAACCTTGCCATATACATTTTTATACCGCACTATGAATTTTATCCCAATAGCCAGAAGGGGGAGCCACGGGATGCATTTAATTACAGAAATTCAGCCATGGCAATATTCATTTTGAATATAGATTATATATATATAATTTTCTTTAACCATTTTTGCTCTTTAATGCAGGGCAGACAGACAAGTTCCTTACCTTTTCCCCCTAGACCTGCTATTGTTACTTGCCATACAGTAAACGTCCCACACCTTAATGTGATGTTATATGTTGACAATAATTTGAAAATAAGTAAATGTATAGTTATTTTTCTAAAGAAAAGCCACGAGATAGCCACCATTTATGACACATGCCACCGGAACCGGAAGTTATTTTATGAACAAAATGATAATAATGATTAGTGTGCTTATATTTGTTAACAAAAGTATGTAATTATGTTAACAGAAGTATGTAATGGAAATAGTTATTTTTGTATATCTCCTTGAGATACCTCAGATAGGTCACCGCCAGGGATCAGCCATTATGGACAACAACCAGGGTTAAGTGCCTTGCTCAAGGGAAGATCAACATATTTTTCACCTAGTAGACTCAGGGATTCAAACCAGCAACCTTTCAGTTACTATCCCAACATTCTAACCACTAGGCTACCTACGGCACCCCTATCTGTTCTTTCAGTAAAGACATGAAATGCTTTTGAAGGGGAAAGCCAGAAGCCTACCTTCACTCTGTCTGTAGAAGGCGTTTTCACTACAGACGCTGCCCTCGTTGCCGATGCTCTCCTCATACGTGCTACCCTCTGCAAAAAGATACAACACACAGGGCATGGGTCATGTTCAGTAGGTCACAATGTAGCAAAAAAGTGTGAACAGGAAAATAAAATTGGTATTGGAAAACTTTGTCTGTTTCAAATAATTGTCTCCTGTTATGTGCGTAAACCTCTACTGGATTGCTGGGTCCCCCGCGGGACGGTTGAGCTAACGTAGGCTAATGTGATTAGCATGAGGTTGTAAGTAACAAGAACATTTCCCAGGATATAGACATATCTGATATTGCCAGAAAGCTTACAATCTTGTTAATCTAACTGCACTGTCCAATTTACAGTAGCTATTACA